>NC_133503.1:201530000-202130000 GCF_049354715.1 Callithrix jacchus
CTCTGTGCCACGAGGAAATGGACTTCTGAGACCAGTGGATGGCTCTGGGTCCACCGTGGCCCTCACCCAGGGGGGCCTGTGAGGAATACAGGCATGGCCTCCTTGCCTTGGGACATCTTTCTCTCCATCTCTGTGCAGCCTTTTCCTGGGTCCCTTCTTAAAATCCTCCCCGTGGACTTTGTTGGCGCATCTCATCCTTTCTTCCTCTCCGTGCTTCACACTCTGCTTGTCAGTTTCAGACACCCAACGCCTTTACATTCCACACATACACCAGCTTTTCAGACATCCTTAATATGTGGGACAGCTATTAATTTGTGAATATCACGCTTTATCTGGACGTATCATGGAGCTATCTTATTGCCAAACATTCCTTAATAATTTTTTTGGAATTCCATGTGACGACTTGAATAGAAATGATGACCACTTTGAGGTTGATTTTTCAATGTATGGAGACTATTTATTTCCTTTTCTGTTGTATTAGCTAAGACAATACAATATTGGCTTTGAGTTTTCCTGCTCTTAACACTGATTAGAATTTTACTAGTGTTTCTCTGTTAATTACGGTGTTGTATACTGAATTCTAATGTGTTCAGTTTTTCTTGTCAATGAGATCTTATTTTATGTCTAGTTTTCTTCTGAAAAGAAAATGCTGAATTTGTCAAGTATTTTTTTTATCATTTAACAAAATCAGAGAAACTTGACCCACTGAAACTATTATGATAGTAAAATATTTTCCTGGAATTAGACTTGAAATGTTCATTGTGTGTTTTATATTTCATTTACACATTATTTGCAATTTTCAAACCTATATTTATAAGAAACTGTGGACAGCAATTCAGATTCGTGTTAAAATGGCTTTAGGAAAAATAAGTGAGTTGAATTCATTCTTTTTGTAACAATTGAGAACAAGAGCTGTCTGTCACATGGGTAGTTTTTTCAACATCTCCAAAATTCCCGAGTCTGGTAATTCTCTAGGGAGATGAGCCATAGTCAAAAAATGGCAGAGTTGAGATGATTTTCACAGTATTTTCTGTTATTAGGTTGTTCAGTTTTCCAGTAGAAACAACTTTATGGCCATTTTCTCATGTTCCAAATAGAAACCTATTCAAATTCTTATTAAATTTGTATTACATTGTAGATTAATTTGAAAAGAATTGGCATTTTAAAAATGTTATTTTTTAAATTTGAAAATGTAGCCCCTCCCTGTGACACTCATGTCTTTCATGGAACTCACTGGAGTGCGCCGTCTCGTTGAGATGGGTGAACCACTTCTGTGGTTAGGTTGATTTCTAAGTTGTACAGAGTCTTGTTGTTATTGTATGGGGATTTTTTTCTTAATATTGACTATACTTATTTTGCAATCAAGTGTCTTAATCTTGCCAGTTGATCCCTTTGCATTTTTCAAATAAAGACTCAAATGTTTGCAAACAATAATTTTATTTATGTGGGCCATTTGAAACTTAACATTCTTTTTTTCTGCAAGTACAGGCTGAAACATTCAAATGATAAACCCAGTAGTGAAGATGCCTGAGACATTTATCCTTAAGTACACTAATGACTCAGTTAAAAAAAAATGTTCTCTATCATGTTTTTAAGCTATTGTTTTTATTGTAATCCATTAAGATATTTATTTCTACTTTATATTCGAATTTAACTGTGGAGGCACTTAATATCATGATATTATGACGTGGGCAAAAGCTCTCATTTAACCTATTGTGTATTAACAAAAATCAGTAGCTTTCCCAAGAGTAGATTGTGTTTTAAAATTTCTGCAGAATGCAGTGCTTGCTTATGAGGATATTTAAAAATAGTCTGTTGTTGCATGTGAGGTAACAGTGTCCTATCTGATATTCTTCATCACCACCCTGAGCTGTGATTGGCTGATTTCTTTTATTGGGTTTACTTGGCTTTGCTAGCTACCAAAAATTAGGATTGAGCAGTATTTGTTTCTTTTATGTTCTATGGGTGTTTAGATAGAGTAAGAGCTTAACTTTCATTTGGTTTGAAAGTCTATAATAATTCACATTTAAATGATCTGGGTACAATGTCTTATTTTGAAGCTAATTCTTTGTTTAATTTTTAGTTATGAGTGCATGATAGGTGTATATATTTACAGGGTGCATAAGATGTTTTGAAACAGGGATATCCATGTAATAATCAAATTAGCATAATTAAAATATTCTTTGTTTCAGGCATTTGTCATTTCTTATCATTTGAATGTTTCAGCCTGTACTTTCCATTAGGAACTGTATTAGCTCATTTTTGCATTGCAATAAAAAACTACCTGAGGCTGGGTAATTTACAAAGAAAAGAGGTTTAATCAAATCATGGTTCTGTAAGCTGTAAAGGGAGCATGGCTGGGGAGGTCACAGGAAATTTACAATCATGGCAGAAGGGGAGAATGCATGTCTTACATGGCTGGAGAAAGAGAAAAAGCAAAGAAGGAAGTGCTACACACCTTAAAACAACCAGAGTTCATGAAGACTCATCACTATCACAAGAACAGAAGGAGGAAATCTGCCCCAGGGTCCAATCACCTCCTAATAGGCTCCTCCTCCAACACTGAGTACTAAAATTCAACATGAGATTTGGGTGGTAATATAGTTTGGCTATGTCTCCACCCAAATCCTATCTTGAATTTCCCATGTTGTGTGAGGGACCTGGTGGGCGGTAATTGAATCATGGGAGCAAGTCTTTCCTGTGCTGGTCTCATGATAGTGAATAAGTCTCCTGAGAGCTGATTGTTTTAAAAGGAGGACTTCACCTGCACAAGCTCTGTCTTTTTGCCTGCTGACAACCATGTAAGATGTGACTTGCTCCTTTTTGCCTTCCTCCATGATTTTGAGGGTTCTCCAGTCACATGGAACTGTAAGTCCAATTAAATTATCTTTCTTTCATAAACTGGCTAGTCTCAGGTAAGTCTTTATCATCATTATGAAAATGAACTAATACAGAGAATTGGTGCCAAGCATGGGGTATTGCTGAAAGGGTAATCAAAAATGTGGAAGCAACTTTAGTACTGGGTAACAGGCAGAGGTTGGAACAGTTTGGAGGGCTCAGAAGAAGAGAGGAAAATATGGGAAAGTCTGGAACTTCCTAGAGACTTACCGAATGGCTTTGACGAAACTGTGGATAGTGACATGAACAATAAAGTCCAGGCTGAGTCAGTCTCAGACGGAGATTAGGACCTTGTTAGGAACTGAAGCAAAGGTGTCCCTTGTTATGTCTTAGCAAAGAGACTCGAGGCATTTCACCCTTGCACTAGAGATTTATGGGACTTTGAACTTGAGACAGATGATTTCGGTATCTGGCGGAAGAAATTTCTAAGCAGCAAAGCATTTAAGAGATGACTTGGGTGTTGTTAAAGGTATTCAGTTTTATAGGGAAAGCAGAGCATAAAAGTTCAGAGAATGTACAGCCTGACAACATGACAGAAAAGAAAACCCCTTTTTCTAAGGAGAAATTCAAGCCAGCTGCAGAAATTTACAGAAGTAATGGGGAGCTGAATGGTAGTATCCAAGACAATAGGGAAAATGTCTCCTGGGCATGTTAGAGGTCTTTATGGCAACCCCTCCCATCATAGGCCCAGTGGCCTAGGAGAAAAAAGGCGGTTTTGTGGGCTAGGCCCAGGATCCCTGTGCTGTGTGCAGCCTAGGGACCTGGTGCCTTGTGTCCCAGCCACTCTAGCCATGGCTGAAAGGGGCCAATGTAGAGCTCAGGCTTTGGCTTCAGAGATTGCAAACCTCAAGTCTTGGCAGCTTCCACTTGGTATTGAGCCTGCAAGTGCACAGAAGAATCGAGGTTTGGGAACCTCTGTCTAGATTTCGGAAGATGTATGGAAATGCCTGGATGTCCAGACAGAAGTTTGCTGCAGGAGTGGGGATCTCATGGAGAACCCATGCAGAAGGTGAAGGGAAGTGCAGAAGGGAAATGTGGGGTTGGAACCCCCACACAGAGTACCTACTGGGGCACTGCCTAATGGAGCTGTGAGAAGAAGGCCACCATCCTCCAGACTCCAGAATGGTAGATCCACCGACAGCTTGCTCAGTGTGCCTGGAAAAGCTGCAGACACTTAACACCAGGCCATGCAAGTGGTGGAGAGGGAGGCTGTGCCCTGCAAAGTCACAGGGGTGGAGCTGCCCAAGACCATGGGAATCCACCTCCTGCATCAGCACAACCTGACATCCGGAGTCACACGGGATCATTTTGGAGCTTAAAGATTTCGTTACCCCACTGGATCTTGGACTTGGAAGGGGTCTGTAGCACCTTTGTTTTGGCCAATTTCTCTCATTTGGAATGGATGTATTTACCCAATGCCTATTCCCCCACCATATCTAGGAAGTAACTAAACTGCTTTTGATATTATAGGCTCATAAGTGGAAGAGACTCACCTTGTCTTGAATGAGACTTGGACTGTGGACTTTTGAATTAATGCTGAAATGAGTTTAATACTTTGGCAGACTGTTGGGAAGGCATGATTGGTTTTGAAATGTGAGGATGTGAGGTTTGGGAGGGGCCGGGGCAGAATGATATGTTTTGGTTGTCTCCCCACTCATTTTATCTTGAATCCCCACGTGTTGTGGAAGGGACCAGGTGGGAGTTAATTGAATCATAGGGGGGAGTGTTTCCCATGCTGTTCTCATGATAGTAAATAAGTCTCACGAGATATGATGGTTTTTTAAGAAAAGGAGTTCCTATGCACAAGCTCTCTTTGCCTGCTTCCATCTATTTAAAATGTGACTTGCTCCTCTTCACATTCTGCCTTGATTATGAGGCTTGCCCAGCCAGAACAATCCGTAACAGGAACACTCCAATTTTATTCTTTTAGTAATGTTTAAATATATATTTTTGTTGATTATAGTTTTTTTTGGTACACTTATATACTAGATCTCATTCATTCTAATTGTATTTTGCACCCATTAACCATCCACACTTTATCTCCCCTTCTTGCCACCCTTCTTAGCCTCTGGTAACCATCACTCTACTCTCTATGTCTATGAATTGAATTGCTTTAATTTTTAGCTCCTACATATGAGTGAGAATATGTGAAATTTGGTTTTCTGTGCCTGGCTTATTTCACTTAGCATAATGACTTCCACTTCCATCCATATTGTTGCAAATGACAGAATTTCATTCTTTTTATGTCTGAGTAATACTTTTTTGTTTGTTTGTTTTTGAGATGTAGTCTTGCTCCTGTTGCCCAGGCTGGAGTGCAATGGCACAATTGTGGCTCACCACAATCTCTGCCCGACTAGTTTAAGTGATTCTCCTTCCTCAACCCCATGAGTACTTGGGATTACAGACATGTGTCACCCTGCCCTGATAATTTTATATGTTTAGTAGAGACAGGGTCTCACCATGTTGATCAGGCTGGTCTCAAACTCCCGATCTCTGGTGATCCATCCACCTCAGCCTCCCAAAGGGCTGGGATTATAGGCATGAGTCACCATGCCCAGCTGTCTGAATAATATTTAATTATGTATATCTGACACCCTTTCTTTATTCAGTCATTCATTGATGGACACTTAGGTTGATTCCCAATCTTGGCTATTCTGAATAGTGCTGCGATGAACATGGGAATGTGTATGTCTTCTACATACTGATTTTTCTTTTGTTGGACTCATATCTAACTGCAGGATTTCTGGTTCATACGGTAGTTTGGGTTTTGGTACTTTTTAGGAACCACTACACTGTTTTTCATAATTGTTGTACTAATTTACATTTGTTCCAACAATTTACAAGGGTTCCACTGTCTCCACATCCTCACCGGCACTAGTGCTTGCCTGTCTTTTGGATAAAAGCATTTTAGCTGGAGTAGGAAAAACAGACAAATAGACCAATGGAACAGAATGGATAAACCACATATAAATCCATACAGCTACAGTAAACTGATTTTGGACAAAAGTGCCAAGAACCTACACTGGGGAAAGAACCGTCTCTTCAGGAAAGGGGACATCGATATTCAGAATAATGAAAGCAAACATTACGGGAACTCTTTAGGACCTTGGACCGGGGAAGGAGTTCTTGAATAATACCCATAAGGGCAGGCAACTAATGCAAACATGGACAAATGGGATTACATCAAACTCAAACCTTCTGCATGGCAAAGAAAGCAATCAACACAGTGAGGGGATGACCCAGAAAATAGGAGAAGATATCTGGCAATCCACCCGCCTGACCAGGAGTTAATAATCAGAATACATAAGGAGCACAAACTACTCAATAAAATGAATCAAATAATCCAATTAACAAATGGGTGAAACATTTGAACAGACCTTTCTCCAAAGAAGACACACAAATGGCCAACAGTTATATGAAAAGATGCTCAACATCGATAATCATCAGCAAAACGCAAATCAAAGTTGCAATATGATATCCTCTTATCACAGTTAAAATGGCTTTTATACATAAGACAGGTGATGAAGGTAATTCTTTGACAGCAGTTTTTCAGTTTTAAATTTAAATTATTTTTCGAAAATTTTAACAATTTTACACTGTAGAGGAGTAACATAAGCTGTATAATTTTATTTTTATTAATTATTTTTAAATAGATTTACAGGGTGCAGGTGCAGATTTGTTACATGCATATATTGCACTATGTAGTGGTGAAGCCTGGGGTGTTAGTATAATCATCACCACAACAAGCTGTGAAGCTTTTAACAGTGTTATTAAGACATAATTAACATGAAATAATTACACATACATAAAGTATAAAATTTGATAAATGTTGTCATATGTATCCACCCATAAAATCAGCCCCAAAATCAAAATGCACGTCTGTCACCCCTATAATGTCCTCATGCCCTTGTTATCCCTTTCTTCTGTCCTTCCCTACACACTGAGCTTACCTTGGAGAAACCTCTAATATGCTTTAATCTATCAATATAAATCACTTTTATAAACGGAATCATCTCATATTCATTCTTTTTATCTAGCTTCTAACACTGCAAAATTATTGTAAAATTCAGTTATATTGTTGTTGCAGTCAATAGTTCACAAATTTGTATTGCTGAGTAGTAATTTTTTTTATAAATAGACTACAATATTTACTTATTTACCTATTGATGGCCATTTAACTTGTTTCCAGTGTAGGCTATTACAAATAAAGACACCAAGAATATTCATGTTTAAGTAAGTCTTTGTGTGAAAATGTATTTCATTTTCTCTTGGGTATATTGTTAGGCAACAGATAGTTCAATTATCTGATAGGCATTATGCACTAATTAAAAAACTGCCAAACTGTATTCGAAATTAGTTGCACTATTTTACATTCTCACCTGTAAGGCATGAGAATCCCAGTTGTATCATATTCTCCCCAACACTTGGTGTGCTCAAACATTTTTCATTTTAGCCACTCTAATGGGTATATAGTGGCATCTCACAGTGGTTGTAATTTGCAGTTCTCTATCGAGCTGTTTTTTCATGTAGGCAATCAACCTCAGTGCCTCCCCTCTCAACCTGGATGGCACCAGTCTGATTCTTTAATCTTACTTTTATAAATGTGTCATGTCAGTTCTTATATTTCTCTTAGAAATTCTCAGTGTGAAGAGCACAAACAGAGCAAGGGTAGAAATGTGGACTTATCTAGAGCATATCAATTGGCAGGAAAAGAAGAAGCAAGGGAACTGGATTTTGGTGTATATATATATATATATACACACACACACATATAATTGTATAATACATAAATAATAAATAGTGTATAATATAATATAAATAAAAGAAGAGACATTCCAACTGATACCACAGTAATATGAAGAAAGGACCATAAGAGACTTCTGTAAACAATTATCTGTCAATAAACTAGATAACCTAAAAGAAATGTACTAAAACATAAAACCAAGCAAGACTGAGTTACTAAAAAAAAAAAAAAAAAAAAAAAAAAAAAAAAACAAGAAAATTGTAACCACAACAAAAAAAGAGTAAGGAGATGGAAGCAGTAATTTAAAACCTCCCAACATCAACAAAAAGCCTACAAGAAGAAGGTTTCAAGGGTGAATTCCACCAAGCATCCATACCAGAAATAACTCCAATTCTTTACAACTCTTTTCAAAAATTGAAGAGGAGAGAATACTTTCAAACTATTTTAATAAAGTATTTGATAAGGCCAGCATTACCCTCATATCAAAGCCAGATTACACTATTAGAAAACTATATAGACCAATCTCTCTGATAAGTTTAGATGCAAAAATTCTCAACAATATGATCACTAAATTCAACAGCACATTAAAAGGATTATGTACCATGATCAAGTCAGATTTATTGCGCAAGGATGTTTGATGTAGATGTGTTAGCAAGCATGATCCACAGCATTAACAGAACGTAAAATAAAAATCATATGATCATCTCAAGACATAGAAAAGAATGGCAAAATTTAACATATATTTATAATTAAAACATCCAAGAAATTAGGTATAGATGAGACATACTTCAACATAATAAAGGTGGTATATGAGAAGTCCACAAAAACCCTCAGACTTAATGAGGAAAAACTGAAAGCCTTTCTTCAAGATCAGGAACAAAACAAGAATGTCCACTCTCACCACTTCTACTTAACATCATGCTAGAATTCCTAGCAAGAGTAATTAGGGAAGAAAAAAAATTCATATTAGAAAAAAAGTCAAATTTTCCTTCTTGGCAAATGGCAGAATCCTATGTAAAGAAATCATTAAAGCTACTAAATGAATAAAATACACTTACGGGCTATAAAATCAGCACACAAAAATGTGTCGCCTTTTGATACACTATGATTGTACACTAAAAACAAATTAAGAAAGCCATTTCATTCATAATAGCATAAAAAAGATTAAAATGTTTAGGAATAAATTTAACAAAGGAAATGAAAAATCTGTACATTGAAAACAAAGATACTAATAAAAGAAATGGAAAAAGACATAAATAAATGGAAAGATATTCTTTGTTTGCTGATTTAAATAAACTAATACTATCAGGTACATATTATCCAAAGCCATCTATAGTTCAGTGCAATCCAGGTCAAAATTACAATGCACTGGGAAGAATACTTGAGTGATAAAATAATCCATACAATAAGTCTTCATTACACAAGTTTACCTATGTAGCAAACCTGCACATGTAACCATAAACTTAAAAGTTAAAATAAATAAATGTTTAAAAGCATTTTAATTTTTTAATAAAAATAAACAAATTTAATATTCAATATTTTCATAAAAAAGAAAAAAACTAAAATGTATTTGTAGCTACAGAAGATTCTTAATAATCAAAATAATTATGAAAATGTTTAAAGGCATCACATTTCCTGATTTAAAACTATATTACAAAGCTATAGTAAAAAAACAATGGTATTTGCATAAAAACAGATACAAACTAATGGAATAAAACCCAGATATATAAACTCATGCATATATAGTCAACTAATCTTTGACAGGTGACCAAGAATACACCAGAAGAAAATGAAGTCTCTTTAATAAATGGTGTTGGGGAAACTATACATCCACATGTAAAGTATTGAAATTGGGTTTTTACCTTACACCATACACAAAAAAAATTTGTTAGCTGCAAATAAAGACTTAGATGTAAGACCTCTCACCATAAAACTCTCAGAAGAAAATACAAAGAAAAATCTACTCGACATTGGGCTTGGCAATGATTTTTTGGATATGGCATCAAAATCACAGGCAACAAAAGCAAAAATAAACAATTGTGACTACGTAAAACTATAAAGCTTCAGCACAACAAATGAAGCAATCAACACAATAAAAGGCAACCTATGGGATGGAAACAATTATTTGCCAAGCATGTATCTGATGAGGGGTTAATATCCAAACTATATAAGGGCTTCATATAACTAAATGGCAAATAAACAAACAAACTGGTTAGAAAGTAGGCATGAAACCTAAATAAACGTTTTTCTAAAGAAGATATGTATGTATATATATATATGGGTAATTGATATACTAAATGAAGGAAATACACATCAAAACCACAGTAAAATATCACATCATAGCTGCTAGGATTCAGTTACTGGCTAGCCATGTACAGAAAGCAGACGCTGGACCCCTTCCTGAAACCTTACACTAAAATTAACTCCAGATGAATTAAAGAAGTAACATAAGACCTAACACCATAAAAACCCTAGAAGAAAACCTAGGCAAAACCATTCAGGACATAGGCATAGGCAAGGACTTCATGACTAAAACAACAAAAGCACTGTCAACAAAAGCCAAAATAGATAGATGGGATCTAACTAAACTCCAGAGCTTCTATACAGCAAAAGAAAATGGTCATTAGAGTGAACTGGCAACCAACAGAACAGGAAAAAATTTTTGCAGTCTACCCATCTGACAAAGGGCTAATATCCAGAATCTACAAAGAACTACAACAGATTTACAAGGAAAAACAAACAAACCCATTCAAAAATGGGAAAAGGATATGAACAGACACTTCTCAAAAGAAGGTATATATGAGGCCAATGAACATATTAAAAAAATGGTCATCATCGCTGGTCATTAGAGTAATGCAAATCAAAACCACACTGAGATACCATCTCAAGCCAGTTAGAATGGCAATCATTAAAAAATCTGGAGATAACAGATGCTGGAGAGGATGTGGAGGATGGGACTTCCACCGTTGATGGGAGTGTAAATTAGTTCAACCATTGTGAAAGATAGAGTGGCGATTCCTCAAGGACCTAGAAATAGAAATTCCATTTGACCCAGCAATCCCATTACTGGGTGTATATCCAAAGGATTATAAATCGTTCTGTAATAAAGACACATGCACAGGTATGTTAATTGTGGCACTGTTTACAATAACAAAGACCTGGAACCAACCCAAAGGCCCATCAAGGATAGACTTGTCAAGGAAAATGTGGCACATATACACCATGGAATACTATGCAGTCATAAAAAACGATGAATTCGTTTCCTTTGTAGGAACATGGATGAATCTGGAAACCATCATTCTCAGCAAACTGACACAAGAACAAAAAATCAAACACCACATGTTCTCACTCATAGGTGGGTGTTGAACAATGAGAAAACAGGGACACAGGGAGGGGAGCATCACACACTAGGTCTGTTGAGGAAGGCTAGGGGAGGGACAGCAGGGGGTGGAGAGATTGGAGAGGGATAACATGGGGAGAAATGCCAGATATAGGTGATGGGGGGATGGAGGCAGCAAACCACATTGCCGTTTATGTACCTATGCAACAATACTGCATGATCTGCACATGTACCCCAGAACTTAAAGTACAATTTAAAAAAAAGAAAAGATAAAAGACAACATGCATTGGTGAAATTGTGGAGAAACTAGAACTTTGATACACTTTTGGTGGGAATGTATATTTGTATAGCGATTATAAAAAATAGTGTAGTCCAGGCACATTGGCTCATGTGTGCAATCCCTGAACATTGGAAGGCTGAGGCAGACAGATCACTTGAGGTCAGGAGTTTGAGATCAGCTGGGCCAACATGATGAAAACTTGTCTCTACTGAAAATATAAAAATTAGCTGGGTGTGGTGGCACATGCATGTAGTCCCAGCTACTTGGGAGGCTGAAGCACAAGAATTGCTCAAATCCCGGGGGGCAGATGCTACAGTGACACAAGATCCTGCCACTCTGCTCCAGGCTGGGTGACAGAGTGAGACTCTCTCTCAGAAAAAAACATAAAAATAATTTAAAAAATAGTGTAGAGACCCCTTAAAAAGTAAGACTGTAGCTACCATATTACCTAGCAATCTCATTTCTAGGTTTATGAAATTCACATCTTGAAGTAATATCTGCACACACACAGTCATGGTAGCCTTAGTCACATTAGCTAAGGTATGGAAATAGCCTATGTGTCTATTGAGGGATGAATATCTATGTATTATGCATATAAATACACATACACTGACATAAAAATGGTATATTACATCGTATATATTTACATATATGAGATAATGTTTATAATCCTACTGTTTGCAACAACATGGATGAAGCTGGTAGACATCATGCTAAGTGTAGTAAAGCAGACATAGAAATACTGTATGTGTTAATCTGTTCTCACACGGTTATAAATAAATACCCAAGACTGGGTAATGTATGATAAAAATAGGTTTAATTGACTCACCATGCCACATAGCTGGGGAGGCCTCAGGAAACTAACAATCGTGGCAGAAGGGGGAGCAATCACCTCTTACATGGCAGTAGGAGAGAAAGAAAGAGAAGGGAGAAGAGTTCTCAGATCTCATGAGAACTCACTATCATGAGAACAGCATGGGGAAATCACCCACCAGCTCCCTCAGTCAACACGTTGGGGATTGTGGGAATTACAATTTAAAATGAGGTTTGGGTGAGGACACAGAGCCGAACCACAGCACAGTATTATCTCACTTGTAAATGAGTGCAAAAAAGAATATGTAAAAGCCAAATTCACAGAAGCAAAGAGTAGAATGGTGGTTACCAGGAACTGAGGGGTGGGGAAACGGGGAGGTGTTGTTGAAAGGGTAGAACCTTTCAGTTATGAGTTCTAGGGATCTAGTGTACAGCATGGTATAGTAATATGAATGTTGTGAATAATTCAAATTTGCCAAAATGTAGATTTTAATTTATCCCATTGCAAAAGATAACTAAGTGAGGTGATGAACATGCTATTGAACTGGATTTGCTAACCATTTAAATTTATATAGACATGTAGTATATATCTATATGAATGATTACTTTGCACTTCTTAAATATATGCAATATTTATTTGTATATTTTAATTTCTAATTTTTAAAATTTGCAATTATTTCTATATTTTCGTAATTTATTTTTAATTATTTATTTATTTTCTATATTTTAATTTCTAATTTCTAAATTTTATAGTATTTATTTCTATATTTTAGGAAAGCTGGCAAAATCATATATAATAGAAGAACAATAAAACAAAGCTAAAAAATGTTAATGTTAAGAAGCAGTTGAATATAAAACTGTATCACGGAAACTTCCGTGGACTCACAAGGGATTGCCCACAAACGTGTTCTGAAGTTTTGGGTCTGTCACTATCACTCGAAGATTGTAGCCAATTTCCTTAAAGTGCTTATGCAATAGAAAAGAAACAACAACGTAGACAAAGCATTAAGGAAGAACGGGGTTGGTCCTAATTCTTTTTTTTTTTAATGTCAACATGGACATTTTATATATATATATATAATTTTTTTTTTCCCACAGGCCATCCTATCACATGGGACATTTCTCTGTGCCCATCCTGCTCACTGAAAGTGCTGAATAACTATTTTCCAACAACACTGCACTGTGCCTCCATGTGCCCCAAGTGCATTTTCTGTTTTTTGGGTTTTTTTTTAATGGGTTGGAGGTTTCAGTGGGACGGGAGAATCACAAGGAATCAGGTGTTCAGAGGAATGTATTGAGTAGAGGTGAGGAACTAGGATGTTGAAAAGTAAAAAAAGGAGAGAAGGAGAGGAAGAAAGAGCAAGAAAAAGAGGGAGAGAGAACAGGAATATTGCTTCATTCTAAAAATGGGTATTAATAATGCCCGATCAATATTTTGTGTATTTAAAATGGCAAACTCTATAAATATTTATTGAGTTTACTTGTTCCAGATCTGAGTTGAAGTCCTGGATATCCTTATTAATTTTCTGGGAAGAATAGGGTTGGTCCTAATTCTAAGACCAGATGAGATGTCTTACAAAGATCATTAGAAAGGGACTCAGGAAAACGTCACGTTCAAGTCTCCACAACATTCATACAGTGGACAGTGACGAGTTTCCCAGGGCTCTCTCCAGTGCAGTTTCTTGATTGAGGCAAGACTGCTTAAATCAAAGCTCAGTAAAGGGTACATTTCCTCTACAGGCCAATCATGTAATCGAGAGAACCAGCCATGCTAAACTGTCTTCAACCAAGAGTGCGTTTTAGAATATCCACAGAGGTGGATATTCTCAAGTACCTCAGACCTGTCAGGCATCTGTACTAGTTCATTCTCACACTGCTATAAACATACTTCCTGAGACTGGGTAATGTATAAACAAAAGAGGTTTAACTGACTCACAGTTCTGCATGGCAAGGGAGGTCTCAAGAAACTTACAATCATGGCAGAAAGTGAAGAGGCAGCAAGCATGTCTTCACAATGTGACAGGAGAGAGAAAGCATGACCAAAGACCAAACTTCTGAACATTTTTAAAACCATCAGATATCGTGAGAACTCACTATTACGAGAACAGCATGGAGGATACCACCCCCATGAAGCATCACCTCCCATCAGGTCTTTTCCTCAACACCTAGGGATTATAATTCAACATGAGATTGGGGTGAAGATACAGAGCCAAATCATATCATAATCCTTGCTAAATATTTCTTCTTTCTGTAAGCATTTTGACAGATCTTTGGTGGCAAGGAGGTTAAGAAGCTGAGAAAAGAAACCTTTGGATGCCGCTATGTTCCTTATTATATTCAGATCCTTAGGTCTTAGTAAACAGAATTTCAGGTGTTACACAGTAGCTCTTGTTCCAAATAAAGAAAAATTGAAAAATCATGAAAACTAACTAACTAAATAAAACCTGAACAGTCTTGAACAACTTCAAGTGCCCAACAGGGAGAAATCCTGCTTTTGCTGAGAGGGGAACTTTGAGGTTTTGCAGTTAGGGCTGGGAGATTAGTATTTAATGCTGCCTGGTTTACTTTTTCTAAATCAGTGCTTAGTACTTAACCACATTTCATAAATGTTGAAGGTTTTTTTGCATCTCTTTTCCTTCCCCTTAATTAGACCTTTTCTTTCTCATCTTTCACTTTGAACCATAGTATTCCTTCCATGTCTAAATTGCCTTGGATGGCACTACTGAAACATTAAAAGTTCTCAGTTTTCTTTCCTAATGACAATGTCTAATGAATGTCCATTTATACTAGACTTCTTCCATAATAATTAATGTGTAGAAATCATAGTATTCCTAAATAAATTTAGCACTCTTTATTATTCAATTTGTATCTTTGAATTCTAAATATAAAGTTTATTTACAACTAGAGTGACTCCTAGTTTAATGTATAATTTAGTTACTAATAAGATATACAATGTAATTTCTACAAAAACATATACTTGTAATAGGCTGCTTATAAAATGATTCTCAATGGTCCTTGCAACCTAGCATTTACAGACTTGTACATTTCCCTCTTCTAGGATGAGTAGTGAACTACTGAATTGCTTCCAACCAAGAGAGCACAGCAATGTTGAGGGGATGTGATGTAATGGCTGGGCTACAAATGTGGTGACATCCATCTTGCTAGCAGACTTCCCTCATGCTGGCTTTGGTGAAGCTGCCATGAAAAAGGTGTCCACATGGCAAGGAACTGACAGCAGCCTCTGGCCGCTAGCAAGCAAGGTGTTCACACACTTCTCCTTGGTCCAATAATGCACACACCCATACACACATGCACACATACAAATCCTACCAATAACCATGTGAGTCTGGTTGGAGGCAGGTCCTTGTCCTGCTGAACCTCAGATGAGGCATCAGCCTTGGACAACACCTTTATTGCAGCCTCATAAGTGACCTCAAGCAGAGAACCCAGATGAAACATAATTGAGTTCCAACTATTGAGACATATAAATCAACATGGTTCTGTTTTAAGCCTTTTAATTTGGGGTAATTTGTTATGCAGCAATAGCTAATGAATACTATCCAATACTTTTACTAGTTCCACTTAAAATCAATGTTTTTTGATAAAAACAATTCATGAAACATAGTGTTCCCAACAGACTAGTAGAAATTTAAGGTAGCATTTTATGGAGTCATGCCATATGGTAATGTTTATTTAGACTGTCCTGACCTTTAATACTGTATATAGTTGAATGCACCTGTCAACATTAGTTACTTGAACTATGGCTTTATAGATGGCACAATTTTTTTCAGAAAAAAATCAATGCTAATGAATTTGTTTGCAGGATTATTGTACTTGAGTTAAAGAAGCCGTAGGTGCTTCGACTGATTATCATGGAGGATAATCCTTATATTAAGATCCCTTCTTACCAGAATCAGATTTCCATGTTTCCTATGTGTTTCCTTTAGAAATGATGTTTCTATTAAAAAATTTAGAAAAAAATTATAAAGAAATCATTTTTATTTCCAGTGATCACTTTATCTCTGCAAGACGTGTCATTGGCTAACTTTCCTGTCTGATTGTTGATGTGAGGAGGCAGACAAGTGTTATTCCTTTTAAAATATCATGTGGGAGATCTTCCTTAGAGGAGAAGCCCAGCCACCCTCTGCAGACACAGCCCTCCAGAAAGTGCACTTCATCTAACACTTAGGGACTCCCTTCCAAACAGCAGTGCTAGGAAAGGGGAACTCCGTGACCTATGGTGGAGAAGCCCAGAAGCCCTATCTGAGCCCAGTGGCCAAAGTTGCCCTGAACAGGATGCCACATGTCCACCATGAAACCTCTGACATGATGTGATGGGAAGGTCCCTCACCCCAGTGATCTTCCCAAATCTCATAAGTTTATGGCATATCAGTTTCATGAAAGAAAACATCAGACGGATCCAAGTTAGGAGACATACTCCAAAATACCACACCAGTTACTCTTCAATAGTCTTAAGACTGAAAACAAAGGAAGATTGTGACACTAACATAAATTAGAGGGTACTAAGGAGACACGATGAACAAGGCACTGTGGGATAGGATCCTGAAACAGAACAGAATAGTCACAGAACAACTGTTAACATTCACGTACAGCGTGCACTTTGCTAACAGTTCTGAGTATAATTTGCTTAGTTTTGACAAATGTGACATCTTTATGCAATACGTTAGCATTAGGAACCTCTGAAAAAACAATATACAACAACTCTTTGTGTTGAAGTACGTTTTATTGTGTGTAAGGTATACAACGTGATGTCATAAGCTAGTTAACAATGAAGCAGTTACTCTTGCGGAACAACTTAACATATGCATCACATCTAACCTAGTTATGCATCCTTCCCACTGTGGCAAGAGCAGCTACAATCTACTCACTTTGCAAAATCCTGAATAGAGTGTCCTTACCAACTGTACTCCCCATGTGTCACCTTAGCTCTTCGGACTTGCTCATCTCACATATCTGTTACTCTGTGTGCTTTGACCTACGTCTTCCCATTTTCTCCTCCAGATTCCCTACACTCAGACCTAGCAACCATTGTTATATTTTCTCTTTGTTACTTTTTTCAAAATATAAATGTACTCTATGAAAAATTATAAAACTATTATGTTGTATTGGTTGCCTTACTAGTTAGAACAATCAGTAGACATCTAGCTTTGTGGTTCAAGAATAAATTGCAAACCTCTTTCTAACTGCCCTTTCCAAGTTAAACGAGTTTAGTTACATATTAATTTAGTATGCTTAAATGCTCTTTTCAAAAAGAAACATGTTATGTGCAACCGTCTTCACAGACTGGAATGATTGTTGTTTGGTTTAGAGATCAACACAAAGAAAAACAGTAACATTTTCATGCCTCCAGACACACCTTGATGAAAATCAAGTCTAGTCTTTTGGTTTTATTAAATTGATTTTGGAGGTAAAAAAGGACTTTATCACCTGTCTGGTAGAATGTCCTGGAGGCTTCCGAGTTCACTTTCTTGTGCTGTTTCATGATGATCTTCCCAACAGTGCAGAATTAAGCAAGAGCCAACAATGTGAAGAATCCTGACTGAGGATAACCACAAGTTTCATCAATCAGGTAATTAATCCGCTGAACACAGAACTCATTCACATTTTTTCCTGTATTTTTTTAATCAACTCTTTGTCATGTATGATTCTCATTGAAAAGGTCTAACACTTGTGGCTAGGGATCATCCATTTAGGCAGCCTTCCAGGTGGTGTCCTTGACCAATGGTGACATTTGAGAAGCAGCCCACACAAACTATGCACTCCAATCCAACTACCCCAGTCAGGCTTCCTGAAGAACTCAAGTCAAGTCTATTTCAGCACATAAAGGGATTTTGCTAATTGAAGTCCATCTGGACTTCACATTGTATTACGATGTTGGAATCCATTTTAATTAGCCATTGATCTAAATTTAGGTTGATCATCACAATATCACCACACTGCGGGGTAGGATTGAGGGTGCCACCTGTTTTTCCTAAATAAAACATAGTAAAACGTGTAATTGATTCCAGACTGCACATTGTGAGGTATAGAGAGACAGCGAGTGCAAAGGCATGACTCATAAACTGCCTGTGATCCAGTAATTATTTGTAACATAATTACATCAGGTAGCAGATATTAAACAGAAAACGTATGCTTACATTGGTTTAGGGACAATTCATGAATCCATTTTAAAAGTGTAACATAATATCCAGCAATTTTGAAATTTTAATTGAAGTATAACTAAAGAAATTATAACATCTAGTAAGTAACGTAATGGGGCAGATTAAATTTTTATTTTGTGCTTTTTAATTTCTAATTATGTTATTGAACTTAAAATGTATTTTAAGGGTTTCACAGAGATTATTGAATTTAGAATCATTGTACAGAATAACAATAAAGTTAAATGACCTATTTAAGTCCCAGATAAAGGCCTTATTCTCTAGAATAGATGGTTTTCAAAGCCCTTAGGCACAAAATTAAATAGACCAAGGAAATAACAGATTCAAATATATACATTGACATAACTGATGAATCTGACAGTCTGTGGAATCAAATTTTCTATATTTCTTTCAAAAGTCTTATAGGTAAATTGAATACTCTACTGATTGTTGAGTGAGGCTTTAAAAACTAAAATTGTGCTCTATATTCTTAGTTAAATTTTAATGGCCCATTTTATTATAACCGTATATATCCATCGCTTCCAGACAAAAACGTCTCCCTTACTGAGAAGTCAGATACTGCATTGGCTGAATCATCTCCTCAGCTAGAATGACTTTTCTCATTTGCAGGTGAAAAATAAAGTGCCCAGCCTACTACACTTGCTTAACTTCACACTGAACAATATATTTAAAGGAATGACGTGAGCCTGGCCAAATATTTCAGTCTTCTAAACTACTCATATTACAAACCTACCATGGCCGTCGTCTATAAAAATATGCCTCTTGTACAAAACTCTTAATTAAGTTCATGCTTTTTAATATACCTTCTATTTGTTTAATAATATGAAACCCCGGATCATCTAAACCCAGTATTGACTAGTTTAATTGCGTCCTTCCGGTCAGGAGCATTTCCAGTGAATGCATTATAGACACTGGGGCTTTTCTGTGGAAACACGGTGTAAAACAAAGTAAAGGAAAATTATCGTATTAGGATGAGGAAAGTAGCCTCATGACAGGTGCCATGTGGCTCCCTTGCAATGTGTGAGCCGTTCCGGACAGGGCTTCACCTCATGCTGGGAGAAAGTCAGGAGGGCTTCCTGGGTGCTGCAGCATCCCAGCTGACAGGCTGCTGTGACAGCCCCAGCAGGTTACAGTATAAAAATACAGACAATCAGAGAAAGTGCTCCAAGAACATCCAACCCCTGCCACACGCTCCTTCACTTATGAAATGAATTAATAATCAAGGGGAGAAGTGAGGTGAGGAGGGCAGGACCCATGGTCCCTCTGGAAAACGTTGCAGATAATAGTTTTGAATACACCGAAGAATCAGGCGCAGCTTCACACATCTCAGAAACCTCCACGAAGTCATGTAGACCGGACCAGTGTGGTCTCCAGGACTGGATCCTGGAACCGAGTAAAAGAATCAGTGGAGAAACGATTGATGTCTGAAGAAGTTCTGGCATTTAGTCAATTGCAGTGTTCCGATGTTGTTCCCTTAGTTGTAACAAACTCACTATGATAAAGAAAACGTGAACGATAAGGAAACCAGGCGAGCAATATACATGGACCCTGTACTACCTTTGCAACACTTTGTAGATCTAAAATTATTTTAGAATAAAAAGTTTATTTAAAAAGCCAACATCTGTCCTAATAGTATAGAAAATGCCACATGGAGATTGACACATGGAATACGTGATACTCAGGAGCTCTTTGCCTAAGAATTTTCACCTCGACATCAGAGATCAGATAAATCAAAACATAATTAACGGTTATAAAAAATGCTAGACCTCCCCCCCCCCCACACACACACACACCACTGAAACACAGACTATCAAAAACGGAAGCAACAGGCAGGGCGCCGTGGGTGGCTCACGCCTGTAATCCCAGAACTTCAGGAGGCCGAGGCGGGTGGATCACGAGGTCAAGAGATCGAGACCATCCTGGTCAACATGGTGAAACCCCTTCTCTACTAAAAATACAAAAAATTAGCTGGGCATGGTGGTGTGTGCCTGTAATCCCAGCTACTCAGGAGGCTGAGGCAGGAGAATTGCCTGAACCCAGGAGGCGGAGGTTGTGGTGAGCCGAGATCGCGCCATTGCACTCCAGCCTGGGTAACAAGAGCAAAACTCCGTCTCAAAAAAAAAAAAGGAAACAAAACTTTCAGTTGTCTATACTGCAAAGCAATGTCTAATAATAATATTTTCAGAATGAAAAATGGTGCTATCGATAAACTAAAAACTCTAAGCAGTCACTAAACCTTCAATACAACCTGGACAAGTTGCCCCCCTACTGCTTTGCTTTTAGGGTCTCTTATGCATTTAATTACACTCAAGAAGAGATTAGCAGATTTAGAAATGCCAGAGGATCTGCGTCTTTGCATTAACACAACTTTATCTTGAAGATTCCTCTGACTCCTCAGGTTGTTTCTCTCCAAGAAGGTGACTTATGTTGCAGCTGGAGACGCCCGGAGAGTAATGCATTCCTTCCCCAGATGAGCATTTACTGGACACCTACTATGTGAATGGCAAAATGACCATTGGGATACAAAGGGTAATAAGAGATCCCCCTGACCTTGAGGTGCAATTACTTGGCATAAAAAAGGGGACAAACAAAATGACAAAATGACAAATATCAGTACACCAGGAAGCTAGAAATATGGACACGAATCCACATTCACAGATGAGTTACATCAATGTGAAGAAAACGCACGGTGTCAGCAACTCAGCCTTTGGACATAGCCCATTTCTCCATTTTTTTCTGTTATTAGAGAAGACTATGTTTGTCTCTGTAGCACATTTTCAGAACAAACAAGGCACGCACACTGTTACAAAGCGTGTTGGGGCTTTCAAAGTAATGAAATTATAAAATTGAACTCCGGAGTGCATCCTTGGTTGATAGTATTTCCAATGTGCGTTTAACGTTAAGCACTGCATAAATTCAGGTTTTGAAAATTCATAAGAACTAACGGAAGCTAATTTGGCACTATGTAAGTGAAATACTATTCCATTTTTTGACTACCAAAAGCCTGAGGTGACTATAATCCCCTTTAAATGTTTGATGTGGGGTTTTAAAAGCTTCTGGTATAAGGAATTGATCCAACCAGGACATTTTCATAATGAAGTTTCTATCCAGCATGGAATTTCTGATGCTGATGAGCTAAACAAGGGCAAATATGGAGTCCCTCTTGTCCCCCACTTTAGCACGGCTTCACCTGCTTGTTTGCTTCTCCTTCTGGTGGTATTTTTGCTGAACGTAAACTGATAACAATGATCTACTTACATGGCCTGTTGTGTATATCTGTCATATTAAAATCTGGACTGTTTGTTTATCATGCTGTGATCTATAGCTTTCTATTAATTTAATTATACTAAAAGATCTTAAAAGCCTTGGGCTAAGTAACATGTCAATTAGAAATGAGTTTAACTTGGAATAAATATACATTTAATACTTATAATTTATTGCTTTAAATACAAACAAAGCCCTCACTATGACACAATCTATTATTAATTGCTCCAATGACCGAGGCCCAATTAAGTAAATCCATTTATATTTTCTTCAGAGAAAGTCGGTGTTCATTTCTCATAGGAAGTACTAGATGCCTACATTTTTCTTTCTCATAAACCAGTAAGGCCACAAAGCGCATTTGTGTGTAATGAACTATGTCACGTGCAAAGGCAGGGGAGGTGGGAAAGCCAGTAGCCAGGCTCTAGTCTCTTGGAAAAAAGTAACACCCAGACCAATGTCAGGCTCGCTTAAGTGTTTCACAAATAAAATATGATTAGACCCGATTACAGACTAATTAACTGCCGTTTTATGAATGTTGTCGACTCTTGGTGAATATAATTCAGGTATGCATCTCAGACTGCTGTAGTGTGTTCTCAGCAATTCTACTTGGCCCTAAAACGACTCTACTGCTAGCTTTGTTTTTTTGGCTTGTGTATAAAAAGTTGCACATAAAAATGTCAGTCTCGGTGCTGAGAATAGATAGTTGATGCCGGGGGTCACATTTTTATGGCAAAAGTTGTAAATTTCTGAGAAACAACGTTTATAGTGGAAACCCTGACACAATGTTTTATGTACTCATGCTGTTCACAAAAGAAAGAATTTAGGAGTTTGAAATTTTAGTGTGTGAAACTATAAACAAATGCACACAAATCCACTTTCATTGGTTCCTGTCATTTTAAATCCTCCCTCCAAATCTGGGAATTTTTTATATTTTTGTCATGTAGTGATCTTCCACTGAAAATTTTCTTCCAAACATAATTTATTTTAATTCACAGAAAATTATTATGTTTTACTATCACAGATTCTAAACATTATTTTGCTTTCCAACATGATGCATACCAGATGCCTCTAAAATTTCTACTACAGCTCAGTAAGAAATTTATTCTGTGTGATCTAATGTATGATCTTAGTCTATAAATTAAAGCACTCGGCTCTTTGCTGTAGGGCATCACCATGCCCCTGGGTCTCCTCAGGGCGGTGCACCATCATGCTTAGGAAGGCAGGCTCTGGAGCATTCAACCCTCGATCCAGCACCCTATCTTTAATCTGGAAATGATGACAGTAATACCTATCATGGCATGGTATGAGATACACACAAGGAAAGAAAAATACTTAGTAAGAAAGCAGCTACCAATGAACTGTAGATATCATTCACCTAAGCAAGTGTTTGTGCCTCAGTAGAATTTACGGACATGGAAGGTAGTATATTCAACATCAGCTTTTTCAGGCTAACGTTTAAGTCATATGTGTGGCTTTTGCAGGTGCAACTGTAAAGTCCGTGTCTTTCGTATCTAATAAAGATGAAAAAACAATAAATGTTTGAAAGATAGATGTCAGCTTTCCCAGCTTAAGATTCTGTTCTACTTATTGGAATATTAATTTAATGTTTTCATCTAAAATCTTGAGGAAACATTGTTTAAAAAAAAAAAAACAATGCATCTCCAAAGTGGCAAAACAGCTTAGAGCTTGGACAAGACCAACAGAAGACAGAGACAACATGTTTTTTCCTGAGTCATCAGAAACTGAACAGAAATTTCTTGGATGTTCAGATTCCACTGGTGAGAGGTAAAGATTATCCTGTTAGAATGAAATGATTCCTAGATTAACTCTTTCAGTGATGTCTGGATTAACTCGTTTAACATGTTAGATTAACAGACATCCTTATAAATAGTCATTTCCACAATGTTTCGTTTTACATGCTCTTTATAAAATGTAAGTGCATATCAATGACAATATTCTTACACATAAAATATTTAAATTTTAAGCTTCAGTGGAAAGATATATATTGCATTTATCGTGTTGGATTTTGTTTATCATTTGTTTGCCATGCATTAAGAAGATTATGACTCTTTTCTGAAGAGCAAAAAGAATCAATCTTTACTTCTTTTTTCTTTTTTTTTTATTGCACTTTAGATTTTTAAATATAGATTAAATGAGATAGGTTCAAAGAAAGCCAGAGAGAAGTTGTCTCAGTTCAGTTTTCCTAAAGGAAGTTCTGTTTAATGCCTGAAGTAAGAAATGCATTGTTAAATGGCATAGATATTAAAAAAAAAAAACAAAACTAAAAAACAATCAATTGCTTTGAAATTTATGGTTATATACGCATTCATGGAAATTATCACAGTAAGGGAAAAGAAATTATGAAATGTGTCTAGTATTGCAATGACACAAAGGAGCAATTGGGTAAAACTCAGTCATTTATCAGGCGTTTGAATGCTGTCTCAGAGGATAAAGTTTCCAGTATTCCTAGAAATTTTTTTTTTTTTGAGACGGAGTTTCGCTCTTGTCACCCAGGCTGGAGTGCAATGGCCTGATCTCGGCTCACCGCAACCTCCGCCTCCTGGGTTCAGGCAATTCTCCTGCCTCGGCCTCCTGAGTAGCTGGGATTACAGGCACGCGCCACCATGCCCAGCTAATTTTTTGTATTTTTAGTAGAGACGAGGTTTCACCATGTTGACCAGGGTGGTCTCGATCTGTTGACCTCGTGATCCACCTGCCTCGGCCTCCCAAAGTGCTGGGATTACAGGCTTGAGCCACCGTGCCCGGCCAGGAATATTTTTATACTTATAAAAACTAGATTGCATATAATTTATACAAAAATAAAATATGAATGATGTTTATAAATATAACAAAATTAATACAATTCAAATGAATTATTGAAATATATTCTTATTTTAAATTACTTAAATTTAAATGAGGTGAGAGGTTTATAACTCAGTAAACTCATTTATTATTAGAAAAACATCTTGAACAAAAGCAAATATTACAAGTGGAATTGATTGGTTATAATAAACCTACGTACAACCCTTTGTGTGCACATTCCCACGTATCCACACTGAAGAGTTATGTGGCCTATGAAATATGTCTGTACACCATTCACAGGAGTGAACCATTTACCCCTCTCAAAAACACTTGAGTAGTAATGCTCCCTAGGTACTGAACAGGGGAATTAGAAACGCACTCAAAGCACTCTAGTCTCAGGTTGGAGCTGAGATTTGAGCCAGATCTCTCTGGACATGAATGCTGAATGCTAACTGTGCCCATCCGCCCATCGGTCTGAAGGCACAGAGTCCTTAACCAGATGTATACATGGGCATCTGCCCAAATAACAGATACCTGCACACTGATAATTATTCACATTGCATTTTTTTCTGCTTTTAATATTTAAATTTCATCCTTATGTTAAGAGACTCTACATGTTTATTCAACTGGTAACATCCAAACTTATCTAAATGGTGATACCCAATTCTGGCCTTGTGGAAAATCTCACCTGTCTAATCCTCACTTGGATATAAAACTACACATTCTGATAAAACAACCTACAGTGATGTATGTAAGTGTCATAAATACACACTGATAGTCTACGTTTATTTGAATTTGTTTATAAATATTTCTACACAAAATGTTCTCATAACCATATCTGCATCCATGAATGCACATATATTTTCCTCTCCATGGATTAGAGGTAGCACTGGGTGTGTGAGGGAATGCCAGTGGGAGCTGGTGTACGTCAAAGCGATAGAATTGTGCAGGGAGAGAGGAAAGGGAGCCGTATGGAACAATGAAATATTCACAAAGTGAAGCCCACACAAGTAATTGAATTAAACGGTGGTGATACAGTCAGCGATATTAATGATCAGCTGGAAAGTTGATCGTCTGAGGCAGTCATCAATCCCCAAAAAGTCACCCCTCACCAAGGTCACTGTGACTATCAGAACCCATTCTTTTCTTCAATGGGGGCTCTAAAAGCCTTCATTTTTCTTGGCTTCCTGCCATATCATCATTCCTTCAGGTGTTTGTGAAAGAGATGACTCTGAATGATGCCAGATTGAACTTACTATTTCAGAATAATTGATCTCCAAGGCATCAACCAACCAAACACTTTCTTCCGTGGTGGAATATTTTATCTCCGCTGAGTAATATTTCTGAGTTTTTTGAATCATGAAAATGTAGTAAACTCTGAAATAAAATTTTTGCTTTATGCTGGACCATAATGCTCTTGGAAGAAGGCCTTATTAAACATCTATTCTGGCCTGGCTCAGTGGCTTACGCCTATAATCCCAGCACTTTGGGAGGATAAGGTGACAGATTACGAGGTCAGGAGTTTGAGGCAAGCCTAACCAAAATGGTGAAACCCTGTCTCTACTAAAAATACAAAAATTAGGTGGGCATGATGGCAGGCACCTGTTAAGTCCAGCTACTCAGGAGGCTGAGGCAGGAGAATCGCTTGAACTCAGGAAGTGGAGGTTGCAGTGAGCTGAGACTGTGCCATTGCACTCCAGCCTGAGCAGTAGAGAGAGACTCCATCTCAAAAAACAACGACAACAACAACATATATTCTTAGTTTTCATTGTCATTCAAAATGAGAGTAAGGGCACAAACCACACAATGAACTTTACTCACACTTTTTGTTACATCGTTTATATACAGATGGCATTATATACAAATGACATTTCTGTACAAATGACATGATGAGACGTTGCAAGTAAAGTACACAATCAAATCTGACCATAACTTTATAAAAATATTTGTAAATAAGACTGTGTAATGACTTTTCAAAATCAGAAGTTTGCATAATTGAATTTTTTAAAATCGTTATCTACCAAGACACATGAATTATCTGTTAGTGACATATGTCTTGTTTATGTACTTGTCAATAAACAAGAAAATAAAACAATGTTACAGAAAATACAACAATAATTACAGTTTGCAAAATTCAGTCTAAGTTTAAAATTTAACAAGTTGGATTTTTTTCAAATTCTGAATTTTCACTTGAATGATGGTGTCCTAAACTGTTACTGGTTGTTTATATTTTCTGTGCCTGCTCAGATTTTCGTAGTTTCTTCCAGTGTCCTTCATCCTGCTGATTACAGAAACCCTGGCAGAATGGCACAGATCTGGCTTCCTGGAGACTGGTGAATGTGCCAGGTGAGTCAACCCAGCAGTTCTAGGGAGTTACTTCCCCATGGAGCAGACACTGAACCAAAGAAGTCTCTAGAAAGAGGCAGAAAGCTACATCAGCTCTCCCCGCCTTCCTCCCTCAAGGGTCTGGTCACCCAACAGATGGATTTTCCTCACGAAGCAGTGATCCCATGCGCAGAATTTCCTGGGGCTCCACCCTTCCTTTCTGCCTCCCTTTTCTCCAACTTCAACCACACATGTCTGGGACGGCACTTCCCAGTCAGGCATCAGCATCCAGGTCTCACCCTAGTCTTCTTTCCCAGGAGTCGAGACTAAGACAGCTCATATTCAGTTATGCAAGCTTAAAGCAAAATGATACCCATGTTTTCCACAAACTACAAACTAGTTATGAGCAGTTTTTTTCATCGATTGACATTTTCTTTTTTTCACAGAATTAGAAATTTTATTTACTTGTAGTTTACTTAAACGTAGATTGTAGGTAAAGTTGAACATTTGCATATTTGGTTAATCAGATTATAATTTGCACTTTACCTGCCCAATTTATTATTCTATGTTCTTTCAACCCCATTATTCTTCAATACCTTAGGTGATATGGCATATCCATACTGAATTCTGTCTCTCCATGTTTGTGTCTGTTCTCGTCTTTTCTTGGTTCCATAGGTTTTTCAACAAAATAAAATAATGTTGTAGCAGATACTTCTAGTTTATGTTTTACCAATTCTCCCCATGTGTAATGTAACAGGATCTAACTTAATGAACACTGGCAATGTGTTCTCTTCTTCCTGGGTCCCTTTCAGATGGAGGAACCCAATGGGGCATCAGCAGTTGTTGGGGTTGGGCTGGTGACCGTCCACTGCTCCCAGGCATCCTGACTTCCATCTTCCAGTTCCTCCAGCATGTCCTGCACTTTACAAGCTGACCTGTAGGAAATAGGTAGAGACAGAGAAGCAGAGCTCAGCAGGTCATGGAGAAACGGGGTATGTGTTCCAAAGGCTGCATCCCTTAACTCAACATCAGAGCTCTTGTCCTACAGCCATCTATCTCCATGCAGCCCTCTCTGTTTCCAACACTCCATAATTTCCAGTTTGCCAACTTTTCCTGAGGAGAACATTGAGATTAGAGACTGAAGAGCATGCCTCCCATTTACAGATGTTAGTGGGTCTGGAGATCTGTCAACTCGCACTGTGTGATCTCTTCATACTTGAAAATTATTATGTCTTCATATTTTATTGCATCTTTCTTCTTTAACGGCCATTTAAAAACATCAACCCTTTCCATTGTTCATCACATCAAATTTTTATCTTCCACACTCAGCATTCTGTCTAAAAACACCCTGCTCCCCAACTTTCCCCGGGGAATTGAAGGCCCTCGTGTTTTCCCATGGAGTAATTTCCAAAATACACCTGCCACGTTCTGAGGTCCAGGTCCTCAAGCTTGAGAGGCAACCTGTCTGAGTGTTTGTAACTTAGCCTATTGCTCTAGGGGTATGTAAGGCTAAGGCAGAACCAAAATGTTGTTCTTGTTTTTGTTTTGTTTTAATGTGGCTTTCTTCTATTAGACTCTCTTTATTTCCATAAAGACACCTGCAAGATCTTAATCAGTCACATCAGGAGTGTTTAAAGAAAAAATGTTAGAATACTCTACAATCATGTTCACAAGAAAAGTCATTTTCTTCTGCCACTTTGAGATGGAAATTGGACCTGAATGTTAGCCTGTCATTCAGGAATCTACACATGGCTTTTCTCTCTGAGTCCATTTAACTCACAATCTCTGTAGCACAAGGGAAAGTTGGCAGGACCTCGATAATCCCACAGGAAGAATAGGCAGTAGGCACCTTGCCTTCAAAGAACCCCAATGTAATATTCTGCCATCATCTCCAGATTTATCTACTGAAACATGATGTCAAATTTTAAAACTGGGTATTTAAACCAGATGTTCTCAATTTTTTTTTATTTTCCACATCAACAATAATTTCATTCTTTTCTTTGGGGAGAATAAAAATACAGATCTGAAATTAAAATCAAGGAAGAGACCCCCAGGCTAAGCACAATGAGTGCTACATTTGCTGCCATTGAAAAGCAGACCTGCTTTTTCTTGTCTTGGCTAATTGGGAAGCTCTCTATGCAGTGTCCTCAAGGCAGGGCTGTGGCTCAGCTCATGTGACCGCTGCAAGTAACAACAACAACAAAAATAATACAATAATACTAATCAATTATTGATCCGTTTATTTACCAGCATGCTTTATTTATACCAGAGTCCATAAAATACTATTCTGTAAAATATTGCCAAATTCAGAGGAATTTTCCTACCAGTAACACTCCATTAAGTGTATTTACACAATAAAACCTCAACCAGGGTGTTTTAATTTATCATATTAGTTTCATATGCTAACACTGGTCAACTCTCACAAAAAATATGAGAGTAATTTATTTGCTTTACATTTTGCAAGAAGGATTTCAACAACCATGCCTTTCAGCATATTGTTAATTTCCAACTTCATATTACAATCATCGTATAACCCTATAATAATATAACTTGTAATCTCATGTATTTCAATATTCACCTTGAACTTTGGCAGCCAAGATCCTTCTCAGGATGGACAGCTGCATGGTGAAGAGTGTTGGAATCTAAGTTGCTATTATGTTTTTCAGGAGCAGCGGGTCAGTCACCACCTCTCCCCCACGTTGAATCTTGTTGAAGAAAATGACAAGAAAAACAAAACAAAGCAAACAGCAAACACACAGTTGAAAAGGGAATGCTGGCATGGACTATGTGTTGACACAGAAGTGTTCTAGAGAAGATTGCTGCTCATTTGATTATAAACAGAAAATGCTACAGGAATCTTTTGCAAAGCTCTTCATGGGGGAACCTACTAGGTACAATGGTTATTCCCTTTAGAAAAAGATATTTTGGAAGAAATTCGTCTTCTGACTGAATGCCTGCCATATCATGTATAAAACAAAGCAATTGTGTAGTGAGACTGATTAAGGCAGAAGCAGTCCTTCACCTGGGACCATGCATTCATCCCAGATCAGTGATCCATCCACTTTCGCCTCAGTCACCAAGGTCAGGGCTCCCAGCTCAGCTCTGCCCTTGGAGTCTGTCCCTTCCACCCTTTTTAAAACTGAAATTGGAGGCTCTTTTCCAAAGCAATCTCTAAACCTGGACCGTGACACCTGACTTTGTCAGCAGATGAAGCTTGGGTCTGCCCTGTTCCAGTGTCACCCACGAACTGGATCCACAGCGGGTGTTCGGTTACCTGTTACTACACCCTGTCGTTTCTCCCTTATTCATTTAATTATTTATCTGTCCATCCATCCATTCACCAAAGGTCTGTCAAGCCTCCCTGACAAGACTTTGCATTCATGTTGGAAGACACAACAGTTGCCCAGTGAAAAAATAGAGAAGGCCTGAGCTCTCACTAACCTGTCCTTCTAGGGGAGGAGACAGGAAACAGCCCAATTCATAAATATCAACATAAAGTGACAGTAGCAAATGTCAGCGGGTAGAGCACAGGAAACAACCACCAAGCTTGGGTGGTGTCTGTAGATGGGGTAGGCAAGGAAGGCTTGTCTGAGAAGTAACTTGCAGAGCTGAGATCTGCAGAACAAGGAGGAAACAGCTGGGTATAGACGGACGTGAGAAGGGGGTTTCTGAAGAGCCAGAGCACAGTTTACAAGGCAGGGGAATGACTCTCGTGTTCCCATGACAGAAAGAAGGCTGGTGGGACTGGAGGGCTAGAATACAAGCTGTAAGACGGGGTCACAATTTTTGGGCAAGGGCCAAGTCGCCCTGGGCTTGCTGTCAAGAGAAGACAGAATGTGTGTAAAAGGTAGCTACGGGAAGGCAGTGGCATATCTGACAGCGGCTTCAAAGTGATGGGAGGTCTAATCTGTCAGATTCCTTTTACTATTTTGCTGTCACACAACCTGAAACACAGTTTGCATTTCCTACAAAGTACATTGGTCCCCTTTTATCTAAGGGGCATACAGTTCCAGACCCCCAGTGATAGGTGAGACTGCAAGTAGTACCAAACTCTACACATACCGTTTTCTCCTGTCACATACATCCATGATAAAGTGTAGTTTACCGTTTAGGTCCAGTCTTCTTGCATTTGGGAGCCATTATTAAGCTGGATAATTGCTGTTTGAACACAAGCACTGAGATACGAGGACGATCTTTCTTTCACTAAGGGCTGCTAAGTAACTCCTGGGTCTGTAGGTGTAGACAGCATGGCGGTGCTGAGCAAAAGGAGGAGTCATGTCCCAGGCGGGACGACACAGGAAAGTGATATTTCATCACACTACTCACCATTTAACAATGTTGTATTTTTTTATTTCTGGATTTTCCCATTTTTGTATCGTAGTTGAACTGGTAACAGAAACCACAGAAAGTGAAACTGCAGATAAGGGGGAACTACCGTGTTACAAAACCCTTTAAACAATCAATCATGAATGGCAAAAATTAAATAACATTTTGAGACTGGAAAGCTCAGTGTGCTTTTTTGCTATAAAGGATGTGATGAAAAATATACTCTCAATTTTTTTTTAATTGTAGGCAAAACAACTTTTCTGAATTGTTTTTTTTTTTTTAATTTTACAAGAAAGTATCCATTTGGGGAAATACATTTTGTATTTACGAGCATGACCTTTGAAAACAGTTGGAAAAAATAGGAGAAAATAGCAGTCAACACCCTAGGGAGAGCAGTCTCACAGCTTATGTATTTGTCTTAAACTTGGCAAAAACTGATTTTGATCTTGAGACGTTTGTTTGATTGTTGGAATCACATGATGTTCTCTCCCCCGACTTGGTTCCACAGCTGCGTTGCTGACCTCCATGGACACCCAGAGCAGTCTCCATAATTCGCTGTCGTCCTGTATGAGAGTGTGTTTATGAGGGAGTTGGTAGAATTTCCTGCAATGACTTTAGAAAACATAGATACATTAAAAAAAAAATCTGAAGGATTTTTATGTTTGTATCTTGTGAAAGATGAACGTTTACAGATAAGAAAACATCGAACTTAATGGATATTAATCCTACACGATGCCATTTCTTCTTCAGTACAGTCAAATTCTGGTCTTGAACCTTTTTTTTTTTTTTTTTTTTCTGAGCAAATGAATTGGCCAGCAGGCTGAAGTGAACAGATAAAGCTGTAGGGATACTTTTGTGAAGTTTCCTTCCAGTCAGGAATCAGAATTCATACATATCCTACTTAGATTTGAAAAGACAGTGGCATAAGATTTATAATTAAATTTGCAAGTGATTATTTTTAACACATTAAGCCTAGCGTTCTGCATCTACTTAAGGTATAAAATATTGTTTTCAAATTCATCTGTTTTTCACTGGGCATATTAAGGGGAAAATTCTGGCTTTGCCTGCAAAGATGCTATCTGACAATTATGTAGCTAACATTTTTGAATGCAATACAAAAAGATAATTCAGAACAGACAATCTCACTTTGTACTACAAAGTCTTGTAGCCCGTGCAATTATTTTTGTTCAAATTCAGCTCTTTTATTTATTTAATCCTTAACTATTTGCATAGTTTCTTAGCCGTCCAACCATCATGAACTTGTTCCTGTGTTGATACTTCCGGCCAACTGTTTCACACATGGAGAATATTATTAGGAGCACACTCTAAATTTAATACACAGCTACAACTATTTTGCTTTCATGACATGTGGTAATATCCATAAATAGACTGTTTGCCGTTGGCACTTACTGCCTCTCTCTCCCCACTTGCATTGCCTAATTACGGTTCTCACTTGAACAATTTGGCAAATGCTTGTATAGCATCTTCAATTAAAAATAAATAAAGCAGAAGAATGTTCTTTCTGTATCCTTCAGCCTTAAAAAAATAAATGTTATCCCTTAGATCTATTAAAGGAATGATTCCAAATCTTCTCTTTCCAGTGCAATTTTTCTTAGGGCAAATTAAAAATGTGTGGTATCTAATCCAAATAAATATTATGCCTTTCAGCCCCCACACTTCCTATTGCACAAACCTCCCTAACAATTGTTTCATACAATTTTACTAAGCGTGGACACTCAGAGTCCGTGTCCTCTCTCCTCTACCACAGCCCCCAGTGCTGGGTAGGGCACCTGCAATCCCCCCACTGTGACTCAACTTTTCCACATCTGGACCCCTTAGGACCCCAGTGGTCTGTGAGCCTGCATCAGACTGAAATAAGCTTACACCCTTCTAAAAATGATGTTAGGAAAAAAACTATCGCCTTCCCTCACTGCATGTCAGTCCATTTGTTTACACATGGGAGAGAGGTGAACAGTGAGCTCTTATCCTGCCCTAACTGGAATTGTTTTGAAGTTGGACTGTTTTTGACAGACGAGGGGTTTTACTGATGTGTGACCTAAATGGAAGGCCACACAAAGAAAATGGCTGTCAAATCTTAGAAATGTTACGTCATACTGTGAACCTCGGACAGTGAAAATAAATGGGCTAACTGTCCAACCACTGTAGTAGGAAAAATTATGAGCAGCAGACTTATTTATTTTACGTTGAAAGCAATTTTTAAAAAACGTGTGAGAATTCAGGAGGAAGTGGGATAGAAGAAAAGTTCTGTTTCCTTTTGAAATAAGATATTCTGGGCACGTGCAACTTTTTGTTCAATCTGATAACCCCGTCTCGCATGCTGAAGTGAGAGTCCTGGGTGTTAACCGCAGGAGGATGAAAAGGTTCCTGGAATCTGAGTCAGAGGAGCAGAAGGGACCATCCTCGTGGAATGTTTCCACAATTTCCTCAGCAAAGCAAGGCTCTGCTTTTCTGGGAAATAGCTTTTACCACACACGTCATTAAAAGTTCAAGGGTAATTAATTTTCTTTCTAAGTCAAGAACTCACCTGCGACCATCACTAATAATTTAGTGATGGAATTCTAATCATAAGTAAAAACATTTTTCCCGCTCCAAGTACCTGAACTATACCTTCTTTCTTCATTTCTGAGCAGGCTTGGTCTGCATTAAAAGAAGAGCCTGTCTTTACTAGATATGTGACTCATTAAAATAGAAACAGCTCTCAGATTTCACGAGTTAACACTCTTCTTCAGTACAATATTTACTTGGAAAATGTACATCTTCAAATACTTGGTTATGGAACATCTGAACAAGCACAAATATTTTAAAACCCATGATTGTCAGTTTAGATCATTAAAAAAATGCATCTTTTTTTATGAATTAAAAAAAATTAAAAAAAAGAAAAAGAAAAAAAGAATTCACCTGCACTTTGGCAGGTGACACTGTAGAGGCAGGGAGGTCTTCTGCTCACACCAGGGCAGCATATGGTAAGGGAAGGGGTTGCGTATATATGTACCTCTCAGGCAAGGTGACTTGCTCCAAGTCTCAGAGGGTTAGGCCAGAAAATCCGGGAAGCCTAATGCTCAGGACACAGGAAGGAATATAGAGCATTTCTTGAATAATGGGCAGAACACTGAATTCTGAAAATCACATTTCTGCTGACTCACAAACTTAAAAAAAAGTATTTCATCCACATAAGTGAAATTGGGCTTACAAATTATTGTCTCAAGAGGTATCAGAAAAGCAAGAATCAAAGGAGATGAAAAAACAAGTAGAGTTTGTGTTATCTTTAAAATTATTTTTGCAATAGCTTGTTAGATTCCAGTTTGTATCAACTTTAACTCAAGGTGAAAGGTTCACCAGTTGTTGAGACTGAGATCTGCACTGATGGTCACTCCTTCTCAAATACCATTTTTTTTCTGTTCGATAGAAGATATCCTTGTATAATATGTTTAATACATGTCTTTAAAGTGTGCTTCTTAATATATTCACTGAATTGCAGCTTCTACAACTGGAGGCAATTCAGATTCTAAGCTAGATTTCTAAGCAAACATGCAAAGAATATTTTTAGATCAAGGGATTCCAGAAGGATGTAAATTGTAAGAGAGAGCGTGGTACTTGGATCTGAATGGTAGCAGACTGGACTAGGGATGTGCAGGGTCTGTGGGAGGAAGACCTGGATGTGGGGCCCATCTGTTCCTTTATTTCTTCTTAGGCTTAAAGAGTTAGTTAGGGGGTAAACACGTGGCTTGCCGAAGGCTGGCTGCAGGCAGTACATACCTGGACAGAGATTCATAACTGTCAAGTCATAATACCAGCATGTCTGATGCTGTGGGGCTCCCTCCCTTGTTCCTGGGCACTGAATCCAAGAGGAATCCTGTTAGAAAAACTCACAAGTAACATGTCTTGAACACCTGTGTGTCAGGCAGTGGCCTGAATGCTTCACTTATGCCATTCACTTAATTTTCACACCAATCGCATGAGGTAGTTACTCACCTTATTACCAATTTACAAGTTAGGAAACTGAGGCATGAGAGATTGATTATCTTCCCCAGAAAATGTGCTGGTAAGTGTCAGAGACAGAACACAAACGCAATCATCTGGGGTCCAGAACATGCATTATTATTTACTGTACACCACCATGACCTGTAGAAAATCATCTAAAGCTGAATTTGATTTTAAAATCAAATTTTAAATTTGTAATCTATTGTAATATAAAATAAATCTTTAAAAATTATTTGTTAGTATATGTTATTATTAGCATTCTTTGTCAGCATGACATTTGATGAAAAAAAAATCATTGTATTCCTCTGTTTTTGTCAGTTTTTAAAAATGAAAGCCATAATACTTTTCCTATAACAAGTTACAAGATATTTGCCAAAAAGTAAATAGTAAAAAATTTGTCATAGTGAAAACAGGAGCATAGATCTTAGCCATCATCCTCACCATCATATCAAGTAAGTTTTATTCTGGCTATGGTAGGTAACTATGAAACAATATTTGGCTTCAACTTATAAATAAGGAATTAAATGTGTGGCTGTGATATACCGAAAGCATCTATCCAGCCCCCGAAGACTTGAGGAACCAAGCTTGAGTGTCGTTGAGTGAGGATTAATTTTTTGCTGGTGTTTGAATAAGAGCTCGGGATGTGGTCCAGTCGATTCTGCCAGCCCTTAGCACCGTGCTGTAGAAAGAGTTTTGATCAACCTTGTTAATTCAAATTCAGTACAGGTTTTAAATAGAAGATGTAAAACAAAATGGTGACATACATTTTTTTGCTATAGAGAAAAGAGGATTTGAAGGCAGAGGAGGAGGAAAAAGAGAGAAACGGATGCTCTCTGCTACGCCCTGTTGTCTTCCATCTTGCTGTTGATGTTGGCTTTCTGTAGGTTCTCGGAGGTGGGTGACAATGGCCCTACTGTTGTCCCCTCTCCCGCTCTGAACCCAGCATTGACGATTTAACGAGCCCGAGGGGATACTCATTCCTATCCCAAAAACAACAATCCGAATTTTTCTTCTGTGAATGTTTTCATGAATGAATTTGAAATGCTTTTGTTTTCAGGAAGAAAAAGAATTATGCTGTGTGGACAGTGAACAATTACTCATTATTTTCCTCGTGAATCCTGCTTTCTTCCCTGGCTGGGACTAACCACATTTCACTTTTACCTAGAAGTTTCATAGCTTAGTCTCTGCCTTTCAACACCAACTTTTCTTTCCTTTTATTTTTTTCTTTTGGTAAAGCAATTCCTTTTATCTCTCTTGGACATCGAAGTCTGTAGGTCTTTCACTTTGCTTGAGCAGTTTGTGAAAGAGAACCGATTCTACCATTTTGTTGGTAGATGCAATAAATTTCCAAATTAACCCTTCAGTAGCATCCTCATCAAATCTATGTTAAAACAACAGAAGCCAAAGTAATAAACAATAATAAGGAAAATCAGAAATGCGAAGTTGTCATTTCACTAGCAGAAGCCTAGACTATCATCTACATCGTAAGCAGGCATAACTTACCAGTATAACTCTAGGCATTCCAAGACACAGCAGCCCATTTAAATAAAAAAACCTGTGCTGGGACTTTCACTGGAAAACCTTATTTTCATGAGTGTTTCCCAGCCTCCTTCTTTCTTCTGTCAAGAGCCGCTATACATTTAAGAATGATTTGGGGGATAATGTGCACTTACCGTGTGCCTAATCTAAGCAGTTGTTTTATCTAGAACCCAAATATGACATACATATTAACTTTAGTCTCTATAACTAAGAAGTCAAGGAACTAGACACCATGACTGAAATTTTTACAGAACCGAAGCACGATGTGTATTCATCACAAGCATTTCTTGAAGCTGATTTCGTCAGCTTGTACTTTCTGAAATACAATTGTTTTAGCTGAGAAATAAAATGTAGTTAAGCATGAACTTGGTAGTCCGGTCAATGAACGCCAGTGTGAGGTGATTTGCCTACTCCCCCTGGGGACATCTGGCAATCTTTGGAGACAGTTTTGCTTGTCACAACTGACGGGGCCACTGCTTTCCCGTGGGGGGAGGCAGTGATCCTGCTAAGTGGCCTTCAGTGAGCTGAACGGCCCCTCACAACAAAGAATCATTTGGTGCCAAATGTCATGGTGCTGAAGTTGAGAAACTAGATAATGGCCTTTAGTCCCTCTGGACACAGCTCCCTGGTGCTGTAGTTGTCAGTTCTCTGCTGTGTAACTGACGTTCTTCAGCGGTGCGTGATCTAAAGGCCACCAACCTGATATTTTAGGGGTAGTGAGACCAGTAAGATAATCTGGATGCTTCTTCCAAATTGTAGGAATGTGATGAGTGACAGAAGAGGGGCTCTGGAAGGTCTTCAGTTGCCTCAATGGGCCAGTGCCATGCAGGAACTCCACCATGTTCTCTTTGGGGTTCTACCCCTGAGAGTTCCTCCAAAAAGACTGAGGACAAGACGTGCCTGGAGCTTCCTGATGAGTGCCTCCCCCTTCCTGCAGGCACACATCTGGGAGACCGCAGTGTGGAGGGGCCACGCTAGGGACCTTCAGCTGAGCCTGGGTTCCACATGCCACGGCTCACAGATCTGGGGAGTCTGTGCATGAACCCATGATCTCTGGCTTGGGGTCATTATATTTATAAGAAGTACATGTTGTTTTAGATTCCTCCACATTTTCCAAAAAGAGAAAGAGCAGTCTTCACAGTCCAGCCCAAACTGGGATTTCTGGGGAGCGCTCTCTACACTTCGGCTTTCTGGCCATGCAGAGGCAGTTTTAACGGAATTATGTCTCAACTCTATTTCACATTGGGTTATATTTAGAAAAAGTGTTCTTCTGATATTCACTTTGAAGAAGTGTCTTCTTTGAAATTTTATCCTTCCTCAGAGAGATTTATACGTTCCCCGCCTTAATGACTGAGATTCCCTGGTGAGCCCTTCTGAGCTTTATATTCAGAGAGAATTGTATTTGCCACATTTACTTTAAATGATGAATCTTCACGTGGATATCTCCCAAAGCCTTAAAGCAATAGATGGGCCTTGCAGAAATCAAATAAAGAAAACTAATGAACGAAAGAGCAGCCTTGATGTACTCAACAATCAATAATCTTTATTTCAGGACCTGATCAAAATCACAAAGGATGTGACTGTGTAGGGAAACAGAAGCTGAGTGTTAGACGGTCTCCCGGTGGAGCGCTGCTTTCTGTGGTGTATAAACAACACAGGAGCGGAGCTGAAATAACTGACTTGTTTGTGAAAAGGCAGACTCATGTGAAAAGATGAAGAGCGCTGCGACCCATTGCGATTTCAAACGTGAGCCTTCCTCTCAGCTCTCTGCGGGCCCCTCCACGTTCCGTTGCTCTGAAACACTTTTAATTTTATTTTATTATACTTTAAGTTCTGAGATACACGTTCAGAACGTGCAGGTTTGTCGCACAGGTATGCGTGTGCCATGGTGGTTTGCTGCCCCCGTCCCCCCATCATCTACATTAGGTATTCTTCCTTGTATTTCCTTCTCAATTTAAGTTATTAAGTTGAGATTTTCGAGTTGCAAGATGCATTTAAAGTAAAAGCTTTTTTTTTATTTGAGTTCATGATATTGTAGGAAAATACCACACACTGCCTAAAATTGGCTACAATTTTAAGTTTTGATATAGAGAGTAAGGAACACTGCTGATGACAGTGGGGACAGACTCAGTTACTTTGAGGTCAAGTTGGAAGTACATTTAAAAAAAAATGCATTCTAGCACGTAGCAATTTATGTCTTGACATCGACCACAGGGCACAGTTGCACGTGTGCAAGAAGAGTTTATAAGAGAATGGCTTCTGAGGTAAGAATGGGTCAATAAGCTATTTTGCAAGGCTATAATCTAGGAACTATCTCGAATTCATTGATTTCTCTTACCTTTGACGTCCAATTTATCAGCAAATCCTCTAAAAGTTTTAGTTAAGAAATTGAAAAACAAAACTGAAATTTGCTATTTAACCACTTTAAAAAACGAGATACATCCCTGTGATGTAACATAAAATGATCTCGAAGTTAGGAAATAAGGAAACTGCCATTGATTTTACAAAATTATGGTTATTATACTAAAAAGAAATCTATGTCTTTGCATCAGTATATATCCTTGTATAGAAATGCATAAGAAAAGTCTAAAAATCAGCCCTCAAAACTGGCACCCGTGGCTTCTCCTGAAAGTATTGAGGGAAGATGACGGGTTTCTTTAAGGAAGGTGCAGTTGAGGTTAAACTTGAACGATAAAGAACAAGCACTCTCAAGGTGTGAGGAAACAGCTTTCCAGGAAGATAATACAGTGAGAATAATGGCTTCTGGCTCTACGATCAGCAGCCCTTATTCTGGCTGTGTTCTCTTCCTGGAAATAATAACAAGTTAGCAAGGGTGAGGACATAGCTAAGGTAACAAAGGACAAGGGAGGATGGTCAGAGGTGGCCTAGGAAGCAGCGTGTTAGTCGGCAGGACTGCCTAGTTTGGATCCCACAGTTAAGAGAACCAAAAGCTGCTAGAGTGCTAAACTATGCGACTGAGGTACACGATTTGACTCACAATATGAAGAGCTCCCTTGCCAGACTGTTCAAGGGTCGGGCAGGGAGGCTGGCTGGCACTGCCAGCTCCAGGTAGGAGACTATGGTTCCTTATATGAGGGGCTTAATAACTGGAGATGGGGAGCGGTGATCACCCCAGGAACGTATTTAACAACAGAGAGGGGGATTTCTATCATTGCTCTTTGGCTCATCACCATCCATCCACAATTATGATTAAACCCCAGTGAAAATTGGGCTTATTTCACAAACAGGGTTAAGTAAGTTTTGTTGTGGTGCAGACCCACACTCCTGGGGAAATTATATGTGAAAAGCGAGGAAGAAGAATGAACAAAGAAATCCAAGGTTGGGGCCTGCCTATCTGGGTGAACGGCGGTGCCATTTATAGAGGTGAAGTATGCTGGAGAAGACTGCCCCCTGCACTGGGGTCTCGTGGGCACAGTGAGGCTAAGATGCTGGGTACCTGGTTAGATTCACAAGTCGGAACTCATGAGAGGAACCGAGCCCAGCAAAATGCTTTTTCCTGCTACTGGTATAATTGGAAATATAATTCAATTTATGTTAAATAAGGGACAACATTCACATTATGATTTGAGGTACAGGATCTACCTGGAGGCTTCATGTATTTGCTTGTTCCCTTGGCATGGTTATTTGGATCTCAGTGCACACTAACCTCCTTTCTGTCTGTGAAAAATAACTATGTTTTCATTGGGGGGGGCGGTCATTAGAAATTTGTATATGACACCTGAAACCATTGCAATTTTAAATATAAGAAATGGAGGAGAAAGTGGTAGAACAGAGGAAAATAAAAAAGAGCTGCTAATGAAAGCTCTGTAGATCTCAGAAAGTCGTTAATGAATCACCAGGTCTTTCTGGGATAACGAAAGCACTCGTAGAGAAATTGGACACAGAAACCCAGGTAAATAATGTTTTAATTATTTGCAGAGGTTATTGCGGGTCTGTGCCAGGACAAACTTAGGATAATGCTTTTTGTGAAATAAGCCCAATATTTCATTGGGGTCTAATAATTGTGTATAGATGGTGATTAGCTAAAGTGCAATAAAGTTAAATTAATCACAATGATTATCAATATTATTAAAGGTAGAAAAAATGCCTACAGAAAAAAAATATGATAGAGAGAGATGTTTCTGATAGCTTTTCTATTGAAATGTTTATCCTGGAAAAATTCGCACTTCATCCGAGACTCTTCTCCGTCACTTTACCAAGGGCAAAGGGCAAAATATAGCTTGAAGAAAGATTGGAAATTATGAAACCGAATAAGCTTAATGCTTGCTTGCTGATTCCTGATAATCTTTTAAATGTGAGATGCTATTTGTGGCTTGATTTAAAGCAAAGACTATCTATGAATGCAGTGGACAAGCTTTTAGCCAGGATTGTATGCACTGAACACATCCGAACAGTGTAATTATTCTGAAATAATAATTAACCCCTTGACAAAATAATGTCATTATGACAATTGAGGAAAAGACATCTGCTGGTATAAATTCTCCATGATCATGACATGTGAGGGGCTATGGATGTAAGCAGGTGAGAGGCCATGACGTTGGATGCAGACTGAGTGATGGAGAAGGGAAGGAAAGGGTGGAAAACAGCTCTGTCAGAGGACATTTCCAGTTGTAAATTTCATATACATTTCATGGAGCAGGGGCCATTTGGGTGAGAGCAGAAGACGACCCGAATGAAAAGGGAGTTAGAGAAGGAAGTTCTAGCAGGAGTGACCTGGGGCTCTGATGCATCTTCCTGAAGGTGATTCTGCCTGCACCGTCCTCTCCTTTTCCTTCCCGGGATGCCGCATCAAAGCCCAGGAGCGCAGGCATTAGGCTTACCCCTCCTCAGACAGCAAGGATTTCCTTTTTAGGACAACAAGTCTGAGTGGTGTTGGAATTTTCACTCTGTGTGAAAATTGTTAAGTAAGTTGCATTTTTTTATGTTACTAGAAAGAATGTGTGTACTTTTTCTATTTGAAATCAACCTGGATATCTTTGACTAGGATATTGGATATATTTATACCCAACCAAAGATTTTATGAGATACAAATATTTGAATGTCATTCATTTCTCCCAATCTACTTTATATCTTCTATTGTACAAATATTTATAAGACGAAATATTCGTAAATAATTTTTCTTTGCTGGATTCAAAATATGTGAATTCTTCAACTTGTTAGTTCACAACAGATCATTTATTAAGCATCACTAGTAAATGATTTTCTAATATACTAACCAAGTAGGAATACTATTTTTTGCAGTCTGAAAGCTGTGAAGTTCACCTGCATTTCTTCAAAAGTACCAGGAAAGCAGAATGCCCAGTTTTAACACACACTCACACATCTGCACACACCTGTTTCACTCGACATATGCAGAGAATCATACTGGATGATTTGCTAATTGCTATTGCAGGTTGTATTAGACATAGTCAATAGTTGGAGCTCATAGCCATGCTGATTTCAACTCACCAAGAAAATTACAAAGGAAAAACAGAATGTGGAGGAAAAGAAAACAGATTTACACATCTCGGGATACACTAAGACATTTCAGTCTTTGAGGTGCCAGGAAAATTACAGAGTATCCGATAATAGCTATATCTGGTGCTTTCTTTGACTGATGAGAGCCAAGAAAGAGAAAGACAGAAAGATTAAGAAGACCTTAAAATCCATATGACTAAATAAAACTATCCTTATTTACTAACCTCCCAGACCATTACCAGAGTAGCTGACAGCCACAGTGAATCAAGGCGCCGGAGACGCACCGTTACCGCGTGGAAAGGGAAATGTCTGGCAGTGAAAATAAAGCTTTATTTTTAAATCAAATTAATGAATGAATGAGCTACAACAGATAAACAAAAGCCTTTTTATTTATGAAGGCTGTTCTTCCAGAAAATAAATCAGAGAATGAGTTAGTAGTGGTTTGCTTTTTCCTCTCCAAACGGCACTAATGCCTCAACCTCTCTCTTCCTCCATTGAAATTTCCAATCCAAAGGCACGTAAGCTTTTGCTCCACATAAGGGAAATGTCTTAAAACTCATGAATGTGATCATTACGTATTTTCCTAGAAATAAATGAAGAACCTTTGCTCTATGCTCTGTGGAAGCATATTATGTGCAAACAATATCTGTGTCTTTTCCAAATTCAGTCTTCTCTCCATTTGCCAGCTTCTTGGCATAAGGCCTGGAAACCTTTATCCAATATAGTAAAATGAAGTAGTGTTTCTTCATTTGAAAGGCTTTAGGTTGCAAGACTTACTAATTAAGTAGAGTTAATATTGAACCTGTATTTTACTGTCAACGTTTATTTGCTGTAACATCACTGGCCGCCTGAACAACAGCATGGCATTTAGAGCTATGGTTCTTATCTGGGGTCCTGCTGGATGATCCAACCCCCCCACAAAAAGAAAGATAGAGAAGAGAAGGGGGAGGAAGAAAGAAAGGGAGGGAGGGATCAAGGAAGGGAGAGAGGGAGGGAGGGAGGGAGGGAGGAAGAAGGGATGGAAGGAGGGAGGAAGGGGGGAGGGAAGGAAGGAATGGAGGAGGGAAGAAAGGAAGGGAGGGAGGAAGGAGGGAAGGAAAGGAAGGAGGGAGGGAGGGAGGGAGGAGGAAAGTAAGAATGGAGGAAAGAAAGAAAGAAAGGACAAAAGGAAGGAGGAAGGAGGAAAGGCTGGAAGGTAGGTGGGAGGAAGGAAGGAGAGGAGGAAGGGAGGGAGGGAGGGGAGAAAGGAAGGAAAATTTATGGGTAATTTAGTTTCTGTTATTAAAATAATGATCAATCTTCAAGATGTTTTTCAATTTGAATGGGGTAATGAAAGCTACTTCTGAGCATTCTTCGAGAATTAGAAGAGCTCTATATAGTACTGAAAATGACACACCTAAAAAAATCTGGCATAGCAACTAAAAATCAGCATCTGCAAAACATTCTATAGATAAGGCATGCTGTAGAGTTTTTTTTTTTAAATGTATTACCAGTGAATTTCCTCTTTGTGCTTAAAGATGGATTTAATTATTTTTTCATTTGTTGTGTGCATAATGTTTATGAAAAAATTTATTGACTTCCATGACATGAGTGCTCCCTTTAAGGCCAAATTGCCCCAAGCATAATGAGAGGTCACCTGGGTTCCTTTCAACTCATTCTGCAGAGTGTTGGGGCCTCCCCTAGACAGTCAGCATTGGATTACAAGTGAAATGACAGTTACAAATATTTTAATACTTCCCTGATTCTCAAGTGCCTCTTTGTGATATTCACACTTATTTTTTCTGTCCTTCAAAAGAGTTTAGGACCTATTCCCAGGACCAGCTCAGGGCTACACTTTAACTCTCAGAAAAGCATATGAACTTGCTCAGGGGGAAGCCACCGGACAGAAAGGTGGCTGAGGATGACAAGCAGGGAGAGTGGGCAATGCTCTTCTTCAGACAGAATTCATAACACAGCTATCATATATTCAATAGAAAAAGTACACGTGGAAACATGTCATATTGGCCGGGCACGCTGGCTCACGCCTATAATCCCAGCACTTTGGGAGGCCGAGGCAGGTGGATCACAAGGTCAAGAGATTGAGACCATCCTGGTCAACAAGGTGAAACCCTGTCTCTACTAAAAATACAAAAATTATCTGGGCATGGTGGTGCGTGCCTGTAATCCCAGCTACTCGGGAGGCTGAGGCAGGAGAATTGCTTGAACCCAGGAGGCAAAAGTTGCAGTGAGCCAAGATCACGCCATTGCACTCCAGCCTGGGTAACAAGAGTGAAACTCCATCGAATATATATATATATATATATACTTTATTAAAGAATATTAATAAATTAACGTGTCATATTAAAGAATTAAAGGAACACGTTGCATTTTCATATTTTAGTGCTTTAATTCCCCGTTCAAAGAAAAAATTAACAGCTTTCTTTTCATTGGACACTCAAGAAGTTTCTACAGAGAAAAAAATGCATCAAGATAGAAAAATATAAGCCAGACAGCAAAGAACAAAGCCCCTTTTCTCGTGGTATGTGTTTCATTGCCTACATTGGATGGTCATTCTCATTACAAATGAGGCGCTGACATTCCAAAAGGGCTTATTAGGGGAATGTGTAAAGCTTTTGAGCTCTGTATCATCCCTTAATGTTTTTCTTTGTTGCATGTAATTCTGATTTATGATAAGATCTGTCGCTCCATTTACATCTGTGAAACCAGCTTGGTAGAGAAGCCCACAGAGATACTTGTGGTTTGGTAGAGCTTAGAAATCAACAGAAAATTAAGACCAAGTGCTGAATGCATGCCTGAAAATCTTTTTATAGACGAGCTCCAGGAATGCATATTCACTGAAGCATGCCCTTTGAAAACCCTATTCACTTAGATGTTTTCCAGAACTATTGATGTATAACCCTCTTATAATAAGACTAGCTCTTGGGTACATACCACTAACATATGGTCAATGTCAATGACACAACTGCACAAACATGCTAACATACCTCAGAGCGGGCGTTCCCTTTATGTGGGTAGGGTAAGCTCTTTGAACAGGAAAGCCCCCTAAGACAAATGCCTATAGTTTCCAAGAGAAGAAAACTTTGGCAGACTTTGAAAAGGGTTGTCATTGAGTTCCCATCTCCTCCACCCAAGTGTTACACACACCACCTCCTCTCCTATGGAGAGGACAAAAGTTAGTCTTTCTGGCCTTTCCTTGTTAAAAGCAAGCATATAAACACAGAGTAGTTCTCTTCACCAATCAGTTAACAGCACCGTCTTTTGTTTACATGGGGCTTTAATGATATCCAAAGAATTTCCAACACGTGGCCCCACTGAATTCTTACAACAAATATCAGATGTAGGGGAATTGTTAATTTGTGGATGAGAGCAATGAGTCTCTGAGGTATTGTGACTTGCTGAAGTCAGGTGCATGATTAAAACTCTGTTTTACCAACATTATAAATAATACTCTATTCATTATTGAATGCAAACCCTATCCAGAGTTTATTTCACCATGTAGTCACATTAAGGTCACTGAAATGGCATGAAATGACCGCATATGTCATTTGTTCATGAGAATAGTGGACCAGATAGAAAGCATTCTAAATATGGAAGCATGAATTTCACGTAAGGAAGCTACTCTTATTATAACTTGTGGGACACGATTCTAGATTTGACAATGGCCGTTTTCATGAGATAAATCCAGGTATTTCTCAATAACATAAACAGCTATTTTCTTACCAAATGTTCTACCTCCTGTTTAAACCTCTACAGAACAAATGCAAAGATTAGGCTCACATAACAACCAAACCAGGACCACAGGAACAAAACTGTGTGAAGGATGGTCCCCTAGTAGCCCAGCCTCCAGGTTGCTTAATGTTAAATGGATTTCATTCTGAATTTAGTGAATCATATGTAAATATCATAATTTTGCTATTATGCCAAAACACTCTTTTCTTAGTGATAAAGTATACAATTTCTCATACAAAAATACGTCTTTAGAAAACACGTTCTGTGTTTGTTCAGTGATAACTCAGAAACTTCAGCTCCATTAGGAGGGAGGAAATATCAGCACAGACTTTCATCTGACACTGGTAAAATAATGTCAGCAAATTGTTAAAACCTACACCTAGATCATCAAGAAGCAAGACAGAGAATATAAACAGAATTCATTAAATTACCTCAGTCAGCCATTCTGATCTGCGTTGATAGATCTGTGCTTTGGGTAACTTACAGTATTGGAATTTTCTCTATTAACCAGCGTTGCACAGGTATATGTTTTATTTCAAGTTTCGGGTTTGAACAGATCAACAATGATATTTTTTGATGAAGTGCAGTTTGCTGAGAATCACTTAGTGTGTATTTTGTTTACTAAGTTTTGTTGGGGCACTAGTAACTTCAGGCTCTTGGTGAACTGATATTGCAGGATTGTAATTTCTGACATTGGCTATCAAGATTTGCTGTGGACAAACTTGATACCTTATAAGAACATGGATTTGAATGATGTGACACAATGAAGGGCAATGGAAAAAAGAAATTGTGCAGGAAACAACAAAAGGTATCAAATTTCTATTTTTTCAAAAGAGAAAATTTAGAGATAATTAAGTCTAACCCCTTCTTTTTCTCTCCTCTCTTCTCCCCTCCCCTATCCTTTTCCCTTCGTCTCCTTCCCCCTCCTCTCCCCTCTCCTCCCCTCCCCTCCCCTCCCCGCCTCTCCCTTCCCTTCCCCACTTTTCCCCTCCCCTTCCCTCCCTTCCCCTTCTTTTCCTTTCCTTTTTTTTTTTTTTTTTTCCCTGAAACAGGATCTGACTCTGTTGCCCAGGCTGGAGTGTAGCAGTGAGATCTCAGCTCACAGAAAACCTCCACCTCCCGGGTTCAGGTGATCCTCCCATCTCAACCTTCCACATAGCTGAGACTGTAGGCACACACCACTATGCCTGGCTAACTACTGTATTTTCTGTAGATACAGGGTTTTACCGAGTTGCTGAGGCTGGTCTCAAATTTCTTGACTCAAGCAATCCACCCTCCTCAGCCTCCCAAAAAGCTGAGATTATAGGAGTGAGCCACTGTGCTCGGCCCCTTCTTTTTATTTTAAATGTGAGTGAAGTAGTTCATAGCTTTTTTCCTCCAACTTTTCAGCTCCGGAATGCATGTGCAGCATGTGCAGGCTTGTTGCCTGGGTAAACACGTGCCATGGTGGTTTGCTGCAACAGGTCACCGCATCACCTAGGGATGAAGCCCAGCATCTGTCAGCTATTCCTCCTAAGGCTCTCCCTGCCCCAACAGTGTGTGTTGTTGACTCCCAGTGTGTTCCTGTATTGTCACTGTTCAGCTCCTACCGATGAGTGAGAACATGCAGTGTCTAGTTTTCTGTTCCTGTATTAGTTTGCTGATGCTAATGGCTTCCAACTTCATCCACATCCCTGCAAAGAATATGATTTAGTTCCTTTTTATGGCTGCATTGTATTCTAGGGTGTAATGTACCACATTTTCTCTATCCAGTCTATTATTAATGGGCATTTGGGTTGATTTCATACCTTTATTATTGTCAATAGTGCTGCAATTGTGTGTGCATGGATCTTTATAACAGAATGATTTCTATTCCTTTGGGTATATGTCCAGTAACGGAATTTCTGGGTCAAATGATATTTCTGTTTCTAGGTCTTTGAGGAATCTCCATATTATCACCCTCCCACCAACAGTGTAAAAGCACTGATTTTTCTCCACAACCTCACCAGCATCTGTTGTTTTTGACTTTAATCATAGCCTTTCTGACTGGTGCGAGGATGAGGTCTACATCCCATTCATTGCACACCATGCTCCTCACTCAGTGTGAAGTAAGTCATTGCTAAATGTACATAGAAGGAATAAGGTGTGTTCCTAAGATGTGATACTCTGAATTATTAAGAGAAGTATTATGGCATGTCAAGAACCTTATTTCTGGAAAGTCTCTTAATAAAAACAACATAAAAATATGTGGGTAAGAGGAAATCATCGTGTACTTAAGATAATTAGTTAAATCTTCACAGAAGAACCACTGTGGTAGAACAATGTCTATTTTGTATCACGAAAAATGTCTTCGTTTTCGGTATGGATAAAAATTGGCAATGTTAGGATCAATGTTTGATTTGGCACCGAAAGCTTTCTCATTGGATCACAATGAGACATTATTGTTCAGGATGTTTTCTTATCTTGATGTTCAGGAGACTGACTTCAAATTTCTTTAGGTGGAATTGTATTACCATTTTATTTTTTAACGTATTGGAATTACCTGATCCATCCACAGGAATAATAAGGAGATTTTCATTACCGAATGAATGTGATTTACATTGGCAAAAAGGCAAAAATGTCTACCAAATGTGAGAGAATGAACGGGGGTGTGGGCGTTTGTATTGTTAAGTTTCAAAGGTCTTCTTTATAGGGATGGTGGCTGACCAGTACCAAGTGACAACAGGCTATGAAAATGTTCTGCTTTTCTATAAATCAGCCATCAGAGCAAGGTGTTCCCGAATGTTTGTGGCCAGAACGGAATCTGGAAGGCCATATCCTCCAGCTTTTGATGGAATCACTCACCCTGGCTTTCAGCAGGATTGCTTCTTCTCTTCCAGCCTCTTGACTTCCTCCCAAACAGGGAAGCGTTTCTCTTGGTCATGCTGACCCACGTGGGAGCTGTCATTCTCTGCAAGTTATTGCTTGGCTGTCCATGATCATCTTGCAGACCTGAACTCTCATGGACTTGGCTACTGACTGGTCTCAAAAGTAAAAGCTTACCCCCGTGGCCTCCTTTTCAAAAGTGTATTCTTTGAAATTAACTCACTTCTGCAAAATCCCTAGTCAAGCGGAAATCTCCACAGAATGAATATGAAAATGCCACTTATGGACATTTGTGAGATGTTGCTGAGGCACCGTGGGAAGGAGGGTATCACACCCTCAGTGCTCGTTTTTAAAAGCAGCCGTGTCTCTGAGGCATCCAGCATCCATGTAGCACTATGTGTTATGGATGGTACTGTAACCCTGGAAAAATATCCTGGAATTCTAACCCCTAGGAACTTGTTTGGAAATAAGGTCTCCGAGGATTTAATCAAATTAAGAAGAATTCTTTCTGGGTTAAGGAGAACCCTAATTCAATGAAGCATGTCCTATAAGAGCAGGAAACTTTGGGAGAGGGCCTGGGTGATGACAGGCAGAGATTGGGGTAGTTCTGCTACAGCCAAGAGGTGCCAAGGAGAGTCATGAAACACCAGAAGCTGGCCAGGGCATGGTGGCTCAATGCCTGTATCCCAACACTTGTGGAAGGCCAAGGTGCATGGATCACTTGAGGTCAGGAGTTCAAGACCAGGCTGACCAAAGTGGCGAAACCCCCTCTTTACTAAAAATACAAAAATCAGCTGGCATGGTGGTGCATGCCTGTAGTCCAAGCTACTCAGGAGGCTGAGGCACAAAAATTGCTTAAACCCAGGAGGTGGAGGTTGCAGTGAGCCAAGATCACGCCATTGCACTCCAGCCTGGGGACAAGAGTGAAATTCCATCTCAAAACACACACACACACACACACACACACACACCCCAGAAGCTGGGAGGGGGTGAGGAGAAAGAATTCCTCCCTGAACCCCACAGAAACGGCAGGGATCCTGACACCCTGATTTCAGGCTTTTAGTCTCCAGAATTCTGAGAGAATAAATTTCTGTTGTCTTGGGCAACCCAGTCTGTCTCACTTTGCTATGGAAGCCCTAAGAAACTAACTCACTGAGGCATAACTTTGGAGGGGAAGCCAGCTCATCTTCACCCACACTTGCCTCACATGTCTAAAGAATTATATTAGGTCACTGAACACACAGGTCTCTGTTTCCCAGACCCTGTGGCTGCAGCCTTCACATCTCCAGGGCTCTCCCCTTGCTCACTGGCCATGCAATCTGCAGTCTCACACCGTGGAACAAAGCCTCAGCGCTGTCCAGTAAGGTGCAGAAGGAAGGAAGGGGCTGACCAGGAACACATGTGTGCAAATGTAAGCACCAGATCCCGATGTGACTGTGACCATGGCAGACAGTCCATGGTCTAACAACTTTAGACCATTCTCCCCTGTTAGTTGAGGCTTTCTTCTTGTGTCTTAGTGTCTGCCACCCTCCTGTGATGCCCACTGCCTCTAGGCACCTACACAGAGCTGCTCCATTGTCCATCCGAAGTTACTAGGGCAACGAAGCTTGGCTGGAACTCTCCCTCTGCAGTGCACTGTCTACTCCCAAGCAGTCTTGCCAAGCCTAGCTCTTTCCTGCTTCTTTCTACAGAACGTGGCTGCCCCTGGATCCTGCTTCAGTTACGATCTGACATCGTTAAGTCACTCCACACTGCAAATGCTCTACAATGCCCCTCCATAGGGTTATTTGAAACTTAAAGAGAAGGACTTTAGTCAAGGATGTAGGTCACTAGTCATGTTACAATCAAACCCAGTGGAGGGGTTGCTGGACAGTGAGGTGCATGAGTGAGTGATGTCCCCCATAAATTAACCCTCACAGAGATTCTCTTAACCTCACACACAAACCAACTCTCGTGTGCTTTTCCCTAAAATTACTCTGGACTGTATTATTTTACAGCAATATGTGAAGAGCTATCTCCAAATCAACTATAGAATCGACCGTATCTCTAGAAATTAGAAAAGTTATACATCTTTCCATTTATGTCTTCTTATACTAGAGATGGCTGGAGGTGAGGCTAGTAAAATCTGTTAGGAGTCCTTGATAGGTTAGTTTTATTAAACCAAGCCTGCCCATGCCAAAGAATTTTCATGTATAATTGATCCTTAAAGTAGTTCACATTGATTTCCCCTCCAGAGGTCACTTTCACAAGTCAAAAAATGGCTCAGGCAAGGTGCATAGCTTACCCTCCCCATGCGTGAAATAAACCAGTAGAAACTTGGAGAGCCCAGTTTCTGGCCCTGACTTTGAACATACACATTTATGAGAATTTTTATTATGTTCAAATCAAATTCACAGGACACAGTTTTACTCCTCGGGACTAAACTACTTCTCTGAAATGCATTGAGATTTCAGAGCCACACATTTAATGAACCAGCAAGCACTTGTTTTACACACTGTCTAGGATAGTTTCCTTTTTGTTTTCTCACATAGATGCAAGCTCAACCCATTGCAAACAGCTCTTACATCGATTTAGTCCACTGAGAGACGGAACCTTTATAGATAAAGCACTTTCTCACGTGTTATGAAAATGATGAGTTATCAACATTTTGCTTGAAGGCACAAGATACAGCCCCATCTTCATTCAAATCCATTAAATATGCTGGAGACCCAGCTGTCAATAGCACTGTGAAGTAAATTTAATTTCCAGAGTCAATATAGAGCCAGCTGCATTAAGCATAAGATAATTCTGGCACATGATTAATTTGAATGACCATGTAAGGCATTGTCTAGACAAGACATAAGCCCAAGTTTTCATAGGCAATCTGTACATAAGATGAAGCATGCCGGGGTTGTAAAGAATACTAATAACAGTGATCTGGCTTATTAACTGATATTGATTGCTTTTATCCTGACACGGTCCAGAAGCCTCAGAGGTGAAATGGTGAAACGTTAGGCACTGGTGCTCTTCTTCCAATAAAACAGTAAATAGTACCATGCAGTTTCAAGGTGCAAAGGATGAAGGCTTTTTGTCATTTTTGTGTTTTAAAGATAACAACTGAATTTCCATTTCTCAGAAATGGACAGAATGATCGGGGCTTTGTGTGTGCTGGGAAAGACTACAATGGTCACTCTCAGCTGCACTTGGCTACACTTACTGTTGGTGATGAGTTATTAATTATTGCACACTCCAAGTGCTGCCCAGAGATTACTCTTTCAGTTGATCATCTACGTTTTCTCCTGCCCTATCTCATGTCATGTTAGTCACTGATGTCAATGACAGGCACCCCAGTTGCATGTGGTTCACCATTTGAAGGTCAGTCACTACCCAGTGACCCATCCAACCCAGGTTTAGAAGGACTATCACGGGTCGTCCCCAAGACACAGGGTCAAAACACTGAATGCCCTGTCTATAGCTCCTGGAATCAAAAGATGGTCACCTCTTGCCAGTTAGAGGACAAGGGCTCCACAGTACTCATACCAGCAGAAGCCAGTGTAGCCCCAGCTCATCGGTAGCTTTTCCTACCACCCTGTGAATTAGCCAGCCATGGTGGAGACACCACATATCTGAGAGACAGGCAGATCTGGGTTAAAATCATGACTCCACCACTTACCAGGCATGGGATTGTCAGCAAGACATTTTGTTGTTGTGAGACTCAGTTTTCTCTGCTTTAAGTGGAGAAGAGTCGGTAACTGGTTTGTATTCTGCACTGTCCAACCAGAAAATAAAGCAGCTCTATGTATTTTAAGCCGAGGGGAAAGAAAGCAAGGAATTTGTTACATAGATGATGAAATAACTGAAAAGCCAATAGAAGTAGGTGAGGTAGCACAGAAACCAGCCAGTGCAGGAAGCCTGGCAGCCTTGACAGGAGCAGAGGGGTCAGTCACCAAACCCCAAAGGTGAGAGGGTAACTAGAGCTATGATGGCGATACTCAGCACGCTTGGTGGCCTAGCACAGTATCATCACAGTCAGAGAGCACTTTATGAAGCAGAGTGAGGGAAAAATACTCTGGATTCTCCCATCCTCTCTTCCCCTTTTACAGCCAGTGAACAGATGCCAGGGAAGCCGAGGAAGGTGACCTCCATGACCCAGGAAAGGCACAACACCAGGAGGGGCTGAAGGAGAACGTCAGTGAGAAAGTCACCTTTCTGTGGAGTGGTTCACTTCCTTACATGTAATTATCAGGAATGGAACTCTGTCTTTCTTCATCTTTCGTTAAAATAATTGGAAGAGGTAGATTTCATCAGAACAGGGCTCAGCTTTGCAATGAAGAAGGTAATCTCTGGCAGTAGTCAGAGCTCTCCTGCAAGGAGGGCTGATTCTACAGGTGTTTTGGAAGCCTTGGAGAATAAACACAATGAGGGGAATAGTGAAACGTAAAGATCCTTATCTTAACGTTTGGTAATTGAATTAGTACACCGCTGCATTGGGACAAGAGAGATGGGAAAATGAATTTATGGAAGTTATTTTCATATGGGAATTCTATGCCTAAGAAGTTCAGATATAATTCACTGCAAAACATCTTTTTTTCATAATTACAGCTCTATCATTTAAATTTTCACATCAATAAGCAGTTTGGCATCCTAGAAGAAAGCTTGAACTAGCCTTCGGAAGATCTGAATTCTGGTAGAAGATGTATCATCTACTAGATGACTAATTTAGGATAAGTCTAGCCATTTCTATGACTCAGTTTTCCAGTTTGTAACAGATCTCTTCCTGTGATGGACAAATTAAAAAGACAACATTGAAACCACAAAATCTTCTACTATTATGAAGTAATAATCCTTTCTGAAAAATCCAAAGCTTTTGAGGATGAATTCATTTAATGGCTTTCTATTATATGTCTAACACTAAACCAAGGAGGTTTCTAAGGAATTTGGAAATAGAAAGAAAAGAAAACCTGCTGTCTAGTCTAGTGGAAACAACATTTAGGCAAATAATTACTTTACAATGTAGTAGGTGCCATCCTTTCTGAATAATACTGAGATAGCTGTCCTTGTCACATAGATAGTCTGCATGTGCAAAGCATAAATCACCCTCCCCAGAACACAGCTATACATACAAATCACACTGAATTCACCCAGAATACAGCTACAAATACTTCTCACACTGAACTGGCTGTCTTGTTTAGAGAAATGTCCCTATGTGAGTGTCTTGCTCCATCTATAATAGATGGATTTTTTTTTAATTGAAACAAGATATATGATATGGTTTAGCTGTGTCCTCACTCAAATCTCATCCTGATTTGTAGTTCCCGTGATCCCCACATGTGGTGGGAGGGACCCAATGGGAGTAGTTGAATCATGGGAGTGGTCACCCCCATGCTATTCTTGTAACAGTGAGTGAGCTTTCATAAGGCCTGATAGCTTTATAAGTGGCTTTGCACTTCTCCTTCCTGCTGCCGTGTGAAGAAAGCCAAGTTTGTTTCCGCTTCCACCATGATAGTAAATTTCGTGAGGCCTCCCCAGCCATGCTGAGCTGTGAGTTGATTAAACCTCTTTCCTGTATAAATTACAAAGTCTTAAGTATGTGTTTATTAACAGCATGAGAATGGACTAATACAATATACATATACAATTTACCCTCTTTACCACTTTTTTTTTCAGATGGAATCTTGCAGTGTCACCAGGCTGAAGTGCAGTGGTGCGATCTTGGCTAACTGCAACCTCCAATTCCCTGGTTCAAGCAATTCTCCTGCCTCAGCCTGCCAAGTAGCTGGGATTACAAGCACGTGCCACAACACCCTGGTAATCTTTGTGTTTTTAGTAGAGATGGAGTTTTATGATGTTGGCCAGGATGGTCTTGATCTTCTGATCTCATGATCCACCTGCCTTGGCCTCCCAAAGTACTGGGATTACAGGCAGCAGCCATTGTGCCTGGCCCATCTTTACCATTTTTAAGTGTACAGCTTAGTGATAATAAATAAATGTATATCCTTTTTTCCCCTTTCATTCCCTCTCCCCAGTCTCCTTCCCAGACTCTGGTAACCAACAATCTACCCTGTATCATCATAAGATCCACTCTCTTAGTTTCCATATGTGAGTAAGAACTTTTCTATGTTTGGCTTATTTTCCTTAAAATAATGACCTCCAGTTCCATCTGTGTCCCTGCAAATGGCAGCATTTCATTCTTTTTTATGACTGAATAGTATTCCACTGAGTATGCCTACCACATTTTCATTGTCCATCCTTTCACAGGCACTTAGGTTGATTCCATATTTTGGCTATTATGTAATTTTGTAAAAAGATATCTTCATTGGCTGGGCATGGTGACTCATGCCTATAATCCCAGCAGTTTGGGAGGCTGAGACACGAGGATCACTTCAGGTTAGTAATTCAAAGAAAGCCTGGCTAACATGACGAAACTTCATCTCCAATAAAAATACAAAAAATAGCCATGTGTGGTGTTGTGCACCTGGAATCCCAGCTACTTGGGCGGCTGAGGCATGAGAATTGCTTGAACCCAGGAGGTGAAGGTTTCAGTGAGCTGAGAAATGCCACTGCACTCCAGCCCGGGCAACAGAGCAAGACCCTGCCTCAAACAAACAAAACAAAAAGATATCTTCATCAAAAACTAAATGTAAGTTCAATTAGTTCTTAAATACAACTAGTTTATTGTGGTAGATTCGTTTTTCCTGATTCATTTTTAAAATTCACAAATTCATGAGTTTGATGAACATCTTCTTAATTTATAAATACCGTACTTTAAAAATTATGTATGTATTGTTTGCTTCTTATGAGAAGAATCCAGACACAGTTTATATAATTGAGTAAATAAGTAGAGGGTAACTTTTAAGCAATAATAGAGAGAAGGAGAAAGTTGTAAAATAAAAAATGTCCACAAAAAACACATGCACAAGGCTTCCTGGTTTTATAGTAGGACAAAAAACTGGTCTTGAGCCTTCCAGATGAGGAAGGAAATGATGGAAATGTGGCAGTTTGCAATGTGTCCATGAACCACTGCGATGCAGTGCCTCAGGAATGTCACTCCTTTAGAGATGAGCCAGTGGAGAAAACCTCAATGCAGCTGACTCACCAGCACCTCCCATCTTAGTATCTACAAAGCGTTGAGTCATGAATTTCATGGAAGTGAGCCCCGATGTGTGTAAGAACAACCCAACGTATGATGCCAGTGTGCATCCAGGGAAAGCCATCCTTCAGGCAGGGGCCGAGAAACTATAGCCTCCGGACTGTTTATTGTCTACCCTTGAAGCTAAAAATAGTTTTTAACTTTTTAAATAGTTGTGAAACAAACACAACAAAAAAGAACCCAGGGCCTCACAAAGGCTAAGATGCATGTTATCCAACTTTTATAGAAAAAAATATTCCAACCAATGCTTCAAGGGGCCAAAACGTTGATAATTTAGCTCAGGGCGACTGAATGGCCAAGGCTGATTGACTAAGTGAATGACGCCATCATTCAAGAATATTTTCTGAGCCCCTTCTAGGGGCCAGGAATTTAGATCTGAGTTCTAGGGGGGAAAATGGTGAATAAAACAGACAGGGATCCCTACTTTCTAGAAGGAGAGAGAGGGAATAAGTGCAAAGGTACAAGTTAGTTTTTGTTGTGTGACAACGCTACTCCAAATTTTAATAACATGGAAAGCAATATTTATTAATTATTTCTTTTAAGTCTATCAGGATGCATGAGGCAAGCTAAGCTACATTAGTTTCTCTTGGGCTCACAGAGCTGTAGTAAGCCCGGGACTGGCTGATCTAGTCTAGTCTTGGCTGGCCCACTTGTGAATGTGGATCCAGTGGGCATGAGCCGGCCTCTGCTCCGTGTTTCTCTCATCCCCTTCACGACATTAGCAGGCAAATTCAACCACATCCATTTCATGGTGAAGGCAGAGGCCCCAGAAAGCAACTGAGACAGGAAGTCTCTCCAGGCCTGGGCTGGAACCCTGCACAATCTTACATCTGCCTTATTCTGTTCATTGACCCAAATCCAGAGAAGAAGGTGGATCCATGGTCAAGGGCCTCCGTGAAGTTACCTGCCAGAGGGCCTGGGTAGACGAAGGGGAGAAGAACCCGGCCATGATGCAATCCAGTGAGACAGGAATCATGGAGGTGTTGGCAGTGCAGCCACACTACGGAAACAACAATACAGGGCAAAGGAGTGGGAAGTCCCAGGGTTCGCAGGGCAATTTTAATGAGGATTCAAGAGGCAGAAGCTGGACTCTCTAAATCAGCAGGTCTTAAACCTGGCCCAACCCCAGTTTCATCCAGGAAGGCCCTGCCTAGGCTGCTGAAGGCTTCCGTTTTATAAGTGCCGCTTTTACTGAGCCTGCTTCTTCTATATTGAATCTTAGCATGGAATTCAGAAACGTTTCATTTCAAAAAAGAACGGTAAACAAGTCGTTCACGTGTTTCAGAGCACGCTCTCATCAGTTTCAAAGGAGAGAGTTTATTTCTAGTAAGTATAGGATTCAAGTGCTTTGGTAATACTAACTTCTTCATCAGTCTTCAGTAAAATGGGGAACTTCTTGCAAGATTCATCCCGCTGAATAAAAACTGTGACTGGGACATAAAGGAAGAACCAGAATCGCCACATATGAAGTACTAGGGGGCTTCTCAATAAACAAGGAAATCAATGCTATGAAAGGCTGACTCGTCAATGTTTCTAATGAGGGCTACCTGAGGCTGGGAGAGGCTAACGAATGAGGCGTAGGAAGCAGAGAACACGCAAAGACACTATGAAGAGATTTTGGCTTGTAGAGAGAAATGGGAAACACTAAACGTGGACGTGAAATGAAGTTTTCCGTGGATGATGGCTACATGACGGCTTGGGCCAGATGTGCGGACAAAACAGAAATTCTTGAAACCCCTTCTCGAACGCTTGGTTCCCACTTAAGCTGCTCACCACCTGCGGAAACTAAAACCAGCTTCCTTAGAAGGAAATCCTCACAGCGTTTTGCCTGAAATATGTTTTCCCTGGAATTTCATGACATATTTAGTCTTCTGCGATCATTTCCTGGATGAAGTTGATTCAACTTGACTTTAGTGTTTCTGCAAACACTGTATTATATTATCCATTTATAGGAAGTGAAAATAGAAAACCATTCTGCTTATTTCTCTCCCTTCTATTTTGAAGTCTTAACATATGCACAGCCAATTGACCCCTGTTACATTGGTTCCCCCCCACCTTTAAGTTTTTCTTTCTTGGTTTTTACAAAAGATTATACAGTGGGTTTTTGCTATAATGACTTTAAGTCATTCATGCATTTTTCATCCACTTCTTCACACAGCCTGACATCTTGTTCATTCTTTTTGACTGGTGCTCTGCATAGAGCAGATGTTTTCAGTGAGCTATGATGATTTTTAGATCTTATTCTCAGGAGGTTACAGCTAATTCAGAGCTCTTCGGCATAGACGAGGCATTTAATTTATTTCTCCCAGTAAGTTTCACCCTGTGCTTGTCTACAGTGAATTTCATCTGCCATCATGTTGCCCAATTACTGAGTTTTGTTCAGCCCATCTAGGAGGCTTTACCTTCCTCTCTGGTCTTGGCTGACCTAGTAATTTTGTGTCATCAGCACATCTCACCCTGTTGCCACTCAGTCACATTTAACTTCGTTTATAATAGGAATTGAACTCTCTTTCTCACACTGACTCTGCCTTTGATACTGGTGGGCAGCAGGGAAGGAGCACAGAAGGGAATTTCCAGATCGAATTATCTTTAGGTTCCATCAGACCACCTCACACGTGCTGCGGCTGAAGGAGGACTATGTCGACCACTTCATATTTCCTGCTGTTGCCTCTGGATGGAACATGGCTGTGTAGTTGTACTCACCCCTCCTCTTGGGTCTTCTCTCCCTTTGCTCTCGTGAGAGAAAGTCATGTATATATTCGCACATAATTCCATAGCATATTCAAAAACACCTTCTTGGATATACCCTTGTGATGTGTTTTAGCTCTAAAGAAAAGTCAAAAGATTTTCCACAAATACTTTTATTTTGCTTCACATTGTCATCTGTACCAGGTGTTTTGTGATCCAAAGAAAGGAAACGAGGCCCGTTCCAGGGGCCCATGTGTGAGCAGGAGAGGCAGGGTCTGGGGGTCGGGGGAGCTTCTTGGCAGGCTGCCTTGCCCAGGCAGGTTGCTTGCCCTTTGCTCGTCTTTTCTCTATGTCCATAGTTCGAAAAATTTCTCTTTAACTCACAGAATCTGAGCATTATGCCAAGACAGGAAGGAAAAAACAAAACGAAACAAGAAACTAACCAGAACTACTTGAAGATTACGAATCACAATCCTGTTCTTCACTGCTCTTTCTAACATAATTTTTTTTCCCACCTATCGTCAAATCTGTGCCTGTCTTTATCTGCAGAAGTGTCACTGCCTGGACTACACGACCTGCATAGGTGTGCTATTGCTTTGCTTTGCCCTCTATAACTCAAGCCTCTGATCTTACCTGCTATCTGCTTCAATGTACTGTACCTTGTCAGAGCAATTTCGGGGTACCTGACCACTCCTAGTACAATGCCACTCACAGTTCAGAATGGCATGGCATGCCGATTCCTCATGAAACCCTGATACTGCTAATGGGAGAGTAAGATCACATTTAAGGCAAAAAAAGAAAAAAATTGCATGAATGTGCTTGTTCATTACAATGTTATTTACCAACACAAACCACTGGCAGTGCTGTAGACAAATTCTGAAAGCGCTTACAGGAGTCTGCCATGGGGAAAATGCATCCATCATTTAGTCTCAAGGCCTGTTACAACTCACCCTCATTATTAAGGAAAAAAAAACCTTCCAGTTGCTCATAATTCTAAACTTTCTCTCTCACCCCACAGCTAATTCATTGGTAGATGCTACTGGCTCTGTCTTCTGGATATTTTAGTGAACTCTCATTTTCCCATTCATGAGTCACAACTCAGCCCAGGCTGCCACTGTCTGTCACCTGGACTTCTGCACCCTGAGTCTTCAAGTCTGCTAATAGATCTTACTGTTTTCACTCTTACCATCTCCCACCTATTCCTAGCCAGGGGCACCCTTAAACACACACACACACACACACACACACACACACACACACACCAATTTAGATCATATTGCTTCTCTGATAAAAATTCTCTAATGGTTTCCTTACCTCCTTGGAAAAATATTGGCAGCCCCACAGCCCAGAAGGTCCTACATCAGCTGGCCTCCCACAAGCCATCCTACCTTAGCTCCTCTCTCCCTCTCCATCTCCTGTTTCCCATCTGGCTTTGCCTACTTCTCACACTTTTCTTCCTGTTCTCCTTGAAGGGTTTTGCTCTTATTATGCCATTATCTGGGGAAACTCTTTTCTTGATAAGTCCTTGACTGTCTTCTTCCCTTCCTTGGGAGCTCTGCTTAAATGCCACCTTGTCACAGAGCCTCTTCCCAACCACACTTTCTTTATAAGATCTGTGATCTAAAAATTAAATCCCAAATCCAAATACAAAAAAAAAAAAAGCACTAGTACCTTAGCCAAGACAATCCTAAGGAAAAAAAAAAACCAAAAAACAAAAAACACAAAGCTGGAGGCATCATGATGCCTGATTTCAAACCCTATTACAAGGCTACAGTAATCAAAACAGCATGGTACTAGTACCAAAACAGAGATATAGACCAATGGAAAAGAACGAAGGCCTCGGAGGCAACACCACACATCTACAACCATCTGATCTTTGATAAACATGACAAAAACAAGCAATGGGGAAAAGATTCCCTGTTTAATAAATGGTGCTGGGAAAACTGGCTAGCCATGTGCAGAAAGCTGAAATTGGACCCCTTCCTTATACAAAAATTAACTCCAGTGGATTAAAGACTTAAACGTAAGAGCTAACACCATAAAAACCCTAGAAGAAAACCTAGGCAACGCCATTCAGAACATAGGCATGGGCAAGGACTTCATGACTAAAATGACAAAAGCAATGGCAACAAAAGCCAAACTAGACAAATGGGACCTAATCAAACTCCAGAGCTTCTGCACAGCAAAAGAAACAATCATAGAGTGAACTGGCAACCAACAGAATGGGAAAAAATTGTTGCAATCTACCCATCTGACAAAGGGCTAAATATCCAGAATCTACAAAGAACTTAAAGGAATTTACAAGAAAAAAAAAAACATCAAAAAGTGTGCAAAGGATATGAACAGACACTTCTCAAAAGAACACATTTATGCACCCAACAAACATGAAAATATGCTCATCACTGGTCAGTAGAGAAATGGTATCTCGATGTGAGATACCATCTCATGGCAATTAGAATGGTGATCATTAAAAAAATACTAAACACTGGGGTCTATGGGGGGGAATAGGGGAGGGCCGGGGGGGGAGCTGGGGAGGGATAGCCTGGGGAGAAATGCCAAATGTGGGTGAAGGGGAGGAAGGCAGCAAAACACACTGCCTTGTGTGTACCTATGCAACTGTCTTGCATGTTCTGCACATGTACCCCAAAACCTAAAATGCAATAAAAAAGAAAAAAATTCTGGAGAAAACAGATGCTGAAGAGTATGTGGAGAAACAGGAACACTTTTACCCTGTTGGTGGGAGTATAAATTAGTTCAACCATGGTGGAAGGCAGTGTAGCAATTCCTCAAGGATATAGATATAGAAATACTATTTGACCCAGCAATCCCATTACTGGTATATACCCAAAGGATTATAAATCATTCTATTTTAGGACACATGCACACGTATGTTAATTGCAGCACTGTTCACAATAGCAAAGACTTGAAACCAACCCAAATGCCATCAATGATAGCCTAGATAAAGAAAATGTGGTACATATACACCATGGAATACTATGCAGCCATAAAAACGGATGAGTTCATGTCCTTTTTAAGGCCATGGATGAAGCTGGAAACCGTCATTCTCAGTAAACTAACACAAGAACAGAAAACCAAACACTGCAAGTTCTCACTCATAAGTGGGTATTGAACAATGAGAGCACATGGACACAGGGAGGGAATTATCACAGACTGGGGCCTGTTGGAGGGCGGAGGGTGGGGGGTGGCTAGGGGAGGGATAGCAGGGGGTGGGGGGATTGAGGAGGGGTGACATCAGGAGAAATACCTAATGTAGGTGAAGGGGGGTGGATGTGGCAAACCACCATGGCATGTGTGTACCTATGTAACAAACCTGCACGATCGGCGCATGTACCCCAGAACTCAAAGTAAATAAAAATAAATAAATATAAAATAAAAAAGATTTTTTATTCATTTATAACTTTTACAAGACATCTCTATGTGATGCTCAAGGAATGAGAGGATGTTCAGGGACCCAGAGACAGGAAAAGCTCATGAAGAATGAACTGAGGGCTTTGCGTGCTGGGTACTGTATGAAGGAGGACATTGTCTGAGGTCCCGTCTCTCACCAGAACCCATGCCGACCTGCTTGGACATGTGTGTACACTCAAGCAAGCTGCATATCTGTGACGTAGCAAGGCCACATGGCCCCTCTGAGACTTAGTTTCTTCATTATTAAATTTATGAAACAGATATTAACATCCACTTGTGAAGACCAAATACATGAGCAGATGTAAAAGCACCTCACCGAGCATCCAGCGTGTGGTAAGGCATCTACATGCCAGCCTCTCTCCCCAGATGACCTCATTGCATGGCAGGACTTGCATGTGTTCGGTTCCCTAGTTCTTGCTTCTTTGTACATTTCCTTGGTTACTATGCTGTCGTGTACCGACAGCAGGGCTTTGTTGAGGGGGTTAGTTCTGCATCCTGAGTAGCTGAGACTGTGCCCAGCACACAACAAGAACTGCATGAATAAATACGTGGATTCTCTTTGACTAAAGAAAAAATAAAATAAAATGTGTAGACCTGAGTAGCTGACGTGTGAAGGGAGCTGATCAGGTGCCACGTCAGTAATGTTGGTTGACACCACGCTGGACTATCTCTCCGTAAAGCATGTCCTGGAATTCAAGAAGCTGTATGGTTAGCTCCATTCTATCACCAGCTGAGGGAAATTGTGGCTGTTACCTACCTCTCTGAGACAAAGTTTTTTATTCACATATGTGTAAGGATTCAGTGGTGCCACTATATTATGGGAATGTATTATCATTTAAATTTGTGCATTATATGTTTAATAGTTAATTCGTATCTTCCTAATAAACAAATATTTATCAAAGAAGGAGCACTCACTTGTGCAACCATGTTAACCCTGAATATTGACGCAGACTAAACGCAGAGACTCATGAAAAGTGTTAAGGTGGCAGAAGGGTTCGTCCCTGAATTGCAGAAATTCCCCTCTGAGGAATGTGTCCAAGGAAATAAACTATGGTATGTCAGCAAACATGTGTCATTTCTGTAGACATGAGGTGTCCACTACACTGTATTTACTAAAATACAAAATGGAAATTATAAATCATGTGTTATAAGGCAGTTTTAAAGTCGTATACTTAGTATTTAATAGCCTAGACCCAAAATAACTACATCAAGAAAGCTTTTTAATTATTTGGAGAAAAACTGTTTAAATGTCTGTGAATACATGAAAAGACAAATTCCAATATATCCCTTGGAAAAATATTAGAGTCATTTAAAATGTGTACAAAATTGCATAGCAGGAGAGAAAAATGCTTATGTTAAGTAAAAAATGCAGAATACAGAACCATTTATGTGATTACAACTTGGGGAAGTATCCGTGTATGTGTGGATGAGGCTGGAAGAGAATATGCAGAAGCCAACCGAGTGCTGGGGTGAGAAAATAATCGGTTTTTTTTTAATTTATTTTCATGTTGTTACATTATTTTACAATATAAAGATAACACAAGAAAGGAATGAGTACCACTTTTGAAGCATAACTACTCAGCCACAATAGGGTTTCAGTTGCCATTTATTTGAGGGAATTCCCAAATGGGTATCGTAAGAAGCCACTATGATTGACAGGTGGCCCCCATAGCTTGCTTCTGTTCAGGCCAATGAGCAAGACACCCCCGTCCTCAACAAGAGCTGGGGAAGGAGGGAAGACAGACACACACAGATGAGTGACAAGTCAGGTGCTGTTGCCGAGGGACTCAGGGAGAGAACAAACCACGTTGAGGAAGAAGTGCCAGAGAAACACACACGGAGAAGACACACGGCACCTGAGACACAGACCTTGCCTCCCTTTGGCAGCTCCACTGACTTCATCCTGGCTTCAGCTCGGTGGGCTTCCCAGGTCCAGCCGCTGTAAGCTGCAGCAGGAGGACATGAAGAAAGGGTGGGGTCTAAACCAGCTCTCCCGAACTGCTGATTCCTGAAGTTACCGGCCAGGTGTTCTTCGAATACTCAGCTGAGTACCAATGATGATATTAATTCCTCAACCCCCTTGCCCAAGAAGCCCAAAACTAATTTATAATTGTGCTTTCAGCAGACATCTGTCATGTTCTTGCTATTAGAAACCACATGTTTTACTTACAAACATTTTACATTCAAATGTGCATGATATATATTTCAAAGGTGGCAGGCACAGCTGAAATTAAATGCCCGCTAAATTACTTGCAGAAATCGTCAAAGATGGTGTCCATTTGATCTTGGTCTAACATGAAAGTGTTTTTCATATAGTTCTTACTATCATATGAGAAAATATAAATATCTCTATTAATACGGTTTATGTTTATTAGCAGAATGATATACACCAACTTTTTCAATTATCCTGTTTTTATTTATGTGGAAATTGAGGGGCAACTAGATTGAATAGCACACCCATGATCCCGCCGCAGGCAACAGATGGAGAGAGACACCTAATTACCATGACTACTGGCCGAGGCCTGCTTCCTCGGGCTCAAGTCTGTCCCTTTACCAGCTGGGGCAGTCTAAGGAAAGGAAATCCAGGCTGGAAACTGAGTTTCCCGATACTCCTATATAAGAAAGGACCACAAACAGGTGACTTCAAACAGTGGAAATGTACTCCCTGACAATTCTGCAGTCCAGCAGTGCGAAATTAAGGACTTGTGCTCCCTCCAAGGGCTCAGTGGGTGAATCCTTTTTCGCCTCTCCCAGCTTTTGGAGCTCCTGTCAACTCCTGGCTTAGAGCTGCCTCTTGCAGGCTCTGCAGCTGCCCCCACACAGCCGTCTCCCCTCCCTGTCTCTGTGTTCATGCCTTCGCCTCTTGCATAGAGACAATTGCCGTTGGATTTAGGGCTGACCCTCATCCAGAAGGACCTCATCCTAACTTGATTACATCCATAAAGACTCCACTTTTGAACAAGGTTACATTCTGAGGTTTTGAGTAAGCGTGAATTTGGGGGCAAGGGACACTGTTCAGCCCAGTGCAGTAACAAATCACAGTGCTGAAGAAGAAGACAAATGGCAAGATGTGACCCTGACATGGTCCACGGTTAGCATGACATGGATTGGACGGTCGATTGAATTTGCATTTGCAAAATAACACTTTAAAAGCTAAATATACAACATCTACAATGTTTCCAGTATTTTAAATGACAAAGGTAATGCTGCCCTGTTATAAAGATAAATAAGTAAATTAGAGCAGAGGAGAATTACGGGCAAACAGCATTCCCTTCCACAGCGGCTTCTGCATCGCAGGTCAATCGTCCTACTGTGCCTGTCCTGCTCAGTGGGTTCGATCCAAATGTCCGACAAGAGAGGGTGACCTGGCGAGGCTGACTGTAGACGTGGGAGACTGGTGGCAGCCTGCATAAGAAAACACACTGATTTTCTACTGAGAAATGCATTTAATTGAACGATGCTAAATTTTGTAAGCACAGCCCTTGAAAGAGCTGAAAGAGCATGGGCATACATTAAAGGTGTAGAGTGAATGAACGAATTCAGTGCTTATGCTCTTACAAAACTTGTCTGTAGTAATTCATATTTAAGGAACACTCATTGGGTGCCTTACCACCCACTGGGTGCTAGGTTCGGTGCTTTTACATCTACTGATGCATTTAGTTCTCACAAGCGGATGTAAATGTTTCAATTTTATAAATTTAATAATGAAGAAACAGCCTCAGAGGGGCCATGTGGCCTTGCTAAGGTCACAGATACACAGCTTGCTTGAGTGTGCACACATGTCCAGGCAGGTCGGCATGGGTTCTGGTGAGAGACGGGACCTCAGACAATGTCCTCCTTCACACAGTACCCAGCAGACAAAGCCCTCAGTTCACTCTTCCTCAGTTTTTCCTATCTCTGGGTTCCTGAATATTTTTTTCTATTTAGATTTGAGATTTAGTTTTTAGATTACATATCTTTTAAAGAAATTATGTGCAAGTTTTTACTAAAAAGCAAGAGTGGACAACGGAAGTCTTGGAGACATTTGTTTCAAATCATCATACGTTCCTGGAGCTCCTGACCTCTCACTCTCACCTGCTTCTCAGTGAGCCTGTGCACTCATTCAAGGGGCTTGAATCCTGAACAGGACCCCTCTTTGACTTGGCATGTGCCCTGGACAAATAAGAAGGAAACGATATAGCTTAATCCTATGGCTCCAGCCAAAATCCAGAGCCCACCGCAGCCTGCCTTTCCCATGAAGAGTCAGTGATTAAAAATGGCAATGCAAGAGATTTGGCAATAGAAAAGGCATCAGAGTCCTTTTCTATTCTAATTGAAAATAGGGCAATACTTTCTATGCGATTCAAGTGATCCCACCTCAACAACGACATTTTTGGGCGGACAGCAGCTGACATGTCATATTTATACTAAATCACACCCTGTTATTTCCAATTTCCTCAGGAAAGCTATCATTAGCAACACTTAATGACCAGCTTGAGGCAAAACCTAAGGTTCTCTCACCTCAAAAAGTCATAACCTATAGTGGTGATTGGTTGGGGAAACATTAGCACAATTATAAAACATAGTCCTTTCTCCAGATGGCATTAGGGACGGCCGTCACCCTTCCAGAGTCGACAAGCATTCTGTATAAAGATGTGGACTAGATGTGTTCCACTGTGTCTCTCTTTTCTACCACCTCTTCATTTAAAAATTTAAAAAAGACATTCTTTAAATTGGTCTGAATCTAGAAGCATTATGCCAATATAGAGTTATGTAATTTCCCTGAGAAGGTTGAACGCTTTTTAAAAAATCAAGGTTAAAACGAGCAAATATTCAGTTTCAGATAGAAAAATTTCTTTCCTTGAAAGGTTGGCAGGAGATATATGTTGCTTATCTTCTCAAATGGAAGCCAGTATGAGAGCTTCATATTTTAAAAATAAAATTCAGACTTTAAAAGAAAGAAAAATAAGAGCAAATGGCACAAAGAAATCTGTCCAAAATAAACTATGATTTGCTCATCTCTTTAATTTTCTATAAGGGCAGATGTAAGACATTATAGAAAGTATTTTTAAGGAAATGTCATAATGAGTTTTACCTCAATATTCCTTACATTGAATTTTGCACACTTCACCCAGGTTGAAGCTCAAGGCTGTGCAGTTATAATTGGTGGGCAGAGACCATTTCAGTAACTGCCGCATATGAAAAAGCCATCTGAGTAAGACGCAGGGGACGCGGCACAGAGGAAAAGGTGCTGACATGGACAGGGGCCACCTGGATCCTGTGGTCAATGATCCCGGCCGCAGCATCAGGACTTTGAAATCAGCCCGTGCCCTTGGAGCACCCAGCCCAAGGTCTAAGGATGTGGGTCACTTGCAGGCCTGTGAATGGTAACTTTATTGAGGAAACATCTAATTCACGTGAACAGGACGGGCTGCAGCTAGGGGTAGCCCCTGTCTAATTTCTAGGAGCTCTGTGTAGACCTGGGGACTGCAGCTTTTACCTACAAAATCAGGTATAAGCTGTGACTTCTGAGGCCCAGCGTGGATGCAGCTAGATCCTGGGGGCAGGTCAGCAGTCATGGCCAGAGCCTGATGGCTTTCTTCCTGGCCATGCTGCCTGTGAATGCTACTCGGGACGGGCTTGCTGTAGAAAATGCGGATGCCACTTTGGTTTGAGGTTCCCACCACTGACTGGTCCACCACCTTGGCCTGCAGGTATTAATAGAGGCAGGAGGCAGAGAAATTCTAGGCAGACAGGGGCTGGTTCCCAGTGAAACTGCACCTTCAAGCCAGGGTAGCCTGAAACCCACCCAAAGTGAGAGCTTCTATTCCTGTTTGCTCCCTCTCTTCCAATTGGTCCTTTCTGAATAATATATTTTTACCCATTAAATGTTGCCTTTTCTTTTTTTTTTTTTAATTTATATTTTTAAGTCTTTAATCCATCTGGAGTTAATTTTAGTGTAAGGTGTCAGGAAGGGGAAATGTTGCCTTTTCTAAAACTACCTACAGCTGACCCCCTGCCATGCTATGCCTATAAAATCCACAGACTCAGTTGGTAGAGGAAGAGATAGCTTGACTTCTGAGAGATACCACAATACGCTGAGGAAGAGAGATGATTTGACTTAGGGGAAGAAATGGCTGGACTGTGGGGAGAAGACAGCCTGCCCTTCCTGTCAACTTTCCAACTACCCTCTCTGCTGAGAGTCATTTCCACTGCTCAATAAATCCCTCTGCCTTTACCCTTTCTCAAGTACCGGTGCAACCTCATTCTTCTTGGAGGCTGGACAAGAGCTCAGGATCCACTAAGTGCAGGCACCAAAAAAGGCGGTCACACTGGCCCTTTGCCCTCTGTGATGGAAGTCAGCTGTTCCACGTGACAAGGCAAGGGGTCAACTGAGCTGTTAACACACAGCCATTCATGGACAGCAGAGATTAGAGAGCACTGTGGCACTCCCTCTGGGGCTTTTGGGTGGCAGGCACTCTCACCTGGTCTGGCCATGGGTCCCACACAGAGCTTGCTCCTGCCAGCACCCAGAGCCAGCCAGGTCTTGCACTTGCTTGCTCACATGCTCCCTCCTGCAAAAAGCTGGGTGCAGTGGGCCAAGTAAACATTTATCCCTGTCATGAGACCATCGAAGGGTCTGAAAAAAATCCTGCATCACTCCAAGTCCATTTCCAGAAGGCTGTTAGGTCTTCAGCTTCCAGAGGTGCCCATCTTGAATCTCTGATCCTGGAGGCTCATATGGACCTGAGGCACAGAGAGATGGTATGGCCAGGAGAATCACCTGGGTCTGCAGCTAGACCTCATAGGCTTGCCAGGTGTGTGACTCTGAACACGTTACTTGTTCCTTCCCAACTGCAGAGTAGAAATAAAAACAGCACCATCTTCAGAGTACTGCCCAGCAGGTAAATGAACTCATTGTAGGAAGAGACACAAAGAGCAGTGGGTTCAGAGGAATAATCCAAAGGAGTGGGGCTCTTGCTGAGCTTGCTACAGGGATGCTGGTCATCTGGTGAGCCTCATCTACTGTAGCACTTGCCACCCTGCACTGGGATAATGTATCTGTGCAGATCACATGTCCTTCTAGGCATTCACCAAGTTGAGGGTGAAAGCCACATCTTAGTTACAAGCATGCATGTGCTACAATAGTCTGCACATGAGCCAAATTCGTACTCCTGCAAAGTAAGTTCAAAACAGTCTGTATTCAACAGTTGACATGTTGTGCATGCCCCTCTGAGCTCTGTCTTCCCTCCAGTCCTGCTAAACTGCTTCTGCCTACCCTGAGCTCTCCCCTTCGCAGATGTATTTGGCCTTAGCCTAAATGATCCCTTTTATTTGGGATGACCTCCTTCTGAACGGAGTTCATCCTTAGAAATCAGCTCAAATACGGTCTCTTCAGACAACTTGCTCTGAACACCCTTCCATCATCACGGCAGAATAGTGCTTAAACACCAACATGCGTCCTTGTTCAAACACTCCTTTTACCACCTCTCATGCGTGTTGCCCAGTAATGGTCAGTTCAACCTTCTGTGAACCCCCACCCAACCAAAGCACCAGCCCAGCACATTCCAGCACACCTTTAGTCTGACCCACTGTTAGTGCCAGAGGAAATTCTAAGACCAGACCACCTGGAAGGTACATGCTGTCATGCAGAACCATTCAGTCGAGGACCTGGCCTTTCTTGGTCCATTTTTATTACAGAAGAAAGGGTTCCTGTGCTTATAACCATGCTCATTGAAGCATAACAAGGCTGGACACGCTGATAGGGATACTTTCATATCACCCTCAGAGACACATTCTTATATCTTCCCGTAGTCCCGCAGCCCTACACTGGTATTTATAGAACCTCAGGACCCACTGAGTCCAGGTACCAAAACGGCTGTCACCGAGGCCCTTTGTCCTTTGTGGTAGAAGGCAGCTGCCTCACGTGACAAGGCAAGGGGTCAACTGAGCTGTTAACACCCAGCCACCCATGGGCAGCAGAGATAAGAGAGCACTTTGGTTCTCCCGCTGGGGCCTTGTGGTTGCACGAATCCCTGCCTGGTCTGGCTGTGGATCCCACACAGAGCTTGAACACAATATATGAGACAAGAACATGAAATATGAACACTATTTGTGGAGAACTTTTGAAAATACAGTTTACGTAGCGTGCACTGCCATATTCTGATAATGGTCGAAAGTAAATAGAGCCCATAAGCTCTGCGTGGATCTTTGCATTTTTTAGAACATGCGGTCCCTGGGATTCAGATCTTCTAGAAGTTTTGCATAGCTGGATGCCAGGTTGTGCTGACCAAGACCTATGTGCAGAAGGTTAATAAAGCAGAGATCTTGGCAGAAAACACACTTAACATTCTGTTGGTTCTGTTTTTCAGGAGAACTCCAACTAATGCAGATCTGGGCAGAAAAAGGGGAATGCTGTGTAACAAATACCTAAGAATGTGGAAGCGATTTTGGACCTGGATAGTGAGCAGAGGCTGGAGAGCTTTTAGGTGTATTCTAGAAAAAATAAAAAATAAATAAAAAAAGCTGGGCATGGTGGCGCGTGCCTGTAGTCCCAGCTACTCGGGAGGCTGAGGCAGGAGAATTGCCTGAACCCAGGAGGCGGAGGTTGCAGTGACCTGAGATCGCGCCATTGCACTCCAGCCTGGGTAATAAGAGCGAAACTCTGTCTCAAAAAACAAAACAAAACAAAACAAAAAAACAATAGAAGTATCTAGAATTCCCTCAGGGGTTCTGTTGAGAGGCACTGAGAGATTCTTTGTGATGTCTGAATTTTTGGTTAGCAACTCTCCATAGCAGAGAGTTGTAGTGGAGAAAGCAAGCGTTTGTTGTTGTTGTAAGGTTTATTGCCAAGGTAAAATGAGGAAACTGAGGCAAGTATAAGAAAATGAGAAGCCAGGAGGCTGAGGCAGGAGAATTGCCTGATCCCAGGAGGCGGAGGTTGTGGTGAGCCGAGATCACGCCATTGCACTCCAGCCTGTGTAACAAGAGCGAAACACCGTCTCAAAAAAATCAAATAAAAATAAAATAAAATAAAATATAAAAACTATGAACTGCCTTGACTGGACTTTAGAAAGGCACACATTACAGGGCATCATGGTAATGTCTCAGGAAAATCAGGAACAGATTATTAGAAGCTGGAGGGAAGCAGATCCTTGTCCTAAAGTGACAAAGAACTTGGACGAATTGTGTTCTAGTGTATTGTGGGAGGTATAACATGTTAACGATATTATTGTATGCTTAACTGAGATTTCCAAGCAAAACACTGAAGGAGCATCTTGGCTTCTCCTTACAGTTTACAGTCACATATGAGAAGGAAAACACATATGGGGAAAACTATGTTAAGCAAAGAAGAACGAGAACTTAAGGATTTGAAAAATGATTGGTCTATTCCTATTGCAAAACATGAAAAACCTGTTTTGAAGAGAGCACTGAGGGCATGGCTGAACATCTGTTTGATGAAGCGTCTGCAAGAGCAACTCATGGATTTGATGAGCCAGCTCTGCACAGCCAGAAATAGCAATGGGATTGCACGGGTGGAAATACTCCAGCTTGAACTAAAGGTAACGAAGATAAAGTCAAGGCTTTCTGACATCTGGGTTCTATAGAATGAAACAGGAGTGCTATTCAGCTGTGAACCTGCTTTGTCCTTTAAGAACAAGAAACAGTTCAAAGAAGATTCAGAGATCATTTGGGCTGCCACTCCCACCACTAGCCCAGGGGGCAGGACTGCCCCCTCCTAGATTTCAAAGGATGGGGCCACCTCTTTAGCTTTCATGTGCAAGCAAGCTTCACCCCTCCCTCCCCAGCCTCATGGGAGGGGCAGTTCTTCAGAGCCGTGGGGATGCGGTCCCTGCATAGGGCCATATGCAGATGCTGCTGCCTCAGTGAGCCTTTGGGGCAAAGCATCCGGCCAAAAGAGATCATTTCCACATCTTGCATCTAGTGAAACTTGCCTTGCTAGATTTGAACTGGCTTGGAAACAATTTCTTTTCTGCCTTCTGATTTATCTTTTTTTATTATTATTATTTTGGAAAGGGAATATCTATTTTATGCATATCCCATTGTATTTTGGAAGCACATTTGGGGATTCACAGATTCACAGATAAAAAGAAAGTTTGCCACAGGATACAGTATACAACCCATCATCACACCCATATCTGGGATTTTGATGACACTTAGATGAAACTGGATTTTACACTTTAAAATTAATGCTGGAAAAAGTTAACTGGTAGCTGCTGGAATCAAATGTATTTTGCATATTTGAAGGACATGAATGTTGGGGGAGCAAGGACAAAGTTTTGTGGTCTCAATAATTGTGTCCTCCATAAATTCATATGTTGAAGCACTAAATGCAGGGTATGGCTATGTTTGGGAGTGAGATCTCAAAGGAGGTAATTAAGGTTAAATGAGGTCATCAGGGTGAGGCCCTGATCAGACAGAATTAGCGTCCTTGTGAGAAGAGTCAGCAGACAGCTCATGCTCCCTGCACCACACAAGGAAAGGCCGTGCGAGGACATGGAGAAGGCAGCCATCTTCAAGCCAGGAGAGCTCTCACCAGAAACTTAACCAACTGGAACCTTGATCTTACACCTCTGTCTTCCAGAAATGTGGAAAACAAATGTTTGTTTCTTTAAGCTGCCCACTCTGTGGTGTTTGGTTGTGGTAGCCTGAGTCACCTGTTAGGGATGCAGTCGCTGTGACTGTCCCTCTACAGACTGGAGGGCATGCCCCTGAGTTACCAGGGCAAGGAACTTACACATGGGTTTTTAGTGTGAGGCGGGTTATCTGAAAGAGACTTCCAGGGGTACTAGAGCTCTCTCTACACTGCTGGGAACACATCGGTTCCTGAGATTAGGTCTGAAAGTGGGGTGTCAAGCAGAGAACATAAACTATTAGTACAAGGAGCTGTGGCATATGTTTCTAGGAATAAAAATCCATTGCAACATACGTGGGTTATTTTGCTTAGCCTCATCTAACATATAAAAAAAACAATGGATCCTATTATTGCAGGAATTTTTATCTATTCTGGAGGCAAAGCATTCACATTAAGTGTGGAAATGTCTATGAATTATTTGTGTGAGTAGATTTCTGAGAACCATCTGCAAGGCTGCATTATTCTCACCGGCAGGTGAATTAACAGACTCCAAAAAAATGTGTCTTTCTGCAGGTTTTCTGCTATAGTTTTTCTGACAGGTAGGTGGTATCTATTTTTAGATTAAATAGAAAAAAAAGCATTTTCTTTTTGTTTACACTCAAGCAGCATGAGTTATTAAAAATAACCAATAATTGCAATATCCCAGTTATTTTCATCATTTGTGGTGACAAGGCTGCTTCATAATCATTTGAAATGACAAAAACTGTCTTCAAATATCATTTGATATATTTCCGTGCTCTGCTGACAGAGCATCTTACACTACCTATTTAACTTTTTAATTATATTTACTTACTTTTTGTAATTAAACAATACAGTCTTAGAAAATGGGTTTAACTTTTAATTGCATGGGATGAAATATGACAATTCCAATTACTGCATGTCAAGGCTCTGTTTATTATGTTTTTCTTCTTTTTGTCTTTTTTTTTTTTTTTAAGGGAGCCTATTTCCAATTACAGCTCGTATTCTTCTTATCTTCCTCTTATTTATAGTAGCAGGAATATTTTAATATTTCCACTTTGTTAAAACGGCCTTTTGTCATTAGAGCCTCAAACATAAATGTCAAAGTTCTTCTGTTGTTTTTTTTTTTTTTTTTGTTTTTTTGGTTTTTTTTGCTATTTAACATTGATAGAAAGCAGTGCCCAGTGACACCCACATTGATTAATTTCTCGACTATTACCTAAAAGTTGTGATAACATGTTGTCATAAAATTGTATTTCATCTACTGAACCTTGACCTTCGAGGCATCTGAGGAATAATTCTTTTAAATGGTTACTTTTCTTTTCTTTCTTTCTTTTTTTTTTTTTTGAGACGGAATTTCGCTCTTCTTACCCAGGCTGGAGTGTAATGGCACGATCTCGGCTCACCGCAACCTCCGCCTCCTGGGTTCAGGCAATTCTCCTGCCTCAGCCTCCTGAGTAGCTGGGATTACAGGCACGCGCCACCATGCCCAGCTAATTTTTTGTGATTTTTAGTAGAGACGGGTTTTCACCATATTGACCAGGATGGCCTCGATCTGTTGACCTCGTGATCCACCCGCCTCGGCCTCCCAAAGTGCTGGGATTACAGGCTTGAGCCACCGCGCCTGGCCTAAATGGTTACTTTTCACCTCACAAAATGTTTCTGGTGTGAGGTCAGCCTGCCGCATTACCTCTGAACTCAGTGTAGGCATGGGGTACTCCAGGGCTGCCATCCCGGCACCTGACGTACCTGCCAAATAAGGGCTGCTCTTCCTCCTGGGTGTGTACGGTATCTCCTGAACTCTCTTAGTTCAGTGCCACTGGATTGTACTGAACTCTGGAGAACTCATCATCGTCGTCATCATCATCATTCTTTCTCATTACTTCGGCCACTATAGGCTTTTGCCAAGTTGAGTTTCATGAGAAGAAAAATTTTCCCAAAGAGCAATAGTGTATGTCACCAATAGTCCAGAAACTAGTCATTGGAGGCTGTGATAGTAGTTTCAATATTTCAAGTTATGGGATCTAATGATGATTAGCTGCATCATAAGAAAATCTGAGTATAAAAGAAGATACAACAAAGGCTGTGAATATGCTTGAGAAAATTTGACCATATGCAAATGGTTGACTTCAAAGAAATGTTCACCCAAATGATGTTTAGGTCTTGCAAGGGCTACAGTATGAGAAACATCAGGCCGTACCCCCCATGCAGTGCAGCTAAGCAGTGCAATAGAACAGAACAGGCTAAAAACTGAAAAGGCTAAAAACTGTAGTGACAGAGAGCAGATCAGCAGCATGGGGGCTGGGCACTGACTGCAGTGTGGCACAAGGGAACACTTGGGGATGATGGACTGTTCTGTATGGTAATCGTGGTGGCTAAACAATCACATACGTTTCTCAGAACGTATCTTTATTTTCCAAAACTGGTGGCATTTTTATATCTAGGTTATACCTCAATAAAGATGATCAAGACAAAAAAAAAAAAAAAAACAGATCAAGAATTAAGAACAGAGTTGTATTGTTTTTACCCAAAAAGGGAGGAAAACTAGTTATTATTTCTTGCCACTTCTTAAGTATTCTATAGCCTGCATATTTTACACAAAAATACAAAAAAGAATTAGAAAAATGTATGAGAGCAAATAAATACAAAATGGTATTTTATAGAAGAGTTTCAAAATGTGTTTCTGGTGTGACTCTGGGTATACATGTTACTTGGAATGCTGTACAGACAGGGTCTCTGGCATAGCCCTTCTCAGGCCTGTCCTTGTAGGGAACGGATAGCCCCATTCTGGACGCAGAAGAAGCTCCTATCCACGTGAAGGACTGCTCTTGCTTCCGAAGCATATCAAAGGTAATTATTTAGGGTGCTCTCTGTCCTTATGTGAGTTATAGCCATGGTACTACAAATTAAGAATTAACAAAATATACCTATGGTTCTCACTAAAAATTTGCAGCCAATTCCTAATGTATTGAATCCTTGAAGCAGATAAATAAGACTCACTAGTTATTGTCGTTAAAGAATTTTATGTTATTATGGTTTACATTTTCTTGACATTTACATCTTATTTATTTAAATCTCACACTGGAAAATCGGATCATTTCCAGCTAATTTAGGTTTAACCTTCAGAAACTTGGAAAAATAATGCTGCTTGGTGCTAGCTTCGAAGAATATAACATGATTCTCATACAAACTTTTAACGATGACTTAACATTTCCAAATAGAGATTCATCTTTTTCTATAAGAAACCAATAGGCAAGCCTCTTCGTAAAAATGTGAAGAGCTTGGCACATTTGTGCTATCAATCCAACATCAATAGAACAACTATAATTAGTTGTTATGATTTGTAAGTTTAGTATAAGAAAAATAAAATGCCTACTTGTGTACCATAATTACGAGATGCTTTATTATTATTGCTAATAACTCCAATATTTTATGTTTGCTGTACTGACTTTTAAAGGGAATGTTCTCATTACCTGCTCTGTTTAATTTGCTCACGCTTTCAAAAACAAAAATGAATATGCTAATTATGACATGATTTCTATGGACCAAATTTTTAGTACCATGGAGATGAGTCACATTAGGTACCAAGAAACTGTTCTTAGTTTGATGCATGAAAAATTAATTAATAATGGGAAAGTTTGCTGCAACCTTAACCTAGAAGGATGATTCATCTAACTTCAAACACATTTTATGTCAAATGTTTGTTTTGACTTTAAGCATATTAAATACAACCAGGTACGGTGGCGGCTTTGATAGTATGTCTCACGTAGAAAAGCTGAAGGCAGAACACTCAACATTCAGGTCTAGAGATTTACAAGATGTTGTAGAAAATTCCATTTTTGACTCATTTACAAAACTTTGGCAATGTTAACTTCTTGTAAACCCAAAGGCTGTCAAAATAAAAAGAAATAAATGAAAAAAAGTAAAAGAAAGCAAGAAAGGTGCATTTCTTGGTGCTCCTTAGCCTTAATGTTGCTTTAGAGACAGAGTAAATTTTACCATACACTTTTCTGAATCTTCACATCTATGTTGAAGGACAACCTACCACCTTCAACAGTTTGTTACCTTAAGTTTAGCATAAAGCTGTCTCCTTAAATATGTTAAGTTCAGCCTAATGCTTTCTCCATATATGTGAACTGTAGTGGCCTCTGGGGTGTAAGTAGTCTGTAACTTTCTCTGATAACAAGTGGCTAAGTCTCAGCCAATCGCAGCAGCTGAGTTTCAGCCAATCGCAACTGCTGAATTTTAGCCAATCCAAGCAGCCGAGTCTCAGCTGTGTTCAAGTAAGGCAAAAGCAGAGCTGTAACTAACTCAGCTGTTCCTGTAGCCCGTTTTTCTTCTTCTGTCTGTCCACATGACAGCCCCATTGCCACTCTGAACTGATTCCGGTTCTCAGTGCTGCCCAATTCATGAATCATTCTTTACTCAACTAAACATTGTTAAATTTAATTTGACTAAAGTTTTTCTCTTAATGAGTCAATAGAATGTTTGCCATAGGATTAAAGACCAAAATTAAGAATTGGATAATTCTGTTCTCTGAAAGATATCTGTGAAATTATGTCTGCAGAAAGCAATGGATTCACATAGAACAGGTCACCATTTGAGCGTGAAGACAGCAGGAAGGAGAAGAAATTGGCTTAAGGTGGAGCTGCTTTAGATGCAGAAAATTCATTACCCTGGGAGAAGCCTTGAATGACAGGTCTGCACACACTGATATTTCTTTCCAAGGTTATAAAAAACAAGAAAATATTCTAGAAAGCAATAATCTGTTTGCTTCTTAATGAAATGTGTAAGTGTTCTGACTGAGATGGCATGCCATAAAAATCATTTCTAATTATTTTAAGTAATATTTAGATCAATTCATTGTAATCTTATTAGCTTTTATGTTTATGTCTGAATTAGATTACTTTCATGTTTGTTTAAGCTCTTTTGCTTTTTAAAATGTCTCTTTCAAAGACAAATTGAGCCTGGTTGAAATAATCAATGGCTTTTGTGGGTTCAACATATGCAGATGCCAGACCTCAGGGAGGACTTACGTTTCCTCCAGAGGGACTGTCCTCCTCTTGGTGGTGACAAAAGAGGAGTGCTGGGCTCACACAGGAGCCTTCCTGCCCATGCACAGCAGCAGCTGAGCTCAGGGTAAAGGCAGCCCTTCAAATTGATGTGTGGCTTCTCGGGGCATATTGAGGGGACAGAGTCTACAGGATTTTCATTTGGGAAATGATTTGAGCAACCTTTTAAAGTTACAGTGTCACCTTCAGGGTGTTTTTTTCTTCTCCAAAGATGCTTGTTCACATATAGTTAAAATATAAATGGTAAGAATGTGTAGGTAAAACGTGGAAATAGTGCTTAAAATAACAGCACTTTTAGGAAAGTGCTATTATATCAACTGTTGTCCTGTTCATTTTTCCCAAATCAACTGAAAATAAGAAAACACTTAGTTTGAGCTAAATATAAATTGAATGTTTATTATAGTGACATTCTGTATTCACACAAACAAAAGAACATTTTTGGTGTCTTGTTTCCCTTTCCATGAATGTTACTGTGAAAGAATCTGTGTATCAGTATCCGCGGTTATAAAATAATGAAATAATACTGGGAATGAATGAATGCTGACAAATCATAGTTGCGGAGAGAGGCAACACTCCTCACTTTGTGAAAATGGGGTGAGATGGGAGGAAGGATACCAGGCATGTCATGTTTTTGCAGAACATTATGTACTTATATTGTTCACTCAGCATCTAGGTGAGTGGTTTTGCTTGGGCTATTCTTTGTGGACCTCTTGAGAATTTCATTCGTGCTAAGGAATCTCTTCATAGTGAAAAATATGCACTCACTGTGTTGGTGCCATTGTGTTCCTACAATTTCCTGGGGGGTGGGGTGGCATATCCTGGCACCTAGACCTTCCTCAATGTTGAGACACTCATTCCTGCAGCCCACAGATGTGAGCTACTGACCTTGAAGAGCCTATTTGTTTTTCTAGAAACTGCCCTTGGCTGAAGGAAATGCCTCAGGAGTCAGCCTGAATTTAATGACCACCTGGGGTACAGAGACCCCACCCCTTGACTCGACTGTGACAACCCTGAAGTTCATTACACTGCCAGAGCCACCATGGGGTCACCAGTGGCCTCTCTTGGGACGAGTCAGTCTAATGCCCCCCTCTGCCCTCTGCTCTACTCCCTGAGAATCCCATTTAACAAAATAGAAAGAGATTTGAGATAAGAAATGGACTCAGGTGGTGATGGAGGCTGCCAAGTCTCAAATCTGTAGTTCTTACATTTCTCTCAACTTCAAATGCAAAAAGAAAGAAATAGAAATTTCCAGGTAACCAGCTGGAGATCCCAGGAGATGTTTTCGTTTGAGGCCAAGAGCAGGAATATGATGCCCCAGGTTGATGGCAGGTAGGCAGAGGGATTTTCTTTTATTCGGGGAGAGCCAGCTTTTTGCTCTATTCAGGTCTTTAACTGATTGCATGAGGCCCACCCACATTGTGGAGGGCAATCTGCCTTACTCAGTTTCTCTATTTAAAAGTTCAAACAGAGTAGCATTTTACCAAATACCTGAACACACTTTGTCCTGGTAAAGTTGAGGGTAAATTTAACCCTCGTCCACTTTTTCCTGGACTATGGCAGCCTGCGAGCACTGCAGTCCCTTAGGAGGTGACTACAGTATTTTTCACCTTATACAGTGAATAATCTATTTTTCAATTCTAGCCATGCACACTGAGAAAACATGTTCCATGCTTTCTATTTCAACCTGTTCAAGATATTTTTATGTTTATCTCTCAAAAAAAAAAAAAAAGTGAACTAAACTTTGAAACTCAGATTCAAATTTAGGTATCACATAGTGATAAATCATGGATTACTGTTTTCAAAATAAAACCATAGGTGATACATTAAGGGACATATTTCACTCCTAGTGTTATCTAAATAAGAATAACGATGTATTTTTTATTTAGGTTCTCAAAAAAACACAGACTGTTCAGTTAAATGTGAATTTTAGATAAGCAACACATTTATTTTTAGTATGAATATACCCCGTGCACTGTTTGGAACATACTTATATTAAAATATGTTTGTTGTTTATCTGAAATTCAGATTTACCTGGCTGTCCTATATTGTTATTTGCCAAATCTAGAAACCTTTTTTTTTTTTTTTATTTTTAGAATGCTGTTTTAGATGATTGTTCCAAATAATTTTTTTTTTTTTCTGTCAGATGGGTAAGAGAGAAAAGATTGAATTTTGAAGAGACTCTTCATAAAATTGGGACTCACCTGTTGATAAAAGCTCAGTTTGGAAAAGATTGATGTAATTTTATCAACCACATGCAGTGAATTCAAGACAAGAAATGAACATAAATATTCCGAAAAATGTTGATAACCAAGATTCTATAATATATATTTAAATAATTATCCACATAAAGATTATAAAATGCTACAAGTATTACAAACTATCAAACATTTTCTAGTTTGATTAAATTAAAGAAATTATAATAGCCCATTGTGTAAGGGGGGTAATTGAGACTCAGAAGATCAAGGCAGCCAAATAAGAACCACAAAATAATCAAGATTAAAACAAAATCATTTGTTAACTTATACCTTTGTATTGAAATTAGGTTGGTAAACCTATATCTGTGATATCAGTTATATGTTTGATTCATCCAAATTTGTATTTACCTTAGTAAATCCATATGCTTATTTTATTTTCTCGGAGTACAAGTAATATATACATTTAAGATTCTGCTCTATGAGCATTCTGCTCGGATACTTTCAAAGTCTAAATTTTTGGTCTATGACCATTGATTCATTTCAGACTCTTATCTGTTGTCTTCCTTGGTGACATTCATTGTTCCCCATAGTAGGTAACCCTTGACACAAATTTAGAAGAAAAATCAACTCTCTGAATAAGCCTGGAAGGAATCATTCATCCTTAATGTATCTAATTACTACCTAGAAAATATAAGCATTATTATGCAGAAATTATAATGAAAGCCAACCTATGTAGTGTTTCAGCTCAGTGATTTCCTAATTATGCTAAGTTAAAATATAAATATTTTCTAGCAAGAACTTTGGAAACTATGACATCCTGTGCAAAAACAAATAAGCTGAATCCAGATGGTGCAGTCATCACTTCGTACAGCAAAGTGTCGCCTGGCTGCTTTATCCACGCTGTGTACCTGTCAGGGTTTATCTAGTTCTTCCAGACTAAAAATAAGAGCTCCAAATACGATATTCTTTCTTCCTGATATCAAAATAGGTAAATGAATATATTCAAGGTAATTCAAATGGGCTGGGCATCATGAAAATAAAGGACTGACATAGTTAATTGTGTAGCTTTCTTCTTATTGTTGAAATATCACATGACTGCATGACTGATAACTTTATGCGTGCTATAATCTGAGTGTTTGTGGCTCCCCTCAGATTTGTATGTTGAAATCCTCACATAAAAGGTGATGGTATTAGGAGGTGGAGCCTTTTGGAGGGTCCTGCCCTTTTGAATGGGATTAGTGACCTTATAAAAGAAGCCCAGAGAATTCTCTTGCCCTTTCTACCATGTAAAGACACAGCTAGAAGGTCCCATCTATGAACCAAGAAACTGGCCCACACCGGACATCACATTAGAAGATGCCATCATCTTGATTCCCAGCCTCCAGGACATGAGAAATATATTTCTGTGGTTCGTAAACCACCCAGTTTATGGTGTTTTGCCAAAGCATCATGAATGAACTACGACAATGTGTGAAAATTACCATAAATTGGTTGTGCTAATTTTTATGAATAAAATAATGTAATAAAATCATAGCTTTCCTGGTGATGCTCTTTATCATTATAGTTTATTCTAAATGGAAACTTTGAAACAATGTGGTAAATAGAGATGATGCCATATCAACCTGAGCATCTTGTTTTTAATGAAAACCAAAATGCCAGTTTGCTAAGTTGAGGTTACTTATTATTTTCCTTTAATATCTTTTTATTTATCTCCAACTATAAATGCCTTAATGGACAAAGCTATACACACACAGCCACATGCCCTTTAGCAATGCCCCATAATGTGCATGACTGACCTCCTCAAGTCACTCCAAGTTTAAAGCAAGAGAAGTCGTAGGCAGAGTCGTTATTGACGAAGTTTCCCATCTTGAACAGTACCCCTGTTAATAGAGTAGGAAACACCAAGGACTTCTGCTTCACACACCGCTACCCAGCATGGAGCCAACTGTGCCTGGCTTTCAGTACCTTCAGCGTCAGGGACAGCTGATGTCCCATGAGCTCTAACAGAAACCAGGAGCTGGTTGACTGCAACAGCAGGCTGTGTCTCTCTTTTCTCTTAAAAGGCATCTTTGCCAATAATTTCATCACTTCAGAATTCTGCCAATGTGCTTCAAGCCCCACCTTACACCAGATATTATTGAGGACTTTGGGATACACCAGTGGGAAAAAACATGAAAAGATCTGTGCCCACAGTGAGTTTACTTTCGGGAGGGCTCAGATAGCTGCTGACAGCATGGTAAATAAGCAAATGCTTTATCATGTGAGGAGTTGGAAGCTTTGTGAAGAAACGGGACACCACAGCGACTGGGCCAGAGAAGGGTTGTACACACAATTTTAATCCTGATGGGTGGTGTTGACCTTCTTGAGAAAGTGGGGTATGAAGGAGGTGAAGGAATTAATCATGAAGGTATCTGGAAGAGAAACCTTCTCACGGAGGAAATGGTCACTGCCATGGTCAAAAGAGAAACCACACCTGTTACACTTGAGAAACTGCAAAAGAAAAACTTTGTCTAGAATCCTGTGAGCCAGGGAAAGTCACTGGTCATGCGGCCAGTGTAGAGAATCCAAGAAAAAATCACTGTAGTCTGACCTATATTTTACTAGGCTTCCTCTGCGTACCACAAAGGGCAAGTGAGATGTCAGAATAGCAAAGAGAGGATGGTTAGAGGGTGCAGGCAAAGGGGAATGGAGGTTCAAGCATGGTCATGGCAGCAGAGGTGGAGGGAGCAGGTGGGTTCTACACACATTTTAAGTGTGGGTCCCGTGAGATTTCTTGACATTCTGGATGCAGAATGTGGAGAAATAGATACAGTCAAGGGCAGCTTCTGGGATGCAAAAAGACCTTTATGCTCCTGTTTTTATGAACTAGAAAACTCACAAGGATGATTATATGTCTATGATCCTCTTTTTATGAACTAGGAAACTCACAAGGATAGCTAGATGTCTATGCTCCTGTTATTATGAACTAGGAAACTCACAAGGATGACTATATGTCTATGCTCCTGTTTTTATGAACTAGAAAACTCACAAGGATGACTATATGTCTATGATCCTCTTTTTATGAACTAGGAAACTCACAAGGATAGCTAGATGCCTATGCTCCTGTTTTTATAAATTAGAAAACTCACAAGGATAGCTAGATGCCTATGCTCCTGTTTTTATGAACTAGAAAACTCACAAGGATGACTATATGTCTATGCTCCTGTTTTTATAAACTAGAAAACTCACAAGGATAGCTAGATGTCTATGCTCCTGTTATTATGAACTAGGAAACTCACAAGGATGACTATATGTCTATGCTCCTGTTTTTATGAACTAGAAAACTCACAAGGATGACTATATGTCTATGATCCTCTTTTTATGAACTAGGAAACTCACAAGGATAGCTAGATGCCTATGCTCCTGTTTTTATAAACTAGAAAACTCACAAGGATAGCTAGATGCCTATGCTACTGTTTTTATGAACTAGAAAACTCACAAGGATAGCTAGATGCCTATGCTCCTGTTTTTATGAACTAGAAAACTCACAAGGATAGCTAGATGTCTTCTGCATGTCATGTGCCTTCTGTGAAAGAAAAGATTTAATTCCAAGGACTTTTGAGAATCTTGTTATAAAACAAAAACTTGCATTTGACACAATTCTTTGTGCCATATATTTTCTGACCATTTCTGGTCAAACCAAATGGCTTTCCATTGGATATTTCAAGTGTTATCATTTAACATTATCTGATGCCAAAATTGTTGGTTTTTTTGTTTGTTTGTTTTGAGAAGGAGTTTCGCTCCTTCCCTTAGACTAGAGTGGAGTGACTCCATCTGGGCTCACCGCAACCTCCAGACTCAGGGTCCAAGCAATTCTCCCACCTCAGCCACCTAAGTAGCTGGGATTACAGGTGCCCACCACCATGCCTGGCTAATTTTTGTATTTTTGGTAGAGAGGAGTTTTCACCATGATGGCCAGGCTGGTCTTAAACTTCTGACCTCAGGTGATCCACCCACCTCAACCTCCCAAAGTGCTAGGATTACGGGTGTGAGCCACTGCGCCCAGCCAAAATTACTGTTAAAAAACAATGAAAAAACTGTTTCCCCCAATCAATCAGCCAATTATTTGATCTACATTATGCTAAGAACTCATTTGGCTGGTATTTTCCATGGAAGTTGTCTCCACAGTGCCAAAATCACTATTAATAAGCAGTCACCTGAGATCAAAACAATTATTCACGTTAGCTGTTGGGTTAAGACATTGAATAGACAGCAACAGCCCACAGTTTTGAAGGTGCATAAAACAACTTTTGTGTTCTCCATATTCTTTCAAGCAGCAGCAAGAGGAACAATTCCCAGCTGGAACAATGGTTGGGCTGCAATCCCACTGCTGCTGGGCTTTTCATGTTTACGAGGTGAGAAGTCTAAACCTCTCCTTCACAGTGCCTCTTCGTGGGTATGGAGCTGACGAGGGCCCCTGGAACCGTGTTTTACTGAGCCTTGGAAGCAGAAACCCATGATGATGACTAGGCTGTATTTAGACTTCGTCTTGCTCCAGTCCAGCACCTAACTTAGAATTAAGTCCAAAACCTTGCTCTGTGATTCACTTGAGTAGGGGGAAGTTGCCTGTAAGTATGAATTTTGCACTATGTTTTTTTTTTCTTAGTGATTTTTTTAAAGTCCTTGTCATCAGAACTGTCTGTTTTAAGAAAATTGCATTTGGGTTGACATGGTTCACAGACTATTTTGGCACTAAAGCTCAGGTGTGTGTCTACTACCAAGATTAAGCTGTTCAGGGCATTTCTTTCAAAACTCAGCTTCTAATTTGAGCGGGCCAGAGCGTAGCCTGCTGTAGCAGGTACCTTTTCCTGTGGCCCTTCAGCCCAGAAACAAGCCAAACAAATAAGGTCAGCACGGCTATGGGGGGTTAGATATGGACACAAGTGGCTGACAAGTCTCATTAAGAACCGCAGAGCTGTTGGTAAAGCATAGGAGCTATTTCCCCTCCACTTACAAAGAGCTGAAGACTAAAATCTCTTCTGTCATTGGGCTCTGGTTGTCACGATTTGTGTACTTTTTTTATTTTGTATGTAGTTTTTGATTGACACATTGTAACTGTATATATTTAGGGGATACAATTTGATGTTTTGATACACAAATTACCATATAAATTTTATAAATCTGTGTTATATCATCATCCGATTAGGGTAATTAGCATATTTCTCATCTCATCCATTTATTTGTGATGAGAATGTTCAAAAGCAATTTTGTAATGATTTTGTGACATAAAGTATTCTACTGTCAATCTAAGTCACCTCCTACTCAATAGAACACCAGGAGGTATTCCTTCTACTTAAATGTAACTTTGTACTCTGTCCAGCCTTTCTCCATCCTGCTTTCCTCGTCCCCTCCCATTATGGGTAACCACTGCTGTAGTCACAGCTTCTATGACTTCTTTTGTTTTTGTTTTTGTTTTTTTTTTAGTATTTAACATATCATGAGATCGTGCAGTATTTGTCTTTCTGTGTCTGACTTCTGACTTATTTCACGTAATAGTGTGGCCTCCTAATTCAACCATGTTGTTTCAAATGACAATGTTTAATTCCTTTTTTTATGACCAAATGGTATTCTATTGCAGATATTTACCATATTCTCTATATACTGTTATTCACTGTTGGACAATTGGATTGACTCCCTAGTTTGGCTGTTAGAAACAGTGCTGCAATGAATATGGGAGTGCAGACATTTCTTCCATGTGCTGAGTTTCTTTCCCTGGGATATACATACCTGGAATTAGGATTGCTGAATCAAGTGATAGTTCTATATTTAATTTTTTGAGAAATCTCCAAACTGTTTTCCATAATGACCGTCCTAGCTTACACTGCCACTAATAGTGTATAGGTATTTCATAGTCTTCACCTCATTGCCAATACTCACTTTCCTTTGTCTTTGGGTAATAGCTGTTCTGACTGGGGCAAGATAATATCTTCATTGTGGTTTTTACTTGCATTTCTCTGATAATTAGTGCTACTGAATAATTTTTCATGTACATCCTGGCCATTTGCATGTATTCTTTTGAGAAATATCTATAAAGGTCTTTTGCCCATTTATTAATAGGGTTCTTCTTTTTTTGAGACACTTAAGTTCTTTATGTATGTTGAGTGTTAATCTAGAATGTATAGTTTGATGTTGGATATGTAGTTTGCAAATATTTTATCTCATATCTCTTCCCACTGTTAATAATTTCCTTTGCTATGTAAGAACATTTTACTTTGATATAATTTTATTTATGCATTTTCAATTTTGTTTGTGCTTTGTAGATCTTATTCAAAATATTTGCTCAGCCCATTTTTGTGCAGTTTCTTCTATATTTTCTTCCAGTAGTTTCATAGTTTTGGTATTTACATTTAAGTCTTTCATACACTTTAGGCTTTTTTTTTTTTTTGTATGGCTAGAGGTAGGGGTCTAGTCTCATTATTCTTCATATGAATAGCCAATTCTCCCTGCAGCATTTAATGAAGAAACTCTCTTTTCTCTAATGTGTGTTCTTGGCATCTTTATTGAAAATCAGTTGGCTCTAGGCACATAAATGTATTATTGGGCTCTCTATTTTGTTCTATGTATCTATGTGTCTATTTTTACACTAGTACCATGTAGTTTTGGTTGCTATAACTTTGTGGTGTATTTTGATGTCTGCTAGTGTGATGCCTCTGACTTTGTTCTTTTTGCTCATGACTGCTGTGGCTTTTCATTATCTTTTGTGGCTTCATACAAATTTTTGGATTGTTTTCTGTTTCTGTGAAGAATGTCATTGAAATTTTGGTAGGGATTACATTGAATCCGTTGATCACTTAGAGTGGTATGGACATTTTAACAATATTAATAAGAATTTATAAAAATAAGATATCTTGCAATTGTCTGTGTCTTCATCAATTGCTTTTTATTAGTGTTTTGCAGTTTTTATTGTAGAGATGATTAATCTCTTTGGTTAAATTTATTCCCAGATATTTTTTGTAGCTACATAGGTAGTATGTTTCTTTTTTAATTCCTTTTTTAGGTAGTTAACTATTAAAACTGTATATAAAAAACCTACTGATTCTTTGTTGCTTTTTCGTCCTGCAACTTTACTGAATTTGTTAGTTCGAATAGTTTCTTGGTGGAGTCTTTAGGGTTTTCTATATATAAGATTATGCTATTTTCAAACAGGGGCAATTTATTGTTTTTCTTTTTAATCTGAATGCCTTTTATTGCTTTCTCTTATCTTACTAGCCAGGCTAGGACTTTCAGATCTATGTTTAATAAAAGTAGTGAAAGTGGGGATCTTTGTCTTACTTACAATCTTAGAGGAAGAAGCTGGAAAGTGGAAGCTTTTTCAGTATATTAGCTGTGGACTTGCCATATATGACCTTGATTGTATTGAGGTATATATTTTCTATCCACAATTTGTTGATAATTTTTATAAAGAAGGGATTTTGAATTTTGTAAGATGCTTTTTCTGCATCTATTGAAACGATCACATCGTTTTTGTCTTTCTGTTGATGTGGTAGATGATATTTTTTGATTTGTGTAAGTTAAACCATCTTTGCATCCCTGAGAGGAATACCAATTGATAGTAGTGAATGATTTTTTTGGTGTGCTGTTGGATTCAGTTAGCTAGGATCTCAGTGGGAATGTCTGCATCTATGTTCATCAGGGATATTGGCCTAGATTACCTTTTCTTGTTGTGTCCATGTCCAGTTTTAGATCAAAGTAATTCTGGCCTCATGAAATGTGTTTGGAAGTATTTTCTGCTCTTCTGTCTTCTGGAAATGTTTGAGAAGAAATGGTATTAGTTCTTCTTTCAATGTTTGGTAGAGTTCGCCAGTGAAGCCAGCAGGTCCTGGGTTTTTCTTTAATAGGATGCTTTAAACAAAACTGATTCAATGTTCTTCCTTACTTTAGTTTGTTCAGATTTTCTATTTATTTGTAATTTAATCTTAGTAGGTTGTACATTTCTAGAGATTAATCTTGGTTGGTTGTATGTTTCTAGAAATGTATTAATATCCTCTAGAATTTAATCTTAGTAGGTTGTACATTTCTAGAGATTAATCTTGGTTGGTTGTATGTTTCTAGAAATGTATTAATATCCTCTAGAATTTAATCCTGGTAGGTTGTAGGTTTCTAGAAATTTATCATTTCAAGTTTGTTGGCATGCATTTGATAATCAGTCTTTTACCGTCCTTTGTATTTCTGCGGTATACAAGTGACAGTCGCAATCCTCTTTCATCTCTGATTTTATTTATTTGAATCTTCTCTCTTTTTTCTTAGTCTAAACGTTTGTTGATTTGGTTTATATTTTCAGAGAAACAACAGCTCTGTTTTATTGACCTTCTGAATTGATTTTTTTAGTATCTATTTTGTTTAATTCTGCTCTGAGACTTACTATTTTTTTCTTCCACCAAATTTGAATTTAGTTTGTTCTTGTTTTTTTCCAGTTCCTTCAGGGGCATCATTACGTTGTTGATTAGAAATATTTCTTCTTTTTTGACTTAGGTGTTTATTGCTGTTAACTTCCTTCTCAGAACTGCTTTTGCTGCATTGCATAGGTTTTTGTTCTATTTTATTATTTTTTGCTTTAAGACAGTCTCAAGAATTTTCAGCCAAATTACATTTGTCTTAGAAATATGGCTTTGTCCAAGACAACCCAGACTCATATTGCCACAATATGAAAAAAAGATCACCTTTTGATTTAAGGCTTTAATTATACTTCTGCTTCTATACTTTACAATAATCAAAATATTGTCTTATGCTAATGTTCACACTGTCCTTCACACACTGGATAGTCAAGAAGTCAAGGCACTTTGACGTAAGGACAGTATACACTGTTTAAAAAAAATGGAGGTGAGGGAGTCTTTGCAGCTGAACTGGTAACTCAGTGTCCTGTATCCAGTGCAGCGACTCATCACCTGCAATAGTGAGGTGCAATCTTGCCGCTAGTGCACATTTTAATAAGTTACAAAATATGCTAATATGCAAACTAATAATTGAAATATTCATATCCTGTTTTAACATTGATCCAAGAACAGATATTATGTCTTCTAAGCTATAAGAAAAATGCACAGTGCATCACACCGTATATGGGCAATTTGATTTGACAGACTGTATAATGCTCTCAGAAGTATGTCGAGGTGTGTGATAATCTGCTTCATTCCTTCAAAATAAATAAAAATATAGATGACTCTCCTTTCTCAAACCCACCTCTATGTTTGCAAAGTTTTCTATAAACTGCAAGATTTTTCTTCCCCTAAAACCTATTTTTGTTTATGAGTCTGCATATGAAACTCGACATTATAAATTATTGTATGGAATACTTACATGCCTTTGACTAGAGGACAAGGTAACTTCCCCTTTCTCAACAAAGAAGCAGAGACCACAGCTAACAGACACTTTCCAAATTGAGGAACTATGGCAGGGGTTGTGTTGTAAGGTGGAGGGATGCACTGTATCTCATTTAAGGGTTTTTCAAGGGTAGATCCATTGGGCCCCTCGTAGATATGAAGCACCTTTGAAAACGGGCAGGAACACTCTTAGAAAATATTCATTTTTCCATTACTTACATGCAGTAATCTGATATAATTAGTACAATTTACTGGACATCAACTTAAGAAAGTCTTATATCCTTGAATAGTTTCCATGCAATTATATTCTTTATTCATGCTCTGTGACTGTTTACCCAATTTAACATGCTTTATGTATATTTGTCAGAAGAATATTAATGTTTTACTTTATGATTTCTGCTGCTTTCCTAATCACTGCTTTCATTATTTCTGTTTAGTGTAACATCACCTTTGAACATAAGCAATGAAATTGGGTTGGAAAAAAAAGCAAATCCTGTATTATATCATCGTCTGGGGAGCATGATGGTTTCTGCTGTGTTAATTTACACTAAAATCCATGACCCGGGAGCCTGATTGATTGCCAAGGGCAGAAATCCAGCCCCTGGGCTAGTTTATTTTGTGAACTGTAGCCTCAGATATCGCTGCAAGCCACAATGATATTGATTTGATATACACTAGATGGCTCTTTATGCTCTTTGGGAAATTTATTGTGCCGAGTCAGAACCCCAGCAGCCGGGGAGAAGCCGCTCTTTAAATTGAAGAGGGCTATCACGGTTTGACCCCTGGGCCACTCAGGTTACTGAGTGGCCTGGGCGAGGCTAGGTCGGAGCAGACCCCGGGGACCAGGGCTCATCAGTTTTGAATGTCAAATCCCTTCAGAGGACCTGAGTTATTGCTAATAGGAACTTGCTTGGGTCTATGACATTTGGATGCCCTATAAGTTAAACATCATAACACTTTCTTCATGTCACAGTCCTTTAAATTATGGCTGAGCATTGCACGTCTGCTCCAGCCGCTTAGCATCAGACTGCTGCACCATATGAGGCAACCTGCCCCAAGGTGGAAGATCAGCACTGCCATTATCAGCCGAAGAGCTACAGCTGCACGCAACTCCCCTCACCTATAAATTAGCGGCCGTGTCATGTGAACTCCAATTGCGAGAACATTGTTGCCATCTTGTTTCTGCACAGTAGAAACCCAGTGGCCTTTGGCAACTCACACAATAAAAGTTAGGATGCAATTCTGGGCTCGATAGCTTTTACCATTTTTCTTGGGGGAAGCTATGCTTGTGCTGGATAAAATATGGGCAGAAGGAGAAACATGACTCTTCATGGGCATCTTACACATGAAATAGAACAGAAATCATTTTTGTTAGAACAATTTGCAACCATCTCTCCCCTTAGAGAGGGCTGTTATGCTTATAATTTCTCATTTCTGTTGGAAGATATTATTCCGTAACAGACCATTGTCACATTGGTAACAACGTGTTGATCTATCTCAGTTGGTTCATTATGACGAATTCCAACTTTGGAATTGCTAGAATACTCATGAGCACCTTATTACTTCAGTTCTAAGACAGGATCCTGACTCCGGAGGGAGATATGTCTGCAGAACAGTTTCATAAGGCAGCCTGGCTGTCTGCTGGAAATTTCCTGCTACTGGGGACTATAAGTATTAAAATGTAGAGCTGCACTGAATTTTCCTAATGAATAGCTAATTAGGTCTTTTTAGAAGCCATTGTGACCTTCTTTATTGGGGGGTATTCAGAGTGGCTTAATCACAGGGACACAAGCCAGTGATATCAATGGGGTGTGTAAAGAAGAAAACAATGCCAAGTGCGGCCGCATACAGGCGTGTCCCTAATTGGCTTGTATGCTGTGATTCTAAAGGTTCTGCAGAATGGCCTCCTAAAAACACGTTTACTATCACTCTGCCAACTAGGTTTTCTTGCGGACATCCTGGGGAGATGCAAATGTCTTGACTAGATAGAAGGAGAGTGTATAGACAAACATTGAAAATCAGAAAAAAAGCTATACTGAATGGGTGACATCATTAGCAGTAATGAGATATCAAAAGAATAATTCTGAGGGGAAGGGGCTGGGGAACTCTCCCCCAGGAAGGTGCTGCGAAGGAGGGAGCTTCCTGCTATGCTGGCGCTGAAGGCCTGAGTTCCATGGCTCTGCTGGGAAATGATGGGAATTGTCTGGGTGAATTTACCTCTGAATGCTTTCATTTCTTTATCTATGAACGGAAATTAATAGTAAACTTCAAAGCATAGTCATGAGGATAAGATGGGACAAGGAATGTGAACGACTAAGTCCAGTAGAAAGCTGTTTTAAGCGTCAATTGTGCAGTCCTGCGTTAGGCACCTCTGGCTGGGCGGCATACGCTACAGAAATTGTTTTCTTCACAGGCCTGGAGGCCACAAGTTTGAGAGGAAGGCGTTGCCAGGGCTGCCTCCTTCCGAGGTCTCTCTCCTTTTCTTGCAGACAGCTTCTCCTCTCGGTGTCTTTCCGTGTCATCCTTCAGTGCGTGTCTGTGTCTTGATCTTTCCTTCTTATAAAGACCACTGGTGCATTGGTTTAGGGTCCACCTGCATAGCCTCATTGTAACTTAATTACCTCTTTAAAGATCCTACTCCAAATACAGACCCATTTTGAGGTACTGGGGTCAGGTGTCAACCTATGAATTTTGTGGTGACAGAATTCAGCCTAAAGCAAGTCCTTTATGATGAGGTAGTATGGGCTGAAATCATGCTTCACACACAGCCTGCATCTGTGACTTTTGTTTTATCTGTCTGATATTACTGTTGCTATATAACTCAATTAGCCCATGTATTTATAGAAGAAATGATAAATACATATGAGCAACAAGAGGAAATGAAACAAACAGTATCTAGGATTCTACCTCGCAGAGAAATATGTTGTTAAACTTTTAGATCGCTCCTTCCCTCGGCATTTATACACACATAAATAAACGTTCAGCAAAATCAAATTGCACAATGGAGTCACCTTTTCTTCTTTACTTAACACATGAGTGACGTTGATCAGTGCCACTGCAGAGAGAGACACATCACAATTTATAATAACGACTGAGGAGTTTGTTTGGAGGAACCATCATTTATTTATCCAATCCCATAATTTTGAACATATAGAATGTTTATATATTTTGCACTAATCAGCAATGCTGCTTGACACACATTTTTTTTTCTTATGTCCTTGTGAATGTTTTCTGCTAATTCCTTGGGTTGTTTATCTGGGGTTTTAACTCTATAAAGATAAGGAGTATGCCTGTCCTATAAGCCGTCCATTGCCAGCATCCGCACAGTGTCCAGTACCTAGGGGCAGCTCAATAGATATTTACCAAATGGGTGAATTAGGGTCACTTTCTAGATTGGAAAAATCTTAGTATATGTGTTAGTTGTCTTCGAAACATTCTTGGCATTAAGAATGCAAACACAATGGAGTATGGAAAACATTTTTATTCAAGAAACACAGTAACATTCTTTCTACCTTGTCTAATTACAACCGATGGCCAGATCAAAGAGTTCTTGGATAGAGGAAAGGCATTTACCTAGGTGAGCACTGCCCCATAAAGGGACCATTTCTTAACTTTTTATTAGAAATGTATTAGGATGTCTGAGATTTTGACTTCAAACAATCAAAAAAACTCTCAAAGTCAAAAATGCTACTTACAAATATCAAAATTAGGAACTGATCATAAATAATGCATAATATCAACTCTTTACTACTTACTGGATTCTAGCACCTGAGACACTACAGAAAAATGTTGCTAGCCCATGGAACAACAAGACAGCTGCCGTGAAAGCCTTGCTGAGCTGTCCAGTGGGGAGCCGAAGGCCGTGCTGGAGGGCTCACACACAGGCTGTAGCTTCTGCCTTCCAGGAAGTCCTTAGGTTGTAGCAGGATGTCCCCCTTTGAGTCTCAATTGATTGGATAAGTTCTCACAGCTAACCTAGAGCAAAGATTCACTAAGTTGGCTAGTAAAGTGTGTTATTTCTCAAATAGAGTCATCCAATTAAAGTTCACCCAAGAATGCAAACAAAAATCACTGAGCCAATGAGGAAGTTGTTTGAGATGCTCAAGCCGAAGGGATGTGGATTTAAATCAGCAGCAAGAGGTGGGATTGGGACCCTGAGGAGTAAGGACAAGCTGGAACTCAAAATAAGCAGAAGCAGGAGTCCAAAGGACAAGGTGGTTATGAAGAGAAATTGACAGAACAGGTGCACAGAGGAAAGCATTCATGTCAGTAGAACAAGGTAATGATCGTAAGGAGGCAGGAGCCTTGGTTACCACAGGCTTCCCTGCTGCACGCTCCATTTCAGGACCTGTGCACTTTTACATAACATCAATGAAATGCAAAATTCTTTCTTGTGACCAGAAGAGTCTAAAAGTCAAAGCAAAATGTATGAGAAATATGCATGTGGGCCAGCTGAACAGCAAACATAATAATGAAATAACTGCGTGAATGGATAAAGGAAAGAGCTGTGGCAAGAACTCCTCAACAGCACTGAGCAGCTGTTCGGCATGAGTGCCTATCTGTGCTTTTATCCACTTATTTGGTTCCAAACTATGCAGTGAGCACTACAAATGTGTAATCCGTCTGCCAAATGCTAGTAAATGTGGAACAGCACCACGCCTGCCCTGCAGAAGCTTATATTCCAGAAGGATATGTGAGACAGGAAGAGCCGCTGGCAAGTCTTGTGGTGGGCTGGAGAGGAGCATCCAAGGGAACTAGGGAAGCCCCTAGCTCAGGAGGTGCTCAGGGCTGCCAAAGCATAGCTGCAGGTCACAGGCTAAAGAGGAGCATCCGAGGGAACTAGGGAAGCCCTAGCTCAGGAGGTGCTCAGGGCTGCCAAGGCATAGCTGCAGGTCACAGCCAGGATTTTCTTAGCAGCCCAACTCTGTGCAGAGCGATGTCAAAGAGCTCCTCCTTATCATGTGCATTCACCTGTCTCCCTGGAGTTCAAAAGATTAGAAAAGCCATGTGCTTTGTTACCTTCTTAGTTATTCCAACTGAGTTTTCTGACTTAACAAAGCATTTCCTATTGAATTTCAATTGGAGTGACTACACTCACTGTAGTAGGTTCACCCAGTTAAATAAGAGCAATGGCTTCCATTTAAATCTTCATTAGGAACCAATAGATTAAAAGGGCCTAGTTAGTGCACAGCATCTGTGGCAAATTCAGAGTTTCCTCCCTCATTGTGAGTAATGTAGTAGAAAGCAGCTCCCACGCTTGCACTGCCATGGGTGATATTCCAACCCAATACACACCTGACTCTGTTTCAATTCAAAAGTAGCTCAGAAGTGTAATGAAGCAGTCGCAAAAGTCCCTCAGGAAACATCAGCTTTAAGAGGCTTCATCTGAAAGTACAGAGCTCCTTGACCTACAATGGGGTCAAGCCCTCAAAAACCCATTGTAAGTTGAAAATGCATTTAATGCGCCTCCCTCACCAATGATATAGCTTTGCCTCACCTACCTTACGCCTGCTCAGAACACCTCCGTTAGCCTACAGATGGCAAGATCATCCGGCAACACAGTCCACCACAGAGGACGGGACCGGGTGTTTACCCTTGTGACCGCCTGGCTGCACTGCCAGAGGGTATAGTAGCACTTTCCATTGATGACATTGCTTTCCCGTCAGCATAAAGTAAAAGCAAAGAGGTAACTGGGATCTTCCTAAGTCAGAGACCGTGTGTACTCTACAATGCAGGTGTCATTTAGCACTTTCCATTGATGACATTGCTTTCCCGTCAGCATAAACTAAAAGAAAAGAGGTAGCTTGGATCTTCCTAAGTCAGAGACCGTGTGTACTCTACAATGCAGGTGTTATTTATTTACTCATTTGTAAAAATCGAATAAAACTAATTGTGAAATTCTAAAACTGTTTGAAATATTGAAAAGCTCTTCAATAGCTTTCATTTAATATTGGTATTTATGAAACTACATAATTGAAAATAGAAGTTGGACAGGCAGGTACTCATGGATGTCTCAAATGCAACTTCCTCCCCACGGCAGTGGCGTGGGTGCTCACTGAGGAGAACGAGCTTGAAGGGCTTGTCCTTCCTTAACCTGGACAGACCTGGCTTTCAATCCCATTTCCACTATGTGAGCAATAGGGCATCCTGGTATAATTCCCAGGATCTCCGTTTCTTTATTTACAAATTTATTACCAGCCTTCCACCATCTGGAATTAAATGAGTCCTCACAGGTCTGGTCTCTTGCACAAAACGCAGCCCATTGCTGTCTTCCTTTCCAAACTTCCAAGAAATGTGAGCCAAAAAGTAATTTATATCTTGAAGATTTTCCAGTTATAGCAAGTGTTGTGTGTACCTCCACAAGCACTCAAAGTCATGTGGCCAGAGACAAAGTGTGTCTATCAATTGCACACAATTACTCTTCCTTTATTGTACTGACCTCATTGATTTTAGAATCCAGCACAATACTCTCTGGCTAATGTCGTCAGAGACAAAAAAATATGATGAGGAGGAGGCAGATTGCCTAAGAAATGCACATCCCAAAGAGATACCAGTGGTGGAGAGCACTGCCTCTCGCTGAGTCCTTCCAGGACAGACTGAAAAGCTGAGGACGCTGGCACACAAACACCTGTGCTGTGCCTGGGATAAGGCTCCAGGTTAAAGTAGAAGAGGGCATTTTCAATCAAGAAAGCCCTTGGAGATCAGAAGACTGGAATCTAGGAAGGAAAACTAGACAGTTAGTTACCAGCAAATCAAGACTACAAGGAAAGCTTCTCACTCCAGCGCAGCATGATGCTAGAGCGGGCAGTGGTGAAACACGAAGGGCCACTGACATTCCACAGGGAGAAAAGGAGGTACCGACGGCATGGCTCGGAATCTTCTCACTTCTTTTCAGCATGTGCACTGGTATTGTCAAGCTGCCCTCATGTTCACTTTAACATCTTTGCACTTCTGGGTACAAAGCGGTCACAATGTTCCCGGGGTCCCAGGACACCCACCCTTGTGAAGCCGTGCTGCTGTGACTGCAGTTACACTGCATTGGTGGACCATAAAGAAGGTAGATTTTGCACTCGCTCTGTCATGTGCAGAAAGTTTGCAAGCAGAAAAGCTTGCTTAGAGGACCAGAATTTATTTCCAGCAGAGAAAGGAAAGCAGGGAAAAGGGACATAGTATATAGACAGTGAAAACACAGATTCTACCTCAAGGCAATGATGTGTGTTGAGAGCCCAGGAGGATGTCCTCAAATGCACAGATACACACAGAGATATGATTAAAGCACATGCTGCCATGGATGGGTGAGGCTGGGGGCAGTTACTGAATCACGATCACGACTACCACCACTGTAGATGGATTCACAGATAGTTGCCAAGAAATTGAGAGTCCAGTTAGTGGGAAGCGCCAATCCATCAGACATATCCAGTCTCTAAGATCAGTGATTGATATGCTCCTGGGAATTCTCATTCATTTTGAGTGTCAAGTGGATCCTGGAAATGAGTATTTTTAGAAAGCTCCCCAGGAAATTCAATGCACACCTCAGTGAGGAAGTCATTCCCAAATTATGATTCACCTGTAAAATTTTTAGTTTTCACATGCTACTCCTATATGTAAAATATAAATAACTACCTTAATGATCTTTGCAAGGACCAGTGGTAAAGCCCTTAGGGCTCCTGGCACATGCTGCCTCTGGGTGAGATAGGGTGACAGCTGCCACCTCACCACAGCCATGATCACATAATGAACACAGTCAAGCCCATGGCATCAGCTGAACGTTCAGGAGTGCAGATGTGAGCAGAGGCTGAAGGTCAGGCAGCACTACATTCTCACCCTGGCTCTCCTATTGGAAGGCCTTGAGCAACCTCTCCTTATCATTATCATACCCTGACAGTGGTCAGCGCAGGAAATAGCGTTTAAGGCTGTCCAATCAATGAGGATTTGGGGAGTCACTGAATGAAAAACAAACTGGGAATGGTGATATTTTGGAGATAATACAAAATCAAAAATACTAATTGGACACAGTTGAGGAAGAAGGAGACTGGACATGTGATTGGAAACATCTGCTCTTTATGATGGGGTGGACAACTACGGAGAGGGTCAGACTCGGGGGTTGAACACGGGCTTTCTTTTTGAAGAGTAGAATTTAATGGGGCGCTGCTGAGAACGTGGTTCTGAAATGAGTAAGGATATGATATGGAGACTTCAGATCCAATGTTGGAGGACTCGATACGTGAGAATCAGCTCTTTAGTTCCCAGTAAATGAGTCTTTAACCTGAGCTACTCCCTTTGGTGCATTTTTTAATTTTTTTTTTTTTTTTTCACAAAGAATCTGTTTTCTCCAAAACTGCACCCAGCCTGTTTACACAGGCAGAGGGAGAAATAATCTCTTTCTTATGAAGAGAATGGCTCAATTTCGAATTGTCTTGTAATTCAAGGATTAATCAGAGAATGATTCTGTTTTTGAACACTAATAGGTGCTAGTCATTCTAGGAGAAGAGGCGCCTCAACATGCAATTCACAGAAACACTGGAGGGAAGAGCACCTGTAAAATCAGAGAAATGTTGGACGGGAACATGAAGTGACAGCAGAATGAGTCACGCTGGCCCCTGACAGAGCTGCTTTCTATTGTGGATGGTGTGCCCCAGCTTCTGAGTCCCTCAGTTAGGAAGATCATCTGTAGCACTGTAATAATAAGAGACTTTAAACCATTTCTGCAGGGATTCCCATGGAGAAAACCTGGTTGTGGGGAAAGGTGGTTTTTTGTTTTGTTTTTTTTTTTTTGAGACGGAGTTTCACTCTTGTTACCCAGGCTGGAGTGCAATGGCGCGATCTCGGTTCACCGCAACCTCCGCCTCCTGGGTCAGGCAATTCTCCTGCCTCAGCCTCCTGAGTAGTTGGGATTACAGGCACATGCCACTGTGCCCAGCTAATTTTTTGTATTTTTAGTAGAGACGGGGTTTCACCATGTTGACCAGGATGGTCTTGATCTCTTGACCTTGTGATCCACCTGCCTCAGCCTCCCAAAGTGCTGGGATTACAGGCTTGAGCCACAGCGCCCGGCCCGGAAAGGTGGTTTGTACAAGGTAGGATTAGGAAACTGGGCTGAGGGTGTCAAATAAATCCATCCCTAATTCTCTAACCTGGAGGGACTGTCGGAGCAGTCTTGGCTCCACCTCCAGAGTTTCTGACTCATCTTGTCTGGGTGTGGTTGGAGAATCTGCATATGTAAAAATGGCCCCAGGTGATGCTGGTACCTGGACCACACTAAAAACCACCTCCATCAGGCCCACTTTGCAGGGGAAAAATGAAATCCGAATTCTTGCCAGTGAAACAAAGGTTCCTGATGACTCACCCATGCAGGGCAACCTTGGACACCTTTTGCTCTACATCTGTCACGTGGAGCCAGGCCTTCTCTCTCCTCCCTGTCCAACCCTCGGAGCTCTAAAGACATGGACCTTGCTCCCTGCAAGGGAAACAGGAAATCTGAGAAAGGAACTCACAGAAAATTATGAGTGAATTCATAATCAAAACACATCTCCCACAAATATTTGTGTTGTATAAAGAGAGTGGACAGCACTGAAGTCAATGTGTGTTTCTAATGGTGCAATTCCTGGCTGAGGAGCAAAGAGACTTGAGACCCGGAAGTGTCCTTCTGCTCCTCTAGGAAACACACACACACATAAGCCCCTAACATGAACTCCCAAATGGGGTGCTCATGTGCTTGCCATTTATTAACTTGTATCGTCCTTTCCAGTCTTTCAGAAACCTTTGACTAAAACGCACATTTCCCCCTTAATTTAATGCACAATTGTGAGGGTGCTTAAAAATAGCTTTCTGGATAAAATGTTACGTGTTGACACCATAACATGATGCCTCTTGAGAATGTGATGAGTCACTTTCCTCCATCAGCACTTATTTTTCTTCCTTATGGAGCACAATTTCTCCCTTTCATCGGCTCTGTGCACCTGGCCCTCTTCCAGAGGCAGAATAGCTGGGGGTGTGTGGTGAGTGCATCTTGTGTGCCAGGCACTGTCCTGTCTCCTGTCATGGAGATGGGACAGGCATCCAAGCTTGCCCTGCATGGGTGAGGTCATCAGAAACATTTGTTCCACTGACAAAAGTCCAGATTTTATTTCTTCCTGAAAAGTGGGCCTTATGGAGGTGATTCTCAAAGTGTGGTTCAAGTACCAGCAGCGTTAGCATCAGCCGAGAACATTTTTAGGGGATGTGCATGCGGACTGTCCGTGTGAGGACACAGCGGCAGAGAGGTTGCTCCAGGGCCACACAGACAGTCCCCAGGACGCTGGCCAGTGGGAAATGTTTCTTCCTTTGCTATGGGAAAATGACCAGTCCCCAGAGCCATGTTGCTTCTAACAGACAGAAACCTCCTTCGGCCGCTGGCTGGTGGCTCTGTCCTGTGACTCAGTATTGAAATCTCTGAAATAAAATAATGCTGCATTTTATTGGTGGACACATACAAGGCTTTCTTATTTGCCTATATTAACATAATTTCCATTTTGTATACAAATTCACATTTCTATCATTAGTATTAATTCTTTTGTTCCATATTTGGAATGAGATTTACCTATATAGAAAAAAATTATATAAAATATTTTATAATTTTTTTCTTTATACTAATGAGTTTTATACTTATAATTGGTAACTTTGCTCTTAAACTCTGAAATACCAATGAAACACATTTTTCAGGAAAATAAATTTCTAAAATGCGAAAATTACTACACATTAAACCATAAGAAAGCATATTAAGTGAATATTTGGAGTCTGTCTGGATAAAACCTGAAAGCATGGAAATTAAACCTTTAGGCCTAAAATTTAACATAACTTAAAAGTCCTACGTTAGAGTTAGACTAACAGTGTTTTCTCAAGTTGGTTTTTGGAAACTTCTTTAAAGCTTGAATTGTGAAGGGGAAAAATATTCCCAAAAGAAATACAGAACTTCAGAATAATTATATTTTTTAAGAAAGATTCGCTGTCAAGATGTATGAAATTCTACGTTTCCCTTTCAAGACTGCCCCAATTTAAAGAGAAACACTAGTTGGAAAACTCAGCTCTTTAGCCCCTAAAGTTGAATTATTCAATAAAACATGACTGTGTTAACATTTTTGTAATTAAGATACTTCTTATATTTCCTGACTCTTGCTTTGTGTACATTAAAATTTTGCTCCAGAATATGATGGCATTGGAAGAAGCTATTTCAGATGCAGACATTTCATCTTGCCCAGATGAACAGCAGCTTGAATGCAGGTGGGCACTGGTCCAGGGTACGATGAGACCCACAAAGGTCCAGTCTTTCCCAAATTTGCAACAGGACCCACCAACTGTTTATAAAGGAAATTTTCTTCCTTTGCTGTGGGAAAATGGGCTCTATTTTCATAACAATAATACAAGGTTAGGGCTCAGAGAACTTTCTAACTAGATATAAATGGCAAAACAACACCTTTTTTAGTAACAGAAAGATTTCTGATGAAATATGAAGCAATAACAAAATCCTACTCACCTTGAGAGGCTAAGTTGGTGCCTATCTAGTTATTTGGATGACTGTGTTCTAAGTCTATCAGGTTTTTGATGTACAAAAATGTCACTGTTGAAGAATATGTGATTAGATCTTAACTATAAACCTATCCACGCATCTCCAAGAAAATATACCAAAAGAAAAGTCAGATCACCCAAGAGCTTACCATATAAAGTGAAACATGGGTTAGAAATGGAAAAATCACTACTATGTTCTATACATGTGCTGCTCATCATGAACAGATCTGACTTTCAGCTGATGGCTTTCTGGCAATAAATCATTAGCCCTGACCTGTTTTTACCTGTTTCTGGCAAAATAACTGTCTTGCTTGACTTTAACCTTGAGATGACATTTCTGGGTTTGGAGGCACGTTTCCTCAACATGCTCATTGATCACACCTAATTTCGGCTGTGGAGCCTGACTCCTCCCTTGTCTCAGACACTCAGACTGGCATCTTCACCCAGCCAGCCAGCTGGCCTCAAACCCGCGGATTTTGGTGGCATCATCTCTCCCTTCTCTCTGGGTCGTTCTTGAGCACCTATGTGTCTGTATCATGATGAAGAAGGACAGTAATTTCAAGCCTCCTGTCGAATAACCAGCCTCCCACAGAGATCCCCAGAGCTCCTTCTGTCCGTCCCCAGCACCCGTGACCCTCGTCCTGGCCCACGTTCCCTTTGGCCAGCCGTGGCTTATCACTCACTGCCAGCCACGATGCATGTGGAGCTGTAAATGATGCTAATTCTCACTTGGTCCTCAAGGCACCTGCATTGATCTCATGAATACCGTATCGCCTAGCAGTGGTTTAATCAACTTCCTTCTTCAGCAATAGACTGACGCCCCATTAACACTGACATTCTCCATACGAGGCGACATTTGCTTAGAAATCTGGGGTCAATATGAACACAGTCACTCAATTTTCAGTTGCATCTCTGATTCTTCAACAGGAATATTTTTCCACTGTCCCCACAGCCTGAGCCACACAACCCTGAAAAGGGACAGGCACTGACAGCTACGTTTTGAGGCTTTACGTGAGTTTGTTTCCAAACATTTTTTTGTTTGTAGTATAATATGTTTCATTCATGGGTGACAAAAGCCATTTTTGATAATGAACTTTGTGCCCGTGGCTGAAGAGAAAATTTAGAAAATATTAGTTTATAGTGATGGTGATTTAATTACTTTTGATAAGACTAACCAAATTGTAGATTCAGTTAAAAAAGCTAAGAGCTAAAAATGATGTATTGAAACGTATCTTACATTTTACCTGGTGGCTTTGGAAATGAGAATGTAACATTTGCATAAAAACTCCTGCAATAAAGACACTATCACAGCTGAGGAAAAAGGCTCCTTTAATAAAGTTGAAATTTTTGCTCTTTGCAACCTCACTTTTTACATTTAGTGACAAGATTTTTTTTTTAATGTCACACATTGTAAATTAAAAGAATTTTTAAGGGGTGGAAAAGCCCATGATGGGGTGCAGACTCTAACACCCACGTGCGAGTGTGGCACTAGATAATTATTCAGGCCTTCTCAGCATTCTCTCGTGTTGTCTGAGTTATAATTAGGGCTCGCTATTAGAAATTAGGTAGTAAAGTCTCCCTGAAGAATGACTGAGTTTGTCCGCCAAAATATTGGACTATAAGGGCTACTTTTTGTTGGGTTTTTATTATAACATGTGCTACATTAACTCACTCACTTTTAAACACTATTTTCCCTTCTATTTGGAGGTTGCCCAAACATTTTTAAGTTGTTTCCTCATTTTTACTGATTATAGGAAAACCTCAATCATGTCCCCAAACTCACATTTGAATGATAATAAAAAAATCATATTTTACTACTACAGTGTTGGCAGGAGGTTAAAATATCACTTTGAAAAGCACTTATTCACTTATTTTTATTTTTCAAGAATCACAAGGTAGCCTGGCTGAACTGAGACATGTGGTTGGTTTTAACTTCAATTTGTTTTATTTGAAAAAAAAAAAAAAAAGCACACACACCTTAATTTGGTTCTTAGAGCATGCAACTTAAGTAGGTCCATAAAAATAAACATTAGGCAACCTCTACTGAATTTTTTGGATCTAGGGCAAAATCTTAAAGGTGAAGAAAAACTCAGAATCTTCAGATACGCAAAAGGTTGTTGGGTGCAGAAGACAGAGTTTGTGTGGACTTCTTTGCCCAGCTCACGTTAGTGGGAGCAACTTGTGATCATCAAGAAGGCTTGGATTTGTCTAAATACTAGAGTCTACTTCTGCTCTAGAGAGGCAATGAAGGAGAGCTGCCTGAGGTAAATCAAGGGTGCCGTGTCTGAATTCCTCCTCCTATATGTCCCCTGGGTTTCTGGGCTCCGTGTGGACAGAGCCATGGGAGTACATTTCTGATCTGGTGGGACTGAGAATGGGCGGGTGTTTCTGAAGCTCTGTAGAATCAACAACAATCAGAAAAAAAAATGAGAATTTATTGCATTTCTGTGTTTTCTGTGACTCTACATCCATCCCAGAGTCCTCTTCATGTAGGTCCTCCTAGAAATGTTAAATGTGGGTAGAAGCCACATTGAAACAAGCTCGGTCAGTGCAACACGGTGAACTCCCACTGTAACCTTTTCTTTCTGTAGCCTTTCTTCTCCCACCCTCACCTCCTCTCCCAAGCAGATCTCAGCATCCACCCCTGACTGCCAGTCCCCATAGCTCTTGCATACTTAAGTCGTAACATTTGTCACGGGATATTTGAAAATTTCAAGTACACATCCACTTTCTCGCGGGACTGTGGGCTTCTGGGAAGCGTGGTCCTTATTGGACACATGCCCAGGTCTGTACTCTCTTAACCCAGAGCAGACACTCAATACAGGGTTGCAGGGGAAAAACAAATGGGAAAAATTAAAATTCAAAAATGATGATCCCACTGGTAAAGCTTGTACATTTTCATAAGCAAATTAAGTAAAAAATTATACAAACACCGTAACCTTATGCCACATTTAAAAAATACTCCGATTAGTATTTCCATTCCCTGGTATGATAAATCTTGTCTTCTAGGTTTTACATTGTTAACTTTTTGAGGTGTCCTACTTTCAGAAATATTTTCAGTTTAGGAACTCAGTGGTTGAGACTTCTACAGATTTATTTTTCATCACAATAGTTTTAGAGATTACTGTCATTACTCAGGAGCCACGGTAGGTCAAATGCCATGAGTACATAAAATCCCTGCAAAAATAACACGTACAGGACTGGAATTCCCAGAACGTGGCATCTACGATGGAAGACCGCAGCCCTTCACTCTTCCCCTGGCACTACATGAGAGCCTGACACACAGGGCAAGCTCTGTAAATATACGCTGAATAAGTGCTGTACGCTGCAGAACTGAGGCTTAGAGAATGCATTTCCTCCAGTTCCCCAGCGCGGCAGGAGCACTTCCTGCTGTCCAGCCCCACGACCCGGAGCTCAAGGCTAACTCACGTGAATTCCTGGAAAGGTAACTGGCCGAATCAGCTTTTTGGAACTTTTAGGGGTGCTGAATTACATAGTTAGCTCTAAGACTTGCTTATTGTCATTTCTAAAGTTAATTTGACTCTTAGAAACAGTTATCCCTAAAGCAGCTTGGCAAAAGGGAGGTGTTTCAATTATTCTATCAAAGAAATTAGAACGGCTTATTAACATTCATCCCCAAATCTGATAAAGGACTCAAGAAAACACCTTTCACCAAAGAAATCCATTCTCATAGATAAGAACAATATACATCAATCCTTAAGGCTTTTATTATTCATCAAAATTCTCCTGTTTGGCAAACAGGAAGTTAAGGAATCCCATTCCTTGTAAGATGATGTTCTAAATGTGTCTACCATCTGTGAACCCAAAGCCCATTGCCAAGGCCATTGCTATCTGCTGTTTCATGCATATGATTGATGGTATGAAGGAGAATCTATAGGTCAACAAGAAAAGAGTTATAACATGTCTCCTAGTATGTGCATGGTCAATAAAATACTTAATAACAAATTTACCAGAAGTCTGTCATAAATTTATATCAGAGCCCTACATATAAACATGGCCAGTCTGTGTGAGTTGCATATCCAGTTATAGAAAACAAGAGGTAAAGATTTTGGTTGAATACACACATACACTCATATGACCATGTACCTACAAATGTAGATTCTAGGGCGATCACTGACTTACATTTATCTTCTGAGAAACTGGCCTGCATCCCATCAGTAGTGTTGTGTAATCACTGCAGGCCCAAGGAGAGGTTGGGGGCTTCTGAAGAGGGCTTGCATCTGCCACTCGTAATCTGCAAGCACTAACCACTCTAAACTACTTTAAAACAAACTTTCTGCTTGAAGATTCTTGGACTTCACTGGCAGTGCAAATTTCAGCTGACACCCTCTATCTATGCCAGACTAAGATGCAAATTATTTCAGATTTTGTTCTTCCTCCACTCTAGGCAAAAGGTGAGATATTCTGGTTTCCTCCCTGCTCCTCTTTGGGTCCTAGGTTTACTTCTGTTGACCATCACACTGAAGCCCTAACTCTGGTCACCTGATACTATGCAGGTCTCCTCCAAGATTGTTTTTTTTTTTTTTTTTGACTTTTTCTCTATAGTACCAAAGATAAAGGCACACCTTGCAGATCAAGATGACTTAGATTTCATGTAAAATGATACATGTACACCCTCTGTTTTTCATAAGCTAGGTTGAATGTAAATAGAAAGTTATTCAGTGCTGGCCAATACTTCATTAATTTCTTGATAGGTTTAGGTGAACTTGACTTCTTTAGAGTTTTTGCTGAAAATTAGACTCCCATATAACATGATCTAGTCACATATTACAACTTTTCTTTTTCTGTCACTGTCTGTTTTGCCTGCATTTCTTATGGTAACTATCTAGAAGTAATAGATAATGTCAAATGTGCCCACATTAATACTTGGTGATTAGTAAAGGCTGGCTTGGTTAGATGAATGACTGAATGAAGGAAGTATGAAAGAATGTATGAAGGATGCAAGGTGGACAGATAGATGACTCGATGGATGATGGGATGTATGAATGAAAGAATAGTGGATGGAGAGAAGGATAGATGTCTGTTGGTTGGATGATGGATGGATGATGGATAGATGAATGGAGAAATGTTGGATGAATAGATGGATGATGGATGGAGAGATGGATGGATGGATAGATGGATGGATGGATGGATAAATGGTGGATATACAGGTGGATGAGGATTAGGGAGAAATAAAGCACTGCTGTTTTCCCAAGAGATGTTGCACTAATACACATGTAACTGCTCTCTGTATTATTCCACTCTTCCCTCAAAAAGGGGAGATTAACTTTGTGCAGTCAAAACACCCATTTTCTTTGTGTGTGTTGGGGGGGAGTGGGGTGGGAAAACAGGACAAATAAATAACATTTGAACTCAGGATTCAGTCATTTGTCTATTGTAACTCCGGCTTTCAAAAGACACTGAGAAATAGCTGAAACAAGAACACTCTTCAGCACAAACTATGGCATTCCTCTTTCATCTTTCTTCTTCTCCTCCTATTTACTGTTAATAGAAATGGCTTTGAGCCCCTTTTCTGTATAAGTTCTATGCCATGTTACACAGTTCCCAACCTCGAGAAATTCACTCTCTAGCTGGAGATATCAGACATAAATATTAGAACATTCCAGCACAAGCGGACAGCGTGTGATGAAGGGGTCTGGCCCCATCTTCGACAGATGCCATCGCTGGAACCCCAAGCTGGGAGATAGTTCTCCAGACAAGAAAGAGAAAAGGAAAACTGAGTGAAAGGCGGAGGGAAAAGGAGCAACCTCAAGCACATTTTGGACCTTAAACCCCTTCATGCAGTTTAAACATTTAAAGTTAAAATTATATTTGAAGGAGGATAGTTAGTCATTGCTGCATTCAGACTCAAAGTCTCATTTTTAAAAATTATTCTCACATTGGGGCCTACAAAATGGAAATTAAGGCATGCTATATAGAGCAGGAGGGGCAGTGGAGAGAGTACTTCAGCCTGTGGAAAGTCCACATAAAACTCAAAATGTTAACATGACTTCTTTCACCTCAGGTGAATTTATAAATGAAACTTTTTTTTTTTCTTTTTAAGGCGACAGATTCATTAGTATATCCTTGGGAATGACTTATTCAATTCAAAGGATTTTTAATTCTGGTAACTCTAATCTGAACCATTATTTCTAATTTCTTAATATGAAACCAGAAATATTGGTGACCTAATAAGTTTTATAGCAGTGCACACAACCTTCTTTATGGAGCTTACACCATTATGTAATACGTTATAAAGCAAGTTGAATGTTGTAAAACTCATTATTTTTTTTCTCTTAGCTAAAGTGCGTGATAGCCAAAAACTTAAGTGGAAAGCTATTAAAGTTCCAGAAATCCCAAACTTACATGTTGTTTTTAAACGTTGAATTTTGCTGTTTTGGTGCTTTGTGTCACCATTTCTGAGGCCGGGTCCTTTACAGGAGAAAGCCCCAGTGTTGTGGGCAGAGTACGTCTCCCATGGAATCTTTAGGTTTTACAAATTGGTATTTACATTTTGTACTTTAGTTAGACAATTATAAACTGAGTGGGACGATCAGGGTGAAAAAAGAGAGAACTGGTAAAAATAAATGAAATACTAAAAATAATGATTCATTGTTTATGCGCGACTAAACTCCAACCTTTAAGAATGCATCCAATTATAGAAGACCTCAACTCTGGACAATGAAAAATGTACGAGTATTATATTCGTGCAAAAATAATTGTGCTTTTTGCATTACTTTCGATGGCAAAAACCACAAATATTTTGCATCAACCTAGTTCCTTATTAATTGTTGAGGTTTGCTGTCTCTTTTGTTAGGGTTCTCACTGGCACGACTCTTTTTATAAGTCCAGGAAGAGTTGATTCCATGGAGTTTAAGAGGTGAATTAAAATCATGTTGTGCTTGACTGAATGGGTGTCTTTGACACAATTTCTAGGTGACTTTAGAACTTACAAATAAGATCGAGTCATCGTAAACCTAGAGAGTACAGGAGAAATATCTTTCAAGATGCAGAAATTGACTGCCCTCTGATGACTACACAGACTTCAAAGTTGGAACCATTTCTCATCCAACAAAAGTAGCAGAGGGCTTTGCAAATCTGTGAAAACATCATCAGGTCTTTCTATTCTTTTTAAAACTTACTGTATTTTTCAATCCGGCTTTACCACTCACATAATCTCCATCAGTTGGAAACATGGTGAAAAACCCCTCTTTCAGTGCAATTTTTGCAATGGAGAAAAACCCTTAGAATAGAAGCATTTTCTGTTGACAAAATTCCAATTGGTAGATTAGGTACTACTGCAGATCCAATAAACTTGTGAAAGTGTGTTGGAATCACATACATGAATCAAGATGAGAATCTATGAGGACATAGTCTTTAATTATTTGACTTTTCTGTTGATGTGATATTTAAAAATGTTAATATGTATTGTGGTGAAAATGTCTAACGACCTCCCCTATCCCTTTTTTCCTTTTTCTTAGTAATTTTACTCCTCCTCCTCTTTTGCTGGTCACATGGCTCCTTATAACAGATGCCACATTTCATAGCATCCTTCACAAGTACACGGAGCCATGTGATTCATTCTGCTCAGTGGATAAGGAAGTGGTATACGTATCTTAATGGCTGGAATTCAGCCGCTATCTCGAGCCATGAAGTATCCTCTAGGCAGAGCCTAGGTCACTTCTACCAAAAAGGACCTCACTCATCTTAAACTGACATCTTCCAGGCTTCCTAAATAACACAGAGAAAAGTCCCATCCTATTTAACTACCCTGGTTTAGTTGTTTCCTCTATTCCCTACACCTTAATAAGATCCTAACTTGTACAGTAGCTACACAGTAATATTACCTGTTTTCCATGAATCCATTCAGTTAAAGTTAATGCGAGAAAACATATAAAAATCTCTAGCAAAATGCTTGACAGACTCAGATCTCTAAGCCTGTCAGATAGCTTATTGAATCCTGACAAAATCACATCAATTCAATAGAAAGAATCAAAATCATTATTTGACTTACTCAAAAGATAATGAATCTGAAATGCCCTGTTAGACACAATCTAAATAAGTCTTAACTTAGTTCCAAAATATGCTAACTTTGAGCTAATAAGGGTTAGGGTCACTTAGGAAAAGATAGAGTAGATTTGGTTTGTTCAATGCCCGTCTGTGGTGACAAGCTATTTCACTGGATATCTTTACTCCCAGACAAGTTCATGTCCATTCTGCATTTATTAACACGCAGGTGAGACTATGCCCACCAGAGTGTGTGAGCTGACAGCCCGGCTCTGGGCTCAGCAGTCCTCAATGGTCTACCCTTGTTTAAGAAAAATCCTGAATTCTACACAAGCCAAAAAAGAAAATGGTTTCAGAAGTAGTTGAATCGCACTTTAAAAAAAAAAGGCAGGCAAAAGGAAGATAACTGTAAATAGAAAAGTAAAACTCGATTTTAATGGCCGTTGTGATATAGTCATCTTTTGCTCCACACAGGAAGTGGAAGATATTTCCACCTAGAAGGGAGAAAACAGTGTGACTTGGTGATTTATCCTTCCATCTACTCAGCGAGTATTTGCTGAGCGTGTCTGGTGAGGCTGGCACTGCAAGGTGTTTTTGATGCAGTGATAAAACACATAACACCTCTCTTCTCACGGAATGAACACTCGAGGGAAAGAAAGACAATAAAAACAAAATAGGAGCGTAAGAGAAAGAAACACATCCAAAACTGGTATCGCTGTTGGACAGGGATGGGGTTTTCATCAGTTGGCCAGCAGAATTTCTACTTGCCTTTTCTTAATCTCGTAAAGTGACCCTCAGCTCACCCAGTGTCAGAAGTGACAGGAGCCTGAGTGTTTCTCTACGCCCTGCCTCTACTAAGTAGAAACACAGCTATGGGCCAAGGCATCCAGGTCCTCACTTCAAATGCATAAAGAGGTAGGTGGCTTGCCCAGGTTTCAGAAGTAAGAAGCCACGGTGCTACCGTGCATCATACGGTGGTGTTCCTGCTACGCTCTGCTCTCTCAAGACACAAAGGGAATGAAACTGAGAATAGTTTTCTTTGTATTTGTTTCCAAGAACCCCTGTGAGTCCCAGGGTGCCCCTCAGCCACACCTCTCTCACTGTTGAAAGGTTTTAGTGCTACGTTCCCAACACTTCCAACTTTGAGCTTCCAAAGAACAATCACATTCTGATTACTGAAGAGTTTTCTCAGTGTGTCCTGGGAAGAATTTCCTGAAATATCTGTCTCTCATGAAGCAGAGAACTTGGGGACATCCTAGAAACTGAGCAGTCATAGCTGTGGAGCTCACCCTGTCAGGTGGATGAATCTGCTTAAGGCCCCCCAACGTGTTTCTTCATGCATAGAATAACACATGCATTAAAAATGTCAGCTTAATGTGTTTTCACCAAGTTCGCAGGCCCATGCAGTTTCCTTTCAGCTAGAGATATCAATATTCAATGTGACGATCTGCAGTCCATAATCCTCCTTCATCTAGCATTATTCCTGTACTCTTCCCCTCTGTCATTCTTCTGATTTCCAATCACACAAATTAGGTGTCTTTGTCAGAATCAATGAATGTTTAGTGTCTGGATTCTTCTTGCTTTCTGAGACTCAGAGCATGTTATTTCAAGTGGTGGGTGTGGATTCACTTTCAGTGCCGTATAGTATCCCATGAGATGAAATCACCACAATATAGGTGTGTGCTCTACTGCTGATGCACATCTGGGTTGCTTCCAGTTTGGGGCTAACATGAATCATGCTGTGGCTACGAACACTCTTACACGTATCTCTTCAATGGAACACATAGGAATTCTTTTTTTTTTTCCAGATATATACCTACAAAGGGGATTGCTGGATCCCAGGGTATGCATACATGCCTCATTCCCAGATACCGTCACATAACCTTTCGAAACGGTTGTGCCAGTTTTCATTCTTATTATCAACATCCGAGAATTTGAGGGGAGTTGCAGCCATGCTCCGTGTTCACAGACATTTGTTTATTCATTTTTATAAAAAGTTACACATCATACTCATTATGAAATAGTACGCAATTATAATCTTAATTTGCATTTTTCCTAATGACTAATTGAGATGTGACATTTCATAAGTTTAAGAGCCATTTACAAGACTTCTTGTGCGCCGTGACGAGTTCAGTCTCATCCATTTTGAATTAGGTATAAAGAGTTATAAATGAAACCTATATCAAATATATGCATTTAAAATGTATCTTCCACTCTGTGGCTTGCTTTTTTCCTCTCTTAATAAAATTATCTGATGAACAAAACTTTCACATTTATCTTCAATGTTCTCACTATAAAATAAAGAGATCAATATGCTCTTGCCTTTTAACTCTTCATATATGACAGCAATTAATCTTCTAACCTATATAAAGGATTTTGAGATACTTTTAGGAGAAATGTTAACAAATAAATGAAGACTCCCTTCACCTGAATCCTGTGCCTGTTCTGCCTTTCTATGGCTGCTGGCTCTCTGCGGTCTCCACTTCAAATTCTGTCACCATATTCCCTGCGATGCCTTCATCGCCTTACTCCGATGTCCTCTTTCTGTTGTCAATGTTGAAATCAAGAAGGCTCCGATGGGCTGTTTTTCTTTCCTAAAATGGTGTGGAATGTTTCTAACGTGTAAGGTACAGCAAGCGTGCTTTTCTGTGGTAGCCGCAGGAGTCAGAAGTACCTCAGTTCTCCTTACAGCATATCTTGTTGATTGCATTTTCAGGTATTTATTTACCTACATAAATCACAGCGTAGGCATTATTTGTCTCCTGAGTAAGTTTTGTCATAAACTCTTAAAAACGGATGCACGGCAAGGACAATTTAATGTGTGTTTGGGTTTTTTGCAGACTCTCAGCAGGTCAAGAATCTGGAAGAATTTTTTTTAGAACTTCTCTGAGGTTAAAAAGGAAGGCAACTTTTATAGCTCTGCAAAATAGGATTCCCTGCCTACTGAGAAGCATTCTTAAAACCCTCCTGCGGCTTCCATAAAACACTTTATTTAGCTGCCCTTTGCGTTTTGAATCCATTCATTCTTTGGGGGCATAATTTATTTGCAGAAAGCACATTTTTGCTTTACATTGTGTTTTATACATTGTGTTCTATTGTATTTTACAAGATGTTCTTATATAGACCTTTAATTCCATGCATTCTTATACAAATTAGTCAGTGCTTCTGTATGGGAATATTTTCCAGTTTTTCTTTGTCATGAAAATTCTGTGAAGAAAACTCAAACTTTTGTTGAAAGATATGTGGCTCATCGAGTAAACGATGAGCACATACTTGACTTCTCTTTTTTAATTGTAGATATAAAAATATACGCTCACTGGGATGTGGTTGTGTGGGAGATCTCAGAAATACGTTGCTCAGGGGATTTGTCATTGCTTTTCCTTGAGGCTTTTTGTCGCTTGGATAGAAAACCATCCCCTCTCTGTTGACATATCCTAAGCTGAGTCCTGATGGGGCTTCTGGAAGCTTCGTCAAAAGTTGCAGTTCAAACAGTAGCAGCAAAGCATTACCGTGGGTTTCCTCGGAGAAGCAGGATGGAGAGTTTCAAAGGACAACATTGATCTTTTGCTTCATATAATTCCCCAGGTTTATTTTTTCCATGGTGAGTCAATCCTATTTCATTTTTAGAAAACATAAAAAAGACGTAGTAATTCCTTGTAATTATGTGAGAAACCTTGTGCTCCTTGAGCTGTTGGTGGTGTTGTAAGTACTTAACACTCTCCAGATTCAGGAGTTATGCTAAGAAGCTATTTGAACTGCATATTTGAAATGCAATCAAAATACAACCATGACAGAGAAACTCCACTGGACGCTTCTTTCCACACAGCGGAGGTGGTTCTGAAGTGGCCCTAAGGATGCCTTAAAGAGTTATGGAGTTCTCAGGACGGCATGGGCCAAATGGGCCCATGGGAGAGGGGAGACTGCATGGCTGCAGGATTAGCTTCAGTCTCTCCGGTTGGAAGTTTTCTTCATAGCAGTCAGTGCCCACGTGACGAGGCATAGGTGCCTCCCAAAACCATGAATACAGTCAGCTCATGGCTATATCCCACCTGAAAGCATCTCCAGGGATGGCACCCTCCGTCCTCCATGGTCAGGGATGGCACCCTCCGTCCTCCATGGTCAGGGATGGCACCCTCCCTCCTCCATGGTCAGGGATGGCACCCTCCATCCTCCATGGTCAGGGATGGCACCCTACCTCCTCCATGGTCAGGGATGGCACCCTCCCTCCTCCATGGTCAGGGATGGCACCCTCCCTCCTCCATGGTCAGGGATGGCACCCTCCCTCCTCCATGGTCAGGGATGGCACCCTCCCTCCTCCATGGTCAGGGATGGCACCCGACCCAGTGTGGCGTTGGCCACAGAGCAGGCTCCACACACACCACTGACTGCGTTTGACAGTGGGTGCCCGTCAGCACGGCAGCCCTAAAGCAGGTCATGGGGATGGCTGGCCACCTGATGTAGCACAGCAACCATGGCTGGTTTATTCTGGTGGGGAGCGACTGTGCTCTTCAGAAACCTACTTCCTTTTAGTGTCCAAGAGGAGACACAGCTAACTGGCCAGGACAAGTCAGGTTTTCCTGGCATTTCCATGTGACGTTTCCATGTGTCACATGGGTGGGCCTGGCTTGAAAAGGCTGCTCTCTGTTCACATGAGCCCCAGAGAGACAGAAGAACATCCAGCCCCAGCCAGGAGGCCCCTCCTCTCACTCAGAACCCAGCCCCGCTTGCCTTGCTCAGAACCGACAGGCAGAGCTGACAACGGAAGCTTTCGATTTGGGCCTAGAAGCTGGAATCTGTATGTAACAAATATACACACACACAGCCTTTTCACATTCACCCCTCATTCTTGTCAGTGAGAGGCTGGTTTCAAACCTCGATGACACACAGCAAAGGTCAGCTCTTGGATAAAAGAGAGGCTCGAACCCCCCTGTGTCTGCCTGCCAGAGGCTTCTCAAAGGTGTTTTTCCTCTGAACTGTTGAGTAAGTGACAACCGAGTCTGGTGCTGAGACACGGGTGATGATGTTGCACAGAATTCCCTGCATGGCCCAGAGGTCTCCTCCTGGGAGGGGACCAGCCACCAAGAAGCACAGCACGTCCTCCACACCTGAGCCCAGCGATCAATCCACAGCGGCTTGAGCACTGGAGAGAGAGAATTGTTTTTCCTTCTTCATATATCAGAGACTGTTGGGGCCTCATAAATAAAGCTCCCTTAAACTCTCTAACACTTCATGATACATAAATCACTCATTGATACAGTTGTGAGTCATAAAAAAAAAAAAAAAAAATAGCCTTTGTGATGAATTTCCACCATCTGGACTGTAGGGGGTGCAGGAGCTCCACTTCAGCCCCGGCTGGCGGTCTCCGTGGGTCAGACCCCACGTTGAATAGGCCTTTATCACCACAGAGCTAGCTTTTCTATGGATCCAGCCCTATAAGAAAGAGGATCAAATCAGCATGCGTTTTGACAGTGTAAGCTGCAATCTTAAACTCAAAGCTGTGAGTGAGAGCTCCGTTGCCTGCAAGAATTCCCCTCTGCCAAATCTGCGGCATCAGTTCAGTTGATTACAAGACTTCCCCACCCTAGACACGAATGCACAAACTGGCAGTAAAAACACAGCGCAGAGGCTCTCCTTCCGAGAGAGAGATGATAAAGGTTCTCGGACGTGGATGAGTGCCGTGATCTTAATTAGGTCTGAGACAGAGACTGAATTTTTTTCTGAGCCCCTGTTTGACATTTTTAAGACAGGTCATCCACAGTGAGAACCTTCCGGAAGGTCTGTGATTAGCCTTGATCTTTACAGGCCTACCCAGAATCTGGAATACCATTGTGAGGCCTCATTCCCTGCTTGCCATGGGGAAGTCTCTAAGCAACCAGGGTAGAAAGATGGAAGAGCAGAGGGTGGGTTCCTGAACCCGCCTGTGCCTGAAATAAAGTGAAGGTGGGCCCACGTGAGCCTCAGGGAAGTCTGCGGTGGGGAGAGTTTGTGTCCACAGATTGCAAGGTGGGATAGCGGCGCATTTGTGAGCCTGTATAAGAGGTCGCTGGCTGCATGAAACGTTTCAGCTCCTGTGCAGTTCTCTCTTCAGAGGTAGCTACTCAGCACATTTGAAGAGCTGGGGCCCCGATGACTCCTTAAGTCCTCAGAGCACTTAAGAAAATGAAGAAAGCCGTTATCCACTCTTCAGTCTTAAATAATGAGTCAGAAGGGATTATGGTCAAAAAAAGAGTGAACCCAAGTGGCAAAGCTGTTTGTGGTGACAGAAATAAGCACTTAAGCAAAGATTCTTAACTTACACTTCTATCAGACTCTCAAACTAACTGTGTTGTAAAGGAAAAAAAAAAGGTTCAAAAATGGTCTTTCCACAGAGGATAATGGGGGTAGGGGGTTCTGACAGCTGAGAAAATGGGTGTAAATCAGTGTGACTAATACTCAAAGTAGAGCCAGGTGATGATGATATTCCGTGAGCACCAAAGTGGCGGTGCTGGACTTTTTAGGGCTGTGAGGGATCGTGTAAAGAGCATACAATAGATTTCTATTCTCACAGATTGTCCTGTATAATCTTCATGGCAAGACTCATAAATTAATCTGGTAACTTGGCTTGTAAGAAAAGAAAGTAATAAGAACGCCTTTACCTTCTTCTTATCGAGTCTTTCTTATGTGCCTTTGAACATTCACTAAAAGATAGGACAGACAAAACTCATTAGAACGCTTCTGTTTTTGGTCCTCTCGTGATATTTTCCCTCTGGTTACATCAGCCACTTCTCACTCAGACATCCAGATTGAACTGAGAGAAATATGACCCTGACATGTTCTAGATACATAAGACTTTGTGGGTGCATACCAATATTTTTAGGGTTCGCAGCTATAGGTTTGATGGGCGCTAACAGGCAGAAATGGGATTCTCTGCCCAGGGGTCCAGCTCCATCATAGAAAAGTGACCCCTTAACTGTGTCCAATCAACAAATTGACACAGAATGAAATGCCTGCACCTGGGAAATTCCCTTTATACTTTTCATGATCTACAGAATCATTGATTCTAAGGGGACTCTCTACATCATGCTGACATTCTCTTCTCAACCTAATGCTTTGTTTTATTATCTGAGAGGTGTCTCAATTGAACAGTTATTTTAATCCCTCCAAGACCACTGGGCCTGTCACCGAGTTAGATCTCATCTACCTAGCTGTTAATCAGTGGGTCTGGGTAAAGACTGGTTTCTGTCCCCGGAAAAAGGTGGATGCCAAGCTCTGGCAATCACTGGTCTCGAGGTAGAAAGCTGAAGCCAATCCTATCCTGGACAAGGAGAAAGGTGCTCATCCTCCTGCTCCTCGAACATTTGTGAACCTAGCCACTTTTAAACCCAGAATTTAAGCATATTTCTATTCCTTTTTGAAACTGTAAACTAAGGTGACTTATACTGGGTTGTTAAGAACAACCCAATTGGTTCTGTGGAAATCAATTTTATATACTTTGTATATAAACTGGTCTTTGAACTGTTTGCATTCTTGTAAAACTTTGAATACCCTGAGTAACCTAAAGACCTAAAGGTTCTCTTCCTATTTCCAAGTGCTGTGACTCCTGTAAGGGGATATCTGTGCTTTTGTTTTTGAAACCCTTTCAAGATTGAATTATTTTAAACCTCGTTTCTGTATTTCACCTAGTCTGTAAAGATGAATGTTAATTAAATCAACAAAAGCGGGTATTCTGGTAAAGTATTAATAGAAATGTAGTTTCCATTAATTTCTAAGTACTACTCGAAGAACTTTTAAGTGAAATGCAAGTTCACATGCTGCTGGGCATCCACCATGACTCAGACAGTAAGATAGTGCACATTTGTGATATATTACCAATCATTACATTATCCACTGGACACATCATTTGTGAGTTTTAAGCCTCATACGCGTTCTTCAAATGCAGGTGTTCTTATTCTCCTTGAAAAGCAGTTGGTAAAAGTTTGCAAATATTTTGCTACTACTTTGCAAATATTTTGCAGATAGTTGGCAAAAATTGCTTGCGAATATTTCGGAACATAAGGAAGTGGATAAAGCAGAGGGCAGAAAGGACAGAGGCAGCGAGTAAGACAAACAGCAGGAGGAAGACAATGGGAAAAAACACAACTGCAGCTGGGAACAGGGTGAAGTGGAAGGAAACAGAGAGCGCAGTAATCCTCGTGCTGCAAGCATTCGTTTTCAGACTGTTGCTAACTCAGATTATATAGAGCACATTAGTGTTATTTTTAATGAGAGAGGTAGACATTTTATCTCTGTGAGTGAAAACCAACTAATGGCAATACCTGGGATACATTGGCAGGTGTGTGCTTGATGGAAATTAATAGAAAAGACTCACTGTGCCACCACTGGCTGATTCAGCTTGGATGGGAACTTGTGAGAATGCCGTGGAATTGTGTGTGCATCTCAAACATGCTGGCCCAAAGGAGTCCAATGGAAAAGGCCTCCCTAGGTGATCTGCATCATGGGTCCAAGACAGGGTGGATGTGGGCAGGCCACAGCATCACAGCCGCTTTCGATACGGGCCATGTAGGAATTAACAAACCCACAATGGGGAGAAAGATCTGAATTTTCAGGTTTGTTTCTCTTTATGGTTCCTGGACTGTTATGCTGTCCTGGCTGAGCAGCATGCCTGGGTGCTGTTCTAGTTTCTGGAACTGTTTTAATGAAGTGCCACATACCAGGTAGCTTTGAAGAACTGGAATGTGTTATCTCACTCTTCTGAAGGCTGAAGTCCAACATCAGAGGGTCAGCAGGGCCTTGCTGCCTCCAAAGGTTCTGGGGAGAACCTGTCCTATGCCTCTTCCTTAACTTCTGGTGGCTGCCGACAGGTCCTGTATCATCTGATTTGAAGATGCATCACTACAATCTCTGCCTCATCTTCCGGTGGTACACGTCCCCTGTATCCGATCCTGCTCAGAAGTGGACCTGCGAGGATGCAAGGAAAGATGTCTCTTTCCTTGTCTTCCAAAGATCCCACTCATAATTGGATTAGGGCCCATCAGAATGTCCTCATCTCAGCTTGATTATATCTGCAAAGATCCTGTTTCCAAATATGTTTAAATTCACAGAAACCTGGGATTATGAAATCAACATATATTTTGAGGGGACACGATCCAATCCAGAACATGTACCTCCTCACTTTAGAAGTAAGCACAGTGGCTGTACCATGCTTCACAGAGCATCTTCGGGGATGCTGGGCAAAGCTCTCTCAAGGTCAGCACCCATTACCCCACAGTGCCCACTCTCATGCTCCCTGCCTTGCACCTAACTCAGAGCTGCATTGTGTCAGCCCCAGAAGTGACAGCAGAGTCAGAAAAAGTTCCAAATGACAGAGGAGAAGAAGACAGAGAACTGTGTTTCTGGGTATGTAGATTCAGACTCTGTGTGTGTGCGTGTGTGTGTGTGTGTGTGTGTGTGTGTGTGTGTGAGAGAGAGAGATTTGCTGTAACTTACAGTTTAAACAAAAATCAACTAGACATTTAAGATTTATGTTATTGAAATAAATCCTTCACCTTTTTTTAAAAAAATTTCCTTATGGAAAGTTTCAAGCATATGAAAAAGAAGAGGTGAAAATCCACCACCCAGCTTATCAATTTATGGCTAATTTGTTTCATCTACACCCTTCCACTGGATTATTTGAAGCACATCTCAGATATGTCATTTTTATCTGTAAATATTTCAGTATACACTCTAAAAGAGAACATTATTTTTTCAATAATATTGGCACAATGGCATTATCAAATCTGAAAGTCACAGTAATTCCTTTTTTTAAGAGAGTACAAGAAAAAGAAAGAGAGAGAAAAAAAGAATGAAAGAGAGAAAGAAAAAAAGAGTTAAAAAGAATGAAAGAGAGAAAGAAAGAGGAAGAGAAGGAGAGAGAGAGAACGGGAATCTTGCTCTATTGCCCAGACTGGAATGCAGTTATCTTTTATGCTGATAACTGTGCTTAACAATGGAGACAGGAAGGAATGAGGGAGGAAAATAACAAAAAAGCAGCCAACCAATATTTCACTTAAACCTGTGAAATGCTATGCAATTGCTGAGGAGTAATTTACTTCCAATTATGTAGTCACTTTTAGAGCAGGTGTGATGTGGTACTGAGAAATTGTATGTTTTGTGGATTTGGGGTGGAGAGTTCTATAAATGTTTATTAAGTTTACTTGTTCTGGGTCTGAGTCCTGGATATCCTCGTTAATTTTCTGTCTTGTTGATCTGTCTAATACTGACAATGTGATGTTAAAGTCTCCCACTATCATTGTGTGGGAGTCTAAGTCTCTTTATGAGTCATTAAGAACTTGTCTTATGTATCTGGGTGCTCCTGTATTGGGTGCATGTATATTTAGGATCATTAGTTCTTCTTGCTTCATTGATCCTTTTACCATTATGTAATGTCCTTCTTTGCCTTTTTTGATCTTCCTTGCTTTAAAGTCTGTTTTATCAGAGGCGAGAATTGCAACTCCTGCTATTTATTTATTTATTTATTTTTGCTCTCCAATTGGTTGGGAAATCTTCCTCCATCCCTTTGTTTTGAGTCTTTGTGTATCCCTGTATGTGAGATGGGTCTCGATGTAGCATACAAATGGGTTTTGACTTCCCATCCAATCTGCTTGTCTGTGTTGATTTTGATTGGGGGATTTATTCGATTTAAATTTAGGATTAATAATAATATATGTGAGTTTAATGCTGCCATTTGATGCTAGCTGGCTGTTTTGCTAATTAGTTGATGTAAATTCTTCATTATGTTGATGCTCTTTACTTTTTTTGGTATATTTTGGAAAGGCTGATACTGCTTATTCCTTTCTATGTGTAATGCTTCTTTCAGAAACTCTTGTAAAGCAGGCCTAGTGGTGATGAAATCTCTAAGTACTTGATTGTTCACAAAATGTTTTATTTTTCCTTCACTTGTGAAGCTTAGTTTGGCTAGATAAGAAATTCTGAGCTGAAAGTTCTTTTCTTTAAGTATGTTGAATATTGGCCCCCAATCTCTTCTGGCTTATAGGGTTTCTGCTGATAAATCTGCTGTGAGTTTCATAGGCTTCCCTTTCTGGGTAACCTGACCTTTCTCTCTGGCTGCCCTTAGTATTTTCTCCTTCATTTCAACCCTGGTGAATCTAATGATTATGTGCCTTGGGGTTGCTCTTCTTGAGGAATATCTTTGTGATATTCTCTGTATTGCCTGGAGTTGAGTATTGTCCTGCCTTGCTAGGTTGGGAAAGTTTTCCTGGATAATATTCTGAAAAGTATTTTCCAGACTGGATTCATTCTCTACGTCACATTCAGGTACACCTGTCAAATGTAGATTAGGTTTTTTCACATAATCCCATATTTCTTGGAGACTTTGCTCATTCCTTTTTACCCTTTTTTCTCTAACCTTGTCTTCTCATTTTATTTCATTGAGTTGGTCTTCGACCTCTGATATCCTTTCTTCTGCTTGATCAATTCAACTGTTAAAAGTTGTGCTTACTTCATGAAGTTCTCGTGTTGTTTTTCAGCTCCATTAATTCACTTATATTCCTCTCTAAATTGTCTATTCTTGTTAGCATTTTGTCAAACCTTTTTTCAAGGTTCTTAGTTTCCTTGAATTGGGTTAGAACATGTTCTTTTAGCTCACAGAAGTTTCTTATTATCCACCTTCTGAAGCCTGATTCTGTCAATTCATCACACTCATTCTCCATCAGGCCTTGTTCCGTTGCTGATGAGGAGCTGTGATACCCTGGAGGAGGAGAGACATTCTGATTTCAGGTGTTTTCAGCCTTTTTGCATTGGTTTCTTCCCATCTTTGTGGATTTATCCACCTGTCGTCTTTGTAATTGCAGATTGTTGGTGGTGATATCATTTCTGTTTCTTTGTTTTCCTTCGGCAGACCCCTCCCCCACAGAGCTGGACCTTCCCCTGGTTCAGCTGTGCTTGCTGTGAAACTCTCAACCGTCAGCTATTCCAATTGCTGTTTTTTTGTGGGAGTGGGAGCAGCCGAACCCAATCACCTGGCTCCCCTCCTCGGAGTCCCCTTTTTTTATTTTCCTAATTGAATGATTGATTCTCTCCCAGGTGCCCCTGTCACCTGCTGAAAAGGCACCGGGATCTATGCAATTTCCCATGCAGCAACCACACCGGCGGAAACAGCAGCACTGAGATTCATGGCGCTTTTCTGCCCGGGAATCTCCCGGTCTGGCTCCCAGCTTCAGTCCCCCTCCCAATCAGCTGAATGGGTGACTCTGCCTTCTCAGAGCTCCAAATGCCAACTAAAAAGGCACCCAGTCCCACATACTCTGCAGTGAGAACCACCACGCTGGGACGCCAGCAAAACAGCCATGCTGGCCAAAAGAGTGGCGCTGGCAACCCGTGGGGCTCCTCCGCTGGGAATCTCCTGGTTTGTGGGCAACAAAAATTCATCTGGAAGTCTGGCTTCCACTCAGTCCCTGCGCCTTCACTGGGAGCTGCAACCCTGAGCTGCTGCTAGATGGCCATCTTTGAGTCCCTCACTCTTAATATAACAACCTGATAAGAGAAAATAATTGTTTCTACAAAAATGAAGAAAAGCAAAAACCGTTTTGATAATGAGTAACTATTCCTAAAAGATGTAGAAACTTTGGAAATGTATGTTGATGAAATTTCCAGAGATAAAAACAAATATGTAAGGGAAAAGATAATCAAGTCATCATTCCTTATGATAAAACATTTTAATAATACAGCATTCATATCCAATATTAAAGGGCTGGTTAAATAACCTCCTTCCACCTTTAGAAGATACTGCTATTTTGAGCTAAATGAAACTTTTAAAGCATATTTCCGTATAGTAGGGAAAGTCTTATGCAGATTACAATTGTATAAAGCCTCTACATAAAATCTGGATAAACATATTTTCAAAAATGTATAGCCAGGCCAGGCGCCGTGGCTCACGCCTATAATCCCAGCACTTCGGGAAGTTGAGGTGGACAGATTACTTGAGGTTAGGAGTTCAAGACCAGCCTGGCCAACATGGTGCCATCTCTACAAAAAATACAAAAATTAGGCATGGAGGCACATGCCTGTAAGCCCAGCTACTCAGGAAGCTGAGGCAGGAGAATCACTTGAGCCTGAGAGGTGGAGGTTGCCATGAGCCAAGATAAAGCCACTGCACTCCAGCCTGAGTGACAGAGTGAAACTTCATCCAGAAAACAGCTATATCTCCAGAAGTAACTGAGAATTTCTCTCGATGATATAACTACAGTTAATTCTGATTTTTATCTGTATGCATTTCTTGTAGCCTTCAGGTATTCCATAAAGAAAGTCCATTGCCTTACACTGAAAACAGAAATAGTCAGGTTGGCCTGATGAAGTGCACAGCAATGGTCAGAATCTGTAAGTGTTAGTGGCTTAGCGATGGAGTCAATGGAGAAGATGCAGTGATGCCACGTTGGGGCAGAGGTGCCCGCTGGAGATTTGCTGGCTTTGCTTTGCTCTAGTGGAGGCAGTTTTCACGGGGGAAGACTTGCCTTTGGCAAGGCAGAATTAAATGTTTCAACCATAACATTGAATTACAGAGAAGACTGAAGCACAAGGAACATCTTAAGTGCCGTGACTGTCATAAAAAAGAATAATTAAGACTCCGAGAGAAGGCTTCCATCTTAGTTTCTGATGATGCAGAAAGGAACTGAAAGAATTGCTTAACCAACTGTTAAATCAACCTGAATTGTTTTTAATTATAGACCTCATCTTATGACAACTTTCTAACTTTTTATTTCCAGTGCAGCATAAGGAGGAGAGGAAGATGCTTTCTTTCCATCTGTTTTCCTGCTATCAAACAACACGCTTGATGAAAATTACCTTAAAGATTTAAGCTGAATATTCTTCTTTTTGACTTGCAAAAAAAATTCTTCTTTGGAAATAATCTGTGAGTTTCCAAGAAACATTTGAGTTAAATTTGAAAAAAAAAACAGAACAGCCTGATGCTAGAAGTGGAAAAGTGCTATGCAGCATTCACTTGCCAATAACCCTAACTGTGAGATATTTTCAAGTATGCACCCCTAGACTGACAGGTATACACAGCAGTCACTTTGTGATGGTAAGATGGTGCGTAAGCGTCAGGACCTCATCCGTTCATTCAACCCACGTGTCTCGAGTACCTGTGTTGTGCCAGGCACTGCTCTAGATGTTGGAATCCACAATGAACTAACAAAGATACCTGCCCTTATGTAGATTGAGCTCTGGTTAAGTCAGAGAAACAGAAATTAATTCATTAATTCACCAGGTTTTTTTTTTTTTTTTTTTTTTTTACTATCTATCATTTGTATTACATTATACAGGTTCAAATACACCTGCATTAGAGGAACTATCATGAGGAAGAGGACTTTATTCCCAATCTTCAGAAAATCACAACATTTTGATAAATAACAAAGAGAAGGAAGGTTAGAGAGGGGATGGAAATATTGCATTTGTGAGACACAGAGAGGAAAACAGCACATCAGACTTTTTCTTCATCCTCATATCATGCTCACACCCCCACAGGTGGCCTCGATTTAAATTTATGTTTCTAGACAATAATTAATCGTGTTTTCTGAACAAATAAATTAGATCATGTTACTATGAACCAATACATATGCCTTGAGAGGCAGGTATCCCAAACTGAAGGAGCACAGAAAACAGGCTGTGGTACAAACACAATGACCCCAAATTCCTCTTCATTCTTCATTGTATCTCCTTTCTCAACATCCCCTGGAACCTTCCTACCAACCCGTAAGGAAGAACAGCTTGTCGTTGCATTTCAGAAGTCTTGATTGCCTTACTTGAGAGGGAATCATGGCTTTCTATGTATATATTCCTAGGGTTATCTTTGTTTTTTCTTAGATTTTAAAAACAGGTCCTAAGTCATCTCCCTGCCTTGAATCCCACATCCCCTCTAATCCATTCATGACAGCAAATTTTTCTAAGATGCCAGCTTTACAGTTTTAAACACACACCCCACATCCTTCAGAATGTAATTCACATTCCTTACTATTATTTTTTATTATTATTTTACTCTAAGTTTTGGGATACATGTGCAGAATGTGCAGGTTTGTCATATAGGTATACATGTGCCATGGTGCTTTGCTGTACCTGTCAACTCACCATACAGGTTTTAAGTCCTGCATGATGGACAAATACCTAATGCTCTCTCTCCCCATCCCCCATGCCCTGACAGGCCCGGTGTGTGATGTTCCCTTCCCTTTGTCTATGTGTTCTCATTGTTTAACTCCCACTTATGAGTGAGAACATGTGATGTTTAATTTTCCGTTCCTGTGTTAGTTTGCTGGGGATGATGGTTTCCAGCTTCATCCATGTCTCTGCAAACAACATGAACTCATTTTTGAAGAGCCATTGGGATCTCCACAAGGGTTAGAACTGTAGCTTCATCTTTCCTCCACCTTCTCTCTGAAGCTAAATTCAGTGCCAGTCCATGAAGAAACCAATCTTCCACTCTATCTGTTCTTGCAAGCATATTGTTCTCTATTAAGGATGAGTCCCCTCTCTCAGCTAGATCCTATCTAGCTTCAGGGCATCAGCTTGGAGATTGCTGGGCCCAGCAACAAAAAAGTATACTTATGTGGATCTTTTCTACATGGACACCTAGAAATGCAGAATAGAGTTTTGTGTTTTCTTGATAAATTCATTGCTAAACTAGCAAAACAGAACTATCTCTGGGTTTGAAAATGGGAATTTTAACTGCAATAAGGTGAGCCATGTCCATGGCAGCCTGGGGGGATCCAATTGGGGTGTGAGGGTGGAATGCATCCTTTAGGAGCTCAGTGCTTGGACCTGAGTGCCCATGAGGCCTAATAGGGTGTGAAAATGAGGCCCTTACTCAAATTCAGAACATTTGGAAGCTTATATCTCAGACACTTGTTCAGCCAAATAAAAGCCAGATAACCAACCCATTATACACCCCTGCTGAAATACCAGTTAAAGAATGTCAGGCAGGAAGAATGAAATTAAATTCACAAGAACGGAGATGGTGCCTAAATCAAAATGAGCAAAACATCGTACCAAGACAAATCTAGGTAAACCCCAGGTGAGACGACTCACCGTAATCAGGACTAAACGGCCTGGCTTAAAAAGATGGTGGAATAGAATTCAGAAGAACATAGAAAGAAAAATGTATTACAGAACAACAGGCAACTCCATGGCCACGATGTAGTCTGTCAATGGCAGGAGGTATTGTGGAACGTTTGCTGTGAAGATGAGTCTGGTGCATGATTCCGAAGGAGGCAGCTGGTAGGGGAGCTCGGGGAGTTCTGAGAGAAACTTACACTGAAGTGTAGCCCTCAATAACCCTATCTAACTCTTAAAGAGAGTGATAAAAGTTATCATTTCACCCAATTTACACATAAGGGGACCCAAATTTGGATTAGCTGAGAGAATCCCTCAACCACAAAATAGGTAAGTGTGGTCTCCTGGCACCAATTCCTACAGGGCATTATAGGGAAAACGGGAAAGGAGAAGGACTTTCAGACAAGACTCAAAAATGAATCAAGAAGGTAAAGCCATGGGAGAAGGATTGGCCAATGTTAATGTAGAATTAGGAGATAACGTGAGAAGATTTTAAATGGGGGTTGTAGGGTTAACTGAACTTGATCAGCTGGAAGAAAAAAGCTCCTGAAGAAAAGTGAAGGAACATGATTTGAAAACAGGCGGTGTGTTGCTTGTTATTTTCACAGGGTGGCATGCTGGCCGAGTAGCACTACAAACTGAAACTACACAGACCCTCATCCCAGTGGTTTTAACAATATAACATGTCCAAAAGCAAGGAAACCAGCAGACAATCATTTAATAATAATAATGGCAGGGCTCTAAATAAGCGTCCTCAGAATACTAAAATACACTTTTTTAGATTGTGCGATTTTTAACTGATGAGTCCCCACTCTGTCGAATCCCCACTGTGCACACCACCATGCAACGTAAAGCAGAGTGTAAAAGGGAGAACAGACAACACAGTACTGTAAGTCCATTCAGCCGAAGAGGGATCTAATCAATGAGGCTAAAAGAATTGGCTATGACGAAATAAGCAAGACTCTGACGAATTAACATTGGTGTTGGCCTTTAGTGGTCCAAGATCATGGGAGACAGTAGAAATCAAGTGGAAACAACATCCAAATATGTTTTAGAGTCAGCCGGACAAATGAAAATAGCCAAATAGTATACTGAGTTAAATGAGTGTTTATATTGCAAGATTCTAACAAGGTAGAGAGTGTTTTATAAAGCAGAAACCCTGAGCCCTGATTAAAACACATGGCTTTGATTATATATATTTATATATATATAAAATAGTATATATATAACTAATATTATATATAAAACATATAACTAATATATAACTATATCTTAGTTACATACAATATATATTTATATATTATATGTAGTTATATATAATATATAACTAATATATATTTATATAGTATATGTAGTTATATAATATATAACTAATATATATTTACATAGTATATGTAGTTATATATAATATATAACTAATATATATTTATATAATATATGTAGTTATATATAATATATAACTGATATATATTTATATATTATATATAGTTATACATAATATTAGTTATATATTCTATTTGTTTATAAATAATATAAATTATATATTTGTAGTATATAATATGTAACTAACATATAGTTTATATTATATAGAACTAATATGTATATATAGCTAACATATGTAATAGTTCATTGAAAGACATTGCAGAAAAGAAGTAAGGAAGGGAAGGAGGAAGACAAGGCAAAAGGAAAAATAGACGTAAATCCTCAGCAATGAGAAGGGAATGCAGTCACAAGCTTGCTGGGCTCTAGACAGAAATAGAAAATGTGGAAAACAGTTGAATGGTGTGGAATAGACATTTTTCTTTAAGAGGGCCTTTAAAAATCTCCAACTAGCCAAGGCTGTGACTGAAAGTAAACAACTTATCTGTGGTGTCAGGAAAACCCAGCAGCACCAGAATCCAAGCGCCAGGTCAGGCCATAGTCCAAGCAGGGAACAAGGATTAAGGTCCGAAGCCACCAGCTCAAAATCAGACTCCAAATGGCATCAGTAGGAGTGTGCTCATCATGAAGCTTCACAACACATTTCAGTACACGTGAGGAAAACATGAAGCTGAGAGGTTAGGAAAACCAAACCAAAACCAAAAATATCCTTGCCTGAAGAGAGAAAAATTTCACCAGAAAAAGAAAATGACACAATAGTGTGAAAAGGATTTTAATAATGTATGCTGAGTTACTCAAGAAATGAAGGGATGAGTATAATATACATGTAAAATGCATTTGATAGAAAAAATAATCAATTAAAATTCCTGGAAATAAAATAGAACTCAAATTCTTTAAAAAGTTTAGAAGAAGAAACTTGATAGAAAAGAAAAATTCTTCGCCCGTCACGCAACGCACGTTCGTGGGGAACCTGGCGCTAAACCATTCATAGACGACCTGCTTCTGGGGCGGGGTTTCGTACGTAGCAGAGCAGCTCCCTCGCTGCGATCTATTGAAAGTCAGCCCTCGACACAAGGGTTTGTAAAAAAAAAAAAAAGAAAAAAAAAAAAAGAAAAGAAAAATTCTTGCCAGGCATGGTGTCTTACGCCTGCAATCCCAGTACCTTTGCGAGGCTGAGGTCGATGGGTTGCTTGAGCCCAGCAGTTAGAGATCAGCCTGGGCAGCACAGCAAAACCCCTTCTCTACAAAAATTACCAGGGTGTGGTGGTGAGTGCCTGCAGTTCCAGCTATATCTGAGGAGGAAGAATCACTTGAACTTGGGAGGTTGAGGTTTCAGTGAGCTGTGATCACACCACTGCACTCCAGCCTCGGTGACAAGACCCAGACCCTGCCTAAAATAAATAAATAAATAAATTCTTTATTAGACACAATTGAAGAGAGAAATAGTGAATATAAAGACATGGATAAGAACACCTGAAAAAAGAAAAAAAAATAAGTCAAAAATAGTTAAATAAAAACAAAGATATGATGGCAGTACAATGTTTAAAGTGACAGCAGTCATGAATTTTTTCATGGTTTTAGACACCGAGCATATATGTGGTGGTGAGAAGAACAGATAAATCCATATTAGATATATGTTAGCAAACTGCATAAAATAAATTATAAAGAGAATAATCATAGAATGTATTAGCAATCTAAAGGAACAAATTCATAATTACCAATATAAATAACCACATTGACGTTAGGCATTGACTTCAAGACAGCTGCTGGAAAATCATGTAAAACCTTTAACATGCTGAGGAAAATAATGGTGGACCCATTGTTTCATACCTATTTGGTCTATTTTAAAATGTAAAAGCAAAATAAGGACAATTCCGGGCATGCAAAGATGGTAAGAGTATGCCACTTATGGGCCCCAACCTAAAGAATTAAGATAGTTACTAAATTATGTAATTAATTAAGCATGTATTTTGAAAGGAAGAAATTAGATAAAAAATGTGCAGAGAAAAACAAGTAAACTGACCAAATTGTACTGATAATGGAAGCAATTATTGATTATTAAATGATTATTTTGCTTTAAAATGGAACAAAAAATGTAGAAATATGCAAAGGAAAAAGTGTTTCTGAAGGGAACTTAAACCATGCTGGGTCTTTGCCTTCTTTTGAAGAAGGGCGGCACTAATTAATAAATTCTGGTAAGTAGAAAATCTATGTGAAAATTTCAAAATACACATCATAATTAGATGATCAACAGATGGATAGCTTAGAGACAGTCTATTTGTGATAAAGCGAAACTAAAGGATTAGAATTGCATTCAAAATTCTTGATCAGGTCATCTCTGAGGAGAAAGGTGAAGTAGTTGAGATGGAGAGAAAAGCAGAGAAAGGCAACCTAATCAGTGATGTCTCATTTAAGTTGATTATGACTTAAGTTTTTAAAAGACTGAAGAAAATAAGATGAAATGTCACTCAATTATTTTGAGTGTTTGCTTTATAATTACTGGTTCTTTTTGTATTTTTCACAATTTTGAAATAAAATGCTGCAAATGTATGTGTATATAAACATATGGGCATGCATGCTATATACATGTATGTATCTGTATGCATGTATGTCATATGCATGCATATAAACGTGTGTTTAAATTTATGCATGCATATCTACATACATATATTGTATACATGTGCATATGCATGTGTTGTGTGCATGTATACATGCATGTTGCATGTGTGCACATTTATATACGTTTTATACATGTGTATATGAATTTTTGTGTTTATGTATATGTATACACATATATGTGTATATATGTTTATATATGTGCATGTGTGTATATATATGTACATGTGTAAATAAAACATGAGGAACATATTAACACTAGCTCAGTGCTGACTTGAACCGTGCAGTTTTCTGAGCACTTTGGCCTTATTAACACCTTCAGCCCTGTGAGAATGCTTTCCTGTGAGACAGGTGTCGCTATTATCCCCATTTGCCAGAAATGGAAACTGAGTCACCAGCAGGACAAGCAAAGCACCTGAGGTCATGCAATTATTAAGTGATAGAGGTGGGATTGGACACCAGCTAGTCTGCCTTCTGAGCCTGTACTCCTTCCAATTTCAGGGTTTCTCACCCTCAGTCCTGCTGCCATTGTGAGCCAGATGATGCTTTGCTGTGAAGAGCTGTTCTGAGTATTGTACGTTTAGCTTTGTCCCTGGACGTTATCCACGATTCGCCAGCAGCATGTCGCTGCCCCATTTGTAACAAGTAAACGTGTCTCCAGATGTACTGATGTTCCCTGAGGCCAGAATTGCTTCTGGTTGAGAAGGCTGCATTATACAATATTGCCCCAATGGTTATCAGTCTAAAAAATCAAAACTTATTGTAAATAAAGTAGCATAATTTAGAAGAGTATAAAAAGAAAATTACACATAATTCCATGACCTAGAGATAAGCACTTTTAATAATTTGATGATTACCTTTTAGCCATTTTTATACATGTCAAACAAATAAAATAACTGTACAAATAAAATAATTATTTGTCATTACTTATTTTATGATGGATGATTTTGCAGTTTATTTATTCATTTTTGAAACAGGGTCTTGCTGTGTCACCCAGGCTGGAATGCAGTGCCAGGATTACAGCTCACTGCAGTCGTGACCTTATGGGTTTATACCATCCTGCCTACCTCAGTCTCCCAAGTAGCTGGGACAACACACCGCCATGCTCAGCTATTTTTTAAAATTATTTTTCTGTAGAGAAAGGGTCTCCCTATATCCTCCAGGCTGGTCTACAACTGTTGGGCTGCCACGATCCACCCGCCTTGGCCTCCTAAAATATTAGGATGACAGGCAGGAGCCGCTGTGCCTGTCTACTAATGGATAATTTGTATGCCATTAGATATTTTGCAGATGCTATAATTTTTAACAATGTTTAGCATTCCATCTTATAACTATTAATTAAACCTTCATCATTATTGCAATTTAGGTTGTCTCTAATTTATATTATATATTACATTGAATTAATAATATATTTATTCTTTCATTTTTATATATCATTAAATGTTTCTTTAGAAAAAATGTCTTAGGCAAATAATAATTTTGGGGCTAACAGATACTCCTACTTTAAAAAATGTCTTTGTATGTTTTGATACAGAGCACCCTTGCAATTTTGTTTCTAATAAAAATCTCACTAGAAATGAATCAAATACTAATACTACTAAACCTATGGATCTTGCTCTGTATATAAAGTAGTAGACAAATGAGGGCAGCTCATTTTAGGTTTCAGAAGTACAGTTCCATAATCATTTTAGACATTATATGCCCACAATAAGAAACACTGAAGAGGCTACTATTACCCTCCACTCTTCTCCTAAGAAGTGTTCATATCTAGGAGTGAGCCAAAGAAAGTTCTCAAGGGGAAGAAGAAAAGAATACAGAGAGAGAAATTAGTACCGTAGTGGCATGCTGGCTTATGCCTGTAATTCTAGCACTTTAGGAGGCCTAGGCAGGAGGATCACTTGAGCCCAGGAGTTGGATACTGTACTCGGCAACATAGTGAGACCCCCATCTCTGAAACAAATTTTTAAAAATTACCATTTAGGATACTGAGGTGGGGGGATTGCTTATACCCTGGAGGTTGAGGGGTCAGTGAGCCAAGATTGTGCCATTGTACTCCAGCCTGGAGGACAAAGTGAGACCCTGTCTCAAAAAAGATGCAAAAATTTTAAAAGCGAACATATAAATATAAAATATTCTAATTGAAAACAATAACAATAGAAATAAATAAGTTTAGTACCAGTAAGGACCCACTCTATAGATATAGAAGGGTCCAAAGCATTTTTATTTAAATATTTGCATAATTTATTACTTTGTTTAATGTGCAATGTGTGTGTGTGTGTGTGTGTGTGTGTGTGTGTGTGTACAGAAGTTTTGTGTAGCTTGCTGAATGGGATCTTAACTTAAAACAAAATTGAAGCACACAAAGTCACCTTCAAGAAGAAGATCTACCTTATCTCTGACAAGAAGTTTTATGAAAATGTATTGTAGGTAGCCACTCCCTACCTGGGGCAAGTCTGACCAAGCCCACCTCCCTCTATGGCCCTGGCATGTGGAATGGTTATGGTGGGAAGGCAGGCAGCCTATGAGACAAAGGTTTCAGGAAGAGATGGAGATGTCCCCGATTCTGCTCAGGTGAGGGTCATGATAAGTAGGTAAGCCTGTGTGGCTTGGGTTGATTCAAACTATTGTCTTCATAGGACAGGAGGCTAGACACCAAAGGTGGGCCTGCCACATAAGTAAGGAGGGGGATGGCAGTGGAGATCCAGTCTTGATGCTACAACTGTGTGCTTATGGGGCAATCTGGTTCCCCCATGTTGTGGCTAAAGCTGTAATATTCTCTGAATCCACCACCTTGATGTGTCAATCATGCTTTGTGAAGTCTGCACCACACAACCTGGAGGAAAGCATCCCTGTGTCCAGAGGACAGGAGGACAGAGGTCTTTGGGGGTCAGAGCAGGTGACACAGCCAATAAGCAAGTCAGCACTATGATGGACAAAGGCTCAGAGGGAAGACAGTAGATGCAAAGTTGTCTCCAAACACATGTTCTCAGGCCAATTTCTGCTACTCTGCTTTTTTTCTCCAACTCACCTGTGAAAGCAGAAGAGATGGGTCCAGGGAAGTCAGGGGTGGGATGGAGGTCTTAGGAAGGAAGTAATAAATTTCTTGGTAATTTGGTAAGAGCAAAATTGTATGGAACTCTAGACTTGATTGAAGAATTCTGCACCAGATATAGCAAAGGTGTATGTGTGCCTCCTCGTGTGTGTGTACACACATGTGGGAACTGCAGAGGTAAACTATTAGCATATGGTTGAGAAGCAAAAAGAAAAGAAAAATCAGGAGATCCATGCAGGTAAATTCCAAACATAATTCCATTGTCAAATATAGACAAGGGTATCTACCGAGATGACATATCAACCTTTGGCTGAACCAATATTGGGGCACTGCTCCACTATTACTGCAGGAGAGAAAGTTATAGACTTATTAAACTGTTAAGCCTTTGCTTGATTAAGTGCCAGGGTGCAGAGCTTATTTTCTGCTTCTCTGCATTCACAGTCCATCAACCATGATAGCCAAGCACTGGAACAGATTTTGTGGTTCGTTGGGTCACAGTGATCTATGGTGCCTATGGCAGGAAAGTCACTGCTGAACTCAGAGAAATCCTGAGATGGAGAAGAAAGCCACTAGGACTGGACTGGGTCACACGTGTACACCTTTAAGGCGTATTGCATGAAGATTTCATGCATTAATCCTCATACTGCTCCCCTGGGGAGCACAGCTAGCCCCTCTCTGCTAAGTAACTTAGCCGTCTAAACACTAATTGTAATGGCTGTGTTCCCCAGTCTGCCATTGATTGTGTTAAAACAAAGCAACTTCCTTCTCCACATGTGTAAAATGCATACAGATACATTGAAATAAATAAAGGAAATTCACCGAGATAGATTTTAGGGCGGAGGAGGAAGAACGTGTGCTCACCTGTGGTGTGTGTTATCGCACACTCACTGCGCCCTGCATACAGATACATTTAAATAAATAAAGGAAATTCACCGAGATAGATTTTAGGGCGGAGGAGGAAGAACGTGTGCTCACCTGTGGTGTGTGTTATCGCACGCTCACTGCGCCCTGCATACAGATACATTTAAATAAAGGAAATTCATCGAGACAGATTTTAGGGCGGAGGAGGAAGAACGTGTGCTCACCTGTGGTGTGTGTTATCGCACGCTCGCTGCGCCCTGCATACAGATACATTTAAATAAAGGAAATTCACCGAGATGGATTTTAGGGCGGAGGAGGAAGAACGTGTGCTCACCTGTGGTGTGTGTTATCGCACGCTCGCTGTAATAGTCACCCTCACTGTCCTGCTGTAGAAGCCTGGTTAGGGCATTCTTACATCACTCTAAGGGAATACTGAAGCACGAGTAATTATTTTTAAATTTATTTATTTTACTTTAGGTGCAAAGTATCTATCTCTGGCATTTCTCCCCTTGTTATCCCTTCCCATCCCCCACTGTCTCTCCCCTGCGCCCCCCAACTGTCCCCGTGATGCTCCTCTCCCTGAGTTCACGTGTTCGACACCCACCTACGAGTGAGAACCTATGGTGCTTGGCTTTCTGAAGAACGAGTCATTTATAAAGAAAAGAGGCTCAACTGGCCCACAGGTCTGCAGGCTGCCCAGGAAGCACAGCAGCTTCACTCCGCTTCTGGAAAGGCCTCAGAAAGCTCACAGTCAGGGCGGAAGAGAAGCGGAAACAGCCTCCGCGCATGTGCAGAGCAGGAGCGAAAATGAGGGGAGGTGGAGCTGCCCGCCTTTACATGACCAGATCTCGCGAGAATTCGCTCATTCTCGCGAGGACAGTGCCAAGGGGGCTGGTGCTAAACCATTCATCATAAATCCTCCACATGATCCAATCACCTCCCACCAGGCCCCACCTCCACCACTGGGGATTACGTTTCAATATAAAATTTGGGCAGGCGCACGCGTTCAAAATGTATCAAAGCCCACGCTCACGAGGAGGATGCCATTAGTCATGAGAGCTTCTGGGAACCCTCAGAATCGGGGGCTTCCGCCACCCCACGCAGGTGCCCACTGAGCGTGGCTCAGGCCATGGCCCCTCACTTTTAGGGACACTCTTCCCTGAATGTCTTCCCATTTGCCTTTGCCAAAATCTACTGTTAGAATGAAAACCACCAGCTGTATTAAAGAAAAGAGAGAAGCACGTCGCACGCCCTTTAGCTGCCTTCGGTTTCACTTGAAGCCCTCCTAGGATCAGTGCCCTCCCCTCCTGAAGCAGTGACCAGGGGCTATAGACTGCGGTTCTTGCTGGGCAAACTCCGAGGTTGCCCCTCACCCTCATTGATGACCCTCACTGACTTCCTGGCCTTGATTGCCGAATTGATGATGTCATATTGCTCTGGTGTGAATGTCCCCTGGTGCAGTTGGAGATGCCTCCATCCACTCAACCCACCGGCCCTCTCAAAGAGCCATCACGGGAGAGCCACCAATGAGTCAAGAGGGACTTTTATCAGACCTGCTTCCAGTTAAAAGAACCCCTCGAAAAGGAAAAAACAATCAACTCAAGATATTTCGTCCACCTAACAAATTTAAACACAAAGTTGTATCAATATACTTTTTAAACTGGTGTTGAAATTCTGTATGTAATTGAAATGATTTTAGGCCTATTGGACAGATCTGTAGCTTTCAAGGGTTACTTTGCCTCCCCTGGGGGTCTTTGGCAATGTATGGGGAGATTTTTCAGTTGTCATGATGATGACTGAGCTGTGCAAACTTCTAGCACCAGGGGGTGGGGGAGAAGAGGCTGTGAGGCTGCTAAACTTTCTACAGTGAACAAGACAGCACCCATCAGGAAGAATCATCCAGCCTAAAATGTCCATAACACCAAGGTGGAGACACGTGGATGCAGAGGTAGATAGCTCATGCACATGGCCAGCTTGATACTTGTGACTGTGTCAAATATCCAGTTTGATTTCTTTTTACACAAGATGTTTGTAACACTCAGACTCATATCATTTTGCAAAAATATCCACATGTGTTATCTGTTAATTTCACATTTATCTATTCATCATTGCATATTCTTTGCTTACATTTTTCCAAAAAATCCACACACCCTCAGCTGTTTTACTCCATCAGTGTTCAATATCTGAAAGCTCTGCATCATATGAAAACTATCTGAAAATTTAGTTTCTCTGTTGCTTTTAATTTGAAGCCTTGCAAGCACGACATGAAGGTGTGAGAAGTCAGAGAGCAGCCCTATTGGAGCTGAGGCCCCGCAAAGACTGCAAAGGTGGCGACTCACCTGCACACACCTTGCTCATTAAAGGGGAAGTTCACCCACTGAGAACGCAGCAGGGCCCGAATGCAGGATGACCTTCATCTCTTCTGAGCAAGGTGTGTGCAGGTGAGAATGGTTACATTATACACTGTTAAGCACCAGCCCCAAAATTCCCACAGTAGAACACATAACCCAGTGCCAAATAAAACCAATGAAGAATGTTGATTGATCAGTTTTCTTTTTATATTCATTACATGATATCAACCATGAAATGTCTTATGCAGAAGAATTTTGTCAAATAATCTTCTCATTCTTTAAATATAATAGAAAACAAACCAACTCAACAACAGAAGAAGAGAGTGATTTTTATTATTTATATCCAGGCTAAATTAGTTTCCTCTACCAGCAGGGGTTACACATTTCAAAAGAAAATATATACAGAGATTCAAGATGGCTGATCGCTAACAGCTCAGGATTGTAGCTCCCAGTGAAAGCACAGAGAACGAGAAGATGCCACACTTTCAGACAAATTTTTGTTGCTCACAGACCAGGAGATTCCCAGCAGAGGAGCCCCACGGGTCTCCAGTGCAACTCTCGTGGCCAGCGCAGTGGTTCTTGGTGCAGAATAAATGGGACTGGTTCCCTGGGCAGAAAAGCACCATCAATCTTAATGCCGCTGTTTTGGCCGGTGCAGTGGGTTGCTCAGATCCCAGCGCTGGGAATCTATAAATTGGATGTCCACTCAGAAACCTAATTAGAAAGGCGGCAATTACAAAGATGACAGATGGATAAATTTATAATGAAGGGGAGAAACCAGCCTAAAAAGGCTGAGAATACCCAAAATCAGAATGCCTCTCCCTCTACAGGGGATTGCAGTTCCTTATCAGCAACGGAACAAGGCCTGATGGAGAAAGACTGTGTTCCATTAACAGAAGTAGGCTTCAGAAGGTGGATGATAAGAACTTCTGGGAGTTAAAAGAACTTGTTCTAACCCAATGCAAAGAAACTAATAACTTCGAAAAAAGATTTGATGAAATGCTAAAAAGAATAGACAATATAGAGAGGAATATAAGTGAATTAATGGAGTTGAAAAATACAACACGAGAACTTCGCAAAGTATATGCAAGTTTTAACAGCCGAATTGATCAAGCAGAAGAAAGGATATCAGAGGTTGAAGACCAACTTAATGAAATAAAATGAGAAGACAAGACTAGAGAAAAAAGGATAAAAAGGAATGAGCAAAGTCTCCAAGAAATATGGGACTATGTGAAAAGACCTAATCTACGTTTGATAGGTGTAGCTGAATACAATGAAGAGAATGAATCCAAGCTGGAAAATTCTCTTCATAATATAATTCAGGAAAACTTTCCCAACCTAGCAAGGCAGGACACTATTCAACCCCAGGTAATACAGAGAACACCACAAAGATATTCCTCAACAAGAGCAACCTCAAGGCACATAATCGTTAGATTCCCCAGGGTTGAAATGAAGGAGAAAATGCTAAGGGCAGCCAGAGAGAAAGGTCAGTTTACCCACAAAGGAAGCCTATGAGACTCACAGCAGAAACTCTAAAAGCCAGAATAGAGTGGGAGCTGATATTCAACATCCTTAAAGAAAAGAACTTCCAACCTAGAATTTCATATCCAGCCAAATTAAGCTTCACAACTGAAGGAAAAATAAAATATTAATGACCAATCAAGTACTCAGAGATTTCACTACCACCAGGTCTGCTTTATAAGAGCTTCTGAAAGAAGCATTACACATAGAAAGGAACAACGAGTATTAGCCTTTCCAAAAATATACCAAAAAGTAAAGAGCATCAACATAATGAAGAATTTGCATCAACTAATGGGCAAAACAGCCATCTAACATCAAATGGCAGTAATCCTAAATTTAAATTGACTAAATCCCCCAATCAAAAGACACAGCCAAAACCCATCGGTATGTTGCATCCAGACCCATCTTGCATGCAAGGATACATAAAGACTCAAAACAAAGGGATGGAGAAAGATTAACCAACCAAATGGAGAGCAAAAATAAACAAATATATAAATAGAAGCGGGAGTTGCAATTCTCGCCTCTGATAGGATAGATTTTAAAGCAACAAAGATATAATGGTAAAAGGATCAATGCAACAAGAAAAGCTAACCATCCCAAATATATATGCACCCAATACAGGAAGACCCAGATACATAAGACCTATAAAGAGACTTGGACTCCCACACAATAATAGTGGGAGACTTCAACATCAATATTAGATAGATCAACGAGACAGAAAATTAATAAGGATATCCAGGACTTGAACTCAGATCCGGAACAAGTAAACTTAATAAACATTTATAGAACTCTCCACTTTAAATACACAAAGTATACACTCTTATCAGTGCCACATCACACCTACTCACAGGTTTAAATGAGATATTGGTTGGCCATTATTAAGCACAATTATTGGCATAAAAGACGTTTTCAATACTCATTTTTAGAATAAAGCAACATTCCTGTTCTCTCTCCCTCTTCCTCTTCTTCTTTCTTCCTCTCCTTCATTCCTTTTTTCTTTTTTCTTCCTCTCTTTCTTTCCTTTTTTTAAAAAAAGAAAAAAAAAAAGAAAACATGGAATGCATAAACTTTAGAGACGTTTATGTGTACCAAAACAATTGAAATGGAAAAAGAGGAGTTCGAGACCAGCCTGGTCAGCATAGTGAAACCCCGTCTCTACTAAAAATACAAAAGTCAGCTGGGTGCGGTGGTGCATGCCGGTAATCCCAGCTACTCAGGAGGCTGAAGAGGGAGAATCACTTGAACCCGGGAGGTGGAGATTGCAGTTAGCCAAGATCGAACCATTGCACTCCAGCCCGGGCAAAAGAGCAAGACTCCGTCTCACACAAACACACACACACACACACACACACACACACACACACACAAAAGGAAAGAATATTCATTCCAGTAACAAAGAAAACACATGTGGCAGAGAAAAGACAAATTAGAAGTGTTTAGGAAAATTAGCCTTTATGGTAAAAGTAATTATTTTTTTTGGAAGCACTATTTCGCCCTTCCAAGAGAACACAGCAGACAAGTTTATGACAGAGGCACCTGCACTTTTTCTTTTCTCTCCCTTTACTTAAGCACAGACATCCAATGATGGGGGATGAGCTCAAGTGTACCACATAGGCATAAGGGAAGCGGTAAAATGAATAAGAGAAGAAAGAAGCAGAGACAGAGAAAGAGGCAGACAGGCAGAGAAAGAAAAAAGAGGAGAATGAAGAAGAAAAGGAGAAGGAAAAGAGAGAGATAAGAAGGAAGAGAGAGAGAGATGAAGGGAAGAGAATGTGGGACAAAAGAAAAGGCTTATGTTAATATGTCATTTCATAACCTTTGTAGAATTTACATTGCTGAAGCCTACTAAGGAATCCTTTCAATTATTTGTCTTATTAGTACATGAATTAAAATATGTCATTGGCAGAAGCTACCAATGAAACAAACCAGCAATTCAAAGCCTCACATTCAGCCCGGCTGCCAGGTATTTACTGAGCTCCTGCTCTGTGCAGGCACCATGCTAGAATCACCACAAGACACACAGGTGACTGCAGACCTCATTTCTTCCTTCGAGTTACTTGGAACATGATAGGCTCATGAATTGACTTGTTTTATCCACGACGAGTTAGTTTCATTTCTGTGACCCATGATTAAGAAGTAGTGTTATTATTTTTCTCTCAAAAGGTGAATTCAGAACATTGAGGACACTATTGTCTAGAAGTAATCCATATGCTTAGAACTTCCTTTTGGAAAGTTAAAAAGAAAATTGTTTTTCTAATGACAGCATCTGCTTAAAATCCTTTAATTATCAATTGGCAGAGGGGATTATCCTAGGAAATTCATCAGACATGGAGTCAAGAGGACCTTGGCCTAACAGATATTTCTCTCCCACCTGTGCAACTCTAGGTAAGTTCTTATCTTCAGGAGTTACTGCTTCGTAAACCTGAGTGGATAGATAAACGACATTCTGAAAAATCCTCTCAACTCCATGAGTATCTATCTGTCTATCTACCTGTCTATCTATCTGTCTGTCTATCTACCTGTCTGTCTATCTATCTGTCTGTCTATCTATCTATCATCTATCTATCTGTCTGTCTATCTACCTGTTTATCTATCTATCTATCTACCATCTATCTATCTGTCTGTCTATCTATCTATCTACCATCTATCTATCTGTCTATCTATCTGTCTATCTACCATCTATCTATCTGTCTGTCTATCTATCTATCTATCATCTATCTATCTGTCTGTCTATCTACCTGTCTGTCTATCTACCTGTCTATCTATCTATCTATCTATCTATCATCTATCTATCTGTCTGTCTATCATCTATCTATCTGTCTATCTATCTATCATCTATCTATCTATCATCTATCTGTCTGTCTATCTATCTATCTATCATCTATCTATCTGTCTGTCTATCTAGACACACACACACACACACACACACACACACACACGCCTTTCTACAATAGCTGGCTTTAAGTCCTCCTAAAACCCAGAGTCAACTGCAAGCCCTCCCACAGGTGTCTGAAGAGACCCCCGAATTGGGAATGGTGAGTGTTGATATAAGTTGTACCTCTAAAGAAGTGTCAACTCTTGGGACAATGTCACATTGCTTTTGCTAGAGACTTCAGTGACACATTTGTTAGTGTTTATGCTTTATTTAAAAGAAAAATCACAACTGCATTTCAGAATTGTGTAGCTAGTTAGCATGTGTCATTGAGGGCCACGGCAGGACCCTCCGGAACAGACCAGGAACAAAGCGACAAACTGCATGTGCATTTTGGGGAAGTGGTTTGAATTGTGCACTTTCATGTCTGTTGGCTCGAAAGCTGATTGTCTAAAATGATGTGAGCATAAGGCTATTAATTGTTCTGACTGGGAGGGTTAATGGGAGCTCACACATAGGAATGTTCTGAAAGCCTCACCACCCTCTGCTCCTAGTCATTTCACCATCACAGAGAACAGGCCCTTGACTTGTCTAGCTTTTGTGACACATGGCTAATACTCTCTGCTTCAGAGACAGAGAGTGAGAGAAACTCTAACCAGGCATTTAAGGCTCCATCCATATAATACCGGTGATTAAAAATGCTGGCTCTCCACTGCTAGGCTCGGTGCAAACAACTTTGGGAAGCTGAACTCATACACTTTGAAAGTGAGACTGTTTCAGATATGCCTGAAGGTAGAGTTGGACCAGTTTGCTTATGAGTGGCTAAGAAAAGTCTAAGTTAGGATTTTTCAGATCTAAGAGGTAATATTATACTTCACATTACTTTCCCAAATATTTGTATAAAATAATTATCGAAGTTTCCTGTAAGTTTTGCTTATAATTTGCTATTTCTCTATTACATAATATCCATTAAAGTCATTTAGTAGCCATAGCCTTAAGAAATGCCTTGAGGGTTTTATCATTTAGGGAATATTTAAACAAAGAACAAATGTAAGTGCTAATGCAACAACCCGGCTTAGAGATGGAATTAAAATAAACTTAGAAGGAGTGATTGGATCTACTAAGTTAGACATTGATAGATGGAAGGAGTCGAACCTTACAATTTTGAAAAGGTTAATACAATAAAGAACAAAGGCCTATCAAGGTTTTAGCCATAACTTTTTTGTAATATATACTCTGAAATATTTTTAAACTAAGTAAAATAGTAAAATAAAAATATGTGAAGTAAAGATAAGAAAAGCAGAATCTGATATGAGATGACTTCATGTATTAGTTTCAAATAACTAAATTCAGTAGAATTTAGCATAAATCTTAATAAAACAAAATGGCAAATAAAAATATAAATTGGCTATACACTGAATATGTGCAACTTTATATTCTAATGAATAGCAAACTATATATAATCCCTTTATAACAGGTAATTTATCTGTATAGATACTAGAGTCGAAGAACCAAATTTCAATCAACATCTCATTAATTTCTTTTTGCACCACACAAGAACCAAATGAAAAATAGATCGAGGCACAGAAACCCTGAGTGATTTGGCCGCTTTACGACATACTATTATTTCTGTCTGAAAATAAAATCAAGCCAAATATAATGACACACTTTCTGCAACATGAGACTCTTGAAAGGACCTAGGGTTACTCTATAACCTAAATTGTCATATAAAGCAGGCTACCTACTATCAATCCCCAAGATCATTCTCAGACCAAAAAATATTTACTGTGATTAACTGACATACAGCATTAAGAAAAGAGTACTGTGTGGAGTAAATTTTTGATTTTTAATTTGATAAAAATCACCAATTGAAGAGTTAAGAGTCCAGGGACAGCACAGTGGATAAGATTCACAGGGCAGAGGGGAGAGGGGAGAGTGTGGTATGTGCACTGCGTGAACGCATGGCAGATGGACAGCTGTATACCCTGAGTGCTTGGCAGCATCTGTGCATGGGGTGAGGAAACTAAGCACAGAGAAATAAGCTGTCCAAGAGGAAAGCGGAAAATAATACCTACCTCTTCTAAGGACCCAGGGAATGTATTTGTTTCTGTCAGGCAGAATGGAAGGCCTAATAATTAATGAAGTATTGGGTAGAGAACTCAGAAATGCCCAGCCTCACCAATGGGAAATACTAAGCCCTAAAGAAAGCACCAAGTACATTTTAAAAGCAAGACCCAGTGAGATCAACCTATTTCTTGGTAATTGAGCTACATCTGAGAATAAAATTCAATCATTCTTACAAGAATACAAAATTATCCCAAACTCAACCAGGTAAAGTCCAAAAAGATTAGCATCTAAAAGATACTCATCAAGCACGCAAAGAACAGGGAAATATGACCCATAATAAAGAAAGAAAGAAACTAAACTGACCCAGAACTGACACATATGTTAGAATTAGTGATAAAAAACACTAAACTAATTGTTATAGTGATATTTCATATGCTTTAAATGTTATGTAGCAACACAGATGTAAAAGTAAAATAATGAAATTGAACATCTATGGCTAGAAATTGCAAAGTCTTAGAAGCAAAGTTCTGTGGGTGTGATTAATGGCATGCTAGACACTGCAAGAGAAAATGCTGGTGAAGTTGAATATATAGCAATAAAAACTATTCAAAATGAGACAGGGGAAAATATTTAAATAAGTGAATAAAACATCTTCCAGTTTGGGGACAGATTCAAATATACCATTATGGTTATAACTGGAGTCTCCAAAGAAAGGGAAGGTAGAAAAAAAAAACAACCTGAAGAACGATGACCATACATGTTTCAAACCTCTTATAACTCTACACCCACAAAAGTATAATTTGATAAAAACCATGAATCCCTGGAAATTTAAATGGATAAAATCTACGAATTCACAGAAGTTTAATGAACCTTAAATGTAAGAAATATAAAGAAAACAACACTAAAGCATATTATGTCACGTTTCTCAAAACCAGTACGTATTAGTTATACGTGCTACATAGAAAACTATCATAATGCTTAGTAATGTAAAGCACTTAATATCACAGGTGTGTATATTATGTCACATTTCTCAAAACCAGTATGTATTAGTTATATGTGCTATATAGAAAATTATCATAATGCTTAGTAATGTACTTAATATCACAGGTGTGTTTTTGACAGATACTTTTGCTGAGTATAGAATACTTGGTTGACAGTTCTTCTTGTCCCAGTACTTTCAAGGTGTCACTCTGCTGTCTTCTCACTGGCACTGTTTTCAACGAGGAAAGCTCCTGTTATTCTTATCTTTATTACTCTTTGCATGGCACATCTTTTTAAAAATACTTTTCCTACATCACTTTTATGACTTTTTAAAAATCGTTTTTTGGTAGGCAGCCTCTAAAGTGGCCCTTAATGATTCCACATCCTGTCATTCATATCCTGCACAACCTTCTTCCCTTGAGAGTAGCCTGGACGTATTTACTCACTTCTGATAAATATAATATTGCAGAAGGGATTAAATATCATTTCTAATCTTCAATGACAAAACTACTGTGGTTTCTGCCTTGGATGTCTCTCTCCTTCACTCTAATGGAAGCCAATATGTGTTATGAGCTATCCTATGGAGAATCCCAAGTGGCAAACTCTTTATGTTTTCAGTCAACTGCTACTTAAGAGCCAATACCTGCCAATGGCCACTGTGTAAGTGCGTTGAGAATTAGATCCAAACTAATTTCATCCTTGAGATAATTGTAGTCCTGGCCAACATTGTGAATTTGCTGCAGAGGTGGGTCCCTCACGGAGAACCTCTGCTAGGGCAGTGCAGAAGGGAAATACTGTGTCAAAGCCCCCACACATAGTCCTTACTGGGGCACTACTCTCAAGGACAACCAGGACTTGAACTCAGATCCGGAACAAGTAAACTTAATAAATATTTATAGAGCTCTCCATTTTAAATACACAAAATATTGATCGGCCATTATTAATACCCATTCTTAGAATAAAGCAATATTCCCGTTCTCTCTCCCTCTTTTTCTTCCTCTTTCTTCCTCTCCTTCACTCCTTTTTTTCTCTTTCTTTTCTTCTTTCCTTTCAAAAAGAAAAAAGAAAAAAAAAAAGAAATGTCTTTTGCCTCCCACCGTGATTCTGAGGCCTCTCCAGCCATCTGGAACTGTAAGTCCAACTATACCTCTTTTTCTTCCCAGCCTTGGGTATGTCTCCTTGTCAGCAGTGTGAAAGTGAGCTAATACAGTGGTCCTTCACGGAAGTTTGCAAACGTCCCTGTGGAGTAAGAGCAGTGAGTAAAACATACCAGAGGGTTAATAGCAGCCAGAAAAGTTCAAGGCAAAGCCCATGTTTCCTTTGAAACTGTGCAGAGGAATACTGGGAAAACTGAAAATTTCCCAAACCTCAGCACATTGGGGCATGACTGAGAGGCAGCTGGTCATCTAGACATGACCTGAGAAGAGCATTGCCGAGGACGAGGTTAGGAAGCCCCATAACTTTGTGGTTAAGGATATGGGCTATACAGTCCAAAGGTGGTGGCTGAATCTCAGCACCACCTCCTCCTTGTTTTGTGTGGCATTGGGTAAATGATTTAACCCCTGTCTTCATGGGGCAAAGAGCAAAGTAAAAGTCCTGTCTTTCAGGTGAATGTCGGCTGAAAGTGATATCGAGTCCAGCTCTTAGAAAGGATCAAGCACATGCACTTTTTCATGGTGATGCTATGGTGACCTGAGCCACTGTCTCAGCAGGCCTGGAGGCCCAGGGTAGTGGAGGCCAGCAAGGAAGATGGAAACTGGAGAGAGGTCCTACTCCTCTCACTTTATTAGAGGGACCTGTTACATCTTCTGGGAATAGAGAAAACAGAAGGCATATAACTCTTTTCCTAAATTAATTTGGTGGAGACCCAAAAGGTCTAAACAATCTGTAGTTAGACTAGGTTTCCTAGAAGTGGCTGGATTACACATTTCTGTCTGAATGGGGTGTGGCTTAACAACACATTAAATTGTAGAAGCTAGTTTCTCTCTTGCCACTCAGACATGCACAGCTAGGAAACATGAGCCCCCTCCGGATGCCCGGACGGTGTGCACAGAACCTGAATAGCCAGCTCTGTAGGGCTCTTCTACCAGATTTCTCTGTCACCATACACCAGACAATTGATCATTCTGAGGCTCAGCTTCTGTAAACAGAAATGGGGACATTAGGCCAAAATCATCTATTAGTGTCTAATCTGGTTTGACTGTGCCTCTACCCAAATCTCATTTTGAATTGTAGCTCCCATAATCCCGTGTCATGGGAGGGACCAAGTGGGAGATAACTAAATCATGGGGTGTGTTTTTCTCATGCTGTCCTCATGATAATGAATAAGCCTCAAGAAATCTGATGGTTTTATAAAGGGCAGCTCCCTGGCACAAGTTCTCTTGCCTGCTGCCATGTAAGATGTGACTTTATTCCTCTTTTGCCTTCATCCATGATTGTGAGACCTCCCAGTCACATGGGACTATGAGTTTATTAAACCTCTTTTTCTTCTTAAATTATGCAGTCTTGGGTATTTCTTCATAGCAGTGTGCAAATGGACTAATATAGTGTCCTTCCAGCTCTCCCATTCTGGATTTCTTAACTCTTCTATTTGAGTAAAGAAGAGTGTGCACAAATGAACATTTTCCATCTGGTCAGGGCTCTTGGCTGCAGGGAAATCCTCTGGGTGGTGTCCAGCAGCATCGTGTGGAGGGTCTCAGCCACTCAGAGTGTGAGCAGCATTCATTGTTCCAGGATCCTTAGTATATTAGATGAGCCACACCTGAATCCGATGCCTGACCTGCAACATGATCAGTGGAGCAGCTATGCTTTTCAGTTCACCAGGGCCACAGGAGAAGGAGAGTGGAATCCAGAGGACTCACAAGCGTCCCATTGACCATCTTGTTCTGCAAACAGCACAGTACATTTTCTGTCTAAGCCACAAGCACCATGTGACACTGTGTATAGCCACAAACATGAGGTGACACCGTGTATCACCTCTGTACAAATAATAAAGAAGAGCAGGTATACCAAATTTGTGTCATTCAGGAAGCATTTTTGTTCCATGGACTACTTGCTTTTCTAGTGAGGACTCCCAAAAGTAATTTTCAGTTCTACCATCTCAACTCAAATGTGTTCAAGGAAAATCTTCAGGGTTTCACTGACCATGTGCTGAGCCATGGTGCCCACTGCCCTAGAGGCAAAAGCGATGCCCTCTTTAGTGTCTAATAATCTTAGTGCCAACCGGATCCCAAATGAGGAATGATTGATTGTTTATCCCTGGTTTTATCCAATTACACCTAATGCAATTTTCTGTGAAGATAAAGAAAAATTCATTTTTCATCATGATCCTCAACACATGATAATCATCGTGTGGTTCACAGGAAAGAGAATATCAGCAATGAAGCAATTTACACACCCAGTTATTTGCTATGGGCCACAAAGCAGGGTAAGAGTAACAGTCTGTGGCAATCTCTATCCCCACCTTAATTTAAAACAATGCAAAATATCTTGCTTTTCAGAAGCAAAGCTACCATCTGAGTTTGGTGAGTAGGACACATCAGATAATGCTTTAAACTAAAAAGCTGTAACTCAAGTGTTTCATCAGAAGAGCACGCTTAAGATGCTACAAAGCACTGAAGAGGAACCGCTAGGCATGTGTCCCTCAGGCATGGCCAGGTTCTATTCCACATGCCAAAAATGTAGACAAGGGAGTGAAATGGGGGAGCTTTGCCGTTGCAGAGAAATCTTGAGCTGAAGCTTTGCTACGCAGTGAGGATGCTGTATTGGTCTGCTGAGTCTGCTATAACAAAATCTCAGCCTTGGAGGCTCAAAGGATCAGTGTTGATGTGGTCACACCTCTGCAGACTGGAAATCCGGGATCAGGGTGCTAGCATGCTCAGGCTCCAGCGAGAACTCCCTCCCTGGCTGACAGATGGTCCCCACCTCACCGTGTCCTCACATGGTGGAGACAGAAAATGATCTCTTTCTCTTCCTCTTCTTACAAAGGCCGCAGTCCTATTAGTTGGGGCCTCATTCTTAGGACTTATTTAAACTTAATTAATTACATTCCTAAAGATCCTGTCTGCAGATAGAGCTTCACCATACCAACGTTTTGAGGACACTGTTCAGCCCGTGGCAATGCTTAGCTCATTTTGCATCTCCATCCCCAGGGCTCGTAAATGCCTGAGGAAGAACACTTCGATAATTAGAGTCGTCCAGTTTTGCATTGTTGAAAAGGCCTTGTTCAGTTGCTCATCTCCAGCTTGTACTTTCACACTCCGGATAAACACCTCCATCTCCTGTACCAATGATTAGGTTAGGTATCTCTCTTCATTTTATCTTGAAAGATTATACTTTATTTCAAATTACTGTGGTATTGAAAATCCTTAAAGAAAGTCTAACATTTGACCCATCTATTTGTCCATTTAAGACACACTTGTACCTGATGTGAGAGAGTCATGATTCCTGCCTCAGGAGTGCAAAGGTGATTAACAGAAAATATAAAACATAATTTGATGGAATTTGTGCTATAAATCCAGACTGCTCTGGGAGTTCCTAGGAAAGGCACAGGGTGCAGACTTGGATGATGTGGGATGCTGGTACAGGTGTCTAACCCAGGAAGGGAAGGACAGAGGTATCCAGGGCCTGCTATGGGGGTGGGAAGGGAACCAGTGGGGGGCACAGGAGGAGCGGCAGAAGCAATCCTTCCTCCAAACTCCAGGCACCCTGGAGCACAGACTCCCTCTAGGTTCTGAAGGAAATAGCAGCAATTCTGCGAGGATGAGCTTGGATTTAGAGGTTCAGATAACAGCTTTCTGAAAATAAGCAGGAAAGGCTCCAGAATTCAGAAGCTAATGTAGGTAGCTCTCCAAGAGGCCCCCTTGCTTAGTCAGTGATGGGAAGTGCCGAAAATGCGGTTGTCGCTGGGCCCATGGTTTCCAGTGAGCTGATTTTTAAGTTACTGAACCAACTGGGATACAAGTTATAATTATATATTTAAATGCTCAAGATAGATTTGAAAGACAGAGCAGTCATTTTTATGCAAGATTGTAGACGGCATCATCCCTCTGTCCCGGGCGTGCTGTTTCCTTACTGTGGTTCATCACGTTCTCCCTGACCTGGTGCCTGAGGCATCCTCTTCCTTTACCTTTCTTTGTTGTGTGGCTTATCCTTTAGGTTATTTCTTTTCAGCCTCTGTGTCCTGACCCAGCCCTGCTTCAGCTACATGGGGCCTTTGCCCAGGTTGCCTGTCCAGGTCTGAGTGGTCCCCTGGCACTCCCTGCTCAGCCACTGACTGGGCTCCCAGGAGGCTCCAACTGAACCTGAGATATGTAAAGATGCAACCTGCGCCCATCCTGCCTACAGGAAGTGTCCCTCTCCATTGCAGATATGGGGCACTCCCAACTGCTGCCTGAATTTAAGGCACACAGGTGCCCAATGAGGTAGGGAGTGGCCAGTGATGCTGGAGAATTGTATGAGGAGTAACCACCCTGGATGACACATGAGAAGGTCAGGAGCCCAGATTTGCATGAATGGTAGTTGAGCACTCAGCACTATGCAGGCTGCTCTGCCAGACAACTAACCATATTTCTCCCCAAGACTCAGTATCTCCATCTGCAAAATGGATCTCATGCATACTCCACAAGGGGCTGATTGGATTACATGTCTCATGGTCCATGAATTGCCAACCTTACTGCCAGCAGATTCAGGGTCTCCTCAGGACGTGTGACCAAGGCCCCTTGAAGACACATGTTCCTTATGACTGGGGAAAAGAAAACTAAGGATGGGTTGGTTTGTTACCTGTAAAATGTCATTGGCTTAGCCAAGATATGGGCATTATAGAAAACAAAGAAAAGAACACAGTTGTGGTCTATAAATAGTTTACACTCATTGGTTTTTCTAGTGCAGTTCGTCTTAAACACCTCACAGTGTAACCTGATAAATCATCTCAGGGTTCCTTTGATTTCAAGTGCCCTCACAAATGAAGAAGACCAGGTGAAGAATTTTGGATGCTCTAATCTAATATTAGTTGGTGACTTCTGTGATTCGATGTCCATGACTTGGGTTTTCTTTCAATGACATTTCAGAGGGTGTGGGTGGCAGTACCTGAAGGGGCCCTCAGCACCTCCACGTGGCCAGGCTAAGCATCTGCCATTTTTGCAGAGCTTCATTTCTTTGCCTGTAATAAAGGGGTCCATGTATCACACCTGGAGGTAGCTGCCCCAAGGATGATTTTCAGGGCCATAGTGGACTACTGGGGTCTTCTCTTGGGATTTCTAAGCAGGATTCCAGGGGGAGGAGTGAGTTCCTCCTACAGAGCTGCTCACTGGTGTGAGCATCTGTGCTTCCAAATGGGATGGCAGCAGTCAGCCTGAGGAAGGACCCAGCGATGAGCCGGAGCTACAGAGCTGGAGTCATCCTGTCCCACATTAGGCTGCCCTTCCTTCCTGGAGCCCCGAACCCATCAATCTCCTGCAGCCCATGTTAGTTCGTGTTGGGTTTCTCTGGCTGCCACTCACAGCCTCGCGCATGCTCTTGTCACCCAAACTGCTGAGCAGGAGTCCCTGGGGTTTTCCTCATTATTTCTTGGAAGCATTCTCTAACATCTCCAAGCACTTTACTTCTTTTTCTATCAGCGGAAAACATTGGGTTATGTGCTCTTTTTATCCAAAATTATTTTCAATTACACATTCAGACAGGGTAAACTTCTGTGTGGCGGATTTCATGATCCCACTCACCAGGAAACCACACTCATGCTTATCAGGCCTATCGAAGACGTGGGCGTGATGCCCCTACTTGCCAGACGGAGGTGGAGGTAACAGCCGTGCAGTCATGCTCCATCCCCACTGCCATGAGACTGAGTCCTCCACAGTTGGTGACATGTGCTTGCTCAGCACCTAAGACTGAAGGGCATCGATTGTCCCAGTGTCTTTGGAAGATGTGCAGACAATTCTTTCCAAATACACTTTGCATTGATTGCAGAAGAGAAAGTTTGCGCCTGGGTAAGGTGTGACCGCCAATTACAGGATTAAGAACAACCTTAATGACTGAGTGTTGCAGAGGGCTGTGCCTGCCCTCCTCACCATTGTACAGATTCATCTGGGAGTAGCAAAGATGTCATTATTTCTGATTTTCCGGTTTCTTCCTACTCTTTGCTAGACAGGTGATATGAAACTTTCTATGAAATTAAAGGAACAATACAGATGAAGAATAAAGATGCCTGGAGATTGGGGGAATAACAAAATGCCCAATAGACACACTGGCAGGGAGAATATTTGCAAACAGCTCTATTCTAGGGAGCAGGTGACTGGGAGCCTGCTGGATGAGGTTTACAGGACAATATCTGATGGATGGCTTACACAGAGACAGAAAGAGCCAATGTGAACATGCAGAGTGAGGGGAGGCCCAGAGTCAGGATGTTCCACGATCATGCTCAGACCACAGCCTGTAGCAGGAGCTGGAGTCCAGGGAGCATCCAGGGACCCGAGACCTCCCTAGGAAAGTCCACCACGAGCCATGTATGGACATCCATGAGATGATGTAGGCCCCAGAACACACGGCTACCTGAAAAAAAGCCCGGTGCCTATTACTGCTGTTAATTCCATTCTTATTCTTTTTTTTACAGTTCAGGTACCCTGAATGGACGTTCAAGTTTCTTATTTCACTTGAGGCCCCTGCGTCTGCTCAGAGGCACCCACGCTTGTCTTGATCTGAGAACAGCCACTCCCTCTGTGAAAGCTGTCAGGATCACCAAGCTCCGTGAGTACTGCAGTTTTTTGTGGCCACGATCCTGAAATTCAGGATAGGTAGTGAGTGTCTATCCTTCTGCAGTGGGGCCAGGTCATGCAAAAGCTATGGTGTCATAGTTTTGCTGTTTTGCCAGGCCATATTTTTATCTCTAAAAGCCAATATTCTCAAACACTGTGGTAAGCAGAACTTATCTAAGAGAGCTAATTAAAAATAGAGCAGCCTATCCCCTCTCTCCCAAGAACACTGATTGGATAGAGCAGGGTGGGACCAGACAGCTCTATTTTAACAAGTACTTTTCTTTTGTCCCTCAAGACATGAAATGCCAGCTTTATAGGGAATAAAAATAAAACTAGGAAAATAGCTGAAATGGTGAAATTATAGTTTCTGTATAACCTACATGATGAAAATAGCACATAAAATATAATTTTTATAATATACTTATTTAAAGCCACATTCAAATATTACTGTTTTTTTATAGTTATGGGTATATTTACTTTTTATAGAAAAACAATTACTTCAAAATTGTGTATTGCAACAATAAAAGGCCATCACCTGTTTAACCATGACCAAAACAGCACAGTTATGACTGACATGAATTTCCAAAGCTTTCAAGAGTCTGTAAATAAATCTAAGCTACGCCTGTAGAACGGTTTGTATATTTGCTAAGAGATACTAAACTATGTCAATAAGAGAGCTTTCAGATACTTTAGAAGTGAAAAGAAATGAATTTGAAAAGTTGATGGCTGGAAAGACCCCGATACATCTGTACCGATCTAGGAGAAACTAATGAGCTCAGAAAGCTAACAGAATTCGATCATTTCCTGGACTTCAATGCATACTTCCACGTTGCTGCTTGAATTTTGTACAAATAGGTGAATACATGAGGCCAGAGTCCTTGGCAAGTTTCTAAAGAGGGAAGTTATTAAAAGGTTCAATGCCAGGCCGTGTTCTCCACCCTTGTCTTCCTTCCACGACTGCCTCGGCTTCCTGGACTGACTCCTCATTCTCTGCCTTCAGCCCACTTCCCCAGGGGGTGCATTTGGTTTCCTCTTCACCAGCCTCCCACTTCTGTCCCTGGATCCACTCCCCTCATGTCACGGCCTCACAACAACTCCACTGTCGACATCTCTGTTGTCTTCATCTTGGATGTTTCTCCAGGCCTGGAAGCACCAAAGCATACCATCTGAAACCTAAGGCCTGTGCACCTGCGCTCTGCCTGCTTCCTCCAGCTCCCCCTTTCTACTACATCTGAACCTTCTCTCTATGTATATTCCAATGGCCTTGTCCACCTGCTGAGTTGCTCACTCTAGATACCCGGGCATCCCCTATTGAGCTTCTCCTTCCAGAATCTCACCTGTTCCTCCTCCTTCTATAAGAGTTTGACTAAATGATTGCTTTAATTTTGAAAGGCTACCTGTCTTGAGTATTCATACACCTTTCAAAGTCAGCTCTATAGTGCTGTAGGAGAGTGTAAAAATATATATGTATATACACATATACACACACACATATTACATATAATATGTGTATGTATATTACATATATAACATGTATATATTATACATATATTATATGTATAATATGTAATATAAGTTTTACATGTGTTATATAGATATATGTATATTAGATAGAAATATATATATATCTATATATCTGATAGATATATCTATATATCTATCTACATATTATATAGAGCTACATATCTGTATTATATATATTATATAGATAGATCTACATATCTATATTATATATAATATAGATAATTCTACATATCTATATTATATATAATATAGATAGATCTACATATATAGATATATCTACATATATATCTACACATGTATTATATAGATATATCTACATATCGATATAATACATGTTATATATAATATATATAAACCCAATATATATAGAAACTCAGTAATATATATAATATATATTATACAGATATGTAGATATATCTATCTAGTATACATATATGTATCTTATATATATTAAATAGATATGTAGATATACATATATATTTATAATCTATATAGATATACATATTTAGATTATAGACACAAATATGTATACCTATATAGATTATAAATATGTATATGTATATTTTTAATGCATGTTTGAGCACTTACAGCCCTGCTGAGTAATCTTCCCTGGCCCCTAACACTAGAGAATGACAGTGTGTATTGCATTAAAAGGCAAGGCTCTCTATAATTTCTTCCTTCCTATTTTACATTCTCATCCCATAGCAAACAGTCTCTTAACCCAGCAGTGTTAGTCAGCCAGGACCGTGATAACAAACAGCCGCAACTGGCTCGGCAGTTCCAGCAGTTCAGGAGGCTGGAAGCCCAAGATCAAGGTGTCAGCAGGGCTGGTTTTCTCTGAGGGGTATTACTGCAGCCTCTGTTCCAGGCCCCTCTCCTGGGCTGTCTTCCCTCTTTGTCTCCTCACACCGTCCACCCTTCGGGTGTGTCTGAGTCCAAAATCCCCCCTCCTATAAGAAACTAGCCATATCAGATTAGGGCCTGTCCACATGACCTCACTTTAGCTTGTTACCTATCTAAAAATCCTGTCTCCAGATAAGAAAACATTCAAAGGCATTGAGGGCTAGGACTTTAACATGTAAATTTGGGGAGAACACAATTCAATGCAGAACACTGAAAATTCAATCCAGATCACCAGCATTTCAACCCAGAACGCTGGCAGTTCAACCTAGGACACTTGACAGTAATTCAGCCCAGAATGCGGACTGTCCTGCTCTTTCTGCAGGGGATCTTGGGGAGCAATTGCCTCTCCATGGGAAGCTGCCTCCCAGTGGCCTCTGCTTGCCTCCTCTCTGTGGACACACACACCATAATACCTGAGCCTTGTCATATTTCTGATGTGTCCCTTGGGTAACACACCTGTGACTCTGAATACTAATGACTTCTAGACCCTACCGGGCCCCACCTTTTCCTACCAGGGGTTCTGCAATGGCCACTTCTCTTCTCCAGACCTCAGGTTCTCACCTGAGTGACACTGTGGATAAAGTGATTCTCAACCACTCCTAAAGACCCAGAATTACAGAAAGTTTGCACTGTTTTTATCTGAGAATCAGTCTACCTTTCTCCTAAATCACAGTTCTGCCAACTGTATGTCACAATAGAATTAATGAATTTAATGAGGATGTTGCTATGAATCTGGATGAAAATAAGCGATAGAATGAATTACAGGGATGCGTTTCTAGAAAACCTATGAAGCTAATAAAGGTAGAATATTCTTTTTGTGACATACACACAAACCATGAGTACAGAAAACTGTCTTTAGAGTGGATGACTGGAAGTTTTCTATGGGGTGCCACTGTTCTCAAATAACGTTTTCTCTGTCTTCTTCTGGCAACCCAAGTGCTGAAACCTCTATCTCACTTCTGATATCTAGTGTTTGCTTCAAAAATAGTTTGTAAAGTTTGGGCAGTTAAGAAAGATGATATCTAATTTATCTAACCTTGATAATACAGATTCTTAATGGGAAGAATGCATGCAGAACGTTGATCAGCCTAGATACTTTTTAAAATGAGCTTTCAGTAGAGTCTGAGGTGAAAACTCACAGGACATCCTAATTTTTTATATCATCAAATGTTTTCCTTTAGATAACTGAAAACAAAGCTCAATAATTGTCAGGCTGATTGTTTCCAGAATATTCTTGCATTCATCAATTGCTTCTAGATTCATAGGCAGAAACATTGATTTAAAACTGAAGTTGCTAAGTTGACTGGCAATTTGAGTGTGGGAATAAATCAGCATTTATTTTAAAAATCAGAATGAAAAATAAAAACCGTAACTCAAATGAAGGGGATTTGGGCACTTGGGACTGATAAGCTTTCCACCTGCAGGGAGGCAGGGTCTGACCTGCGGCTCTTACTGCTCCCAGCGCTCCACCTCCACCATGATGCAGCTTGCACTGGGGAGGGTGGGGAACCTGCAGGAGGAGGAGAAGGTAAGAGGAGGCCCTTGTTATTTTGGAGCAAGAGGGTTCCATCAGGCCCGTCTCCATGTTCAAAGAACAGCTGCCTTTTGGAAACTCAGCATAGGCAGAGAGCACCTTTCTCAGACTCTTACAGTGATCGCTGCTTGGACAAATGTACTTCAGGTCGGAGAAGACCGAGGACATTAACCTAAAATAGGAGATGGATGTGTTTAAAGCAGAAATTCCTGCTGCTGCTTCTCCCTCCATGGGGTGAACTTCTGAGCTGAGGCCTCAGGACCACCTGAGGAGAAAGGCTGAGAGGGCTAATCGTTGGATTGCAAATGAATTATCTGGTTAGTTCAGCCATGAAAACTGAGCTAGCCACCCTGGATCAGGCTTAGCAAACCTAAGACCAAGCTGCCGTCATCCGTGTCAATACAGTCATGTGTCGCATAAGGAGGCATTGCCTATATCAGAGCTGTCCCGCAAGGTTATCAGACCATATTCTTACCGGAACTCTTGTATGTATAGACACATAGGTACTCAGCCTTGTATTACAATTGCCCTTGGCATTCAGTACGGTTGTACACTGTGCAGGTTTGTAGCCTAGGAGCAATGGGCTGGACCACAAGCCTAGGTGTGTAGCAAGCTGGACCGTCTCACTGTGTGCGTGCACTCTGTGATGCCTGCACAATGACAAAAATCGCCTAAGGATACATGTCTCAGAACATGTGCCGGCCGCTAAGTGAGCCTGCGACAGACTACTGGTGTATCAAGCTGAAGCCGACAGAGGAATTCACAGCAATACACTGTGCGAAACTTGTGATTCCAGACCAAAAACTGGTCACAATCACCAGACGAATTCTGCCAAAGGAGGGGTCTGACATACAAAAGGGTGTTTCTAACAAAACACGCATGAATAAATAGTGGGATGCATTGCAGCCCAATTGCCTCTTCTTTATAACGGACAGAGAATTTAAAAGTAGAATGAGGCCGGGCGCGGTGGCTCACGCCTGTAATCCCAGCACTTTGGGAGGCCGAGGCGGGTGGATCATGAGGTCAAGAGCTCGAGACCATCCTGGTCAACATGGTGAAACCCCGTCTCTACTAAAGATACAAAAAATTAGCTGGGCATGGTGGCGCGTGCCTGTAATCCCAGCTACTCGGGAGGCTGAGGCAGGAGAATTGCCTGAACCCAGGAGGAGGAGGTTGCGGTGAGCTGAGAACCCGCCATTGCACTCCAGCCTGGGTAACAAGAGGGAAACTCCGTCTCAAAAAAAAAAAAAAAAAAGTAGAATGAATATCCTTCTTTTCACTTGGCGGCTTCTGGAAAACATGTTCCTTAGACTCACTTTAGTCCCGGTCTTCATCAGTGTCGGAGTTAAACTGAAATCAGCAGTTCCACACCCGGCGTTCCTGACTCTCCCGCATTGAAACAGAGCGGACACATTCGCAGCTCTTCTGTGGGCTCCTTTCCTCTCTGTCTGTAACTACTACTTGGCTTAGGCTTCCGTTATTTTTTTTTTAAGACAGAAGTGGATAGAGTGGGGCGCTAGGGCCTGTTGCCTTGTGAAAAGATCAAATGTCATAGCCTCTTAAAAGGCAAAAGCCACTTTTGATTGCGTAAAGGGATTCATTCAGCAGGGAAAGATAGGCAGAGGCGTGGTGGCAGGAGCTGCAGATTTCCCTGTGTTTGTGCTTGGAAAGACGCAGAGGGGAAAGAGGCATCATCCTGCCTGGATTTGCCCACGTCTCTGTAGGTTTTGTCACTGGGTAAGCTCCCGCGTTCTCTTTCCTCTTTTAATTTTATTTTTTATATCTCCCCAGAAAGTCCTTCTGCAATGGAGCTAAATTTGGCTCACACAAGATCATGCTGAACGTGAATACAGCATACGTTGTTGGAACAATACTCCCATTTTTTTCTTTCAATCTGTTTCATTATAAACCAAGTACATGATAAAATAGACTTAGAACAAATCTTGGAGCCATTACCCCAGCCTAGGAGACTTTATTTGCCACCTACTTATGAATACTCTTGGGCTGGTTAAACTCTTGAGTTTGAATGGAAGTCAATCAAATGTTATAACGCACTGCACTGCCCGGTACACACAAGGTGATGAACATCCCACAGTTTCTATGGCAGGAGAGTATATGTCTCTTTTCATGATGAGTCTCTTAAATTGATAAATAAAATTCAGTTTTGACTGATGAGCACAGTCTGGGTCCAGACTCCCCTGGGCTCCTCACAAGCTGTGAAGATGTGCCCAAATCATTATGCGTCTCTCTCTCTCTTTGACTCAATTTCCTCATTAGTAAAATGGAGAGGAAAATAGTCCCTAACTCGCATCATTGTGATGCGGATTTACTATGTCAATTGACTCAGCATAATAAACTCTCTTTTGTAAGCTCCATTGCTATGTATTATTATCACTGTTATTTATCATCATTATTGATTGTTATTATCAGAGTCTAACGAGTTTTCTTTAGCTTAGCTTGCCATGAGATAGGGGCATTGCTGAATTCATTTATTTAACAAATATATCTAAAGCACTTATTGTCTCACAGTATTGAAGACAAGACAAGAATAAGCTCAGAAACCCAAAGTAGAATTGAGATATAGAAGGGCACTGCCTAGGACAGGGCTGGAGGGAACCCAGGGTCAGTGCAAAGAAGGCCCTGGCTTTTCCAATGAGAAGAGGGCTCACCCAGCTGGGGATCGGCAGGGGAGCCCAGAAGGGTGTGGGAAGCTGAGGGGCGCTTGCTCAGCCTACTGTGTGACCTTTCTCACAGGGCGAGTGGCCAGTGACACACAGGAGATGCCCATTTCTTGAAGGCTCCAGGGGAAAGGTTGCTGTGGCACTAAGTCTATGGGTCCTCAGCTGAGTCCACACCCAAAGTGTCTCCAAAACCAAATTCAGAAACATGAGTGTCATCTGGGAGAACTGCAAAGGCCATGTGAGCATCAGGCCTGGGATATGGAGGCAGAGAAACTGGGAAGGCGTCCAGCAGGACAGCCCTGGAAGGTGTTGGTGTGGGTGCAATTCTCCCTGGTGCAGGAAAGAGGATGGCCCAGCTGAGAGTGATGGACAAACAAACCAAGAACAGGAGTGGGCTGCACTCGCAGTGGGTGTGCCTGTGTTGATCCCCACGCTGGACATGGGAGTTTGGGTCAGAGGATGCAACAGGCTGGCTGGATCAGGGAGGGGGCTAGGGGCACTCAGAGATGTCCTTGGACTTGATTCTTAGAAAATGGGACCATGCTGGGGTTCATCTGCAGTCCTGTGTGGCCAGGCTTATACTTTAGAAAGACGCAGGATGGGAGGAAGAGCAGAGTGTGAGATGCTGGTAACACATTTTGGATTGCACACCTGCTTTATCCTGCCCTTTTTCTGCAAATATGCTCAGGCCTTAGGGGTTCAACAGCAAGGGTCACACTACCTGCTGGCTTGTACTATCTCAGCCTCCTTCCACTGTCAAATTTTCTCAAATAAGTCCTTCTCATTTTCTGCCTTGACATTGAAAAACTGCTTCTACATCAATTGCTTTCACTAAAAATGCAATCTCTAGCTGTCAATAGGCACCCAATAATAAGCAGGACCAACCACATTTTTACTGTGTTTGTTGTCTGAAGTGGCTGATGCTCCCTTTCTCTTTGAGTTTTCTTATCACAGAATTCTCCAAGAGCTTAAGGTACTCCTGCATTCCTTCTCATCAGCCCCACGCTTTCCTGTGTCAGGGATGTGTATTGGGCACAGTCTGAGAATTAAAACACAGAGCAAGAGAAATGTTCAGTCAGACTCAACAGGCGTCACCTTCACCCTTTAAGATAAGCAGGAGGTTCTATCTCATCAGCTCCATGGCACCCATGCATATGCAACCACTCCCTCTGACAAAATGCCCCTAAGTCTTATACAGTATGTGTTTTGTAGTTTATTGTGATTATTGTTTTAAAAATCAAGACAGGGTGCTGGGGCAGTGGCTCACACCTGCAATCCCAGAATTTCTGCTGAGGCTGGTGGATCTCCTGAGGTCAGGAATTTGAGACGAACGTGGCCAATATGGTAAAAACCCGTCTTCACTAAAAATACAAAAATTAGCCGGGCATAATGGCAAGAACCCGTAATCCAGCTGAGGCAGGAGAATCTTCTTGAACCCGGAGGCAGATGTTGCAGTGAGCTGAGATCACGTCATCCATTGCATTCCAGCCTGGGTGACAAGTGCGAAACTTCATCCAAAAAAAAAATAAATAAATAAATCAAGAGAATAGGTGAGATGATTACAGTGTAACTTGGCAGCATATGAAGAAACCAGTGTTTAATGAATGATATCGGGGGTAAAGGGTAGATTGGTGAGCTGTCAGTTTTAAAACACATGCGCACACACAGCTTACTGGTAGTCAACATTCACTGAGGTCTCTCTGACCACAACAGATACGCTGGCCTCCACCCTCCCTCCACGGCTGCCTCTGGCTTCCCTCTCCCCTCACGATCTCCATCTCTGCTTCGCTTCTCAGACCCCAGATCGCAGTCTTTGGGGAACATTGCCCTTTGTCCCCAACACTAACTCCTTTCGAAGCCATAGAAGTTTCTAAGACATAAGCTACCACCTACGCATTAGAGATTCTCAAATCGACTCTGAATTTTGACCAAGAAATCACATAGTTGACCTCAGCAGTTAGACTATGTCAGCTGGATATTTTCAGTCATTCTCAGTTAAGTTTAGTCTGGCCCTAAATTCTCACTGCTCATTTCCTCTCAGCAAACCGATCTCCTGTCTAGATTTTGCTCTACATCCCCGTTTTTTTCATTTCAAAGTCTCACCCATTATGTCTGTTCCCATTCACTTTCAGTTCAATTCATGCTTATTTTTCTGTTTGTTGGGTATTTTCTACTCCTGCTGGGCTAGCTCAGCCTGTTCCTCAGGTCACAATAAAAAACACTGCCGCCACACAGTTTGACAAGGTCCTGCCTCCTAACGCTTACCATGCTTCTGCCCTTCCTCTGGTAGACGTGCCATGCAGGTTGTCTTACTGCTTCCTATTTCCGGTGTGATTCTGCTGGCTTTGTCACCCTCTCCCTCCTCCCCTCTCATCTTACAGAATGCAGACAGATCAGTGCTCCCACCCTAAACTGCCTGCAAGCAACTTTGGTGGAGCTCCACATTCCACAGACAACAGTGTGCACTGTGTATATGTGATCACAGATATACATACATCAACGCAAAGTACAATGTAATACTATGTAAAATATAATACAATGCAATAATATAATACAATACAATATAATATTATATTATATAATAATATAATACAATGCATCCCCTCACTTGTGGCTTTCTGCAATCTGGGGCTCAACCTACATTTTCAACCTTATCATCTGGGGGATTCTTACATGCATCCTTGACTCTGCTAAGTAGGTCTGATCATGTTTCTTTTCCTTCTCTCTAGAATGTCTTCACTATTTATTTCTGATTAGCTGAATCCTAATCATCCTTTAAGGTCTATCCTGGAATGGGCTGTCTCTTTGAAGCTTTCCTACTGACCACAGTGAGGCGAGCAACTTGTCTACAGGAACATGTTCTGCTAATTCTTAGTTTCTCATCTGGATGCCCTCCAAAAATTGTTCTTTTAGTGAGGATTAGCTGCTCTCACATAATCCCGATATGAGATTATCAAGAAAATAAGCCCCAAAATGGCTGATACAATGTATTCCCTAGGCTTGATGAAGCCCAGGTCTTTAGTTTTTGAAGTTCTCTAACCACATTTTACATGGAATATTGACTTACGGTAGATACAACCATATCCTGGAAACAATTTCTGTTACCTTAAGAATTAGCACCAGGCAATCAAAACTCTATGACCTGATAGTTAAATGTAAATCTCTTTAGGGGTTAAGACTCAGACACCATCTTTAAAGACGAAGACCATAGGATTTTCACTCCTTGCTTATGCAAGAGTAGAACATAGCTCCAAAATGTTTTCAGTTCATGTGCTTTGAATATTCCTAATTTTTTTAATGTAAGCTCAGTATATACATTTTCCTGGACACTGTGTGGGCGCTGTGTGTACTTCTTAAAGTATTGCTGCAAAGCCGTTCAGTGAAGTGTTGGAGAGTATTGACTTGGCTACATTTTAGTAGATAAATAGAGAGGAAGTAGAAGAAGACCCAAGAGAGGGAGACCTGTTGCAGAAAGAAAGTGATGTGGCCATTGTTAATAACCTATTGAGAAGGCTACAAAAGGAAGAACGAAAAGGAGAGATTAGCTTTTGAGGAGATAGGACTGTGTAACATGGCTAGGGGTGACTTTTCAGTAGAGGCGATTCTACTGAGAGCTCATTACCAACACTAACTATGGTGATTAACATGACCCAGGCTTCACCAAATAGTCTGGAAGTTAGCACTTAAATTATCAAATTGCCTGGTGTTGATGACTCAAACAAATGAAATCTGTCCGTGCAAGGGGCCCTCTGGGGCGCGGTCTTTCTGGGGACCCTCTGGGGCGTGGTCTTTCTGGGGACCCTCTGGGGCGTGGTCTTTCTGGGGACCCTCTGGAGTGTGGCCTTTCTGGGGACCCTCTGGAGTGTGGCCTTTCTGGGGACCCTCTGGAGTGTGGTCTTTCTGGGGACCCTCTGGAGTGTGGCCTTTCTGGGGACCCTCTGGAGTGTGGTCTTTCTGGGGACCCTCTGGAGTGTGGCCTTTCTGGGGACCCTCTGGAGTGTGGCCTTTCTGGGGACCCTCTGGAGTGTGGTCTTTCTGGGGACCCTCTGGAGGGTGGTCTTTCTGGGGACCCTCTGGGGCATGGTCTTTCTGGGGACCCTCTGGGGCATGGTCTTTCTGGGGACCCTCTGGAGCGTGGTCTTTCTGGGGACCCTCTGGAGCGTGGTCTTTCTGGGGACCCTCTGGGGTGTGTTCTTTCTGGGGACCCTCTGGGGCATGGTCTTTCTGGGGACCCTCTGGGGCATGGTCTTTCTGGGGACCCTCTGGAGCGTGGTCTTTCTGGGGACCCTCTGGAGCGTGGCCTTTCTGGGGACCCTCTGGAGTGTGGTCTTTCTGGGGACCCTCTGGAGTGTGGCCTTTCTGGGGACCCTCTGGAGCGTGGTCTTTCTGGGGACCCTCTGGAGTGTGGTCTTTCTGGTCATAAGCCTGTGCTAGCAAATGGCTTCTTGTACGGAGATTCAAGATTAGAGAATCAGCCTTCCCTAGAATATGTTAAAGTAGCTAACACACGTTTAGTGTACTCCCTACATCCCAGCACTGTGGAGTAAACACTGAGGCGGTAGGTGGAGGTTCCCTTCTATGTGAGCATTATGGTGGCATTAATTAAAACTCTTGATAGAGCTGCTGAGTGCAAATTTTAAAAGTGGCATGAAGTTATTTGCTACCTTTCTGTGTGTGTGGTTTTTACAAGAAAGTTAAAGCTCACCTAGCAACGCTGGCATGCTGCCTAGATTCCTGATCATCACTATTTTGTCCAGAGCTTTGAACTGGATGGGAGATGAATATTATTTGTTTTTGTGAGCCCCTCTTGACCTCCAGAGAAATGGCATAGCAATTATGATGACGACAGATTACTACCTACAGTGCACTTTAAAATCTCTGCTTAAAATCTGTCTCCTTTATGTTTATTTTCATTCTCCCTGAATTTATTTTTCAAACAAAGGGCTCTGTTCATATTAGTGCATATAAATTATCCTAGCCTTGAATGTATATCTATCGGGAGAACAAAGCAAACCAGCAAATATTTATGGAGCAGCTGATAGGCACAGGACAGTGTGCCACCTGTCCTGCAGGCAGCTGTGGGATAGGCCTGCAGGTACCCGGAGAAATGTAGCTTGAATAAAATTTCCACCTACTTACCTGGCTCAAACAATAAGGTTTCCCTTCATTGGGAAGTGGAATTAACTACCGTAAGTAAGAATGTATTTTAAACTAAGGAGGCAAAACGTTTTACTAAACACATAGGTCTTAAAAACTATTGGTCAGGCACTTCCTGAGGGTTGTAGAGGAAGCTGAGACCTTTCCACTGCCAGTAAAGAACCCAGAGCCGGAGAGGAAAACAGGAAAAATAGACACGCATATAGCACTTCACAGAACAATTCATGGAGAAAAATAATACTAGTACAGGGACACCACCGACAGCCTCCAGGATGGGCTCACAGCACTATCTTTCTGCAGATGGGAAAGGGCCATTTTCCTTCTTTAGGAATGGTTTCAAAAACACATGCGCTAGAGACTAGAAGCCTGTTTCAGACGTGCCATGTTCACTTCGTTTGATGGGCATGATGGAGTCTTCCCCATGTGGCTTTGCTGCACTGTCTCCCCAGTCCCCGAGATCCTCTTAACACAGGTGCTCCTCAGGGGGTATCCCAGACCGTGGAAATAGTGAGGGAAGAGGGTTTCTCTTATTAAATATAGAACCTGAGACTTTTTAAAGATGAATATAAGATCATTCCATTCAGTTTTCGCAAAACCAAACAGAAATTTAAGAAGTAATATATCTAGTCACATACTAACTAGTCAGGCAAACTCGAAGACAACACTTACTTTGCATTTTTCCCATTAATTGTATTATTTTTTAATCTTCTTAAAATGGTTTATTCCAATAGGTTTTCTTGAAATAATGGTGTTTGGTTACATGGATCAGTTATTTAGTGGTGATTTCTGAGATTTTGGTGCACCTATCACCCGAGCAGTGTACACTGTACCCCATGAGTATAGTCTTTATTATAATGAGCCAGTGCGATGTAAGAGACGCTCATGGAACCCTGTCCACTCCTTTCCCTCTGATCACAGGCTGCGCCATATCCCTGTTCCTGCATAGTCATCCTTTTGTTGATCCAGGGGTGCCTGAAACGGGATGTTACATATCTGAGTCTATGTACGATAAACCACACTCACAGCCCATTAATATTTTGCTGTATGAAAGAGATTAGCGTAAATTTCAGCACCAATTACATGTGTTTGTCAGGGCTAGGTGTTTTGCTCAAGTTATTGAATCGTGCCAAAAAGAATTTAGTTGGACTGTTTCCATGTTACATAAAAAGACCTCAGAGTTTAGAGGAGTTTTTATTACTGGTTCAAGGCTGTGCCACTGGTGTCTAGAAGGCCTCCCTCTTGAACACAGAACTGGCTCCAAAATTGCAGCTCTGCCAACTATACCATAGAACTTGGTGAACAGGAATAGCAAACGGGATGTTCTCTCCCAGTGAACGCAAAACCTGTGCCACGGTGGTGTGAAGTCTTCAAAAAAGTCTTTATTTAACTTCACAATTCAAGTCCTAGTGCTTTGACACTTCTTAGATTGTCACTACCCATTTTGTTAACCCCAAACGCTTTAAAAATAGGTCTTTTATGCATCTATCTGTCAGCATTTTCTCTTAAAAACATATTATTCTCTAATCCTCAGGACATGCAGAACAAGAGAATCATAAACATTAAAAATATGAATTGAATTTTAAAAATAATGAATAATAAAATGTGGTATGTGAGAAGTTACTGTCTTGCTGCCTATTTCTGTAGAATTGAATAATAACTCCACTTTTTCATTGTAGGCCTTTGTAATCGTCCATCTTCACACTGCTGTAAAGAACTGCCCAACACTGGGTAACGTATGAAGAAAAGAGTTTTAATTAGTTCACAGTTCAGCATGGCTGAGGAGGCCTCAGGAAACTCACAATCATGATGAAAGATAAAGGGGGAGCAAACACATCTTTCTTCACATGACAACAGGAGAGAGAAGTGCAAGCAAGTGCAGGGTCAACTGCCTTATGAAACCATCAGATCTCATGCAGACTCACTCACTATCACAAGAACAGCATGGAGGGAACATCCCCCGCGATCCAATCACCTCCCACCAGGGGCCTCCCTCAACACCCGGGGATTATAGGGATTACAATTCAAGGTGAGATGTGGGTGGGAACACAGAGCCCAACCCTGTCAGCCTTTTAGCTAAGTAATTTTGTTTTATGAAAACATGCTCATAGCTTTCTGAACAAATAACGAAATTCCCTCTCCTGTTCTCCATTCTACATCCACTTCTCTCTAACTGAAGAGAATTCTGTGCAAGCAGGCTGTTTTTAAAGTTACTTTTCTGCTAAGAAAATGAATCATTTTAATAGAGGAAATACTTAGAACAGCTTCAAGTCAGTCTAGTCTGGGAAACACAAGGGGTACTATGAGTGACTATTTTCAGGTAGAAGGGGGTTACATTATTATCTTCTTTAATATAGATGAACACATGAGTCAGGGAAAAGAACCATTACACTTTTAAACAGTCATTATTTTTAGTGAGTTAAAAAATTTTAAAGCAGAAAAAAAGCCTATATTTAGTTATAGAATTATTTTCCATTTACTTTTGTAATTAGTAAAACTGATGTAGTTTGTTATTATTCAAATGTGAGCACTATTGATGTTTTGAATTTTTTATTGTGGGGTGGCTGTCCTGTGTTTTGTGAATTACTGAGTTGCACCCTTGGCTTCTCTCTATCCAGTGCCACAGCACTCCTCCTCCAGTGGTGAGGGTCAGAAATATCTGCACAGTGTCCCCTTCACGTCAAAATCCACTCTCTCCCCACCCCAGTTGAGAACCACTACATTAGGGTAATACTGGCTTCAAATACTGAGTATTAACTATAAGCCAATTCTCAACACTTTAAAAAAAAACTCACTTCATAATCAACACAACCTCATAAGGTAGCTATTATCTTCCCATTTTACAGATAAGAAAACTGAGGCATAGAAAGGTTGGGAATCACAGCTGGTAGAAGACAAGGCATCCAAGCCATGCCCCACTGTCCAGTTCCAGGGTCTTCACTCTTGGACCTTGCCTAATGTTTCCACTCTAACATTAACAAAATGAAGTTTCACAACACAAGAACTGAACCCAGGGAAAAGATCACTAACTGTTATGTAAGTGCATCTGTGTACACACTGTGTACACAGATTTGCATAAAGAAGCCCACCTCATGTGTGTTCTTCAACATTTATAGCATGCTGTTCAAATTTCAGAATCACATAAGGGACTGAGACTAATTTTTAAAATAAATTTTCAGTGATTGGGTTTGAGGTAACCCAGGCATTTTGTATAGCAAATCTACTTATATTTTAACTTATGACAACATTTGTGGTATATTTATACAATGGAATATTATTCAACAATAAAAGGGAATGAGCCATCGATGCATACAACTTATTTTATTCTCAATATAATTTTAGTAAGGAAATGAAGTCAGAAAAAATGACACATTTATGAAATTCTGTAGAATCTACTCAAAAAGCAGATCAGATTGGGGAGATTATCCTGTGTTATCCAGGTGGGCTGAACTTATTCACATAAACTCTTAAAAGTGGAGAAACTTTCCCACCTATGGTCAGAGACAGAGATGACTACAGAGGAATGACCGGAGAAACGCAGTGTTGCTGGTTGAAGATGGAGAAAGGGGGACACCAGCCAAGGAATGCGGGCAGCCTCTAGAATACGGAAAAAGCCAGGAGATGGGTTCTCTCCTAGAGCCTCCAGAAGGAATGCCGCCCTGCCAACACCTTGTTCTTAGCCCAGTGAGACCCATTCTGGACTTCAGAACTATAAGATAATAAATTGGTGTTATATCAGCCACTAAGTTTGTGTTAATTTTTTTCTTTTCTTCTTTTTTTTTTTTTGTGATCAAGTCTTGCTCTGTTTCTCTAGGCTGGAGTACAGTAGTATGATCTCAGCACAATGCAACCTCACCTCCCGGGTTCAAGTGATTTTCCTGCCTCACCCTCCTGAGTAGCTGACACTACAGGCACACACCACAATGCTTGGCTAATTTTTGGATATTTAGTAGAGACAGGGTTCCACTATGTTGGCCAGGCTGGTCTCGAACTCCTGATCTCAAGTGATCCATCTGCCTCGGCCTTGGAAAGTGCTGGGATTACAGACATGAGCCACTTCACTTGGCCTGTTTGTGTTAATTTCTTATGGCATCTATAGAAAACTAATATCATATATAAGGGAGTAAAGCTCAGGAGTCATGTTTTGCCAGAGGATTGCAATGGAAAGTAAACTCTGTATTCTTCTTCTTTTTTTTCTCATTTTCTTTAATTGCAGTTTAGGTTTTGGGGCACATGTGAAAAACATGCAAGATAGTTGCATAGGTACGCACGTGGCAGTGTGATTTGCTGTCTTCTCCCCTTCACCTATATCTGGCATTTCTCCCCCTGCCATCTCTCCCCAACTCCCCACCCCTGCTGTCCCTCCCCTATTGACCCCAACAGACCCCAGTGTGTAGTGCTCCCCTCCCTGTGTCCATGTGTTCTCATTGTACAACACCCACCTATGAGTGAGAACATGAGGTATTTCATTTTCTGTTCTCATGTCAGTTTGCTGAGAATGATGATCTCCAGGTTCATCCATGTCTCTACAAAGGACACAAACTCATCGTTTTTGATGGCTGCATAATATTCCATGGTGTATATGTGCCACATTTCCCTGTCCAGTCTATCATTGACGGGCATTTGAGTTGGTTCCAGGTTTTTTATATTGTAAACAGTGCTGCAATGAGCATTTGTGTGAATGTGTCCTTATAAAAGAACGATTTATAATCCTTTGGATATATACCCAGTAATGGGATTGCTGGGTCAAATGGAATTTCTATTTCTAGGTCCTTGAGGAATCGCCACACTGTCTTCCACAGTGGTTGAACTAATTTACACTCCCACCAGCAGTGTAAAAGTGTTCCTATTTCTCCACATCCTCTCCAGCATCTGTCGTCTCCAGATTTTTTAACGATTGCCCTTCTAACTGGCGTGAGATGGTATCTCAATGTAGTTTGACCTGTATTTCTCTAAGTGACGATGAGCATTTTTTCATATGATTGTTGGCCTCATGTATGTCTTCTTTTGTAAAGTGTCTGTTCTTATCCTTTGCCCACTTTTGAATGGGCTTGTTTGTTTTTTTCCTGTAAATCTGTTTTAGTTCTTTGCAAATTCTGGATATAAGCCCTTTGTCAGATGGGTAAACTGCAAAAATTTTTTCCCATTCTGTTGGTTGCCGATTCACTCTAATGACTGTTTCTTTTGCCGTGCAGAAGCTGTGGAGTTTGATTAGGTCCCAATTGTCTATTTTGGCTTTTGTTGCCAATGCTTTTGGTGTTTTGTTCATGAAGTCCTTGCCTACACCGATGTCCTGGATGGTTTTGCCTAGATTTTCTTCTAGGGTTTTTATAGTGTTAGGTCTTATGTTTAAGTCTTTAATCCTTCTGGAGTTAATTTTAGTGTAAGGTGTCAGGAAGGGGTCCAGTTTCTGCTTTCTGCACATGGCTAGCCAGTTTTCCCAACACCATTTATTAAACAGGGAATCCTTTCCCCATTGCTTGTTTTTGTCAGGTTTGTCAAAGATCAGATGGTTGTAGATATGTTGTGTTGCCTCCAAGACCTCTGTTCTGTTCCATTGGTCTATATCTCTGTTTTGGTATCAGTACCATGCTGCTTTGATTACTGTAGCCTTGTAGTATAGTTTGAAGTCCAGTAGTGTGATGCCTCCTGCTGTGTTCTTTTTGCTTAGAAGTGGCTTGGCTATGTGGGCTCTGTTTTGGTTCTACATGAAGTTTAAGGTGGTTTTTTTCAGTTTTTTGAAGAAGATCATTGGTAGCTTGATGGGGATAGCATTGAATCTATAAATTACTGTGGGCAGTATGGCCATTTTCACGATATTGATTCTTCCTAACCATGAACACGGAATGTTTGTCCATCTGTTTGTGTCCTCTCTTATTTCGTTGAGCAGTGGTTTGTAGTTTTCCTTGAAGAGGTCCTTTACCTTCCTTATTAGTTGTATACCTAGGTATTTTATTCTCTTTGGAGCAATTGTGAAAGGCAGTTCATTCTTGATTTGGCTCTCTTTAAGTCTGTTATTGGTGTATAGGAATGCTTGTGATTTTTGCACATTGATTTTGTATTCTGAGACTTTGCTGAAGTTGCTTATCAGTTTCAGGAGATTTGGGCTGAGATGATGGCATCTTCTAGATATACAATTATGTCATCTGCAAATAGAAACAATTTGGCTTCCTCCTTTCCTATTTTAATACCCTTTATTTCTTTTTCTTGCCTGATTGCTCTGGCTAGAACTTCCAGTACTATATTGAACATGAGTGGTGAGAGAGGGCATCCTTGTCTAGTGCCAGATTTCAAAGGGAATGCTTCCAGTTTTTGCCCATTTGGTATGATATTGGCTGTTGGTTTGTTGTAAATAGCTTTTATTATTTTGAGATACGTTCCATCAATACCTAGTTTATTGAGGGTTTTTAGCATAAAGGGCTGTTACATCTTATCAAAGGCCTTCTCTGCATCAATTGAGATAATTATGTGGTTTTTGTCTTTGGTTCTGTTTATGTGGTGAATTACATTTATAGGCTTGTGTATGTTGAACCAGCCTTGCATCCCCAGGATGAATCCTACTTGATCATGGTGGATAAGCTTTTTGATGTGCTGTTGCAATCGGTTTGCCAGTATTTTATTGAAGATATTTTCGTCTATGTTCATCATGGATATTGGCCTAAAGTTTTCTTTTCTTGTTGAGTCTCTGCCAGGTTTTGGTATCAGGATGATGTTGGTCTCATAAAATGATTTGGGAAGGATTCCATCTTTTTGGATTATTTCAAATAGCTTCAGAAGGAATGGTACGAGCTTCTCTTTGTGTGTCTGGTAGAATTCGGCTGTGAACCCATCTGTACCTGGGCTTTTTTTGTGTGGAAGGCTCTTAATTGCTGCCTCAACTTCAGATCTTTTTATTGGTCTATTCATGGTTTCAAATTCTTCCTGGTTTAGGCTTAAGAGGAGGCAAGGGTCCAGGAATTTATCCATTTCTTCCAGGTTTACTAGTTTATGTGCATAGAGTTGTTTGTAATAATCTCTGATGATGGTTTGAATTTCTGTGGAATCTGTGGTGATTTCCCCTTTATCATTTTTTATTGCATCTATTTGGTTATTCTCTCTTTTCTTTTTTATTAATCTGACTAGTGGTCTGTCTATTTTGTTAATCTTTTTGAAAAACCAGCTCCTGGATTTATTGATTTTTTGAAGGGTTTTTTTTTGTGTGTGTCTCTATCTCCTTCAGTTCTGCTCTGATCTTAGTTATTTCTTGTCTTCTTCTAGCTTTTGAGTTCTTTTGATCTTGCTCCTCTAGCTCTTTCAACTTTTATGATAGGGTGTCAATTTTGGATCTCTCCTTGCTTCTTATGTGGGCACTTATTGCTATATATTTTCCTCTAGAGACTGCTTTAAATGTGTCCCAGAGATTCTGGTATGTTGTGTCTTCATTCTCATTGGTTTCAAAGAACATCTTTGTTTTTGCCTTCATTTCATTGTTTATCCAGTCAACATTCAAGAGCCAGTTGTTCAGTTTCCACAGTTGTGAGGCTGTGTGGTTCTGAGTTATTTTCTGAATTCTGAGTTCTAACTTGATTGCACTGTGATCTGAGAGACTGTTTGTTATGATTTCCATTCTTTTGCATATGCTGAGGAGTGATTTACTTCCAAATATATGGTCAATTTTAGAGTCGGTGTGATGTGGTGCTGAGAAGAATGTGTATTCTGTGGATTTGGGGTGGAGAGTTCTGTAAATGTCTATCAGGTTTGCTTGTTCCAGCTCTGCATTCAAGTCCTGGATATCCTTGTTAATTTTCTGTCTGGTTGATCTGTCTAATATTGACAATGGGATGTTAAAGTCTCCCACTATTATTGTGTGGGAGTCTAAGTCTCTTTGTAAGTCATTAAGAATTTGCCTTATGTATCTGGGTGCTCCTGTATTGTGTGCGTATATATTTAGATTTGGTAGCTCTTCTTGTTGTATTGATCCTTTTACCATTATGTAATGTCCTTCTTTGTCTCTTTTGATCTTTGTTGCTTTAAAGTCTATTTTATCAGAGATGAGAATTGCAAATCCAGCTTTCTTTTGCTCTCCATTTGCTTGGCAAATCTTCCTCCATCCCTTTATGTTGAGCCTTTGTGTATCCTTGCATGTGAGATGGCTTTCCTGGATACAGCACACTGATGGGTTTTGGCTTTTTATCCGATTTGCCAGTCTGTGTCTTTTGACTGGGGCATTTAGTCCATTTACATTTAGGATTAATATTGTTATGTGTGAATTTGATACTGCCATTTTGATGCTAGCTGGCTGTTTTGCCTGTTAGTTGATGCAGCTTCTTCATTTTGTTGATGCTCTTTACCATTTGGTATGTTTTTGGAGTGGCTGGTACTGGTTGTTCCTTTCTATGTGTAGTGCCTCTTTCAGGATCTCTTTTAAAGCAGGCCTGGTGGTGACAAAATCTCTGGGTACTTGCTAGTTTGCAAAGGATTTTATTTTTACTTCACTAATGAAGTTTAGTTTGGCTGGATATGAAATTCTGGGTTGAAAGTTATTTTCTTTAAGGATTTTGAATATTGGCCCCCCACTCTCTTCTGGCTTGTAGGGTTTCTGCTCAGAGATCTACTGTGAGTCTGATGGGCTTCCCTTTGTGGGTAACCTGACCTTTCTGTCTGGCTGTTCTTAGCATTTTCTCCTTTATTTCAACCCTGGTGAATCTGATGATTATGTACCTTGGGGTTGCTCTTTTTGAGGAATATCTTTGTGGTGTTCTTCATATTTCCTGGACTTAAATATTGGCCTGCCTTGCTATGTTGGGGAAGTTTTCCTGGATACTATCCTGAAGAGTATTTTCCAGCTTGGATTCTTTCTCTTTGTCACATTCAGGTACACCTATCAAACGTGGATTAGGTCTTTTCACATAGTCCCATATTTCTTGGAGACTTTGTTCATTCCCTTTTATGCTTTTTTCTCTAATCTTGCCTTCTCGTTTTATCTCATTGAGTTGATCCTCGACCTCTGATATCCTTTCTTCTGCTTGGTCAATTCGGCTGTTGAAGCTTATGCATGGTTCATGAAGTTCTCGTGTTGTGTTTTTCAGCTCCATCAATTCACTCATATTCCTCTCTAAGTTGTCCATTTTTGTTAGCATTTTGTCAAATATTTTTTCAAGATTCTTAGTTTCTTTGCATTGAGTTAGAACATGTTCTTTTAGCTCATGGAAGTTTCTCATTACCCACCTTCTAAAGTCTGATTCCATCATTTCATCACACTCATTCTCCATCCAGCTTTGTTCCCTTGCTGGTGAGGAGTTGTGATTCCTTGTAGGAGGTGAGGTGTTCTGGTTTCAGGTGTTTTTCTCTTTTTTGCACTGGTTTCTTCCCATCTTTGTGGATTTATCCACCTGTAGTCATTGTAGTTGCTGATTTTCAGATTGAGTCTCTGAGTGGATGTCTAGTTGATGATGAAGTTATTTCTGTTTCTTATTTTTCCTTCTAACAGTCTGGCCCCTCTGCTGTAGGACTGCTGAGGTCCACTCCAGGCTCTGCTTGCCTGGGGATCACCTACAGCAGCTGCAGAACAGTAAGGGTTGCTACCAGTTTCTTCTTCTGCTATCTTTGTCCCAGAATGATGCCCGCCAAATGTCAGTCTGATCAGTCCTTTGTGAGATGACTCTTTGGGTGTACAGGGGTCAAGGTGCTGCTTGAGGAGACAGTCTGTACTTTATAGGAGCTAAAATGCTGAGCTGTGAGCTCCATTGTTCAGAGCTGCTGGGCAGGTACGTTTAAGTCTGCTGCAGCAGAACTCATAAACCCCCTTTTTTCTGCTGGTGCTCTGTCCTGGGGAGTTAGGGCTTTATTTATGAGTTTCCATTGTGCTGCTTCCTTTTTTTTCAGAGCTGCCCTGCCCAGCAAGGAGGCAGCCTAGTCACTGTCTGCCTACAGAGGCTTTGCTGAGCTGCTGTGGACTCCGCCCTGCTGCCCTATGAACTTCTCTGCAGTTCTGTTTATATGGGTGTGGTTAGAACTGCCTCAGCAATGGTGGCCCACCTCTGTAATGGTGGACTCTCTCTGGAGTGGCGGGTTGCTTCAGCAATGGTGGCCTACCTCCATAGGGGTGGAGTGCCTTGGTAATGGCAGATGCCCCTGCACCACAGAGCTGGACCATCCCGGGTTCAGCTGTGCTTGCTGTGAAACTCTCAACCCAGGGTGTTTCCAATTGCTTTTTTTTTTTTTTTGTGGGGGTGGGACCCGCTGAGCCTGATCACCTGGCTCCCTGCCTTGGAGCCTTTTTTTATTAAGTTGAACGGTTGACTCTCTCCCAGGTGTTCCAGTCGCATGCTGAAAGTGCTCTGGGAACTGTATGATTTCCCGTGCGGTGACCCACTGCACCGGCTGAAACAACAGCACTGCCCGGGAATCTCGTGGCCTGGCTCCCTGTTTCTGTCACCTGTTTAATCAGATGAGTGGGTGACTCTGCCTTCCTGGAGCTCCATACGCCAGCTTAAAAGGGCAACCAGACCAGTGTATTTTGTATGGAGAACCGCTGTGTTGGGGCACTGGCAAAATAGCCACACCAGCCAAAATAGCCACACTGGTGACCCGTGGGGCTCCTCTGCCTAGGAATCTCCTGGTCTGTGGGCAATAAATATCCATCTGGAAATGCAGCATCCACTCACCCACTGCCCTTTCACTGGGAGCTGCAATCCTGAGCTGCTCCTAAACTGCCACCTTGGATCTTCCTCCCTGAGTATCATTCTTTATACAGCTTGTCACTTAATTAGAGGACAGGCAACAAATTAAAGCAAAAATAATAATCTCCAAAGTTAATTTAAACCAGACCAAACAACTCCAATAACATGTCAGATTGACTACCCAGAGAAAACGACTCCAGATGATATCTGCACACTGTGCACTAACCTTTCATCTTCTGTGAAACTTATTCTAAGGACAACAAAGAAACAAAACATATTTTAACTTCACTCATTGGTTTCATTGATGTATTAATAGCAGTATGTGATTCTTAAACTATTTCACATATTTTGGATAAAGTAAACAAGCAAATATACTAACATGAGAAACCATGACTTCAAGTTTAAGGGAAAGGAGATAAAAATATAAAATCATAGGCATCAAAAATATAATCAATTTTAAACATAACTCAAAATATTAATATGTTCTCATAAGCTTTCATATATTTTTCCTATTTCTATGCACTGAAAAATCTAGAAGCAATGACTCTGGGTAGTAATGAACATACCTTCCACCCACATGTTGTTTCATAAACATTTCTCCCTACTAATTGGAGCCAGGTCCCATTGAAGGAACAGTGGTTCTAGTTCTGAGGGGAACAATATACAAAAAGAGCCTGGATGTCTTGTTGGACCCAAAGGACTAACACCAGATGTCAAAGGATGCTGGAGCAAGTTTGGTGGGAGAACCACCAGTCAAACTGGAGTGGCTTTAAGACATAATAAATTTTTTTTGTTATTAAAAAAAAAAAAAACACATCTTTTACACCATAGTACACAGAGAAAGAGAGAAAGAAACACATTTCCCCACAGTGGAGTTTATTATTTCACCAAAACTTTGTTGTAAATTTTTTTGTTGTTGTTGAGACTGAATCTAACTCTATTGCTCAGGCTGGAGTGCAATGGGGCAGTCTTGGCTCACTGCATGCAATGGCACAATCTTAGCTCACTGCAGTCTTTGTCTCCTCAGTTCAAGCAATCAGGCCTCAGCCTCCTGAGTAGCTGGGATTACAGATACCCACCACCACATTCAGCTAATTTTTTGTATTTTTATTACAGATGGGTTTCATCATGTTGGCCAGGCTGGTCTCGAACTCCTGACCTCAAATAATCCACTTACCTCGGCCTCCTAAAGTGCTGGGATTACAGGCATAAATCATTGCGCCCAGCCATGAAATTTTATATTTAGAGAAAAAGAATCTATCTTGTCATGTTTTTGTTTAGGAAGAGAAAGAGTAGCTTGTCTGCAATTGAAGGAAGAAAGCTCTTTATAGAAGAATGCTATCTAATAATTATTTTAATGACAGTATTAAAAAAATCACCATTCTATAAATCCCCTAAAACTGATTGGTGCCAGGCAGAGGCTGTCCGTAGACATAAAATCATTATTTTCGGGTTGCTGCTAAAAAGAAATGCATTTGCAATGGAGAGGTGGGTCGGTAATGACTTTAAGCAATCAAAATTAGCATTGCTAACCATGTAACCACAGGGCATCGTGCCCCCTAAAATGGGGCAATGAGAAGCACGTGACTGGTAAAGTGTTATTGACAAAAACGTCTGATCTGAAGCTTTTTGAACTCTAAGCTGTAGTTGTGCCTTATTGGGAAATACGGGGAAGAAGCTGATACCCAAATCCCATAACTAATCAGGCAGTTTCATTACTCATGACAGTTGAGGGAAAGGATGTCTCCTGGCTCCTCAACAAAAACGAATGGACCTGGGTCCACCTGTTCACGTGCTGGCTACTGACTCACCTGTGACTCCTGCCATGAACACTTCCAAGCTCGTAACCACTCTCTCTCTCCCTACCTATATTTTTGGACTTCAGGTTTACGTTACTAACTATTGTACAAAATCCCACAGAGATTTTAGTTCAGCAGAAGAGATAAAGCAATGCACTGGCAGTATCTCTGCCGTTCCACATGCCTCAACAGTAGGCAGGTGATTCCTTTTGGTTGTGAACAAGGGTTGGACCACTGAGGAAGGGGACAGAGATTAGCCCAATGCCCATGTGGGCAGAAGACTGCTCTGAAGACTTCCCTGCCTATAGGTTACAAGCTGCAACACTAAGGCCATCCCACACTTTCAGAATGTGATAGAAGTTACTCGTGGACGACGATTTTCATTTTTGCAAAGATGTAAAAGCCATGAGAGAGTTGGCTTGAAAGACTGATCTGGGGTAAAAATTCAACACCCAATGTCTGCTTACCAGTGGAATTCAGATTTAAGTAAAAGGAAAATTTGTTTTGCAAAATGGGGGTGTTGTGTGAATTTGACACGAAGTGGGAGTAAAAAATCATGGGTAGAAAACTATAAATATGTGTCTGGATTCTACAAGGAAAAAAAGTCAAATAAAGTGGGTCCCACTGAAGACAGGGCAGAGCAGACTTGGGGAGACGGGAGACATGTGTGGAGTCCCGCCTTTGCACTGGACACGTAATGAGATGCGTCTCTCTTTCAACCCTCATAAAGTCACCAACACATTCTCAATGACTCATCAAGGGTTTTAGGGATGAGGCTTCCTGGGAAAACCCAAGGAGGAGGACGCGGTCAGGCTGGAACAGCCGCTAGTTCTGCTAGCTTGGCCTGGTAATCCTGCTCTCTAGTCTCCTAGCAGAGGAAAAGCACCATGCTCTCATTAGATCTTGTGTTCTCACATATAGTAGCTCTGAACAGGGCTTGGTGAATAAACAGATTTTTGTTCTTCATGAACGTGAAAAGTTATGAGACCATGAGCATAGCCAGGCCAGAAAAGGGGGAGAGCAAAGGAGCATGTGAGTTTCAGTGTGTTAATCCGCCCCTGGGTATCTTCCATGATTCTATGTACTTTGGAACCCAGGCTGCATTCAGCTGTGTTTCTCATATGCATGGTAAAAAAGAAAGCAGAGGAAGGAAGAAGGGAAGGAAGGAAGGAAGGAAGGAAGGAAGGAAGGAAGGAAGGAAGGAAGGAGAAGGAAGGAAGGAAGGAAGAAAGGAAGGAAGGAAGGAAGGAGAAGGAAGGAAGGAAGGAAGGAGAAGGAAGGAAGGAAGGAAGGAAGGAAGGAAGGAAGGAAGGAAGGAAGGAGAGGGAAGGAAGGAAGGAAGAAAGGAAGGAAAAAAGGAGAAGGAAGGAAGGAAGGAGAAGGAAGAAAGGAAGGAAGGAAGGAAGGAAGGAAGGAAGGAAGGAAGGAAGGAAAGAAGGGAGGGAGGGAGGGAGGAAGGAAGGAAGGAAGGAAGGAAGCAAGGAAGGAAGGGAGGGAGAGAGGGAGGGAGGGAGGAAGACAAAGGGAAAAGGAGAAAAAAAGACAAACAGGAAGGAGAGGATAAAGAAAGGGAAGGAGGGAGAAGAGAAAGAAAGAAAGAGGGAGAAAGAAAAGGAGGAAGAGAGGAAAGGGGATGGAGGAAAGGACAGATGAAGGAGAGAAAGTAAGAAAGGAAGAAGAAATGGAGGAAGAGGCAGCAGAATGAGGAGGAAAAGAAAGGGAGACAGGAGAAGAAACAGAAGGAAAAAGGGAAATAAAGAAAAAAAGAAAAGAAATCCATTCTTTTAATGAGCTCAGATTTCCACGTTTTCTCTCTGATTCAACATTCACCATGAAAAAGAAAAAAATATATTTTAAAAAATGGCTCAAACTCTAATAATCCACTTTCATGGTTCATATGATAATTTTTTAGATGGCTAAGACATTGCGGGAAAAGAAAAAAACACTGTCTTCATTTTTTTTTTTTTTTTTTTTGAGACAGAGTCTCACTCTGTCACCAGGCGCCAGGCTGGAGTGCAGTGACGTGACCTCGGCTCACTGCAACCTCCACCTTCCGGATTTAAGCAATTCTCCTGCCTCAGCCTCCCAAGTAGCTGGGACTACAGGCGTGTGCCACCACGCCCAGCTAATTTTTTTGTATTTTTAGTGGAGACGGGATTTCACCATGTTGGCCAGGATGGTCTCGATCTCTCAACCTCGTGTTCCACCCTCCTCGGCGTCCTAAAGTGCTGGGATTATAGGTGTGAGCCACTGCGCCCGGCTCAACACTGTCTTTCTTAATGTAATGAATATGTTACCATACTATTAAAAAAAATGTAGACATTATTTTCGTTCACAATTTAAAATAACCATAAAATAAAGTTTTACGAAGTGTTTATGTGTTGTCTATATGGAGAAACTATTTATTGACTTAAAACTTAACAATTAATTTTAAATAAAAATTAACTTTTCTTCCTGCAAATTTAACTAGAATAAATTATATTGCTCTAAATTAGATGGTTTCTATATAAGGAAGAATGAACAAAACCCTTCCACGTAAGACAGTGGTGGTTTGTGTGCTTGTTTTAATCAACCTCTCTGTCTTTCTCTCTTTTGTCTACATAATCTTCGGAGGAAGATTTTTGAAGTAAGCAACACTGGAAATGTGAACCTGGAAGCAACCCATCCTCCACCTGCAAGACCCATTTCTAAAGCTGGTTTCCTCGTTAAGCGTTGCTTTGTAAACATCTGGCTTTACAAATGGTGTGTAGATATAGAAAGCTCTCCAGACCCAGCCCAGCTGTGAGCCCCGTGCCCCAAGTGACTGTGTCCCGCCGCCCCCATGCTCCTTCGGTGGGCTCATTCCTCGCCTGTGTTATGGTGTGAGGTTTGGAAGCAGGATTGATGTGGGGTGTGCATTTTCTTGGGAGTGTGTTGAGCTGAAGTTCGACAGGCCTGTGTGTACACTCACATGCAGAGCTGGAAACCGAATGGCTTCTGAGCAAGGGGACGAGGAGCAGAAGAGAAGGACAATTTCCATATATAAATTTCTCCTTTTGATACAGCCCCGGTTTTATTTCTGCATGTTGGCTTGGCCTTTGTGAACATGATAGAGCTGCGATTGTGTTCTATCCAATTAGCCCAGCCTCTGCCTCAGTCATAAAACTTTATGCAAACTACTGCTCGCAGGCTTTGCAGTCCCAGGGAACAATGATAGGCTTATAACTCTTAAAGATGTTTTTGGCAAATAGCTAATAAGAGCTCTTTTTTTTTTTTTTCATAAGACCTTCAGCTGATGGAAAAGTAAAAGAAAAAAAAAACAAAAACAAAAAAAAAACAAGGACCATAGTCTCATATAGGCAGTGACGATGACAGCCCCATTAATAACATGGATCATTAAAATTTATAAAAAGCTATTCTTAATATAGGATATAAAATATATTTCTCAGGCAGAGCTATGAAATTTATAACCTTTTTATTGTCACCAGAGGACTTTCCTACTGCTCTGCCCCGCCACCGCCTGCCCTCTATCGTAAATCACTGTGTGGTTAATAACCTAGATTACAACTACCAGTTGCATTTACAGAATTAAATATTGACTATGTGAAAATGTTATTACATTTTTACTGATCGGAAGACCGCAGAACAGCCCTGCAGGACATGGAGCTGGACAGAGATATCTGTGTAATCTTTGTTAGAAATACAGTTACGGGTTGTTCGGTAACAACCGATACCTTTCGGAGCGATGAGGAAGCAGGGGAGAAAACGCTAACTCCTTAATTTTACCCCAGGCCAAACACATCAGAAGGAGGCCGTTATACTGAAGCATTGCATCTTATTTTCAATTCACGAGTCTCCAGGCCAAATATATGAAGTGATTACCAAGCCCCACATGGAAAAGCAACATGTGGAGAGCCATAGAATCCACGCGGATAAGGCTGATTACAAATATCGGTAAAACAAGAATCATAGATTGTTCAATACAAATTGCAATTTTTTGTTATTTAGACAGGACCACAGATGCCTCAGTCTCCAAATATTTGAGAGGCATTTGCCATTCGCTCAAGAAACAATCAGAAGAAATACTTTTATACCTAAAGGATAAGAGTTTCCATAATCGCTTGTGAGTGCTGACCATCTCCAAACGCTCGAAGCGTGGTTTCAGACTTCATAAAGGGCTGGCAGCCTTTGCTTGGGCATTCTATCCAATGATACACTTGGTCTGAAGGCAATTTGGCCAAGTTAACTGAAAGAGAACAGAGCATACTCTTAACACACACGTGCACAGAACCGAAAATGAGAACTGGATACACTCAGGATACAGCATGGAACCCTCATCGAGTTCTACAGGAGTTCCAGTTTCCTTCTGGCCTCTTTCCTTAAACCTAGGGAGGAACATTCACCTATCAAAAGTCAAATGGCAAGACTTAACCGCATTTTTGGGACTATAAGTTTTACATGGCATTATTTTTCTGCTTTAAGAATACTAAAGCCGACCAGGTGCAGTGGCTCTCACCGGTAATCCCAGCACTTTGGGAAGTCCAGGCAAAGGCATAGCCTGAGGTCAGGAGTTTGAAAGCAGCCTGGCCAACATGGTGAAACCCTGTCTCTACTAAAACTACAAAAATTAGTCAGGTGTGGTGGCGGGCACCTGTAATCTCAGCTACTCAGGAGGCTGAGGCAGGAGAATTGCTTGAACAGGGGAGGCAGAGGTTGCAATGAGCTGAGATTATGCCATTGTACTCCAGCTTGGGCAACAAGAGGGAAACTCCATCTCAAAAAATAAAACTAAAGTCAAGTATTCTGGGAAAACCCTTTAAATGATTGTCACTGTGAACAACATATTTTAATAAATAAATATGAGATGTTTAATGAAATACATTTACAAAGTTTTCAAATTTACAACCTTGAAGCATTAATGCATATTATTAAATTAAAGAAATTAATGTATCCTACTTATAAAATATTAATATTACAAGTAATTTATAATTTTTACAAAGGAAATAAACTCTCACTGGAAGACAGTTGGTTACATAACCACACAGAGGAAAGGATCGTCTCAACGCTTTAGAGGTGACAAAGAAGCCAACTTTTTTCAAGAGACTTTATTTGATCCTATATGCTTAATAGACGGTGTCCTAAGAACATATGGAACTGAGAAGAAAATACAGACTCACTCAGTGTTATGCTTTTTAATACAAGAGTTTTTATCTTATTGTGGGATAAATAATAATGTTAATTTTATAGAAATAAAATGTTTAGTGAAAAGAGAAGTATAATAGCAAAAGTCCTGTCATGCAAAATTTGAATTGGAAATATTCTTGTGAACTCATGTTCTTCATCCCACCTATCTGGAAAAACATGTATCTTCCGGCTCTGTCTATGGAAAAGTCCTGGAAGCAATGCCAATCCAGCAGCAATGAGCTCACATTGCACACGGGGCTGTGGGCTTCCGACTCTTCCTGGTTTAACCAAACACCATCCTTGGGAGACTCCCGATTCTAAGTGCGGGGAAATTAATTTACACGATGCATGAGATATCTTTTGTGTAGAAGCAACAAGGAAGCCACCAAAAACTTGTGGAGTTGTTTCCAAAAGAACCAAGAGCCAGAGGGAGGAGTTCTCTTTGGTCAAAACTGGGGCAGTTAAAGCATCAGAAAGTGAAGCTATAATTATTCCTTCTCAGTTTGCTTAAAGATTCTCAAAAAGGTTTATGCCTCTGCTACTTTCCAAAAGTCTCAATGGACCAAAAGCCTACGTTCAGCCGTCACTGCTTCTGGTTTTTATGGATGCGCATGATAGGATAGGATTTTATGTGATTCTTTGTGTGTTTGCTGAGAACAGCCACCTTTTCTTCCTGGGCTAAGGGCTGTAAGGGAACAGAAGCTTGGGAGAATGGAATTGAGATGTATTTGCGAAGTGATGTTAACTGCCAGTAAAAACCCCCCTCAGCCTGGCCGAAGAGGCAAAGGTGAAGCATTCGGGGGCCCTGGCCCTGAGTTCACACGTGCCTGGAACCACTTTCCCTCACTTTCCAGTGATGCCTCTTTGATGATGGCTCTGCCTGCAGCCCCCAAGTGCACACAGGATACCTGCCCAGCCCAGCCCTTTTGCTGGCCCTCCCAAGCCTCAGGGGCTCTGCACAGGCCAGGTGCCCTCCAGAGTCCAGCCCTGGCCACATCCTGTGAATGACTGTGAAGCAGGGACTGAGGTGAAGCTTGAGTCCGAGATGGGACCCCCAACCTCAGGTCCTCCCCTCCTGCATGCTCACAGAGGAAGGGACAGTTCCCGGGACAGGGGCAGGGTGTAGGTGTCAGTAGATGGGTGTGGACCATGCGTGGCCAGTCCAAATATACCAGAGGCATCTAACACTGACCCGGTGCAAGAGGAGAACCTGAAACCCCTGTGTAGCCAGCCTCATGGTCCCGCTGTTTCAGGCAGCCAATCATATCAGTCTGGATCTGCAGCAGCCTCAATTCTCACCTGCTCCAAAGAAAGAATTTGACTAAGGGACAGAAGGCAGAAGGAGAGACAGAGGCAACTTTTGGAGTAGGAGTGAAAGTTTATTAAAAAGCTTTAGAACAGGAATGAGAGGAAAGTACACTTGGAAGAGGGCCAAGTGGGTGACTTGAGAGATTCGTGTGCACGGTTTCACCTTTGACTTGGGGTTTTATATGTTGGCATAATTCTAGGGTCCTTCGTTCCTTCTCCCCTGATTCTTCCCTGGGTTGGGCTGCATGTGCAGAGGCCTGCCAGCCCTTGGGAGGGGACGGGCAGTGTGTTTACTGGAGTTATGCACACACTTGGGGCATGCTTCCCTTACCAGTCCAGTATTCCAGCTAAACGCCACTGTTTTGCCTGGTAGTGTGTGTGCTTGAGCCCACTGGGCCAAGTCCTGAGATCTTATCTGGAAGCTGCTGATCACCAGCTTCAGGTGTTTTTTATCTGTTAGGAGCCTGCCTTTCTCTGGCAGTAGCTGTGACCAATTATCATTTTATTTTTATTTTTGTTTATCAGTCTCGCTCTGTCACTCATGCTAAAGTACAGTGGCACTGTCTGGGCTCACTGCAGCCTCCGCCTCCCAGGTTCAGGTGACTCTCCTGCCTTAGCTTCCCAGGTTGCTGGGATCACAGCTGTGCGCCACCATGCTTGGCTAATTTTTGTACTTTTAGTAGAGACGGGCTTTCACCATGTTGTCCAGGCTGGTCTCGAACTTCTGGCCTCAAGTAATCATCCTACCTTGACTTCTCAAAGTGCTGGGATTACAGGCATGAGCCACCACACCCAGCCTCCAATTATTATTTTAGAGAAGCAGTTAACAATCACATGACCACCACCTGGTGGTCACCTGACATTCCCTGTGTGTGGCGGGGGTGAGGGGAGCCCTCCCCTGCCTTGCTTCTGCCTGACTGGCTACCTACTATAACATCTTCTCTGCTCTTATTTTGTCTATTGAGGACACAGGATGTGCCTGCTTTTGAAATGAAATCGAGACCTTTTGAAATTACCTAAATTTTTAGTAGGACAACTGCAGAAACTTTCAAGATACACTGTCTTTTGAATAACCTAGACCATTAGAAGCTCAAAATGCCTTGGGGCCATGAGAGCAGAAGGGGAGATTTTATGGAGGGCTTTCATTTCAGCAAGTTGTGTTTTGTTCTGTTCGAATTGCTTCTAAAAACTATAGCTCCTCATTTAATAATTTTGATGATTGTCTTTCTCTAAATTCAGTCAAAATTAAGTGTAAGAAAAACCTGAAAGAAAAATCCTGAATGAAACAAACAAAAACAAAAGAAAACTCATGCATTAGCCTCTGTCTCTCTGTGTCTCTCTCTTATATTTGTATGAAATGACAAAAGATCCCAAACAGCTAAAGGAATCCTCAGCAAAAAGAACATAGCTGCAAGCATCACACTACCTGACTTTGAACTGCACTACAAAAGCTACAGTAACCAAAACAGCATGGTACTGGCATCACCTCAGACACACAGACAATAAAACAGAATAGAGAACCCAGAAATTAATCCACAGCCTTACAGCCAACTCATCTGTGACAAAGTTGCCAAGAACATACAATGGGAGGAGGACACTCTCTAATAAACAGTGCTGGAAAACCTGGAGAGCCATATGCAGAAGGAAACAACTGGATTCCCTTCTTTTGTCACATATGAAGATCAACTCAAAATATATTAAAGACTTAAATGTAAGACCTGAAACTATGAAACTACTTGAAAACAACATTGGAGAAATACTACAAGTCATTGGTTTCAGCACAGGTTTTTGAGATGAGACCTAAAAGCAGACAATAAAAGCAAAAACAGAAAAATGAAATGAACAAAACTTCTGTACAGCAAAGGGAGCAATTAACAAAGTGAGAAAAACATGTACAGAATGAGATAATATATTTACAAACTATCCATTCAACCAAAGATTAATAACTGGAGTAGCTAAGGAACTCAACTCAGTAACAAAACAAAAACACCCAAATAAGCTGGTTAATACGTGGGCAAAAGATCTGAACAGACATTTCTCAAAAGAAGACATACAAATGGCCAACAGGTATATGAAAAAAATGCTCAACATCACTAATCATCAGAGTAATGCAATCAAAACCACAATGAGATACGAGCTAGCCCCACTTAGAACGACTTTTATCAAAAACACAAGAATAACCAATATTGACAAGGATGCAGAGAAAGGGGACTGCTCACTCACTGTTAGTTAGTACACTAGTACAGCCATTATTTAAAAAAAAATGCAGGCTGGGTGCAGTGGATCATGGCTGTAATCCCAGCACTCTGGGAGGCCGAGGCGAGCAGATCACTTGAGGTCAGGAGTTCGAGACCAGCCTGACCAATATTGTGAAACCCCCCTCTACTAAAAATACAAAATTTGCTGGGTGTTGCATTCCTGTAATCCCAGGTACTTGGAAGGCTGAGGCAGGAGAATCACTTAAACCCAGGAGGCAGAGGTCACAGTAAGCTGAGATTATGCCATTGCACTCCAGCCTGGACAACAAGAGCAAAACTCCTCCTCAAAAAAAAGAAAATTTGCATGGCAATTCCTCTGTAAACTAAAAATGTAGCTACCATATGATCCAGCAATTTCATCCAGGTATCAGTACATCACAAAGATAGATGCAGTCCATCTTTATGACAGCAGTATTCACAATAGCCAAGATACAGAGTCAGCCAGAGTCTCATGGATAAATGAATACGGAAAATGTGTTTTATATACACAATGGAATATTATTCAGCCATAAAAAACGAATAAAGTCATGCCATTTGCAGCAATGTGGATGGAACTTAAGTTCTTTATGTTAAGTGTAATAAACCAAGCACAGAAAGACAAATATTGCAGTGCTCACTCATATGTGGGAGCTAGGAAAGTGCCTGGGATCTAGTATGCATCTAGTTAATGTGATTCAAAATCCCTGAAAACAAAATCATAGGAACACTTATCTGCAACGAGGTGGAAATAGAAAGCAGAATGTGTTAAATAGTTGATGTGGCCGGATTTGTGGAAGAGTCAACTGAACTCTGTGGGAAGTTACCAGACCTGACTTCAGGAAGCTTATAGATGATCATTCCTCTGAACTAGTTTTATTTTACTCTGGATTTAATAAAAAATGGGAAAATAATGTTATATGAATGGAGTTATGCATATATGTGCATACATCTATAAACAGCTGTTTCTCCTTTAAAATTGAGTTATTTGCTGCCCACATAAAGAAGCTTCTTTAAAAGTGGCAATATTTTTGTACCTGTCTCAGCACAGAAAAAAAAAAAAACTTCAAAAAATTACAAATAATAATTTTTATATATAAAATAAATATTTCAATTCAGAAAGAAACTATTTCTGGAAAATTAAACTTCTTTTTGTTGACCATTAGGATACAGAAAATGTTAACTTCTTTATATCCACACTGAGAAGCTTCAGAATGGAATTATAATAATGACATTAAATTTTATGTTCGATCAAGAAGGGCCAGGCCTTCATGTCATGTAAATATAGCATTTGGGCAAAATGTTGAAACTTTCACTGGGATATTTGCAGTGATAAAAACACAAGTTAGGGCAATGGAAGAATATAGCTCCCATCCACGCTTTCACTTCCGCTTCTACTGCTGGGTCTTCCCTCCTGTGGGGCAGTAATAAAAGGAGAGCAGAAAGCTGGAAATTACACGCTGTAATGGTAATGTCAGTTATACTCTGTATTTAAAAATCGTCCTGAGAGCAATGGCTCACACATGTAATCCCAGCACTTGGGGGACCAAGGCAGATAGATCACTCGAGGCCGGGAGTTAGAGACCAGCCTGGCCAACATGGCAAAACCCTGTCTTTAGTGAAAATACAAAAATTAGCTGAGCATGGTGGCACACACTTGTCATCCCAGTTACTCAGGAGGCTGAGGCAGGAGAATCATTTGAACCTGGGAGGCGGAGATTGCAGTAAGCCAAGATCTCACCACTGCACTCCAGCCTGGGCAACAAAGCAAGACTCTGTCTCAAAAAAAAAAAAAAAAAAAAAGAAGAAGAAGAAGAAGAAGAAAGAGAAGGGAAAAAAAGACGTTTAGAATTACCCAAGAAGACGTCCACCTTTGTCCTTGACTTCTAAAAAGTGATCTCTGAGAGGTCTGTTAGAAGTGTCTTTGTTTAGGATGGTAGCTGGCCATACCGTATCTGGGTGGGACTGGCTGTTAGAAGAACAACTGTGAAAATGATTTAAGATGAGGGCAGCTGCAAGGGTTGGAGGCTGCTGACTGAGATTAGGCACATGGACGATCAGTCAGTCCATCATGCTTACACAACAAGGTCCCAGTGAAAACTCTGGACAGGTGAATGTCCCTGGCTGGCAAGACTTTGCAAATATTGTCACACCTAAATGCCAGGAGGGTAGATCACTCTGACTCCCTAACGAGATGAGAAATGGAAGCTTCATGCTTGAAATCCTCCTAGATTCTACTATGTGTGCTCCTTACCTTGGTGAATTTTATTTTATTTTATTTAGAGATGGTATCTCACTCTAGCTGGAGTACAGTGGTGTGATCTTGGCTCAGAGCATCCTCTGTCTCCAGGGTTCAAATGATTCTCCTGCCTAAGCCTCCCTAGTAGCTGCATTTGCAGGCATGTGCTACCATGCCCCATGCACAAATAGGTTTTTTTTTTGTTTGTTTGTTTCTTGTTTGTTTGTTTGTTTGTTTTTGCATAGAGATGGGGTTTCACCATGTCAGCCAAGCTGGTCTCCAACTCCTGACCTCAGGTGATCCTCCCACCTCAGCCTCTTAAAGTGCAGAGATTACAGGCACAAGCCACTGCACCCAGTCCCTTTGGTGAATTTTAATCTGCATCCTTTCCCTGTAATAAATCTAACCATGAGTATAATAAGTTTCAGTGAGTTTTGTGAGTGTTTCTAGTGAACTATCAAAACTGAGAGTGGTCTTGGGGACCCCAGAACTTGCAATTGTGTAAGAAGTAAGTGTGGAATATTTCCTTAAAACCTATAGTTGGCCTAAACTGTTGCACAGTCTAACTCAAAATTTCTCGAAGACTGAGTCCCTTCATTTTTATTTTTCTATTATATATAACTTATTTTTTTATTAAAATAAATAGCATAAAGATGTAAGTTATAAAACCAAATAGTCCGGAAAGACTTATTACAAATAAGGCATTTCCCTGCCCCACCATTTCTCTCTGTAATTAGAACTCTGACGACGGTCACTTTCAATACGTTCCCTCTTTTGCTTCGTGATATGTACTTTCCATATATCTAAATGATATACATTTCTATTATTTAACTTTTTATTTTGGATCTTATCTATTAATATTCTATATGAAAGACTAGAATTAATTTTATTTATACCACACGTCATTTCATTCCTTGCTCTGCATTCCTTCTGATATATGCTTCCCACCTAATTCTGTTTCAAATGTTGGTAAAAGAGCATTTGGCGCTCATCTTAATGCGTTTTCTTCTTGTCTGCCACACAGACTATACTATGGTTATACTGTCTTTGTCGCACAACTATTTCTGCTTTTTTTTTGAAGTATCAGTTACTTTTTTGTCTGTATGTTTTATTTAATACATACCATTTGTCAAAATTAAAAAAAAAAATCCTATATTTTTTCATTTTTTTAAATGTCTGACTTCCCACTAAACCCCTCAATTTCCCGGCTTCAATTCATACTGTTTTCTTTCTGGGATGATCCTGCATCATCTGGGACTTGTGTCTGCTCCCCCCCCCCCACATCAAATCCTGTTTTCTGAATCCTGGCCTATTTTCTTGACTACATACAAGTTTTAGTCTATGTAGCTGCTAAAGAAGGAGTGCATGTGAGTAACATGCTGAGGTCTAGAATTTCTGAAAAGGCCTTTAATTATTTTTTCACCATTGATTAGTACAGCTAGTACAGTTGGGTATAGAATTCTTGATAAGAAAACACTGCACTCAGACCCTCCCTACTCATGCTCATCCTCAGTTCGTAAGGATTATTCTCAATCCTTTCCTCCCCTCTTGGAATATTTTAGAATCTTTTCCTTATTTTCAGTGTCCTGAAATTTTATAACAATGTGCTGTGTGTGTCTTAAGGTGGTTTTATTTATTTATTTTTGGTGCGGTATGTATGTCTGTGTGTGTGCTTATCTTTTAATCATTCATTGCTCTGGGTGGTCATTGGAAGCTTTGACTATGGAACCTGATATAATCTACAGTTTCTTTAATTTTCTCATCTCCTATTATCCATTTTCTATTCTGTCACTTATTAGACAGTCAAACTTGGGAGTTAATCCTCGAGTTTTCTCATTTTCCCCCATTTTTCATCGCTTTGTCTCTTGGTCTGCTATATGAAAGACTTCCTCAAGTTTGTTTTCTCATTCTATGTATTTTTAAAATCTGTACATAAATGCATACATACAGACACACACCTATATCAGTTATATGCCATATATATATATAAAACATAAGCATATTCATTATAGGTATAATTTATGGAAAGTTAAAAAAGTTCTGAGAAGTTATTTTAGGTAATATTTGCATAGAAACATATTACATAAAATGTGACATAAAATAACTTCCCAGAACTTTTTTCTGCTTCTTAAACATTTACTTTTAGAGCATCTGGTTCTTAGCTCATGGATGCAACATCTTCTCTGAGTCATCTGCTCTCTGCTTTGTCACTGTTCCCTTCATATTCCTTTCAAGTCTGATGATCCTAGTCTCTGACTGTCTTTTAGTGTCTGATGCTTTGTGACTCTTCCTTCATATTTGAGAAAGGGGTGTAGAAAAGTCTTTCCGAGCTCTGGTTTCCACCCAGGCTCCAGCAGGTGGACCTTCTGGTGTGGTTTTCCTGTGGGGTGATAGAGAGTGGATGAGTACGTCTCACTAGTAATACCAGATGTCAGGATCTGTGTGTCCTTTCTCCCATTTCAATGTTTTTCCTTGGAAAAAAATCTTCAATATCTTTTAGGGAAAGAACTCTAGCCTTGTAGAACTGATGAGGAGGATGTTGCACGTCTCCAAGGTCAGGAATTCAAACTTCTGCTTAATCACCAATTTGGGTACAGTGTCTGCCTTCTGTTCTCCTGCTCCCTAGATAACCATGACCACTGCTGTCCACTCAAGATCCCAGTGAGTTCCTCCCTTACACTGCCTGGGAAGCAAAGGGAGACCCTCATCCGTCAACCACTCATCCACTCCCTTTTCAGTTCCCAGTGTTTAGTTAACTTCACCTTCCATTGTCATTGAATGTTTGTCTTTTTAGAATACAGGAGAGGAAATAAAAGTAAATGCTGTGTTCAATCGATCAAGTTAGCTTTTCCTTATTTCTACATTCTCGGAGTATGTTTATAGTAATTAAGGTTAGCATACATTTGATGTGCTCACACTTTTTTTTTTTTTTTTTTTGCTGAAAAAAGGAAGAAAGGGCAGAAGGCTGGAGAAAGAAAAAAAAAATGTCTGCTGTGGTCAGTAAATTAAAATGGCCTAACCATAGCCTATTTCATATGAAATAATGGAAGCTGTATATTTTTCTGTGTTTGTTTTAATCAATGAGTGGCTTATTGAGATTGAGTCTCCCCAGATACAAGAGCCTCCCCTTGTTATAAACGCTTTTGGGAAATTTTACAAATTTTTAAAATTTTCCAAATACTTATGCCCCCACCCTTCATTATCTGATCCCAGGTGGACATTTAAAAAACAGATTCCTCTCTTTAGTTCATTCCCCAATGTTCCCATCTTCTCCTGCAAAGATGGCAGATAAGAACCAGTTCAAACCCTTTGCAAACATGGGCTCCCCTGCAGCCTCCATGACTGATGAGGGCCGCTGCCTGATAGACGTGGCTGCAGCCATCTATATTAATCGCGAAGACTGACAGGGGGACAATATGGACTGTGTTTGCTGTAGCATGATTTGTTTTACAGAGTGTACACAGACATGACCTTACACCCAGGTATTAACTTCCATGCTGGGAGAACACGGCTGCTGTTAAATTATGTCAAGTGTTTGATTCAAGTAACACATTACAAGGGATTAATCCCCCTCCCCAAATGCATGCCAAAGCAGCGTCTTCTCTCTATCCCATAAAGTTTCATTTTAATACTGTAAGTGAAGTTGAAACAAAGAAACACAGAATCTCATCAATACCGCACAAAAATGATGATACTGATAGGGATAAGCACATGTGTACAAGTCAGACGATACACCTAAAAAGAGTATTTTATGTATTTAGCATTTGAACTAGATAAGACGTGAGCAAAGTGTAAACTACACAGCTGGCCTTTCTAATGCAGGGCAGACTGCTAGCTTCGCGGTTTATTTTCTTCTCAGTTATCCAGACTTTGTTCATAAAAATTTTACATTTGAGGTAACTTTTACACTTCTTACTTGCGAAATAAATTTGAACTGGATACTGAAGAATGTTGCCTTTCTATGTATAAGAAATGATGCATTTTCTGAATAATCATTATGCTGAAAATTTCTTTTATTTCTATGTTTTTTTCTTTGTTTGGGAATTTTTAGAAGAGAAGAGAGGGTTCTAGGAAGACTATTGAATGCTCAACATATGTTATGAGATGAGCCTCTCTTCCCCATCCAAAGACCACAAAATAAAGTGTTTAAACATTGAAACTCAAAGGAATCCTTTTTGTATTAAAAGGGATTATAAGTTTGGCTCTAATAATTTGCCGGGGAAATTTCACAGGTACATTCCGACTTAACAGTGTTTTACTTAATACTTTTGCTTCCTGGAAGCCCTCATTAACCCACTTGAAATACACTTCAAGACACAAAATATTGGGTGATTCATGAACTGAACTCTCTCCAGTTTCAGAGACACTGCTGGTGCAGTTCCATGAAAGAAGCAGGCAGGCAGTGGGGGGACCCTGTCACTCCATCCACCCAGCCAGCAACGCAGCGCCTCTACATTAGGAATTACATGAATGTTTGAAGATAGCACCCCCCACAAGCCATCTCTCCTTTTCCCCTGAATCAAGGACGTTTCAGTTACACTAGGACTCTCTGGACAACACAGTGGTGGAGATGCAAAGCCTCCTGACATGAGGAAGGAAGATATCCGCCAGCCTGCAAGAGGAAACGTAACACGGCTTGAAATGAAGCTTTTAAGTCTGACAATTTACGCACAGCCCTAAATCTCCCTGACCACTTGTTCAACCCATGATGTGGTGTTTAATTTAAGTTGAGTCACAGCTGAATACACAACGTGAAAGCAGCCGGGAGCCCAGCTAGAAAGAAAGGCCTCCCATGCGCCCGGGGGACTTCCTAGGCCGTTTGTGAATGTGGAGCTCCGCGCATTCTACCCAGAGGCGCTGTGAGTGTGGGAAGCCGGGAAAAGTTGAGGAATCCGGCCACCGGCCAGCCTCTGTCGGGACGCATGGAAGCCACCCAGAGCAGGCGCTTCCCCGGGTGGCGGTTGTGTGTGGTGGGGAAATTTAGTAGTCCAAGAACTGTTTTAGTTTAACGAAAGGGCAAAATGAATCCGATTCTCTGTTTCCCTCTCCCTTTCTGCTGGAATGGAACACTCGGGCCATCTGCCTTCCCCAGTGACAACATGCTGCTTATTCAAATGAGGCCCTGAGCACAAAGGTGGCTTCAGTGTCCAGTGCAGCTTGCGTCCTCGGCAGGAGCCTGCACTTGATTGAGGCTTCAAGGCTCCGCATCAGGGGCAGGGGAGAGTGGACGCGCAGAGCACAAAAGCCATACAGTCCAGTCTAATGTATGCGTCTCCCCTGCAGAATCCTAATGCTGCCGCACTGAGGGGAATTTACGCAAACCTTATAGGAATTAAAAAGAGACATTTATTTCATTCAGCGAATGCAGTGACTTCCAGTGCTTACGCGGCTCGGAAAGCCTGGCTTTCAAAGGGTCTTTTATTGTGCAGGAAGAAAGCCCAGCTCCAGCGCCGAGGGGACACTTTGGAGGCCGGCTCCGCGTGCCTAGCAACTCCTGGGAGCACTCTGCTTTTCCCAGTGCCCCGGGCCGGGCCTTTCCGTCCATCCTTAATTGATTGGGTTAATATAAACCCCAGCACCGCCGGCGTTTGTGCGGCCCCCATAATAAGACTGTTGTGGGCTTCTCTCTGCCCTTGTGTCCCCCATTTAGGAATGTGTCACTCCGCATAGTTCAAAAGTGTGAGCAAGTGAAAAGGGCTACAATCACTTCATTAATGATTTGTAAACAGAAGATCCACAGCTCCCACCACCTGCATGGCTGGAGGGGCGGGCAGGGGGGATCTGCGGAGGCTCTGCCCCGAGTGACAGTGGAATTCGTACTGCAGGGTAAATAAATGCCACCGTGAACATGCTTACACCAACCCAAACGGCTTTATGTCGACGAAGCAATGTCTTTTCATTTTCGAGAGTGCATTTCAAAAGAGACATGAGATTAGTATTTAAAAAAATAAAAATAAAAGTAAACCTTATACTCATTCAGCCAGCAGAGGTTAACATTTTAAAAGTCAGATGGCAAAAAAGAGAAAAGGGTCTGCTCAGAGCAGGGAGCATGCCTGGCATTTCTGAATAGCAGCAAGCCTGTGCCTGAGTCTGGTTGGCTGGGTGCAGGCCTCAGAACACCCAAGCTGCCCGCAGCAGGCTGCCAGCCTGGCCAGCCAGACCCCAGTGATCACTCTCCAGGGTGAACATGGGAGTTAATAGGACATGATTACATCTGTCTAACCATATGGCTACTGTGCTTTCTCTATTTTTTTGCCTTTTATTAATGTTTTCTCAACGCTGTTCCTATAGGCCCAGCTACTCCCGTGCAGTAGCAGAGGGTACGGAGCTTTTAATTTGTGATAGTTGCAGACACATAGTCTTACATGTTTCCTAAACACATAGAGCTTATTTCAGGGACCCAACTGTCAAAGGAAACCACTCACTTCTTCCTGGCCTCCTGCCCACCATGGGAAGGCCCTGTTCCCCCAAAGTGCCCCTAGGCCTGCTCACACAGCGTGGAGGAGGGGCTCCCTAAGGGAGTAGATGGTGCCCACTTCCCAGAGTGGGCTTTAAGGGACAGAGAGGTCAGAGCTGGAGGAGGTGAGGGAGCAGAAGAAGGGCAGGGTTGCGGGTATGCTAGGAAACAGCAGTGAAACAGACCTCCCGAATGGACAAGTGGGATCACATTGTCACCGCCCCTGAGGAATGCAGATGAGGCTGCCCTCTAGCAAGGCACCTTCACCAGCAGAGGGGCCTGAGTGTGTCCAGGGACAGGCCAGTGGAAAGCACTTCCATGTCCTGTGCCCTCTGTACCAGGAGCCACTGAGAAGGAGGTGTCAAGGGTGGTTTTCTCCTCTTTGGCCCCAGCCTGGCCAAATGGGCTCGCAGGTTCCTGTTCCTGATGACGGTATGCAGAGAACTGACCTGGGAACTACAGCTTGAAAAAGGACAGGAGGGTGCTGCTGTGACCGTACCTGGTCCTGCTGTGTGGCCACTCACCCCCTTGCTAGGTCTTATCCGCTCATGGACCCAGGTCACCTGCCACTCATGGCTGGTCTTGTGCTGAGAGCTTATCTGATGACTCTGTGCAGCCTGCTTCTTCCTGTCCCAGGGCACCACTGACTCCAGGGGGCACACGTCCTGGGTGGCAGTGTTCCTAGCTTTCCGGAGTCTGTCCTGCTCCCTCCTGTTAGAACAATCATTGCAGATCCGCGCTTCATATGCGCTCACTTTTCCTCACAAGTGGCTTCTCACCAGGACTCAGGTCGTGCTAGAATGCAGTAACAGCCCACCTCTTCCGAAGGCAGTAACAGCCCACCTCTTCCGAAGGTGTGCCTAATGCCAGGCATTCTGTTCCCTGCATTGTTTGACCACAGCAGAGCCATTGCATTGAGCTCATTTCCAAGGCACACATAACTGAGGCCTGTGTGTTTGGCTTAGAAGGCCAGGGGATTTAGACTTCTGGGAATGTGGATGCCACACTTTTAATTCTTTATTAGGAAGTGACATTTAAATGCAAATGCTTTGCATACCATGACTTTGAGTTTAATATGTGTATTGTCTTAATATCTCAGATGTTTAAAGTATGCTCCACACTGGTACTCTCCAATGCATTCTTTTAAATGTGGTGGCTGCAGAGACTCTTCAGCACACACATGCCATCATAATCTTGTCAATGGTGAGAAACAGTGTCTGACATGTACTGAATTCTCACCGCTTGCTGGACACCTGCTCAGTGCCCTCTGTTCCAAACTTACCCTCCCCAAACCATGAAAGACTGAGTCACATGCCACTTGGGACCGTAGAGTGAGCTCTGAGGTCAAGAGCACAGGACACTGGACTGGGGAAGTCCAGCTCAGACTCCAGCTCCCCTGTTCCTGTGGAAGGGGATGCAGGTGGTCATGATTTGTCTGGCTCCCAGGAATACGGGAAATGGCAGAGAGCTCATGGGTTCTTACACAGCCAGGCATCAAGGGTGTTTCTCACTCACTCATCTGTGATTTCTAGGACATAAGCTCCTGAGCCAGGCACTGTAGTCATGAAGACTGTTTAGTCAAATATCTCGTCCAAGGGGGACGCTCACTTTAGCTGTGCATCAGAGATCAGCTCTTCTGTAAAGTGGGGTAACCTGGGGTTAAGGGCTTAAACTTAAGCCGGGAACACTTCTGAGCTGGACGCTCTTCTGGAAATGACCTTACTTCCTGATATAGGTTGGATGTCCCCTCCAAATCTCACATTGAGATGCAATCCCCAGTGTTGGAGGTGGGACATGGCTGGAGACCTTTGGGTCATGGGGGCCGATACCTCATGGCTTGGTGAAATAGGAACCTGAAAGAAAAACAGGCATGGTTCCTGGTGAGAAATAGACTCAGTGTGTTTTTAGGTTTTTGCTGAGTTCTGTCTGCCAGGTTTCTACCTAAGCTCAGAGACCGAGTCTGCACTTAGAAATGTACATAACCTGGGACCAGGGGCTGGTTGTCCTTGTGCCAAGACGGATGATGAAATGTATTTTCTGCTCAAATTTTCTAAGTGTCTGGGTTCGTAAAGCCTATGTTCTGCAGGAGGAGGAGGTCCCATTGCTGCTTTTTCTCCCTCTTCCTGCAGTAGGAGACAGTGGTGTTCAGGGAAGGACACTGAGCTGGAGGTTGCTGAAATCGGGACTCAGAGGCAGGTGGGTCTGAGATAGGGCCAAGGCTTCGTGAAAGCTTTAGCTGTGTCTCCAATGTGCATGTGATTCAATGTTATTTCATTAATGATCTGACATCTGATATGAAAATACTGCACAGAATACAAAAATAAAGTGTATTTCTGGAGGCTGTTTGCGATCTCACAGTTTGATGACGAAAACGTCTGAGTTTTTAGTTTGCTCAGCAGCACCTTAGCTCTGTGCAAACCTTTAGTCCTTCCTCCCTGGCAGGTGATGGGTTTCTGTGGAACAAGTAACGGGCTTCAGCACTGAGAGCCACCACCTCTGCCTGCCTCCTCCACGGGCTGGAAGGCCAGGAATGAACCTAGGGTGTTTTGTTTACCTGGAATGTTTTTCTCAGGAAGATGATTCTTTCCTCTCCCCTGTGGATGAGCAAATCTGTCCATTAGGGTGCCCCTTCCCTACTCATCACCTCCTGTGCAGGGAGGGGCAACATGACCAGGGCTTGGGCCATCACAGGACCGCTCTCTAGGGCACTGAGACTCAGCCAAGGACGTTGCATGTGACCCAGCAGGGGCAATCTGCAGTCCTTGCTAGCCCTGGCAGAGGGGGGCTCAGAGAAAGTGCCTCCCTGTCCATGTGGGTTTATGAGCGAGGCAGATGTGCGTTTCTGGCCGCTCTAAAACAAATGAGTGGAATAAAGTGATGAGGCAATGCACACAGGTGAAAAAGAAAGAAACGGAAATGGAGGAGAAATCCTGCCAGGTACCATTTGGGCCCTGGAAACAGTCCTGAGACGGCTTCCGTTCCTGGCTATGAGACGATACTTTTTTTTCCCCACATTTGTAATTATTTATTGTTTGTATTTATGACACTGCATGGCCTGGTACAGCTTACTTAATGTCTCTATACATGCATCAACATTAGTGTTAATTTCTGAGAATGCGCCAGAGTACGCAAAGATTTATTTGCCAAATCTACAATTATTTTAAAATAAACTTGTGAAATGAAAAATGGAAGAAAGATGATTTCTTTTTTTCTTTTTTTAGACAAAGTTTTATTCTTTTTGCCCAGGCTGGAATGCAGTGGCACAATCTCAGCTCACCACAACCTCCATCTCCCGGGTTCAAGTAATTCTCCTACCTCAGCCTCATGAGGTAGCTGGGACTACAGGCATGCGCCACCACACCTAGCTAATTTTGTATTTTTAGTAGAGATGGGGTTTCTCCATTTTGGTCAGGCTGGTCTTGAACTCCTGACCTCAGATGATCCACCTTTCTTAGCCTCCCAAAGTGCAGGGATTACAGGCATGAGCCACCTCTCCCCTCCAAGATAAGATTAAAAAAAAAAAAAAAAGTCTTGGTGGGGTGCAGTGGCTCACACCTGCAATCCCAGCACTTTGGGAGGCCAAGGCAGGTGGATCACCTGAGGTCATGAGTTCGAGACCAGCGTGGTCAACATGGTGAAACCCCGTCTCTACTAAAAATACAAAAATTAGCTGAGCATGGTGTCACGTACCTGTAATCTCAGCTACCGAGGGCAGGGGGTTGAATCAAGAGGATAACTTAAACCTGGCAGGCAGAGATTGCAATAAGCCCAGATGGTGCCTCTGCATTCCAGCCTGGGCAACAGAGGAGGACTCCACGCTAAAACAAACAGAAACAAACAAAAACAAACAAAAACAAAACAACAAGTCTTCACTCACTTATGTCAATGTAGTAAGCACTGAGAAGGTGTGAGATGAAAGCCTCAAATGTACTAATAAGCATGCTGTTTGTGTTGCATTTATTCAACGTCTCTTCTTTCAGCAGATACGTCAAGTCTTTATTTACATATTTCTTTTGGCAGTTTACAGTATCTCTTGCATTATAGTCATTTATTCAAGTTTGTAACTTTCCCTCTTAGGAATTTCCTTGAGGACGGGAACCATATCTTAGTCACCTTGGTATAACACGGCTCTTAGCCTTGCTCATTGCAGTTCAGCAAACATTCCTTGACCCATGCTAGCAAGTGCTGGGGACACAGAGAGGACGTGGCTCCTGCCGTTAAGAAGTCTACTTTCCCTGCACTCCGTTGTCAATTCCCATTGCAGAACCGATCTTGGTTTGGATATTCTTGAATGAGAAGGGACCTGCTGATCAAGGACTCCCAAAACATCTAATAGGAGCGCACTTTCCCCTGAATTGTTTTCTTCTTATGGTAGCTTGGGAAGTGTTTTAATTGGGTGTGCCATTTCCTTTACATTTCTATGTTTGCTATCTTGGATATTTCAGGTTTAGATTAAATAGCTCAGTGATAGTGAAGGTCCTCGCCGTCAATGAATTCTGAAGCTCACCTCAAACATGAGACCTTGAATTCCTGTGAGTCCCCATTTAAATTTCATCACAAGAATTATCTTCTAAGTTAGCCCTTTAACGATTTGCAGATAGCCCTTCATTTTAACTCATGTTCTAAATCAGACCTCGCGTTATACTCAATTACATCTTAAGGACTTATTTGCCAAAAGTATTTAGAGCTGGAGGGCTTTCACTTCTTGAATATAAAGGATTTGATGTCTATAGTACTTAATAAAGTGGGTAGCAATTATTAATATAGTAATACTTTATTAGTTTAACTGAAACCAGAGATATAAATGTTTCAAGATTTAGACTAATAACATTAAAGCCAAATTAAAATAAGTCCAAGAAAAAGTCTGTGAAATTCATTTAGTTGAATTCTACATTTTTAAAGTAGAACGAGTGATTATTGTTACTCCTGGTGGTTAGAACTAAAAGAAGTGTGCTTACATTTGAATTTCTGGAATTATTAAACTTTCATTAAATCAGAAAGCCAAAGCCAGCAAAAGTTGTTTTGAGTACAGAATGGAGCATTGTGCCCCTATTATAGGCCTCCACTTGGGCCACTGCCGTGGTGCCCTGGGCGTGGAGCTTGCCAAAGCCTTCAGGTCCCTAGTGGATGGAGAGAACCTGTCATTGTGGGATTCCAAATTACAGTGAAAGGAAATTGCATGCTCACCCTTCCTTACGTGCAGGCAATTAGCAAGCCATATAAATTTAAATTGGAAGTAAAGGGCTCCAAGTCTTTGAAAAACAGAACTGCTCTTGGTTGTGCAGCCACAGAGCCTGGCAGAGTGTGACGGCTCAAGCCTATCCCGGCTCCCGTTGGTCCTGCTGACAGTGGTAGGGGAGGGAAAAATATTAATCAAAACTCTCTTGCTGTAATCATTCCATCGTCAACTTCAGAAACGGACCCAGGCTGACACACTGCAGAAAGGAGCAACAGAATTCCTGCTAGAATTAAAAAAAAAAAAAAAAAAAAAAAAAAGAAATAAACTCTATATTCAATATCTTAATTTTTCACCTCCTTCCAAAAGGCAAATTAAAATTCTCTGTGGGGGGATTATTTTCTAATACATTATTTGGGGTAAATGGAAAATTACAGATTTTTCCATCCAAAATGGGCACGGTGGGGTTGTTTCTGGTGGTTATACAAAGTCTCCACCAGGTTCTCTATGCAGTCAGCACCTACTTAGGGGCCTTTTAAAGTCGCAGACATGTAAAGAGGCATACCTGGAGAGGTGAAGAGGTGACCACGATTTTTCCTTGATTTATTTCTCTCTCTCTCTCTCTGTCTCTCTCTCTCTCTCTCTCTCTCTCTTTCTTTCTTTCTTTCTGCTTTTTTTGAGACGGAGTTTGGCTCCTGTTACCCAGGCTGGAGTGCAATGGCGCCATCTCGGCTCACTGCAACCTCCGCCTCCTGGGTTCAGGCAATTTTCCCGCCTCAGCCTCCTGAGTAGCTGGGATTACAGGCACGTGCCACCATTCCCAGCTAATTTTTGTATTTTTAGTAGAGACGGGTTTTCATCATGTTGACCGGGATGGTCTCGATCTCTTGACCTCATGATCCACCCGCCTCGGCCTCCCAAAGTGCTGGGATTACAGGCGTGAGCCACCGCGCCCGGCCCTAAGCACTTTTTAGTGCTGTAACCTCTTTTGTCTTTGTGAGATGTCTCTTCTCTAAGCAAAGCCGCCCCCCACCCGCTGCCACAGCCCCGGGAAGAGTGAAGCCAGCATCATCTCTAGGGGCATCTCACACGTGAGGCATAAAATGCCTTCCAAGTTAGGAGAGAAAATTGCAGCTTTGGGTGACCAAAATAAGATTTTAATAAATAAATATATTTTTTGATTTCTCAAAATTTGTATATTATAAATATATATATATATATTTATTATTTTTCAATTTACCTATATAACAAGCACGCACCATTTCGTATTTTCAGAAACAAAAGTGCAACGTGGGTGTGTGTCTGCAGGAATTAACGTGCATCGCTTTAATGCGGGGATCACAAGGCAGCCTGCCCCGGCCCCGCTGCCTGCTGTGAGGAAAGGACACGGGCTCCCTGTGCCAGGACATGAGTCTTCAGAACCGCCCGCATGGCTTGGAGAGGGAGGAGGGTCCAGGAGCAACCCCCTCCCGGGGAGAGTAGTTCAGTGAGGGGAAGGCTGTGGCCGAGAGTTGGGAGCACCCGAATGGGTGTCTAAACCCGACAGAATGAGGTTGCACTTGGCGCGGAATCTCTTGGAGTTCCCAGAAACGCCCCTTGGGGTGCTGCAAAGTTCCTGGTCTCTTGGGTGAAATTGGGAGCTGCACCCTTCAGATTGATGCTGCCTTCAGAGGTGCTCCTTGACAGCGGAGGGAGGAAGTGAGGGCCTGGCGGGACCCACAGAGGGTGAAATGCTGAGGCGGAGGAATCTGAGGCCTGGAAACATTGTCGCGCTGCCAGCCCACTTGGAAAACACAGTCTGTGATCCCCACCCTGCATGGAGACATCTTTCAGCAGCCAGGCTGTGCCTGCAGCGGTGAGGGCTAGAGAGTCACTTCCCCGGCCGGGCACAGAGGCCTGGAGAGGGCCCAGGGACAGTTCCTTCCTCATCCCTCTGGGCCTCCGGGTGCCTTTTGGCTGCCCACATACTTCTTGACACGCTTTCTTCACTTGAATCCTCTCGTGGGAGATGTCCAAGGTGCTGTTAGTGTTATTCATCTGTTTGTATTTTGCAAATGAGCGACACTTCTTTGGGGAAGGTATCCTGTGAACTAACACTGTGTTAGGAGCCACCGGGGCGGCTGCGGTCCAGGTGGATGTGGAAACATCACTCAGCCTTTCTCAAGTCGGGCCGGGCTCGGAGCAGACTGGCAGCAGGAACGGCATCTCTTAAAGTCTCTGATGGACACAGGTTTCTCCCAAACTGGTTGCCCAGACTCAAGGGGCAGCACTTAGGCTGGAACCACCGCGAAACGCTCCCTGGCAAGCGGGTTTCTCCTTCGTGGGATAAATCCCCTTCCCGTGCCCATGGCCCTGGCATTCCTGTGGACTTGCCCGACCTGAGTGGCATGGACTCACATTGGTGCTGACTGTCTCTGATCTCCGAGCAGATGATCCTACAGCCGGGAACATCATATGGATTCATTTTCGTTCCAAAACAAAACGTTAAATACACTTCAGCTTCTAAGAGGCGCGCAGAGGGTTCCTCACTGGAGGCACAGCAGAACCACGGAAATTACGCTGAGGGCTACTTCTTTTTTGAAACTGAAAGTCTTCTCTCATGAAAATTTATGGTAAATTTTCCAGCCCTGCAAAGGCGTACTCTTATAAACCCTTCCAGACAGACTAATAAAATAGCTCATTCGAAAAAAAAAAAAAAAAAAAAAAAACTCTCCGCTTTCATGAAAAATGATCTACCATTAAGACTCCTGAGATTCTATGAAAAAGATGAAGAAAAGGGCTAATAAATTCTGGGTGAAGACCTGGGTGTCAGAAATGACAAAGCTGAATAAAACGGACAGCTGAGCATGTGAGCGAAAGGAGAGCCCACGGGAAGAAAGGGAGGGCGGGAGCACCGGGAGGGCAGCACCAAGACCAAGTCCAGAGCCAGCAGAGAAGTCAGAGCGTGCCCGGCCTCCGCAGCCGCTGGGCACTCCCACCGTGCCAGGAAAACGCCCTGCTCAGTCCACGCTGACACAGCCTGACGGAGAACTGCGGCCGACTGTTTTAAGGTGAACAAAATCGGCCTAAATACTCCCATCCTACTTAATCACTAAAGAACACACCTTCTTCCTTCACTTGTGCAAAGCAAAGGACAGACACAAGTCTTTTTTTCTTTTCCAACAGACATGGACTCACTCTGTTGCCCAGGCTGGGGCGCAGTGGGGCAAGGTTTACACTCCGGTGAAAATGAAGAAAAAAATGGAAATAGGAGAGAAGGTCCAGCCAGGTACCATGTGAGCCCCCGGAAACAGTCCCGAGATGGCTTCCGTGCCTGGCTATGAGACGATACTGTTTTTACTTCCCTTCTTACATTTGTATTTATTTATTTTTGTATTTATGAAACTGCAAGTCCTCGTACAGCTTACTTAGTGTCTCTATGCATGCATCACCATGAGTATAATTCTTTGAGAATGCACTACAGTATGTAAAGATTTATTTTCCAAATCTATAATTTTATAAAATAAATTTGTGGAGTTGAAAATAGAAGAAAGATAACATTAAAAAAAAAAAAAAAAAGTCTAGGCTGGGCACGGTAGCTCACGCCTGTAATCCCAGCACTTTAGGAGGCCAAGGTGGGTGGATCACCTGAGGTCAGGAGATTGAGACTAGCCTGGCCAAAATGGCGAAACATGCCAGAGCCTCGCTCTGCCAGTGCCAGCGAGGACCACAGATTGCCCCTGCTGGGTCACATGCAATGTGCTTGACTCAGTCCCAGTGCCCAAGTGAGGTCCTATGGTGGGCCAAGCTTTGGCCATGTTGCCCATCTCTGCACAGGAAGTGATGGGTAGGGAAGGGAACACCCTAATGGAAGATTCCCTTAATCTAGATAAACCTCGGCTCACTGCAACCTTCGCCTCCTGGGTTCAAGAGACTCTCCTGCCTCAACCTCCTCAGTAGCTGAGATTATAGATGCCTCTCACCACGCCTGGCTGATTTTTATATTTTTAGTAGAGATGAGATTTCACCATGTTAGCCAGGCTGGTCATGAACTCCTGACCTCAAGTGATCTGCCTGCTTAGGCCTCCCAAAGTGCTGGGATTACAGACTTGAGACACCGTGAATGGCTCACACAGAAAATATTTTTAAAGGTCCCTGTGTAAGAGAAATCACACATACCCATGGTATATGAATATCTAAGCACATAAAATATGTTTTCATAAATATGTATAATAGACAGTAAATTATATGCACTGCCTTATAACCACACACTCACGGGAAGTATATCACACTTTGTCAAGATTTAAAACACCTAATCCTTCGGTATTGCGATACAAGGAATAGCACAACAGATACCAATGCAAAACAAATGCAAATAGTAATCCTTGGTACTTGGGGATAGAGGCACAGTCATCCCCAAGGTCACTGTGCCAGATTTTTAAACAGTTTACTTTCATTCACTTAAGAGAAGGAATTTCCCTTTGAAGTCTTGCCGGTGAAAAATGATTTACAGATGAGAAGCGGATATAAAGGAGTCATAATGAGGCCTTCACGCCTGATGCTTCGGAGGAGGCCAAGATGCTTATGCTGAATGTGTTCCAGCACGGTGGGGCCACAGCTGCTGAGTGTGGATCACTGCCGACTGTGGACGATCAGTAACTGTAGATGTGTTTTCGTCTGTGCCATGTTGGTGTTCTATTTTAAGTCAATACCGGTGACACCAGCTGACATTCATGCCAATCGTTGGTATTTAAGTCTCTGCTTAACTTTCTTGGGGCATGGAAATCTCCCGTTTGGGTATCACCTTGTGTGCACAATTGTCAGATAAATCCTGGGGCCCAGGGGTGCCTGCGGCTGTGTAGAAATGGGGTATTTTTATTGACTGCTAAACACTCTTGCTTTCGGTACTGTTGAACGTAGCTTCGCTGGAATGTGAGAGCATGCAGTGCCGTTCCTCCCAGTAGCCTGACCACGAACTTCCTCCATGTCCTTGCAACACACCCTTGGTTCTCAGAAGTTCACAGCCCTGAGTGCTGACTCGCTGGTGTCCAGGATCAGGTCAGCCCGCATCGGGTACACGGTCTCACGACACTGCAGCCCACCGTGTCTCGGCCCATGCCTGGATGCCTGAAGCCCCTCACACTGAGGCCACAGCCCCACTCATTAAAACAGATGGGCTGGAGGTTCCCTTTCTTTTCAAACCGTGTGCAAGCACACGTCAGACACTGCCCTAATTCCATGTGAATCCACTGCCCCCGCCCATGCTGCTAGAAAGGCTTTTCTGTCCATGTACTTTCCACATAAAACTAGGAAAGGTGAGGAAACAGGTACCAGATTCTGATGAAAGATGTGGCTTCAACAAGCCACACAACCCCTCCGAGCTCACCCACAAACTGGGGGAAACGGTACCTCTCAGCAGAGTTTAACGCGCACGTCCAGCCAAGACTTGCATAGATTCCTGACCCGCAAAACTGTGGGGAAAAAATGCTTCTTAATTTTAGCCACAAAATGTTGGGATATTTTGTGTTGCAACAATACCTAAGTAACACCACACCCTATAGACATGTGTGTCTACGTACACCAGAAAGCCTCTATGAGAATGTTCATGGAGGCCTCATTTGGAATGTCTCAAACTGCAAGTTATCCAGTGTCCCTAAACCATAGAAGGAACAAATACACCGTGGTGCATCCATTTATGCAATACCACGTGCTGGTGCGGGTGAACAAACCACAACTATGCACGTCATTGTGAATCCATCTCAAGATGTAATATTGAGCAAGAGAAATCATAAATAAAAGGGTTCACACCACTCGTCTAATTTATAGAAAGCTCAACAGTGCAGAAAATTCCCCTACGCTGTTAGAAGTTGAGAACGGTGAGTTAACAACTTTAGAGATGAAGTGCCTGATTGGTAAAATAAGCGGGTTAGATTTGCTGTAGTCACAAGCGGGGTCATCTGGCCCTCCTGTGAAGGGCTGGATGGTGACTACCTCAGGCAGTTTGGGGCACATGGTCCATGTCATGATGAATCAGCTCTCACTGTAGCACAACAGAAGCTAACAGCACATAAATAAGTGGTTAGTAACACTTTAAGTACAAAACCAACCACAGATCAGATTTACCTAAGGGCCACAGTTTGCAAAACCCTGCTCTAAAATATAACAATTGTAAAAATTGCCACTATATTCGTGTGAGATGTTATTTTAGACCTACACTAAAAGAAAAACAAAATGGTACCCGCGGCTTTATTTCAGTACTTACTAGAATAAAATGCGGGGAGAAGGGTTACATTTTCAGAAGCATTAAGCACTCCCACTTGGGGTTCAGTCAGAATGACAAACCAGTCTGGCTCCCTAGTCTAAAGGTTTCCAAGACCTTTAAAGAGCCAAAATGTATTGTCTTTATTTCTTAGCAAAAGCTGTCTAGAAAAGGTACTGATCCTGCATGTCCCAGCCCCTCTTCAAGTCCACTGTTTGGAAGGGATGTGGAGAATCTGAGCTAGCCTGAAAGAGCACCCCTGGGCTTCTGGGCCTCTTGTGTTTGAGTAGATAAGTCGAAGGTTGTGGAATCATCCTCCACAAGTGAGGGATGACAGCAAACACTTTCACTGTTTCCACATTTGCTGAACCTAAATCTTTTCTGATGAAAATATGCATAAGTTATGCAGCCACAGTTATCCCTGCATATACAAATCTGGAGGTGTTCACCAGTACAACTCCTGAATGAAGTCCAGAACACCCAATATTCCATTAAAACCAGGAACGTTTTTAATTATTCCATTAAACCAGGAACGGGCTCTAAGCGTTCCCCAGCATGAAAGAAACAATGTCTTGTCAGCAGTGCAATGGTATGTGGTTATGGTGAGGTTAGTAAGAGTGTCTGCAGATAGCTCTGTGCCCGTGTGCAGAGTCGGTCCGGAGAAGGGCGAAGGGCTTACATCACCACACACTTGGGGCCAGAGGACGGTACCCAGGCCACTTTCCTCTACACACAACAGGTTGTAGATGTTTATCCAAATGAATAACTCACAACTCAAAATTCCAGTGGCCAAAATGAATGAAGCTAACTTTTCCATAACTTTGTCATCTCGGTTTTAGGACACTCGGAATATGACATTTTTGGATTTGGAATGTGGTTTAGAATTCATGGCCAAAGAAAATAGCCATGAAAAAATTAAGACTCCTCGGGTACTTGGCAGCAGGCAAAGGAACAAGAGTGGCTTTGGTCATTACCTGACCATGTGTGAATGTGACCGTGCTTAGCTCTCTCCCCGAGGAATGCGTCTATACTTGGTAGAATGCCAGGCTAAAAGTTAACTTAATTTTGATTTCATTGTCACTGAGTGACTTCAAAAAAGTCATAGTACAATGGAGCACTGAGCCAAGTTGCAAATCTCTTAGGTTAAGCCACAAGAATATTCAAAGCTAGAATGGGCTATGTCTAGTTAACACACTAGAGAAGATTGCCAGTCAGAAACCACACACCTCTCTATCTCCAGTTCCCAGCTGACTCTTAAGGGAAAACTGCTCCCTGAGGAAGTAAATCAATTATGGCGTTTGTTGGGGTAGGGGAGTGGGTAGGCAAATACACACACAGACAGAATCTGGCCCCTCATCGTATGGCCGGGTAAATAGTCGGGATGGCAAGTGTGGTTTTGAAAACGAGCTCAATCCTGTGTTGCTGTGAATATCTGCCAATGGCCAAAAGTGTTTAAAATTATCTCTAGGCTCTAAAAGCAACTGATGCTTTTATGTCAAGGGGGTTTAGATACTGATGAATAATCGGGATTACTCTGTAGTGGATGTTTGCGTAACTCCAGAGTCTCTGTCTACACCATGAGGAAGTTGTAGTTAGGCTGTCAATGTACCCACTCGTGCCTCAGCCTGGCCCCTGTGTATGATAGCCCCCAGAGGCGAGGCCTTGCAATCCACCTCCCCTAGAACACAGGTGACAGATTCCAGTTCAGAAACACCTGTGCAAGCTCAGCCAAATGTATTTTACTTCTCAATTGAAAAAAGGAACAGTTACCTGGGTTATAGGAGGAATAAAGTTAGAGCTGAGACAGCTAATGGTGGTAGGGAGGGTGGGATGCCAGGGAGGAGGGTGGGGTGCCAGAGAGAAGGGTGGGGTGCCAGGGAGGAAGGTGGGATGCCAAGGAGGAGGGTGGGATGCCAGGGAGGAGGGTGAGATGCCCTGTGGCTTCTGCCATTCTGAAAGCTTCAGTCTTCCCCCTTCACCCAGTGTGCTTTCATTTTATTGCAAGGAGAGGGGACAGAGTTGAGGGCATGTCAGTGAGGTAGCTAGTTTTGCGTAACACGAGGAGCTTTAGGCAACCCCATCTGCCAGTGCCTGGCCTCAGCAGCCGATCCCAGGCTGTGGGACCCATTGTTGTCTCCAAAATGTAAGAGTCTCCTCATACAATCAGGTCTCCAAAGAGTGAGAACAGCCCTCGTTCCCTACAACAAGGCAATGTGGCAGGTGCATGCCTCCTCCCACTTGCTGACCCCTGGCTGTTTGTGCACAAGGACCACACAGGAGGTTTTACTACAGGGTTCAAGCAATTTCTGAAAAAAAACTCCAATAGGAAGGAAGCAACACGTGATGTTCTGAGTCACTTAGCCTTTGCTAACAACGATACGTCATCTACTGGCTGTGCCCACTGATCTTTACCTAACTAATAGATCCAAGCCAGGAGCACCCACGTCACAGAGATGCCCTCCTACCTCCAGCAGCAGCCTGTGTCAGATGAAACCCTGGGTTAGCCTGCTTTGTGCACCCCTCCCCCCGACCCTTGTGGCCTTCCTCCACCCTTCACTAGGCTGTTTATCCTCAAGGGTAGAAATAGTGCCTTCTGTCTCCAGGACTTACTTCCTGGTTAGGTTGTGAGAAGTTCTCTATATTGTTGAATAGAGGCAAGAATTAATTGCCTCTGCTCTGTACTGGATGTTTGTGTAACTCCAAAGTGAGTCTCCTTCTATACCATGAGGAAGTTGTAGTAACTCCGTGAATGCACCCCCTCTTCCCTCATCCTGGCTCCTATGTACAAGGGCCTAAACCCCCATCTAAACCCCTGTCTAAATCCCTGTTGACATAAAAGTGTCACTTGCTTTCAGAGCCTAAAGACAATTTTGAAACACTTTTGGCCATTGGCAGATATTCAGAACAACACAGAATCAAGCTCATTTCAAAACCACAGGCAATAATTAATTAATCATTTAAAACTTTAATTAAATCTAGCCTTTAAAAACTCAGACTATTAAATGACAACTAGAATGACAGGCACCCTGACCCAGCCAGCACCTTAGACAACCTGACTCAGCAAGACAGATTAAGGGGATGATGATAAGAGATTTCCAACATGAGAGAAATGCAGAGAAAGCGTCTAGAGAGCAGCAATGGTGAATCCATGATGCCAGTGTTACCTGAGTGACGGTGTAACTCACCGACACAAAGGCATCGCCTCTCACGTGGCCTTGGGCTAACTCTGGTTCAACTCATTTAAGTAAAGTAGAGACAGTCATCTGTGGTTGAAGATACAGCTGATAGGTAAAAAGTGAAGTGGGTAAAATAATAAACTAATAAAATAAAATAGGAAGGAAAGAAAAAAGAGAAAGAGAAGGAGAAGGAAATAAAGAAAGAGAAGAAAAGAAAGAAAGAGAGAAAGAAAGAAGGAGGGAGGGAGAGAGGAAAGGTGGGAAGGAAGGAAGGAAGGAAGGAAGGAAGGAAGGAAGGCAGGAAGGAAGGAAGGAAGGAAGGAAGGAAGGCAGGCAGGCAGGCAGGCAGGCAGGCTAGAGAAAGGTAACAGAAAGTTGAGAAAAACACAGTGGCCATTTTGACCCACTTTTTAGCAAATGACCTTGGGCTGTACTGGGGAAAACCGCTGGAGCGGACAGGCTGGGGTGGGTTTGGAGAACGCATCTCATCAGAAGCAGGGTTCCTTTTTGTTTCTTGAGGAACATCTGGAAGCGGAGGAGCTTCTTTCTGTAAGTCATTTCTAAGGAAATTGAGATTGTTACTCTTCTGTGAACTTCTCTAAATTTCATGCTTCAATAGGAAGAATTCATATATCAAAATAAGGAAAGCGGCAGTCCCACAAAGATTAGTTACCACTGTCACCAGGCAATGTCTAATAGCATTGGTTCCTCGGGAAAGATCACATCTTAACTGCTAAGTGTCACAGATGTTTTATGGAGATCTCCCGGTAAATATTGTTCTTGGGAGACCAAATCTCCTGCATCTTAAAGGACCAGATGGACTTGGATACGTGTGCTCAATGATTTCATGTATGTATAGTACACACGTGGACATATGCTTGTCAAGATGGTGGGGAGGACATATGACGTTGTGCAAACCACCAGTGTGTGGGTAAGGCCATGTGTCACATTTGTTAAAAAACTGCTCAAGCGTCACGTATCGGTATTTCACGTGTGAATTTGATAACGGCATTCAGTCCAGGAGAGAAGCCAGCCGCTGTCGGTATAAATAATGGGAACCATGTTTAACTGAAGAGTCCTTAACGTAACAGACACAGCCTCTGCACTTGAGGCGGTGCTTTGTTTCTGAATTTATGGCCACGGTCTGTGGACAGTGTCTTGCAGAGTCAGCCCTGGACTGGTGCCCCATTCTTTGCTCCTGTCTGGTATCTCGAGTCGCCTCTGAACCGGATCCACCATTAGTGGCAAAAGTACTGAACAGAGTGCATTGGATGGACAGCCTGTCAATCCAAACTGAAGTCGGACTTGAGAGAAGCCTTGATGCTTTCAACTTGGCATTTACGTTTGTGGAAAACGCACCTGTCCTGTGCATCTGCTACTGGAGATACAGTGGGGCTGACCCGCAGGGTCCCAAGGCCCTTCAGGCCGCTGGCTGAGCAGTGGGAGGCATCTTTTCAACAGTCATTTGCATACTGTGTGATGTAAGTCACCTCACTTCTCAAGGTACTAATGCATTCAGAAATATTCAATGCTAGTCATTGTGGTCTTAAGACAGGAACTTTCAAGTTCAGCGTGCTTTATAGACATTTGAGTGTTTTCATTCCCCAAATGTAACCACTTCTTAAAACATACACCTTCTTCTCCTTCTCCCCCTCCTTTTTCTTCTCCTCCTCTCTCTTCTTATGGTAGATGTTCTGCTTCCAAAGATGAGGACTCAGAGAATTGGATTTTCTGTCTCAGAAACAAGCAGGGAAGTATCCCTTTGTGCAAGAGCAACAAGCGGGCCTCTATGGGAAGCAAGGGGAAGTCCCCGGGGAGAAGACAAAAACACCCCGCCGTCTCCCCATTTAGCAAAGACAAAACATTTGTCTCAGATGGGCAACATCAAAAGGCATCCAATGACAAATCAGGCTAATGATCTGATAGGAAAAACCCTAAATCCAAAGTTGCCATTGTGCTCCTCCACCCGCCCCCGGCAGGCTCCTTGCTGAAGTCATTTTGACCCCCAGCTGTTTGTGGAAGCTCTTCGCGCAGTGCCTCCCAGAACGGCATTTGTCATTCTACCTGCTCAGACAATTTCTGAAAAGCTTCTGTCCCTTGGTTTTTCCTTTTCCAGAAGAAGAAGGAGGAGGAAGTAGGAGGAGGAGGGGGAGGAAGAGGAGAAGGAGGAGGAAGAAGAAGAAGAAAAGGAAAAGAAAAAAAAAAAAGGAGAGAAAAGGCCAGGCAGAGTTAAAGGGATTAATCACCTTTGCAGTGTAGAGACTGGGGAGAAGAAAGTTGGAATTTGGTCTTTATCCCACTTCTGAGTGACTGAGCTGACGCCTTTCAAATGCATATTTCCCTTTAATGACTTAATGGCCTAATTAGCTGACTGGCAGCGGCTGTGGGTACTGCGTGCTGGGCTCCCCTCTAATTCCACTTACCTTCAAGTGATTACGGAGGGATTCCGGAGAGAAGAGCTGCCCCTTGGACTTTAAGATCCCCGAAATAAAACACAGGAGGAAGAAAAACCAAAATAAACCCATTCAGCAGGAGACCTGAAGCAAGTTTTGTTTGAAATCCCGTCTTTGAAACCTAATGCTGACTGGGGGAAGCCCACATTCACAATCTCTATCTGGCTGTTCGGGCTTTTCAGGGTTCCTCCTACTGCATTCATTTGTATTTCTTTGATCCCTTGTTGTTATTTTTAAAGATTTTAATATTGCTTTCCTTAGCCTTTCCCAAATAAACCACTCCCGGCAAGTGATACAGAAAGCCAGACTTTGTAGGATAAGAAATGAGAATTAGCAAGCAGATCATTTCAACTGTGAACCCTTCCGTGTTGGGGAGTAGGAGAGAAAAGAGGTTTCTTCTACAGAAGGTGAACTTCGGGGAACAACATAAGGGGAAGGCTCAAAGGATGTCCCCAAGCAGGAAGCAGCCCACGGAGTGCCAATCGCTCCAGCTCCAGCGATGGGTGGGAGGAGGAAGCTTGGCTTGGGGAGCACACACTTTTTCCTACTGGTGCCTCCCAGTAGGTCTCCAGCACAGACAGGCACTCACACTCATGTCATGTCTTCAGGCAAGTGTGGAGGATGAGCTCTGATTCTGTCTCACTCCCTCTTGACCACCATGGCCAGGCAGGCACCGAGAGAGGAAGCTGGTGCGGGGGCTGTGCTGGGGCGTCGCGTGTAGCCATGGGACAGAGGAAAAGGACAGTGGACAGATCCAGCTTCCTCCTCAACTTCCTGAGGCTGTGGCCATCACCCCAGTGAATACCAGTGAGTGTTTAGTCTATTGGAGGGTCAGATTACTTGAGATAAGCACAGGGTCTCAAGCTCCACAGACTATGCTCTGCTGTTTCCATGCCTTGCATTTCAAAGGAACTTCCCTGAAAAGAGTGGTTTCTGCCTCCTTCATAGAGTTGTTCCAAGAAACTTCCAGCATGGAGTGGAGAGACGTCCTGATGCCATGCTGTCCCCAACAATCCCTTCCAGCTGTGACAGGGAGAAACACGTCTACGGGGGACCCAGGCTCAGGGGGTGGTGCCCAGAATGAGCCTGAGCTCCAAACATCCCGGAGTAAATTTGATGAAGACACTCAGTCCAGAAGAGGGACTGGCGAGTGTCTATAAATATGTGGAAAATAGTTAAGAGAAATGTGCTTTATGTGAGAGAAGGGGATCTAGTTCTGTTTCTGCCTTGCGGGGTGCTGGGCAGATATTTAATGACTCAAGGACCAAGACACGCAAGGAACAAGACTTACTGGTCACGAAAGCCGTTCCACCATGGACAAAGCCATTCCTAACAGAATCACCATGAAATGGGTAACTAAGAATTCCCATTACTATTTAAAAATGTTACTGATACCTTTACTCAAGTGAGTATTGAAACGAAAGCCAAAATTATCAACTTTTAAGAAAACTAAAATACTCAGATGAACCAATCTGTAAAATAAAATAAAAAACATTCTGCTTTCCAAAAGGTCAGTTATCACCAAGAATGCAAACACTGATGAGTGAACTTTTGTGGCTGTGTGAAGGTACTCTAGTTGCACGTATAAGTCATTTATAAGACAGAATATGAGATATTTGACTAAATTCTTTCTGAAGTTTCAAATACCACACAAGGGAAGAACTCATCTTTTTTAAAAATTGCAAAATTGGCCTGCCACGGTGGCTCACACTGGAATCCTAGCACTTTCGGAAGCCGAGGTGCGCAGATCACCAGGTCAGGAGTTTGAGACCAGCCTGATCAACATGGTGATACCCCATCTCTACTAAAAATACAAAAATTAGCTAGAGGGGTGGTGGCAGGTGCCTATAATCCTAGCTACTCAGGAGGCTGAGGCCGGAGAATTATTTGAACCCGAGAGGCAAAGGTTGCAATGAGCTGAGAGCATGCCATTGCACTGCAGGCTAGGCAAAAAGGTGAGACTCCATCTCAAAAGAAAATCGTAAAATTATAGTGATTTTCACTCAATTTTATGCTAGAAAAGTTCTAGCTTGTGTAACAACAGCTGTGGGAGATAAGATATTGTCTATCTCATCTTTCAAGGAGAATTATGGGAAGTCACTTATTTTGTTACATGCACACACACACATCACAACTCTATGTAGTTCTGAAATTAACTTGGTTCCAAGGAACAAGAGTGAAACCTCGGTATTACTCAGCAAAACTTAGAAAGCTTAGCCTCAGCTCTAGCTGATAGGACATTGCAGGTTTCATGTCCTCTCCGGCTTCCAAAGCCTTTGCCAACATTGCAGCTGCCCTTGTCCCTGCTGATGAGTTTGCCTTGAACTGAAAGGAGCCTATGTAATAAGATGTCACTCAGACTGCTCTGTTCACCCCTTAAAATATCTTCCATCAAGAAGAGAAATGTCTCCTGGGTAGAAAAATTCTGATTCCCCACTTCATGGTAGACTATGCATAGTGATTTCCTTCCACAGAGTACAACATGAAAAGGGGTTCGAGTGAGGAGGAGTAGCCTTATAGTGACAAGCACTGCCTTGGCCAGATGATCAGGGTCACACCGATGGTAGTAGTCAGGCTAAACGTATGTAGTCTTCACGTGGTAAGACGGAACTACCACTTCACCTGGGAGGCTTTCTCCCAGGAACCCACAGCCCCAGCCGAATCACGAGTAAAATATCAGACGAGTCCCAGTTAAAAGACAATTTACAAAATACTTGACTAGGAGTCCTCAAAACAACTGAGGTCATCATAAACCAAGTCTGAGAAACCGGTACAGCCAGGACGACCCTAAGGAGGCATGTTAAATGTGATGTGGAATTCTGGATGGGACTCTGGAGAAGAGAAAGACTTTGGGGGAAAAACGAAGGAAGCTCGATCAAGTATGGACTTGGATAGCAATAACGCACCGTGCTGGGTCATTTAATCATAACGAGCGCACACAGGCAACGCCAGCCATACAGAAAAGCAAGCGTGGGGCCCGCAGAGGGTTCTTCCTCTGCCAGCTTCCGTTTTCACTTCTTGCACCAGTTGCTGCTGACCAATGGGAATGCTGTGAAAGCTTTGTTTCTACCTGTCCATTCTTTCTCTTCTGTCTCTCTGTTCGCTCCCGTAAGCATTGAGAACCTCAAGAAAGATGACTCAAAGTGTTTTCCAAATCCCAAACTTAAAATTCAACTGTCAGCTTGGCAACCAATACTCAGAAAACAAACCAGTTACCTTCAACTCAAATATCCCAACACCACTCAATAGGTTACCTTTCCCCCGATGCCTCTCCTGAGTTGGTTCCTGGTCCTGCTAAGCTCAGAGGTCCAGCAGCATCTTGGCCTCCCTTTCTTCCTCATCCGCATGGGTGTCAGTCGATCCCTGGAGACACTACTGGCCTTCCTGTCTGGTCTGCACCTTCCTCCCTTCCCCTCACACCATCACTTCTCAGACTGTCTCAGACTGTAAAGTACTAATTCAGCTCACTCTAGTCCATTTGGAACCATATTGCCAAATGACCTCCCTAACACTGAGCTGTCTCGTGGCTCTTCCCTGTTCCCTAAACACCTCCATTCCTTGACATTTCCATACCACTAAATGCCCACTCACAGATGGTGTGAAGGCTCATCATCCGTCTCCCCAGACCTGCCTTCTCACCTTTCCATTGGGGTACAGGGGGACACCCGCCATCTACCCATGCATCCCTCATCTATCACAAGAGGTCTCTCTCCCCCTCGGCTGGGAGAGCCCCGTGCTCCTCCAAGGCAGAGTGAAGCTTCTTGTGATCCCTCAGCACTTCAGACCCCAATAACAGGCCCTGTGCCTCTCAGGACCCTCAATTCCCTTTTTGTAGAGCAGGATGCTGTTCATGTTTTATCTTTCCTGTCAATGGTCTTAAAATCAGGAGTCACCTACGTCTCATCTTTTTTGATCCATGAGGGCCTCTGGGCAGGTGTTCAACACATCTGTATTCATATCCGTATTAATGCGTATCCAGTCAAACATAGGAGCTACTTGCTGTCCATTTCCAGTATCTGAAATGGACATACAGATGCGTCGCTGTGCATGCCCGTGTGTGTGCCTGTGTGTTTGTGTGTGCACATGTGTGTTTGTGTGCATGTGTTTGTGTGTTCCTTGGCATACTCTATTGCAGCAATAAAAATGTCACCTTAGCAGATGAGTAAGTGATAGAAGGTATCGTTGTATTCTAATCTGCTAATTATTTAGAAATTGAACACCGTCTGAATCTATGATGCGAGCGAGGTTTTGAAGCAGGGTCTTCATAGGTGGCTACACATGCTGTTGAGGTCATCTTAACACCAGGCAAGGGCTAAGACGAGCACTCCCGGGGTTGCCACGTAATCCAAACCAAGAGAGAAGTTGTCACCAATCAGCCCAGCTGAACCACATCGCAGCACTTGGAATGTATCTGCAGATGTGTGCACAGTGGCATCGCTTTTGTCTAAATGTGGAGCACTCGCTGTGTCCTTTTGCCTTCCATTCGCTTTGGAGAGGAGATTTTCATTCCCGAGTTCTACACGATGTCATGAATTAGTTGAAAATAGTGTGCAGCTGTGCCTGCTTTAAGATGAAAATGTATCTGAATGGATTAAGGTGACATATGGTAGTTCTTGAGGAGTGAGAGCATCTCAGATTTAAATGAAATCTCTGCATTTATAGCTACAAGGAAATACCTCTAAAAGTTCTTCTCATTTCCCCAAGACTTGGAGGAGGCTTGGCAAGCCCAGGGAGGACAAATGAAGTTTTCCTCTCTGTGAGGTGCTCAGTGACACCCCCGAAACCTACTGCCTTTGTCTTCTATTGAAGATCTTCAGAGCAGGAATGACCACACTTGTTCTGAGGGCCTAATATCCGATGCGAAACAAGGGGCACGTCTATTGTGCTTGTCACCAGTGGCTCTATTAGACACATTCAATGCTTTTCCAGAGCTACATGGTGCGTGATGTAATGCCATTTTCTCCATGACCGCAGGAAAGGGAAATCAGGTAATTAAATGTGAGAAATCAGAGGCCAGCTGGGGAGTGCTTTCTGCTTAGTTGGCTTTCCCAGTGCAGCTGCTCAGCTGTGGCAGTCCCGGCAGACAGGGCGCCCCGCACAAAGGCTGGACGCACTGTCGAGCCCACAGGGTGCCGTGTCAGGATCCCACAAGCCAACCATGTCCTGCTCAAGTGCCACCGCTTCCCATCAACTTGAAAGCTCCGGTGGGTGGGGCCTCTGTCACGGGACATGCTTCATGCTTGGGGCTCCATTGTCTGGGTTCAGATGCAGTAGGCCGGGAGGTGGGGCTGGGAGCCCAAAAGTGTACAAGAAAGAGGGCAGGAAGGAGGTGGGGGACACAGAGGGAGGGCAAAGAAACGCTCCTTGAGCAAGAGAGGCGTTTCAGATAAGGAGTTTGCTTAGCGTTTTGGGGTAGCTGTTTTCATGACGTTTTAGATCTGGGTGGTCTTTGGTGTATCAGCTCCATATCTCAAGGTGAAAATAGTCTAGAAACCATTGAACGTACCGAAAGTACTAGCCCTGGGATTTAGACCTTCCAACCTGATGTATAAAAATAAGTCAGACACTGAACTTCAAGAATTACGTCAAGAATTACGAGAAACTGGGGGAACTGGACCCGTCCAGAGAGGAACCCACAGGGAGGCGAGAAGCCAGGAGTTGTCGGGTGAGCAAAAGGAACCTTCTGTTTTCAGCAGACAGCCTGTGAATGGTCCGTCACCTGTTTCGCTGGGCTGGGCTGTGTTTTAGTATAAATAACTAAGTTTGACATTTCAATTTAGTTCTTATAGCTTTTAATACATTTTTATACTGTACTTTTCTGCAGATAATTTACTTCCCAGTGTTTTAATAAGAACTATGATGGGAAAGAATGTTCTCATTTATGTGTAAATTTTGTTAACACTGTAATTTGCATAATCGTATTCTGCCAATGCTGTTTTTAAGCTGGCATTTTTAAATTGTAAAAGTAATCAACTATATCTCCTTAAAAAGGCCGTTACATCAGAACGCGTCGTAGTCATCTTTATTTTCAAATCAAGTGGCCTACAGAGATAGTTCAAAATGGTGAAAAATAAATGGAGTCATAGGATACTGAATTGGTTAAGTTTGGAAATACTTGCATTTAAAGGATGACAGCCAAATTTTACCGGAATTTGGTTTTGCTGTCATGGAATCACACTCTGCCTTCCTCTCCTTGGGGAACTGCTGAGTAAGGGAAGGTCTGTAGTTACGTGGTATGGAGCCACGGCCACTGTGGTGCTAGATTCCATTTTCCAGGCAAATGGATTTAAAGAGGCTGCAGGTCTATTCTTCCCTCTGCTCTCAATGTGTTCTTACACCTTTGTGTAGCAGGTCCCTGTGGTGCCTCCCTGAAGCCCTGGGCCAGCCTTGCCTTGAAGCCTTGGGCCAGGCATTCCTGTACACTGTACTTACCTAGGTACCTGATTACATTCTGCCCTGTGTCTCCACAACTGCACCCTCTTCTAGCCAGTGTGATCCTTAACGTTAGAGATAGAGGTCTTGTGCCCCAGGGCCCAGCTGACCAAGTCTCCAAATGTTTGCAGAGCAAGGTGATTACTGCTTTCCCATTGCCCATGCAACCACAAAAGGATATCTTCTTTCTACACCCTGAGAATAGACAGAAAGAGTCAAAACATGAGAATTATTTGGGGACTCTCAGCTTCAGAGGCCTGATTTTAAACCTGGACTGTCCATCAGACACCAGCTTTTCATTTACCGTGTTGCAGAAATCAAAGATACGTTGTTTAGCATAATCCCTTCAAAGCTAACTTTGTTTTTGTTTGCTGTAACGTCTTACAGGGTGGAGGTTTCGAGGCTGTGGCTCCCTGGGCAGGGTCAGTACGGCCCCAGAGTCTGGTTTCAGCTGCCTCCCCTCCACCTGTCCACAAGCACACATCTCTGAGTGGAATGCCACTGTGGAATGTTTGAATTCAAAGCTACCAAGTAGTGACTGTCTTTAAAAGACAAACAGACCTGCTTTCTGATATTGTTAATACAAGATGTCAGTTGGGAGCTCCATTTTAAGGGTTGAATACAATCACTTGTTCCTGTTTGACTTGACACATCACAGCTGGGAGCCGAATTTGGTGGAGAAAACCAAATTTCACGTAGTCCTGCCTGACACGAAGTCAGAGCAGTCTGTTTATGAAACCCGTTTGAAATGTGCAGCTCTTGTTTTCACTTGTTGTACATCCAAAGCCGAGGTTCACATGGCTTAGCTCAGAAAACCAAATAACAGAGAAAGTGGAGCAGAAAGCAGATACTGTGAATCCTCCAAAGGAATTCTGAATATTTATAATCTTCCAAACTCTTGCAACACTGCCAGAAAATGATGTGATTTTATGCTCTTCCATGGAAACACGAAGCATTATGGGTTGCACATTCACAGGTTTGTATTTAGAATGGTGGCCAAAAATGATATCTTTAATCGTGCTGTAATTGTTTCCTTCCACTTTTATTAAAACGCTCTTTCGAATGTAGGAACGCTGCGCACGGCTGCCTGGATAAAGGTTTGTAAGAGAAGCACCCACTGCATGCTATGTAGGACCTGCTTTTTTTTTTTTTGAGGTGAGAACGAATTTAGTTGTTCTCAATATAAAATAATAAAATCACAACTGTGCCTACGGTGATGAGGGGAAGACAGGACTTTTATTCTATAGCTTTAGCAGTGAAATATTTTTTTAAAAATAGTTTTTCTCTCTAGCTACCTATTTGAAAAGACATTGAAGCTGAAAACCTTATGAAACCCACTGTAGTCCCAGAGTGATTGAATGAGCCTGGGGTGAATATCAGCCTGGAAGAGATCCAATCACCTGCTGTGTAATAAAAGGGGAGAGGACCACGAGGGCACTTCTGGCCTTGGCTGAAGACGCTTTCTACTCACACGTCATTCTCCTATGAACTCATGTCCCATGCAGCCGTGAGGACAGAAACAAAAGGATGGCTGGTAACGGCTGAAAGGAGTGCAGGCCACCTGGATGAGGGCAGGGGGGACATGGAGTCAACAGCACAAATTAAAACCAAAGAGGGGGGTGGTGCTGGGACGCTCAGTGAAGCCCTGTGTTTAGTGTCCATGCCAGTAACTGTGTTTTCTTCCTTGGAGAACAGCAAAACAAATGGGCAGAAGAACAAGAGATCCGATCGCCCTAGCTCTGAAGAAACATCCTGAGAAACATGGAAATCATAAAGTGGTGGGCAGGTGTGTGTACTAAGAACAGCGGTAAACTTGCCCTATATACCCTGGACTGTGATTTTCCTTAGCAAGCTTGCCAACCCTCCCACGTCTGCAGGTGTCCAGCCTGCTGTGTTGGGATTAGCACAGCTGGACAAGGGCTCGGAGGGCTGTGAACGGGATGCAGACAGTAGGGAACATTGTTGGTCCCCAGTGCATGGGGAGAGCTACAGTGATGTCAACCTGCTTGATTTACTCACCCAGGACAGTCAGGCCTGTTTCACTGGCCTATTGAAGAAAGACAAAAACAAGAAGCTGAGATGTTGACTCCGTGTATCCAGATGTAGGGAAAAGGAATGCTTTAGGAATAATTCATGGTTGCAAAATCCAAAATCAGGTACGTGTTACTAATCTGCATACCAACAGATATCTTAGTAGCTAATGACAATTTAGATTATTTTAATAACTTTTCTGTTTTATAATGAGGTTACATATGCCCTGAACAAGCAATGCAATGTATGACTCTAATAAATGATGAGGGACAATAAAAACATGTGACCTAATAAGAAATTTTTATATTTTTAAAAAAATATTCTTTGGATGACAATCTCCATCACTTATAAGATAAAATTTAAACTTAAAATGCATATTTTTTAAGCTTCAAGTTGACTGAGGATATTTGGGAGAAAATTTACTATGGAACATGCTCACTGATGGAATAAGAAAGAAAGATTTCTCTTTAAACAGCCAAAAAAATAAAACTTTTCATTCTCCTCTCCTCCATGAGGTTCCTTCTCAAACATTTCAAAAATAACTTGTTATTACCAGTGGATACAAACAACCTAAAAATCAAATATTATTTAAAAAAGAAAACCTTAACTTCACTATGTTGAAGGCTTTGCAATGAGGACAAGGGGTCAATGCTGTAATGTGACTGAAAGTCACTGTCACGAATGAACCTCAGAAGAAGACGACCCCACGCCCCACATCCTTTACCTGCCATCAGGCCAGCTGTGCTCTGCGAGTCACTTCTTCAGTGCCTCTCTGACTGCCCCCTTTTCACTTCACCCATGTGGCTCCTGCCTCGGGTTGAAGCTTCAGCTTTTTTTTTTTTTGAGACGGAGTTTTGCTGTTGTTACCCAAGCTGGAGTGCAGTGGTGCGATCTCCGCTCACTACAACCTCCTCCTCCTGGGTTTGAGAGATTCTCCTGCCCCAGCCTCCCAAGTAGCTGACATTATAGATGTGTACCACCATGCCTGGCTAATCTTTTGTAGTTTTAGTAGAAATAGGTTTTCACCATGTTAACCAGGCTGATCTTGAATTCCTGACCTCAGATGATCCGCCCTTCTCGGCCTCCCAAAGTGTTAGAATTGAAGCTTCAATTCCATCGCCTCTCCCTTAAAGTGACCACCCGTCCACATTTGCACAGGACCGAGTGCTGTTTCCAGAGGCAAGACGTTGAAAGGTGTTGTCAGGAGATTCCCAAGCAGACGGGGACAGCTGGGCACCCTGTGAGTCTGCCTTTTGTCTACCTTCTTTCCTTCTGTCCTCTTCATTTTTGGCCTTTTAGAGGTGCCCTGTGTAAATCTGATTTCACCCCCTTCCGCTGGATAGGGAAGTGCCAGGTGGATATCTGGCATGAGATCGGGTGGGAGTGGAGTGTAGCTAGGCCCCGCGCTTGCTGCTGGTCCAGGTCCCCAACGTCCTGAGCCTCCAGGACAACTTAGTGTAGTGCAAACTTAGTATTCTGTATGTCTATTGTGAATATCTCATTGGCCTCTCACCACCCCGACCTGGAAACTCCCTCAGGGCACAGTGCGGGAAAGGAGGTTTTTACGGGTCTCCTGTCTTAGTTCCTTTCTGGACATAGAAGACACTCTGCATGTGCTCAGGACTGATGTCCATATGGTTCAGTGTGCACCGCTGTGCAGGGATGCTTCAGTCCCCGTAGGACTAGCAGTGCAGCTGACCCTACATCGGCATCTCCATCGTCAGCACTGACTACCTGTTTTCCTTCTCAAAACCACTGTTTCTCTTTTAGAATAAATAGTTGCACCACAGATATTTTATACTTGCTGCCCATGCTTCTAAGTGGTTAAAATTATATCTGGAGTCTACAATTTCTAAAGTTCGCTTCAGAAAATATTGATAAGCTGGAGTCCTTTGAATTCATCAAATTCAAATTATCGATAAAATAATTCTAATGTAAAATTATGCACGGATGGCATCAGGATTCAGAAACTATGCAAGTTGTATGTGGGGAGAATGTTTAGGATGGATCAGCTGATAACCTGTGGTAGATTCACTTTCATTAGATTCTATGATGTAAATTTAATTAAAAGGAGAAATGGGACCAGTCCTCTGGCTCATTTGTGTGTTTGCTTGTTTTTATAAGCAGGGCATGATGGGCAGTCTACAGATCTTGATTCCAGCCAGACTGCTTTCCTTTGGAACTGGTACACACTTCCTGTCTAGTATGTTAATCTAACTTTAACAGTGATTTTTCAGTTATGCATGGGAATCTACAGTACACATATATGTACACATAAGAAAATAAGTTCCTCTCTCCTTTCTCACTGGTGATTGTCATCCCCTTCTCTTCCCTGCCACGCTTCTGACTCCTCACTGAAATCAATCCAGATAAACAATAAACATCTTAAAATATTCATTACAGTTACTTGTCGCTGACCCAGAAGCTTGGAGAAGACTAAAAAAAGAAAATTGAAATTCCCCTTTGAAGGTTGTACCGTTGTTTCCTAGAAGAAAAATCATTCTTTAAAACTGCAGCATTGTCATTGTGTTTGAAGACCCCCTCCGTCACCCAGCAAGGCCCTGGGGAGACGCATATCGGCACGGCCACACGCGTGTGCTGGCTCCACTCGGTTCATCCTCGGGATCCGTCCTCAGCTGTCGGGCGACTTTGGAATCATCCTTCATATGTTCTGAATTAGTTGCAAAGAATCTAATGGATACTCAAAAACAATTCCCGAGCCCACATTGTCTTCACCCTCAGAGCTGTCTAATTAGCGTTGAAAGAGACCGTGTGAACCCGGCCCGGAAACCCAGCGCGGGTGTACTGCCCATTTGTTTTTATATCACGTGTCAGAGTTGCTGCCCTTGATGTGTTTCAGAGTAAAAAGTGTAATGATCTTATTTATTTATTTATTTATTTATTTATTTATTTATTATACAACAAAGTCTTGGTCTGTTGCCTGGCTGGAGTGCAGTGGCATGATCTTGGCTCACTGCAACCTCTGCTTCCTGGGTTCGAGAGATTCTCCTGCCTCAGCCTCCCAAGTAGCCAGGATTACAGGGGCATGCCACCATCCTGGGCTAATTTATTGTACTTTTAGTAGAGATGGGGATTTATCGTGTTAGCCAGGATGGTCTCGATCTCCTGACATGGTAATCCACCCGTCTCAGCCTCCCAAAGTGCTGGGATACAGGTGCGAGCCACCATGAGCGGCCTGATGATCTTTTTATTTGACTTTTTAAATTTTTTGAAATGAACTCATGTTACTAAATGCTTGGGTCTGAAAACCCAGAACACAGTGCCCTCCCTTCCTCCCACAGTGCCCCTTGCATCTGGGAGAGGAGACACGAGGAAAGAAAAGATGGTGTGTTTTCTTTCTATACCAAGGGCAGGCTGCCCAGCAGACTCAGGGAAGGGAGTCAGGGTGAGTGCATGTGGCTTCTGAAGGCAAGGAGCAGGGCCACTGCCCTGCACCCCAGCACCATGAGCTTGGGACAAACAGCCCTCATAGGGCCTTCTGGGGAGCGCATTGCGATTTATCCAGAAACACACACTCAGAGTGAAACTCACTATCCCTTGCTGGGAAACGTGTTTTTTCTGGTACGGAAGCTTCTTAAAAACATAAGAAACACCACTTTATTCCAAAATGCAAGTGGTTATCATCATCACGTGGCTTCTTTCCAGAGGAACAAGTAATGAGCATTTGCATGTGGCCACATTGACCTTCTTGTTTGTTAACTCAGTTAATTTACAGATGTCAATAAAGTCTTATCTTGGAGTGCAGAAGCCCCTCCTCTGAGTGGGAGACCCCGTCCCCTAAAGCAGGAAAGCCTGTCAGTTGGTCACCCCACGGTCAGGACAAGCCTTGCTGTTTCCAGGCCTCGGATTCGTCCACAAAGGTATCTGAAAGGAAGAATTTACACAGGGTTTGCTGTGGAGTGAGGTCTCAGGGAGGAGCCCACTTAATTGTTAACTCAGTTCTACAGACAGCATCTGTTGACACTGGTAACGTAATTGCAGTGATAATCAGCTCATTGACTTAGTATCTAAGGAATCATCCGTCAGGACATCACATTTGTCTTGCTTTTCTCGACGGACTGTCTTCCACCCTGAATAGACAATGTCATCCAGATCATTGTTTCAGAGAAATGAAGCAGCATAAACCTCGCTATCCTTTTCCCTTCTCTCCCAGCCTCAGCATCCCTTTTTCTTCCAATGAGTAGGAATAAAAAATAAAAATAAAACAGTTTGCTCCATCTGACTGTTACTGGACAAAGGCAATTTTCAATAAGGGCAGGCGTAGACAATGTGTCTACAGAACCTGTACACTCTCCATCTCAAGTAGGGCCTCCCATCTGTGCCCACTGACAGGTGCAACTCCCCCTCTGATGAAAGAGAGCAGAAGCATTAGAAGCTCGAGGTAAATTTTAGTTTTAAGAAGGACGGGGTTGAAACTGACAGTAGAGGACCTTTGTTGCTGTGGGTCAGCTGCCCGATGCCTTCTTTTTTTCCTGAATAACTCAGCTGCGGAAAAATATAATGAAAACTCTCTTTACAGGGGTGAAGACTCATATTTATGGCAGGCAGCCCCATTTACAGTGGAGGATCTTTTCTATGATAAACAAGAGTTGGACAAGAGAAAGCAACGTTCAGCCAAATCGTGCAGAAAACATTATTTTGCCTTTTTTCTTTTTCTCTTCCCTCTCTCCAGCTTCGTCTGTGCTGATTTCTCACTCATTGAAGTGGACACTCAGTCCCCCCAATACCCAGGTGCCTCATGACCCATGGAGGGTGACAGCTCCTGGACCAGCCCCAGGGGACATTGGCACAGGGACCTGCCAACACCACCAGCCCACACACTTCAGTGCCTGGCACTCTCTCCTGGGCGTTTTGACCTGGTGGCTTCAAGAGTGTGAAACAGAATCTACTTTTTAAAACACTCATCAGTTTGGAAGTAAAGTTCATTTAATCTAACTCTGATTCAAATCAAGAGTTTGTCACTGTTTTCTTAATTCTTTCTTTGTCCCTGTCACAGAAACACACAGAGAAAGACAGAGAGAAAAAAACAAATTAAGATATAATATCAGCCCCTTACCCTTAAGATTATTAATTGTCCAAACTGGCCATGTACTCACAACAAAGGAGAAACTGAAAGCCACATTGCTATCTGTCTGTTTCTAACCCAGCTGCAGAGTGATGGAGGTGCTGCCTTACAGCTAATCAGAATTCTGAACCCTGCCAGCCCGACAGCTGGTCCTTTTCTGCTAATTTACAAACATGGGGAACTTTTTTAATGGTGCTATTTTCTATTTGTTACTATGAACAAGGAGACATTTTGGCAGCATTCAAAGGTAAGCCTAAGACCATAGATACAGATGTAGCTGTGGCTGTAGATACAGATGTAGACGTAGCATGGGGTGTGTGTGTGGGGGGGAGGTATGTGCATTTATGGGAGAATAGTATTTAAAATGACAATATACGGGCTTAAATCTCTATCACTGGTATGTCATGAACAGTGCCGTAAACATTGCTACATGTCTGAAATGTCATCAGTTTCTTACAGTAAAACTCTGAAAGCCCTCTTCTGAAAGCAGGATAAAGCAGGCCCCCCAGGGCCTGGGCATTGTGTGGGGGAAACGGTGGAATGAATGAGGCCCAGGCCCACACAGATCCCCAGAGGCTGAGACCAAGAGGTACTCCTCTGGTGCCAGAAGTGCGACCTCCCTGCAGTTCTGGGATGCGTCCCGCCCTTCACTGTGGGAGGCAGTCTACCTCTTAGATGGGGCCAGCCAATCTAGGTTACTCTGAGTACTTTTGAATGTACAACCAAAGACACATGAAGCCTGCTTTCTCTACCAATAGGATGACTCTGCTCCTCTTAGAGGAAATGCAAGCAAGAACAACAGAGGAAGATAATTATTTTATTTACTTTGTTATGTTATGCTGTATTCTCAACACATCTCCCCTTCTGTGTGGTTATCACCACATAATACACACAGCAGAGGCGGCGGGGAGCTGGGGAGGGATAGCATGGGGAGAACTGCCAGATGAGGGTGAAGGGAGGAAGACAGCAGATCACACTGCCACGTGTGTACCTATGCAACTATCTTGCATGTTCTGCACATGTACCCCAAAACCTAAAATGCAATTAAAAAATACATTTGAAACATAGAGCTTGAACAATTTTCGGAAGGCTTTGCTATTTCTAATAAACTTTGAGATTGACTTTGGGGGAGGGGGCGATTGAAATGAATGACTATTTTAAATTCCTGCAATATTCATCAACTCTTGGTAGATTAAGTGCATGGTTCACCACTCACATCATTTTGCTCCAGTTCGGTAGAAACCCTCGATATGATATTTAATAGCTTAAAGAAGAGTATCCATGAGATGTGTGACGTCCTCTCCTTTCAACTCTTTAAACATGGGATAATTTAGACAAGACTTTCTGCAGTCAACATTTTTCTTTCAAAATGCGGCAACCAAATATTGATCTTAAAAAAAGACAAAAGAGCAGGTAATTTTTACTGATTTGTCAAGGGTTTGCACGGTTTTCAGAGGTGGATGGCATCAGCAATGCTCAGGGAAAATGACCTGTACACACAGAGCCAGGGAATGCCACATGCTGTGAGCCTTCAGAGAGACCAGTGAACCCATTTCCAAACAGGGGCCTTATTTCAAGACATTGAGCATATAAAAAGTTCCTTAAAATAAGAGATTGTATACTAGGCTTCACAAATACACATGCAAGATAAATATTAAGCAAATACTAGGAACAATGGCAAAAATAAGGTCGTAATTCTTTGCTTAACTGTCTGCTTTTCTGTAACAGATTCTTTAGCTGAAGTGCTTTAATAAATACATGTGGAATTATTCCAAAGGCAGCACTATGTACCGGGGATATTGGTAAGGTGTCTATTAGGAAATTGCTTTTAACTCATTTTACATACACGCCACACACAAATATTTTAAGAGTAATAAGATTAAGGGTCTTTTAGCTAAAAAAGCAATTACAATACTTTTCAAAAATGGAGAAGCAGTTACACTGTAATTAGAGCCGTTAGTAGCATTGGATCACTACTGCTATGTAGCACAAGAAACTTTCTAAAGTCCTTAGGATTCTAAACAAACATTTTGATTTTAAGATGGCAATTAATCTGGCCACTTGTTCTCATTTTTTTTATGTTTTGGCTTTTGTCTATTCCAGTGGGTACCACTGTGGCTCCTGGAGGAGGAGAATGCATTTCTTTTTCCATTTTATCATTAAATGATTAGATGTGTCACATGGGATCAAATCAGTATGGGGTACAAAGAAGAGACCGTTTCTGAATTTCATAACCCTGGAGGAGCAGGTTTAAACTGCAGTGAGGAACTGGCCCTTTGAGGTCTCTGGGAGACTGGGGAGGGACTGTAATGAAGGTTTAAACAGGCAGGAGGATTCTAGGCCACTGGCTCTTGGTCCTACCCACCACTGTAGTGAAAAGCGAAAAGTCCTGCTCGCCCTTCCTTATCCTTTTTCCTGTGTTTTTTTTCTTCTATCTCTCCTTCCCATTCTTTTTCTCTTTTTATGCCTCCTCTTTTGGTTTCTTCTCCTTCTTTTATAATCAGTTTTGTTATTGCACATCTGCATGTATACGTATGTGTATGTGTATACGTGTGTGTATGTGTATATGTAAGTGTATGTGTATATGTAAGTGTATGTGTATATGTATGTGTATGTGTATATGTGTGTGTACGTGTATATGTGTGTGTATGTGTATATGTGTGTGTATGTGTATATGTAAGTGTATGTGTATATGTATGTGTATGTGTATATGTATTTGTATGTGTATATGTATGTGTATGTGTATGTGTATATGTATGTGTATATGTATATGTATGTGTATGTGTATAGGTATATGTATATGTATGTGTATGTGTATGTATATGTGTATGTGTATATGTATGTGTATGTGTATGTGTATGTGTATGTGTATGTGTATGTGTATATGTATGTGTATGTGTATGTGTATGTGTATGTGTATGTGTATGTGTATGTGTATGTGTATGTGTATAGGTATGTGTATGTGTATGTGTATATGTATATGTATATGTATGTGTATGTGTATGTGTATGTGTATTTTATGTGTATTTTATGTGTATTTTATGTGTATGTGTATATGTATGTGTATATGTATGTGTATATATACATGTATGTGTATATGTATGTGCATGTGTATTTTATGTGTATTTTATGTGTATGTGTATATGTATGTGTATATATACATGTATGTGTATATGTATGTGCATGTGTATTTTATGTGTATGTGTATATGTATGTGTATATGTAAATGTATGTGTATGTGTATATGTATATGTATGTGTATATGTATGTGTATGTGTATATTATGTCTATATGTATATGTATGTGTATATGTATATGTATATGTAAATGTATGTGTATATGTATGTGTATGTGTATATGTATGTGTATATGTCTGTGTATATGTATGTGTATATGTACATGTATGTGTATATGTATGTGTATATGTACATGTATGTGTATATGCACATGTATGTGTATATGTATGTGTATGTGTATATGTATGTGTATGTGTATATGTATGTGTATATGTATATGTATGTGTATATGTATGTGTATGTGTATGTGTATATGTATATGTATATGTATATCTGTATCATCTCAGCAAAAGCTTTATGCAAAAACTAAAGCACATATACACACAAGTAAGCACCTCTGAAAACACAACTTCAGACTAACTTTAGAGAAAACTAAACCCCTTCAAAGCTAAAGATTAATCTGATTCTCTTTACACATGGAAACCCATTACAATAGCCTTAATGAGCAGTTGAGTTACATGAGAATCCAAGGCACAGCACCGGGTTATTGATTTCTTTCAAGCCATAAAAGACATCAGGAAGGAGGAGTTTTGGAGTCTCAAAGCATCACAAGTTCACCATTGCTGTTGCAAATTACAGTGTTTGGGAAGGGAAAGCATGGGATTGAGAAAACCCATTCTGAAATACAGCTACTGACATTTACAACTGCTGCAAAAACATAGTTCCTGGACCAGAAGCAGGTGAAGTACCTTCTGCATGGGAATCTCCTAGGACATTTGCTAAACTACTTATTTAAAAAAAAATAAATAAATAAAAGCAAATGATGTAATAGAGACAGTGCAGGATTCCCAAAGGAAATTTCAGGGTGTTCAAAACCCAAGAAGGAATAGAGGAAACAGGAACTCCATGCGTTACTTTGGACTACAGTATATTCATTAGCTTTTCCTTAGGTTGGAAGTGACTGAATTCAGGAAAGTCAAGGCAATTAGATCCACATTATTGTGTGAGTTTTAATGTCAGCATGTTTTGAAAACACTGATTAATGAGTTCAAAGACATAGGACTGTGATTTAATAAATCGCAATTAAAATTGCGATTGGAAACTCTGTTAATATCATCGAAGGCATGGATTTTGTCAATATAAATATTTCTGAAATATATAGAGTTTTAAAATTAAAGTCAGATGATCTGAGCCCAAATCCCTATTGGAACACTTACTAGATACGTGGTGTCGTTTCACTCACATCTGAGTCTCATTCTCCTCTGTGGAGAAGTAGGAATATCACTTACTCCCAAGGATCAGCATGTATCCCTCACTCTTCAGCAGCCTTTGCCGGAAGCTTTCCATGCGTTACTTCCTGGGTCTCAGGCACTCTGATGGGCATGGCGTGGTTTAGTGCCATGCATTACAGTAAATCGCGTGGAGGCAGAACAGGTGCAAACAAGCAGTGGCTTGTTCATGTTCTTTTGAAGATTCAATTCTTGCCTGTCTTCATTTCTACTCACCTGTGAGAAACAAAACAACTTGGATAAAACATGGAAATGATATCACCTTTTGTTTAGAAGAACTGCACCTATCCATTTTAGTTTTAAAAGTCTCCTGGCCATCTTGGGATACTCAACAGACTAACTGGTGTATCAGCCTCTAGGAGAAAGTTTAGACTGACATCTAATCTGAAAGCAACGTGTTTTATATAAAGTCAAATCAGCTGTTAGATTTTGAGTGAAACTGGTGAACATCTGGTCAACCCCAGGTATAAAGATTAAAGATTTTTAAGGGGAAGACCACACAAAAAATTGTTAATGTATGAACAAACACTTGTTCAGGAGCATTTAAACGGTGATGAGTTTGGTTGTTTAATCACATTTATGAGTGTAAATTAAAAAGAAAAACACATACAAATACTCAAAGAAAACTGTACTCTTGTTAGTCTGGGTTTGCAGCCAGTTTTGGGTGGGGCTGTGGGCTACTGAGGCTTTGAGGACTTGCATGAAGAGGAAAAAACAAGGACTCTGAAATCCGTGAGAGTGTCATTCTTTTACCATCTTCACAAATAACACCCACATCCAAGAAGATTGAATTAATTAAGCTCTTTTATTTGAATCAGCCAGCAATACAGGGTGTATTGCCATAGAGGAGGACTTAATTTCAGGGTCTGTAGTTCAGGATAATGGGAGCAACCAGAAAACATCCACCGACAACATACTCAAACAAAAGGCGAAGTTAGAGTTGAGGCGCTCATGGCTCACTGTACAAAATGCTGAGACCTTTGCCGCCGCGACTCTACAGAGGCACACTTGCCTCTGCAGGCGCAGCTAGAAGACAAGACAAATCAAACGTGCTCACAGCGGAGGTGGCCGTGGGGCAGGGCACTCTATATACTCATACCGAGCAGGACAGATGAGGCTGCTGTCCACATCCTGCTACTCACCAGCTCTGTGGTTCTGTGCAATGGATTTGCCCTCCCTGAGCCTTAGAGGTGTCGCAGGAAAGACAGACATTGGTCACTACCTAGTCCAGGGTGTGGTGTACACAATATTAAATCACTTCCATCCCCATTACCGTGCCTAGCCACCAGTTAATTTCCTTCTTTCCCTGTGCTCTGCAAGGTTCTGCCAGTCTGTTTTTCTATAGTTCTACCTTGACTGTTCTCTTAAAGCAACTTAATACTATTTTCTATCATTCAATGCCTGGAATTTTATTCAAAAGGAACCTTGAGGATTACGTTGGGTGGTTAGAGAGACCAATAAAATGCTTGGCAGGTGGTTGTATGCTGTGGTGAGCTAATGTCTCGAAAGTTCTTCTAGGGGGTGAAAATAATTCCCAAGAATATTCGCAATGTTTAAAGTAGTCATGGGCAATAATTGGGCCTATGGAAATTATATCTGGTTCTCTGATTATACAATTTGGTTACAAATTCTGACATCTCAATAATCAACAAGACTTCACATTATTAAAAGTACATTTTTTTTCGTAAATATCTACACTTTCCTTCTCTTTTCACTTCTTGGCAATAAAATTTAGGTAATGAGAATGCTCTTGTAAAAAGGGCTGGCTGGGACTATTGGATAGTAAAAATTTTTTTCAGACTCATTACAAAAATGAAAGGCATTTTGCTTTAACGTTTATTGAGGTCTTTATTTATTTTTTAAATTTTTTTGGAAGTACGACAGACTCTTTAGGCAAACAAAGCAAAACAAAAAGAACACAACAATTTTCCATTTAAAATATGTCTGAAACAATTGCGACAACAGGGCTCTGGGGCCAGAGATCTCCTTGTGTCCCTTTTCTGAGTGGCGTTTGGTGAAAGAGCTTTCATGGACTGCATGAGTGAAGTCTGGAGCGGGCTTTGGGCATGACTTAGAGCAGCCTCTCTCATTTTCTACATGAAGAAAGGGTGCCCAGAGAAGGGAGCGACCAAACCCCAATCTTTCAGCTAAGGAGATGGCGGAGAGGATGGATTCCCCATTCAGTGTGTTTCTCCTGGGTGCGCACGGCCACCTGCAGGTGAGGGCGTTGATTGTTTAAACCCCCATTGAATGGCCATCTTCTGTGCCATGTGTCCTGCTGTGGGCCACACAAATGGAAAGTGCGCTTTCTGCCCCTTCTGCAAAACTGTCCTGGACCCGACCTGCTTGTCTTGGTCCACATGATCACCCCATCCCTGCAGCAGCTGGCAGCCGGCAGCCGGGGTCTCCGCGTCTGGCCCCGTCCCCTCCTCTGGACCTCTGCACGCCTGTGTCTGGCAGCACGGCTCACATCCCCCCCTCCCCACGCTGCCCCCAGAGCCTCACCCGGCTCCTCGACTTCCTGCTCTGGGCTCCCTCCTCAGCAAGGCCTGGCACATGGTGGTGTCTGGATTAATTGGTTAATTTGTCAAGTATCTAAGGAAATGTTTGTTCCTAGATGAAAACATAGAAGGCTTTTTCACATAAGAAACTATTGTCTTCACAGCATAAAATGACTCCATTTAGAGTCTAACGGGTTTTACAATATGAGCAATGGATTATCATCACGTCTACGAGCACATGCTGAATTCAACAGAATCAGACACTGGAGCTGCCAAGGAAACTTTTTTTTTTTAAAAAACTGGCTTTCTTCACGTTTCCAGACATTTTTATTCTCAGGTTCAGCCAGTGATGGATGCCAAATGCCAGCTAATCCAATGTTTTTTTCTTGAGAAAGCACACTATTGGCTCAACTTTATTATGCAAATACTTTTCTTCTGAATTATAATGGCGAGATGCTCCTGCCCTTGTAATTCCAGCTCTCAGAATGTAACAAGCATGTACAGCTCGGTATTTAGGATGAGATTAAGAAAGAGTACAATCTGCCAACTAGAAGTGTGTGTGAAATTCCCTCTCATAGATCTTCTGGTGACACCCTCACGGCCAGCACTGCCTCCAGGGTGCACTGGGATCTGTTCCCCTCCTGTGGGCAGGGGATGGCCTTGTGTTCCGGCGTCTCAGATTCAGACCGGCTGACTCAGCTGTGTTCTGACTGACTCACTGAAACAAACAATCCAGTTTCCTCTAATAAGCATATGTATACTATGGGCTTGGGTTTATTTTAATGCTGTTTTTGATGATAAGGACTTAATCACCATCTTTGGCCTGGCATTACATTTCCTAGCAACGAAACTCTAGAGGCTGTTTTTTGTTTTGTTTCACTTTGCTTTGTCTTGCTTTTTATTTATTTATTTTTCCTGCCTTGGAACCCCCGGCAGAGACTCCACAGTGTACAGAGTCCTGAGTGGGAGTGAACATGAAGTCCGTGGGTGACTTGGGGACATGCTTCTCATTTCCAGTGCAGACGCATATCATCTCAGCATCATGCAGATTCCCTGGATTGCACATGTGGTGCTCTGATTGATGGGAACAGAGTGGACCAGTTCCCATCAGAAAGCGTCACTGTGCTTTGACAGAGGTCTAGTGCGTGCAGACTCCTGGCCTGGGCCTTTGCGACGCAAACCTTGAGGGAGCAGCCCTCCTGGCTTCACGGGTGGGCAGGTGGGCGTCCCTCTGAGGCCCACAGATAGGCTGCCTTGGTCTCTTCTGCTCCTGGGCAGATGCTCTCTTCGCAGTTAGATGATATGAGCTTGAATATAACTCTGCCCTTTACTTCACAGTTTATTTTCTAAATGTTCCTTTCAAGCTTATATTTGATGCCTTTAGGATTTGAGGTTTTTTTTTTTTTTTTTTTTTTGACACTCAATTGCTTTTCTCACCAATTTCATCCCGTTGAAGGTTCCTGTGGACCTAATTCTGGATTATGTGTTTGTGTTCTAGGCTGAGACCTGCCTCTCCAAATGCTTGCCAGCGTCTTGACTGTGAGTCCTTTTATGGCCTTTCTAAATTCATAGTCCCCTTTCCTTCATGTCTTTTCTTTCTATATTCTTTATTTCTGATATAACACACCATCCTTCCAGATACACGTGCTCAAAACCTTGTGGATGTCCTAGACTCCCCCTCCTTCTCTCCCGAAGCACCCCACATGGATCCAGCCAGCCCTGCGCTGCTTCCCGCCTACCTCACTGCAGCCCTGGGGCCTCCCTCCGTGGCCAAGGAAATTGCTTCTTAGTAATGTCCCTGACTGAGGCCTCTCCCTGTCCCTCCTCCAACCTGCACACATTTGGGTAATTAATTTTCCCAAATTTTTTGAAATGCATACGTGACTGTGTCAAATCCGATAGAACCAACATTGGCTGCCTATTTCTTTCCTAAGATATTGAAATACATTGCTTCACCCAGAATCCAAAACCCAGGGACCACCGTCCTTGCACAGCGCCTTCATTGCGGCAAATCATGGTTGGTGCCCAGGAGGATGAGCTGCTCTGGACTCTGCATCTTCCCAAACTGCCGCTTCCAGAGTTCTGCTCGCACAGTTGCTTCTACTTTTTTTATTTTATTTATTTTATTTTATCTATCTATCTATTTATTTATTTATTTTTAGAGATGGAGTTTCGCTCTTGTTACCCAGGCTGGAGTGCAATGGCGCGATCTCGGCTCACCGCAACCTCCGCCTCCTGGGTTCAGGCAATTCTCCTGCCTCAGCCTCCTGAGTAGCTGGGATTACAGGCGTGCGCCACCATGCCCAGCTAATTTTTTGTATTTTTAGTAGAGATGGGGGGTTGCTTCTACTTAATGGGGTAGCACTGTCAGCACTTGCATGGCTCTCACTCTGTGTCCAGGGACAGGGAAGACAGAGGACACACCTGGAGTGCCAGCAGTCACTGTTCTGGTTTATCCAACCACTACCTGTCAGCCAGGTGCCAAACACTCTGCCTATATGACCCTATGCAATCCCTGCAGCAGCCTTGCGAAGTAGGCATTCTCATTGCTAGTTTCCTGTGGAGAAAAAGATTGGTTTAGATAGACTGAACACCAAGCGCGAGGTCACAGAGCCATGAAAGTCACCCAGGATGCCATGTGATATGCTTCCACTGTGTCCCCACCCAAATCTCATCTTGAATTCCCACACACTGTGGGAGGGACCCAGTGGGAGATAACTGAATCGTGGGGAGGGTCAATCCTGGGCTGTTCTCGTGCTAGGGAATAAGTATCACAAGGTCTGATGGTCTTAAAAACAGGACTTTCCCTGAGCAGGCTTTCTCATTTATTGCCTGCCACCATCCAGGTAAGTCATGACTGGCTCCTCTTTGCCTTCCACCATGATAATGAGGCTTCCTGGCCTCAGGGAACTGTAAGTCCAATGAAACCTCTTTCTTTTGTATATTGCCCAGTCTTGGGTATATCTTTATCAACAGTATGAAAACGGACTAATACATCATGGAAATTACTTAATACGGAAGAATTCATACCAAATCTATATACAATGGAAGGATCCATGCAGTTTCCACATATATTGAGATGATATTGCTTGGGTCTGGAAAAAAAAAACTTTTAAAATATATTCTTAGAGTAGAATTGAGTGGCCTAATTGAAAGTGAAAGAAGACATTTGAATAAGAGAGAGACTGAGTCAACTCTGAAGTGATGGGCAGACAACGTCTGGTACATGACCCTCACATAGAGAAGACGGGTGCATTTCCTGACCCTTCCACTTCTTCAGTCTCAGACCACTCCCACTGCGGGGCCCACAGCAGGTGCATTTTCCTGGTCATCTGAGGTCAGCCTTTGTGTCACAGTTTCTAACAAAAATCAGAGCTTACAGTAAGTCTTCATGCTCCTGACTGATCTCCAGCTCCTACAATGCTGATCACTCAGCATGTGGCAAGCCTCTTTCTTGCCTTATCTCCATGCACGCTGAAGCTGCATGTCCCTCTGCTCCGCTGATGATTCCTTCTGAGTCTTGGTCCCTCTAACATCCCCCTCATTTGTGGTCCTCCCTGACACCCCACATCTCATCCTCCCCGTCACCCCACATCTCATCCTCCCCCAGGCTTGTATACCTGTTGGAGACAGCAAGTTACTATATCTGTTTGAACTGTTTCTAGAAGGCCCAGATGCACATTTTCAAGTTCCTACTGGGTATTTCCAAGCAATGACATGAGAAATGCCAGACAACCTATCTACTCAGGAGCCTGCTCTGTCCCCTGTGTTTACGATTTGATCTTAAAAACAAACAAACAAACAAACAAACACCACATTCTCTTTGTCTCCCATTGTACACATTTCAGAGCCAAGTCTCCAGCCAGATTGCATATACAGCCTTCATTTTCCAAGACTCTGTGCTTAGAAGGTATTGGCATCTCTGGGCCGCTCTCTCCATCTCCAGCTCCTACTCAGCTATGGAGAAGCTACCAGCACTCATCAAGCCTCTGTTCACTCAGCTCCAAGAGCCTTCTGCTCATTTCCCCCTGAGACGTGTGCAGTTCACTTGAATCTTATGTTCACATGTGTCTCCAGCACTAGACCGTGGCTGTCTTGAAAAATAGTAGCTTTGTTTAATGTGTTTAATATTTTGATTTACTCCGTAATTCACTGCATAAAATGTAAAAGATGCTCAATGCTCGTTGGATCACTTTTATTAATTGCATTAGTTGCAATGAATTCATTGTCAAAGGAAGTCCATGTAAATGCACTTTTTTTATGAAGAGAGAATTTTTCTCCAGTCTTTTTTTATAAATTTATTCCTTGGCTCATATTTTAGAATCAGAATGTATATGTGCAGGTTTGCTACAAAGATATATTGCATAATGCTGAGGTTTGGGATATGATTGAACCTGTCACTCAGGTAGTGAACACAGAACCAATAGACAGTTTTCAGCTTCCCCCCACCATCTTTCTTTGCCTGCCCTAGTGGTCCCCCACGTCTATAGTTTCTATCTTTACATTCCTGTGTTAAGCTTAGTGTTGAGCTCCTACTTATAAGTGAGAACATGATATATTCAGTTTTCTGTTTCTGCATTAATTTTCTTGGGATAATGGCTTTCAGCAGGATCCATGTTCCAGCAAATATATGAATTTGCTCTTTTTCATGGCTGTATTGTATTCCATGGTGTAAATGTACTGCAATTTCTTTATCCAATCCATCATTGATAGGTACTGAGGTTGATTCCCTGTCTTTGCTATTGTAAATAGTGCTACGATGAACATATGGGTCCATGTGTCTTTTTGGTAGAACAATTTATTTTCTTGTGGCTATATATTCAGTAATGGATTGCTAGGTCAAAGATCTTAGATCTTTGAGAAATCTCTAACTGTTCTTCACAGTGGCTGAACTAATTTATATTTCTATCAACAGTGTGTAAACACTCCCTTTTCTCTGCAATCTCACCAACGTCTGTTATGTTTTGACTTTATAACAAAAGCCATTCCAATTCATGTGAGATGGTATCTCATTGTGGTTCTAATTTGCATTTTTCTGATGATTAATAATGATCATAAATTTTTTCATGTTTTTGTGGGACACTTGTATGTGCTCTTTTGAGAAATGTCTGTTCAGTACGTTTGCCTACCTTTTAATGGCGTGGTTTGGATTTTTCAGTTGTTAATTTAAGTTCTTTTTAGATTCTGGATATTAGACATTTGCTAGATGCACAGTTTGCAAATATTTTCTCACATTCTGTAGGTTGTCTGTTTATTCCCTTGATGGCTTCTTTTGCTGGGCAGAAGTCCTTTTGTTTAATTCATTCCAACTTGTCAATTTTAGTTTTTGTTGTTTTTGAGGATTTATTCATAAATTCTTCACCAAGGCCAATATCAAAAAGGCCTTTTTCTAAATTTTCTTCTAAGATCTTTATACTTTGAATTTTTTTACTTAAGTCTTCAACCCATTTTAAGTTGATTTTTGCTGCATATGCCTAGCCAGTTATGCCAGAACTAGTTATCCCATAGCAACCAAAAAGAAAACTTATGAACCAGATGGATTCACAGCCAAATTCTACCAGACATACAAAAAAGAACTGGTACCAATTCTACTGAAACTATTCCAAAAATTTCAGGAGGAGGGACTCCTCTCTTACTCATTCTATGAAGCCAGCACTATCCTGATAGAAAAACATGGCAGATGCTTTTGGTGTTTTGTTCATGAAGTCCTTGCCTACTCCTATGTCCTGGATAGTTTTGCCTAGATTTCCTTCTAGGGTTTTTATTGTGCCAGGTCTTATGTTTAGCCAAAATAGACAAATTGGACCTAATGAAACTCCACAGCTTCTGCATGGCAAAAGAAACAGTCACTAGAGTGGATCGGCAACCAACAGAATGGGAAAAAATTTTGCAGTTTACCTATCTGACAAAGGGCTGATATCCAGAATTTACAAAGAACTCAAACGGCTTTACAGGAAAAAAACAAACAAGCCCATTCAAAAGTGGGCAAAGGATATGAACAGACACTTTACGAAAGAAGACATATATGAGGCCAACAATCATATGAAAAAATGCTCATCGTCACTGGTCATCAGAGAGATGCAAATCAAAACCACATTGAGATACCATCTCACGCCAGTTAGAATGGCGATCATTAAAAAATCTGGAGACAACAGATGCTGGAGAGGATGTGGAGAAAAAGAAACACTTTTACACTGTTGGCGGGAGTGTAAATTAGTTCAACCATTGTGGAAGACAGTGTGGCAATTCCTCAAGGCCTTAGAAATAGAAATTCCATTTGACCCAGCAATCCCATTGCTGGGTATATATCCAAAAGACTATAAATCGTTCTACTACAAGGACACATGTTCACGAATGTTCATTGCAGCACTGTTTACAATAGCAAAGACCTGGAATCAACCAAAATGCCCATTGATAATAGACTGGATTGGAAAAATGTGGCACATATACACCATGGAATATTATGCAGCAATCAGAAATGAGGAGTTCGTGTCGTTTGTAGGGACATGGATGAATCTGGAGAACGTCATCCTCAGCAAACTGACACAAGAACAGAAAATGAAACACCGCATATTCTCACTCATAGGCGGGTGATGAAAAATGAGAACACATGGACACAGAAAGGGGAGTACTAAACACTGGGGTCTATTGGGGGGAAAAGGGGAGGGCCACTGGGAGAGGGAGGTGGGGAGGGATAGCCTGGGGAGAAATGCCAAATGTGGGTGAAGGGGAGAAGGAAAGAAAAGCACACTGCCATGTGTGTTCCTATGCAACTGTCTTGCATGCTCTGCTCATGTACCCCAAAACCTAAAATCCAATAAAAAATTAAAAAAAAAAATAAAAAGAAAAACATGGCAGAGACAATGAAAAAAGAAAACTTCAGGCCAATATCATTGATCAATATAGATGCAAAAATCCTCAACAAAACACTAGCAAACCAAATCCAGCAGTACAGAAAAAATTCATTCATCACAATTAAGTCAGCGTATTCCTGGAATGCAAGGTTGGTTCAACACACACAAGTCAATTATTGTGATTCACACCATGAACAGGATTCAAAATACAAACTACGATTTCATCTCAATAGATGCAGAGAAGCTTTTGATAAAATTCAATATCCCTTCATGATAAAGTGCTCAACAACTAGGCATCAAAGTAACATACCTCAAAATAACAAGAGTCATCTATGATGAATCTACTGCCAACATCATACTGAATGAAAAGAACAAAAAAAGTTGAAAGCATTCCCCATGAGAACTAAAACAAAACTAAGTTGTGCTCTCTCACCACTCCTATTCAACTTAGTATTGGAAGTCTTAGCTAGATCAATCAAGCAAGAGAAATAAATGAAAGGTATTCAAATATGAAAAGAAGAAATCAAGCTATCTCTCTTTATTGATGACAGGATTCTACACCTAGAAAACCTTAAAGACTCCATCAAAAGGCTCCAGTCTTCTTAATCAACAATTTGATAAGTGAGGTGCTCATTAGAATACCATGTATAGGTGAGGGAGTAGAAGAAATTCAGGGAACTTAATAGGAAAATGTTAGGAACATTGGTAATAATTTTCTAGATTGATATAAATAAAATAAATTTAAAAATTATGAATGTCTTTCATTTCAAATTATTGGAAGAAATTATAACGTTTCTTCCCACAGAATCAAATCATATTGAAGATTGAACATTTGCATTAATTTATCTTTTAAAAATTGTAATTGAGAAAAAGTCAAATAAAGTCTTATTGTGTAAAGTACCTTTGCAAGGTGATAGTTTAATAGTTTTGTATCTGTGGATAAGGTACTCAACGCTTGTCATCTGTTATAAAACAGATGACCTTCAAATTTCAAAAGGGTCATTAAAAGTGGGATAGCTCTAGCTCTTTATTTTATTTCAAAATGGAGAAATAGACAAGTATTACAGTTCCTGGTCATCACAACAGAAGCTGAAGTAAGCCTAACATGGGGTTAATTCATCCAGAAGTGTTGAATTAAGTCTATGAACTAGGCAGTGTTGAGATAAAGTCTCTACAGAGCTTGGCTTCGTCAGTTTCATTAGGAAAGTCAGGGATGAAGGAGACAAAATAGAGAATCTGTTGGTACAAGAAAATATGCATGCTTCAGAGAACCTATTTATCGTAGAGGAGACCACATTCACATACACTTAAAGCTACACAGTTTATATATTTTATTACCACTGTTAAATTGCTACAAAATTTAAAAAGACATTTGTTGCAAAGGATAAGGAAGTCACCTTTGTAAACAAAAATTCAACAGTGAACATATAATTTATACAAGAGTGTGGATGCAGTCTCCCCTTTATATAGAGGGATTTTTTGAGAGGGTAAAAGGAGAACCTTAGAGTCTTCCTCCTTCCAGATAAGTGAAAACCAACCCCATGACTAAAGCAGAAAGCCCAGTGCTCAAAGGGATCACCGCCTCTGCAATCACTTCTTCTGAAAGTATTCACTGAATGGTGACTAAGCATCCAACATTAAATTAGATACCATGAGTGGACAAATAATAAAATGCATCTCTATCTAAGGCTCCTGGTGAGGAATGCATGAAGGAATCATAAAGAAACCATACCTTCAGAATTATCATGTGGAAGGCTTACATCTGGGAATCAGACAGCTTGAGAATCTCATCCTACTGGCATTGACCTGCAATCTCTAGAACCTGCCTAGCGTTTTGTCCATGGCCAGCATGAGGCGCCTCAGTCTCAGTGGTTCACAGTGGCTCTGTGCTGTCTCGTAGCCACTGCGCCATCTGGGTCAGAGACAACACCACTTGTATAGGGTCCCAGGAAGGACCTGGTGGACTTACAGGCAGGGTCCCACTCCTGGGACCCATTCTTAGCTGATATTTATGTCCCTGGGGAAGGTACAGTTGATCGCTGAGACTCAGTGCTTTGATCTGTAAAATGGAAAAGACTCTCACATCTGACATGTGGAAACAGAGATGAGGGCTCCAGCCCAGCATGTTTTTCCTGTGTTCAGAAATGTGAGATTTTTCCTGTGCCCCACATTCCTGAGCAAATTTTGTAAGGTGAGAAAGTAAAAAACATACCGAAGGTCCAGCAGTCTAACATGACATATAATAAAATATAATACACAGGTTAATGGTTCAACTGTACAGTCTGATTAGCAGAAGAAATACAACACAGTATTTGGTTGATCAATAGGTGACTAGTTTGCAATAATCAATTGTACATTTCAAATTAGATAGAAGAAAATAATTTGAATGTTTCTAGCATAAAGACAGAAAATGTTTGATGTATTTCTAATAGATATGAAGTAGATATCCCAATTATACTTATTTGATCTTTGCAAATTGTGTGAATGTATTGTTATCAAATGTACCTTGAAAATATGTGCATCTATTGTATATCAATAAAACACAAAATTAAAAGCATATATAATATGCAACATATAATAAAAACAGTTTACTATGAATAGTTAAAATTGGCTCATTTCATTCAACATAACGTCCTCAAATTCACCATGCCGTAGCATGTGCCATAGTTCCTTCTGTTTAAAGGCTGAAAAAAAAAAAAAAAATATATATATATATATATATATATATATTTAAAAATTATGAATGTCTTTCATTTCAAATTATTGGAAGAAATTATAACATTTCTTCCCACAGAATCAAATCATATTGAAGATTGAACATTTGCATCAATTTATCTTTTAAAAATTGTAATTGAGAAAAAGTCAAATAAAGCCTTATTGTGTAAAGTACCTTTGCAAGGTGATAGTTTAATAATTTTGTATCTGTGGATAAGGTACTCAGTGCTTGTCTATTTCTCAAGCTAGTCTGTTGTCTATTTCTCAAGCTGTTCTCAAGCTCACTGCAACCTCCACCTCCTGGGTTCAGGCAATTCTCCTGCCTCAGCCTCCTGAGTAGCTGGGATTATAGGCACGTGCCACCATGCCCAGCTAATATTTTTGCATTTTTAGTAGAGACGGGGTTTCACCATGTTGACCAGGATGGTCTCGATCTGTTGACCTCATGATCCACCCGCCTCGGCCTCCCAAAGTGCTGGGATTACAGGCTTGAGCCACTGCGCCCAGCCAAGGCTGAAAGTATTGAACTGTGTGTATAGATACCACATTTTGTCTATCCCTTTATCCATGGATGGACACTGGGCCGCTTCACTATTTGGCTATCATGAATAACACGACTGTGGACATGTATGTACAATTAGCTGAGTCCTGATAAATTCATTTTCATTTCATTACATTTTAGTTATTTGAAATGGAACCAGTCACATGTGGCTAGTGACTGCAGTAGCAGACAGTTCTCGCAAAGGTTTGGCTGCACAATCCCATCTCAGATTAGACAGTGAGGAAGGGGAGGCTGAGGACAGTCTCGCATCTTTATGCTGGATCTCTTCTCTCGTTAATTTGGTAGATTACATTTCTCAAGCTGTACTGAAATACTGAGAGAAGAACGAAAATTCTTTTCATTCTGGAAGTACACGGTGTTGCCACTAGTATTGGGAAATGCACTTTTGTTTTTAACTGTCATTCCAGCCAAATCCTCAGAAGTCTCAGCTCTTGGGCCTGTTCTGCTTCTATTGAATGAAATGCCTGCAATTGCTCCTTCATCAGGATCAATATCCCGGCCATTATGTTGGCAAAAGAAGCAGCAAATCACATTTACGTGGATTGTCAGACTCATTATTATAAGCAGATGGCAGCTCATGCACTATAATGCAGGCCCGAAAAGACTGACATTATTTCAAATTAAAATCTATAATGCTAATACACATCTCGGAGTCTTTGTGCAGGCTGGAGTGCATTAATCTTCTGAATGATTTGCTGATGTGCATGCTGCTCTAGCTGTTTTCACATGAGTGGATCTAAAAGGAGGGCTTTTAACTGAGAATGGTTAACATTTATTCACACAGATGGATAAAAGCTAACGTGCAATTTTCTTTACTAGTAGCTCCCTAATAGGAATTAATGGGACATTTTAAAGAGAAATTCCAAGTTCAGAAAAACCAGAAATAAGTACTGCAACAAGGGAGAAGCAATGTGGTGGTCCTCTGCCCAGCGCAGCTTCATCAGATCTTAATATTCATTTTACAGCACTGCAGCTGGCCTTTCCTTAGTCAGATGTGAATGGGAAGGGCTGTGAAGTGCTGCTCTTAGAAGCAGAGCCTGCTTTAAGAAAGGTTTTTGGTAAAGAATTCTGGAATTTATGCTTTCATACAGGAAAAAAAAGGTGAATAAAAGTATTATAAAAAGATTGTCTGTGGTCTTGGAACTTTTCTGTGAAAGGCAATGTTTTATGCTTTCAAAGATTACATTTATTGAAATATATAAACTAGCTGTTTTCTTTTTTCTTAGAATGTGCTATGTGAATTTTAGTCATAAGGCATGTAAACAGAGGAAAGTTTAATGATTTCTTTGTGTGTCATTATTTGGATTTTCCAGTTATTTCTTCAATGTGTTTTAGGATTTATAACATTTAAAGAATATATAGAAAGATCATGGTAAACAGAATGGTCAGGCAGGAAAACTTTTATATAAATATAGAGAGACCTATAGCTATGTGAGAAAATGGTTAGTTGACATAAAGCACCTTCAACTTTAATTCATTAGTAAGTGAAGATGTTTTTTCCCATTAGATTAAAACCTATATTTTAGATACAATAAGAACTATTTTTTTAATACAGTAAAGGGTCCTGAAAAATGAAAATAGAGATCAGTGTAAGATATATTTCATTAGTTGGAATAGTAAGGAGGACTTACGGGCTTGAAGTGCCATTTGCTTTAAAAAATAAAAAGATTCCTGTAATCGCAGCACTTTGGGAGGCTGAGGCGGGTGGATCACGAGGTCAAGAGATCAAGACCATCCTGCCCAACATGGTGAAACCTTGTCTCTACTAAAAATACAAAAAATTAGCTGGGCATGGTGGCATGTGCCTGTAATCCCAGTTACCCGCCTCCTGGGTGCCTGAACCCAGGAGGCGGAGGTTGTGGTGAGCTGAGATAGCGCCATTGCACTCCATCCTGGGTAACAAGAGCGAAACTCCATTTCAAAAAAAAAAAAAAAAAAAGATTACATTTTTGATTTTTTTCTTACCAGACTGGTCAGAACCGAAGTTTCAGTCCACTGGGATAGTCTGTTCAGTGATGCTCGTAAGATAAACTAGCTTGTCTATATTCCCACTAACAGGGTTAATTATACTCACACACTTATTCAACAAGACCAAGTGAGATAATCTCGTTTACTCAATAATCCAAATTTTGGCAAGCCAGTTACCTACAGCACAGATACAAAACATCAACGAAGTAACCCTAACCTTACAGCTACAGGAAAACTGCTTTAACCAAGTTCCTTCATGTAGTTTTACAAAAATAACAATTGTGAAATTTCACAAAATCGGGAACCTTAGGGATCATTTAGCTAAACATTTTACTTTTATAAATGAGGAAACTGAGGCCCTGAAATGCCTCACATGGTACTGGGCAGCATATGCTGTCCTGGTGTATTACCTCACATAGTACTGGGCAGCATATGCTGTACTGGTGTATTAGTCTATTCTCATGCTGCTAATAAAGACACACCTGAGACTGAGTAATTGAGAAAACAAAGAGGTTTATTTGACTCACAGTTTTGCAGGGCCAGGGAAACATCAGGAAGCTTACAGTTATGGTGGAAGGGGAAGCAAACAGGTTCTTCTTCACATGGCAGCAGCAAGGAGAAGTGCAGAGCAAAAGGAGAAAAAGTCCCTTATAAAACCTTCAGATCTCATGAGCTCTCACTCATTATCAAGAGAACAGCATGGTGGTAACCACTCCCTTGATTCAATTACCTCCTACCTGGGACCTCCCACTGCACATGGGGATTATGGGAACTACACTTCAAGATGAGATTTGGGTGAGGACACAGTCAAACCACATCAAATGGTTTTTATTCTTTAAATGGCTCCATCGGGCATCTCAAAAACTCCTAAGGGCATCTCTATGCATCCCTGCAGGGATGGGAGCTTGATGCTGTGATAAGAAGAGAACATAGCTATGGGATTTTAGAGAATAAGCTGAGCAGAATTCCAGCCCCAAGATTTCCTCCCCTGGTGTTCATACTCTGTACCTGCCCTTCACTTGGAGTGTAGGTGGGACTGTGATTATGGTTGTATGTTTACTGCCACTGTCCTAGGTTCCTGGGGATCCCGTAACATTCTAAGTATCTTAGAATGGAGGGGGGATAGGGGAGTGGCTAAACAACAGAGTTCTTTTCTCACAGTTTTGGAGGCCAGATGTCTGAAGTTGAGGTGTCAGCATGATTCATTCTTTCCAGGCTGTGGGGAAGCATTTGCTCCAGGTCTCTCTCCCAGCTTCTGGTGGTCGTTGGCAACCTTTAGTGTTCTTTGGCTTATATGAGGATCATCTCCAGCCTGCCTTCCTCTTCACATGACATCCTCCCTGTGTCTGCCTCTAAGCTCACATTTCCCTTTTTATGAAAACACCAGCATATTGGTTTAGGGCCCACACTAGTGACCTCATTGTAAGCTAGCTGCCTCTATAAAGACATTATTTCCAAATAGAGTCACTGTAACAAGCACTGGAAATTGAAGTTGAATATATCATTTTTTGGAAACACAACTCAACTCACCACACCTGTGATTGAGTTGCATTTTATGGCAAAGGTAAAAAGATCCTACAGATGCAATTAAAGTCCCAGATCTGTTGAATTTCAGTTTTTCAAGAAGTAAATTATCCTGGCAAGCTGGCCCTCATCAGGTGAGTCCTTAGAAAGAAGGTCAGGAGGTTAGAGACCCCAAGCAGTAGAAATACTCTCCTGCCTGCCTTAGAGCAGACTACCATGTTGTTCAGAGGTTGAATGGCCAGGAAGGGTTGGTGGCTTCTGCAAGCTGAGGGACTCAATCTTGCAGCTGCAAGGAAATGATTCTGCAGTCAGCAACACAGTTAAAAGAAGACCCCTCACATCAGATGAGATAACAATCCTAGCCAGCACCTGAGCTGCAGCTGTTCAGATCCTGGCAGAGGACCCAGCTAAGCTGCGTCTGAGCACAGAACTGAGATAATGCCTGTGTACAGTTGTAGGCCATCTATGTGTGGTTATTTGCTGTGCAGTCATAACAAATACTGAGAACATTTGCTCTGAACTGCATTCTTGTGTCTCCCCAACCCACTTTCAATACTGAAGTTCCAACCCCCCATATGATAGTATTAAAAATTGGGGCCTTTGGGAGGTGATCAGGTCGTGGGGATAGAGTCATTATAATGGGATTTGTGTCCTTATAAAAAAATGCCATAAGTCTTGCTTCTCTTTGTCTATTCTTTGTCATGTGAAGACACAGCAAGAAAATGGTCATCTGCAAATAAGGAAGCAGACCCTCACAAGACACTGGGTCTCCTAGTCCTGGTTCTTCAATTCCCAGCCTCCAGAGTGGTGAGAAATAAATGTTGTTGTTTAAGCCACTCAGTCTATGATGTTTTTGTTACAGCAGTCCAAGTTGTCTAATATAGAAATTCGTACCAGGAAGTGGGGTGGTATTGCAAAAGAAATACTTAAACATGTGGAAGCTGCTTTGGAACTGGGTAATGGATAGAAGCTGGAACAGTTTGAAGTACATGCAAGAAAAGGCCTAGATTGCTGTGAAGGGGTTTTTAGATGTGTCTTTGCTAAGGACTCAGAAAGAGGAAAAAAAAAGTTGTTGAGAAAGCTTCCGTCTTCTTAGAGTGCATAAGGAATCATCAACAGAATGTTGTGAGAAATGTGGATGCCAACGGCCATTCTGATGAGGCCTCAGATGGAAATGAGGAAACTGGAGGAAAGGCTTAGTATACAGTGACACAGAACTCAACTAAATTGTGGTTGTGGTCTAATGTTTTGTGGAAGATAGAACCTGAGTGCAATTAAATTCAATATTAGGCTGAGGTGATTCCTAAGCAAAGTGTAGAAGGAGTGGCTTGATTCTTTCTGAATGTGAGAAGAGAGAAAAGAACTGAAGGTAGAATTGTTAAGCAAAAAGGAACCAGAACTTGAAGCTTTGAAAAATTGTCAGCCTGGTCATATCATAAAAAATATGGAAGAACACTTGCTCAGAAGAGGCCTTTAAAGGTGGGATGTACTAACATCAACAAGGACTTCAGTATTGGTGTGAACTCTGGACATAATAGTGATCTCAACAGATGCCAGGAATAAAGATGGGATTATCCCAGCAGAAACATGGACAGCTGGGATTGAGAAAATAGAAATTTCACTGTATGAAATGAAGTAAGACTGAAAATGTGTGTTATCCTTCAAGAAAAGGGAAGAAGGACCACTGTGGTAAATCAGAGATCATAGGGGCCACTGCATATGTTGTAATAGGGCAGAGTCAGACCCTTTTCTCCAACAGAAGCTGTTGCGTGATTGGGGTCACTCAAGTCCTGGTGTCAGGGCAAAGGACTGAGGGGTGCAACCCTGCCTGGCAGAGCTCCAGCATGGGCAAGTCTCAGGCAAGAGACAGAAAGCCTTGGGGTGGGTGGTACCCTGATGAGCCTTGTTGGGAGAGATGCTGCCACTCCACTGGGCTTAGAAAGCAGAAAATTAAGCCAAAGATGATCTTCCTTGAACATTAAGATCTAATGAAATTTGCCTTTCTAGGTTTCGGACTTTCTTGATACCTGCTATTCCTTCTTTTTCTCCCTTTTGAAAGGAGAATGTATATCCCATGGCCTTTATTGTGTTATGAAAGGCCTCTGCTTTCATGGGTTCATGGCTGAAGAGAAATCTTGCATTAAGCACATATTCCCATGCCAAATTTAGATGATGTTCAGATGAGACTTTGAAGCTCAGACTTTGGTGTTAATGTTGAAATGAGTTCAGACTTTTGGGGCTATTGACATGGAAGGAATATATTTTGCATGTGAGAAGGACATGAATTTTGGTGAAGGCCATGAGCAGAATGCTGTGAACTGGATTTCAACACTATATATATATGTAGATGCATGTTAAATGTATTTGTGTCCTAAGGTGCTGTGAGCTGTAGATGTGTCATTTAACTCCCACCCGTGTGTAAAGTCTGTTTGTACATGATGAGTATCAAATAAACATCTTTAAAATAAAATCATTTCTATTAAAGAACATAGAAACAATCCAATTACTTGATATATCTGGACTATATCAACACATGAAACAAGGTCAGAATAGAAGACACGGTGCAGCTTGCCCATGGGAGGCTTCCATGAAATGCTCAACTGGGCCATTTTACCCTCAAAGTTAAGGGTTCTCCTTTCATCTTTTTCTACTCCATTTTCTCGTCACACTAGATTATTTCTGACTTTACGGAGCTCCCAGCTCACTCCAGACACATGCATGGTACTTTTTTTTTCCTTTCCTTTCCCTCCCTCCCTTCCTTCCTTCCCTCCCTCCCTCCCTCCCTCTCTCTCTTTCTCTTTCTTTCTTCTTTCTTTCTCTTTCTTTCTTTCTTTCTCTCTCTTTCTCTTTCTTTCTCTCTCTCTTTCTTTCTTTCTCTTTCTCTCCTTCCTTCCTTCCTTCCTTCCTTCCTTCCTTCCTTCCTTCCTTCCTTCCTTCCTTCTTTTTCTTTTTTTGACAGAATCTTTCTCTATCACCCAGGCTGGAGTGCAGTGGTGTGATCCCACTCACTGCAAACTCCACCTCCCAGGTTCAAGTGATTCTCCTGCCTCAGCCTCCTGAGTAGCTTGGACACTAGGCGTGTGCCACCACACATGGCTAATTTTTTGTATTTTCAGCAAGGACTGGGTTCTGCCATTGTTGGCCAGGCTGGCCTCAAACTTCTGACCTCAAGTGACCCATCTGCCTTGGCCTCCCAATGTCACTGGATAACAGACATTCACCACAGTGCCTCACCATGCATGGTGCTTTTTTCAGGCTTGTATTTCTGTTTGAGCCACTGGAAACTTGTCAGTCCAGTCGATGAGACTGATGCCCAGGAGACTGCTGAGACTGTAAGGATGGGCATTCCCAGACACAGAGGCAAAGGCCTTACAGAAAGCTCATGCTGATGATTCAGGCCTTCCAGGGTCTCATGCCCATCATAACAACATGCTGTTAGTGCTGCTGTCTTGAGCTCTCTTCTGTGACGTTTTGCCTCCATCTTACCCTTGTAGTGTTTCCATTAAGGTCAAAAATGACCTTTGCATTGTGAAATCCAATGGTCAAGTCTCAGGTCTCATTTTCTTTGACCCATGGTCACCATTTAACATAGTTAATCAACTGCTCTTCCGCAGAAGCTCTCAATTTATGAGGTCCTGGAAGCCATCCTGTCCTGTTTTCCTTTCTCACTCACTGGCTGCTCCTTCTCAGGGGGAGAAACAACTTATTTTCTGTTTTGTTCTTACACTCCCAGCCTCTTAGAGTCAGTGAACCTCAGAACTCAACCTTTTCTTTTTTCTTTTTCTTTTTTTTTTTTTTTTTTTGAGACGGAGTTTCGCTCTTGTTACCCAGGCTGGAGTGCAATGGCGCGATCTCGGCTCACCACAACCTCCGCCTCCTGGGTTCAGGCAATTCTCCTGCCTCAGCCTTCCGAGTAGCTGGGATTACAGGCACGCGCCACCGTGCCCAGCTAATTTTTTTGTATTTTAGTAGAGATGGGGTCTCACCATGTTGACCAATATGGTCTCGAGCTCTTGAACTCATGATCCACCCGCCTCGGCCTCCCAAAGTGCTGGGATTACAGGCTTGAGCCACCGCGCCTGGCCAGAACTAAACCTTCTCACCCTTCTCTGTCTGCATCCTTCCCTGTTACATTATCCAACCACATGCCTTCCAATTCCATCCCTTCCCCAACAACTCCGAGTTTCTCTTCCTCGCCCCATCTTTCCTCTGAGCCTTTTACCGCATGGAGCATTTTATATGGACCAAGCCCTTAATCCTGATGCAACTCTAAGCTAGGTAGTCTTATCACCTTGTTGCGCACATGAGAAAAGTGAGGCACAGGAAATAAGAAAGCTAACTTTGGGGTAAAATCCCGATTGCAGGATTGGTCTTCTTCACTGCTGTGCCATTGAATCCCAGATGGCCGGTGAATGTCTTAGGAGAGACAAAGACTCAGGCTTTCAAAGTCTTCTCCAGTGGTTTCCTCTTTCCTTCACTACCATCCATATATTGGTTTTGTTCACTCAACAAATAATCACCAACCTCTTCACACATGTTACACACGGCTGTGCATTTAACTAAACTTGGCAGTGTAAGGATTATTTTGGTATACTTTTTTATACAATTTTCCCAACAAATCTATAGGTAGACGAGACAGGAACCTGTTTCACTATCTCCACTTTTCAGATACGTCTCAATCCACTTCATACTCTTAGAGATTTCCTCCCATAAATTGGAAGTGCCCAAAGATCCCTTTATTTATTTATTTATTTTTATTTACTTTTTTGAGATGGAGTTTCACTCTTGTTACCCAGGCTGGAGTGCAATGGCGCGATCTCGGCTCACTGCAACCTCCGCCTCCTGGGTTCAGGCAATTCTCCTGCCTCAGCCTCCTGAGTAGCTGGGACTATAGGCATGTGCCACCACGCCCAGCTAATTTTTTGTATTTTTTTAGTAGAGACGGGGTTTCACCATGTTGACCAGGATGGTCTCGATCTCTTTCTAAGCCACCCTCTGTTTCCCTAAGAATGCCTCATCTCTCTCTCCAGTTCCTCATCATGGCCCACCCCACTACCTTGCTAACCTCATCAAAAAGCCTTGGTTCTCCCTTTGTTTTGCAAACTCTACCCAGTGCCTGTGGAGCGCCACTTTTTGGGCAGCCACCCTCAAGGTTGCTGAACACATTTCCACCAGAGATGCGGCCTTCATCAACCTCTCACACGGCAGCGTGTCACCACAAGTGACATATGCAATTGACAGGCAGTCAGGTTAGAATCGGAGCCATCTAAACACCCATTTACCCATTGCAGGTTTTCCCGGCCCTCTCTGCCTGCACAGCCCCTGAGCCACACTGATGTCAGACGTTGCTCTGCTATGCAAGTCTTTCCTTTCAGCCTTTTAACACAGGTAGCCAAATTATCATTCCATTTTTATTTTTAGAGCCAGAGCAGGTACAATCAATTTAATTTCAATGCTCTGATCATAAACCTCCATGTTAATATTGCCCCTTTAAACCAAGTGTTTATGAGACCTATAAGCACCACCTGGAAATTCTACCTTCAGGTCCTAAAGTCATTTAGCTACAAATCAGTGAACATTCTCTTGCTCTTACTTCCTTAGTATGGATTTGATTATTTCTAATTACCATAAATGCCTCTCTGCATTCCAGACATGCACTGTTACAGTCACTCCATCGGCCAAATGGTTTATGCTCACGTTCAGAATCAAAGAGCAGAGTTTTTAAGTCACCCACGTGTTCCCAGCCCAGGGGTGAGGCATTTAACAACCTTCAAACCTCTTCTTGTGCAGGAGAGAAAGACCACAAGCCTTGCCACCGTTTTTCAGTCGGGAACGGTACGATTCTGTCAGAAGTCGTCCTTTCTGGCTTAGACGCCAACCTCACGTAGTACAAAGTGAGACTTCTTTGAGATTATTTTGAAAGCTGGCTCTTTATATGTGCATGTATTTGGAAATTGTATGAACTGTGCTCCCAAGTGCAGTTCTGTGTTCTTCCCACCTCAGGAGATCATGGGAGTCGATTCCTGCTGGACTCTAAGGATTCCAAGTGCCCCAAGGAGCTGGGTCCCGTGCTGGGCAGTGTTCCTGCGGGGACACGGCCGGCTGTGGCTTCAATCTCCAACCCTACTCCTAAGGCTGCCCCGCCTCCCCCGCTGTGCTGGTCTTCACCGCAGCTCATCTTGCAGGCTGAGCACTTGCATATATTGCTATTCAGGGCTGTCAAAAGTGCAGACAGTGCAGTCTAGTTAGGGCTGGAGCCGATGTCAGGCCCACCCCTTGGACTCGGCCCTGACCTTTATGCAACGAAGGTCGCTGCTTCCTTCCAGAGTGAAGAGAACCTGACAGAGGCAAGGACTGGGCCACAGGCTCCCAGGCACATGCTTTCTGCTCCGTGTTTCCACAGACTAGAGAGGCTTTCCCCCTGCTCCTCATTTTCTTCAAAAATACTGATGTGTTTCCTGGTTTAGTTTGACAGACACTTCTGCTGGGCTTGCTGGTTTTAGGTTCAGAAACACAAGGCCATTGAAAGAGGCCACTCTTCCCAACCTTCTTCTCGCTCCTTCCAGGCGCCTCTCCACGGTCATGTTGTCCAGACAAACTTACACTCCAGGGATTTCAGGGATCCATACTACGGGGCTAGATTTCTCACTTTGTGTTTCTCTTCTTCATCTTAAAAATCCTGGTTAAATCATCTGACTGTAATTGAATGAATGTCATCCATAATGAGAAACCAAAGGAGAAAGAAGCAGTCTTTCGAAGGAGGTGGGTGCTGATGACTTGAACCTACGATGTAGATTTCAATGCTTTCACTCTTCAGTTTTCTGAAGACACAAAGTGACAAACTAGGAAAAAAAAAATTATATTGTAGAAATAATTCGAAACCAAGCTTTCCGTAAATCAATTATTTATTAATTTATAACTAGTTAAATATAAATATGACTAATAGTCATAAATTAATAGATTAAACTTTCGATTTGACCTTTAATCATTATATAATTAATATTAATAGCAATATGATTACTAATGACCTTTAAATGGCTTGCTATAGATGAATAAAATTCAATATTAGTTTCTAAGGGTTTTAGCTGTAGATTTAATGGATCATCACCTTTCATTTAAAAACGAGCAAAAACACAAAAACAGGGCAGATGTTTGTGGGGTGACAGGAAGCATTTTGGATACTTTAAGACAGGGACCAGGCCCCAACTGGCCCCAAAGCACTGAACTCTGGAGAGTCGTGAGTCCCACCCCCACAGCTGCAAGGCCCCTGCTCACCAGAAGCACCCAGCGGCTAACAGACATGGCACGAAGAGCTCCAAGAACAGGCAGCAGTGGTCTCTGAACACAGCGTGGGAGCCTTTTGACAGGCAATGCAAATAGCGCCTACACTTTTTCCCTGACCCCTCTCCCAGGACCCAACTCTCCAGCCAGGTTAGCAACTCACACATCTTTTCCTGCAGCCAACACACTTCTAAGAGCAATTTTCATGCCCACACAGGTGACATATCACAAGGCCAGGTATTCCTCTCCCATCACCACTCCTCAGCGACTGCAGCCTCCCTAAGCTCCAGGTCAGAGGCCAGAATTCCAGTTCCTCCTTCTACCTTCATCTCAGCCTCTGGATCCCAGCCCCGCCTAGACCAGCCTCTAGCTCCCTCTCAGCCTCTGAATTCGCTGCTCAGCAGGTTTAGTTCCATTACTTCATGCCTCAGATATCTCACCTTTTCTCCACTTCCACGGAGAAGGGCTACCTCCAACCTGCTCCTTGACCTCTGACCTCTCCTCTTCTGTACCATCCATCCTGCTGTGTGCCTAGAACGCTCTTTCTACAGAGAAAATCAATTCAAGTTCCTCGCTTGCCGAAAACTAACTATAAGCAAGTGTCCACCCACCTTCACAATAAAATGCATCTTCCTGGGGAATCTCGACAGCTGCTCCTTAGAATCACTTGGAAGTTCTGAGACTATTTTGATGCCTAGGCTACATCTGAGACCAATTAAACCTGATTACCTGTGGGTAAGATCCTGGTATTGGAATTTTCTCCCACCCCGGTGATTCCAGAAGGCAGTCAGATTTTGCAAATGATCCTGCTTCCTGCACCTGGCAGACACGTTGACAGGATGAGCTTAGCTGTGGGGAAGCGCACCTCCCTCCTGTGTGTCCCCTCCTGCCTCAAATCATGAGCACCAGAAAATCATTGATCTTACTGACTCATTGATTGATTCACTTATTCACTTATATTTTAAAGGATCTCAGATGTACAAGACTGGATCATATGCAACTCATGTTTATGGCAAGCTGTCATTGGCCTATGCTATCTTGCTCCTATTAAGTTATTATTTTTAATGAAGTACAATCAGCCAGGCAGGCTGGCTTACACCTGTGATCTCACCAGCACTTTGGGAAGTCAAGGTGGGTGGATCATTTGAGGCCAGAAGTTCAAGACTAGCATGGCGGACTTGAAGAAATTTCATGTTTACTAAAAAAATACAAAAATTAGCCAAATGGGCCGGGAGTGGCAGCTCATACCTGTAATCCCAACACTTTAGGAGGCTGAGGGGGGTGGATCACGAGCTCAGGAGTTCAAGATCAGGCTGGCCAGCATGGTGAAACCCTGTATCTACTAGAAAGACAAAAATTAGCTGGGTGTGGTGGTGGGTGCCTGTAATTCTAGCTACTTGGGAGGCTGAGGCACAAGACTCACTTGAACCTGGGAGGCTTAGTTTGCAGCGAGCCGAGATCATACCACTATACTCCAGCCTGGGTGACAAAGTGAGACTCTGTCCGTCAAAAATTTTCTCAAAAAATATAAAGTAAAATAAAATAACAAAATGATATACAGTCAGCCTTCCCTATCTGCACATTCCACATCAGCAGATTCAGCCAACCACAGAGCAAAATTATTTTTAAAAAAATAAATAATTTTACCACAAAAAGTTACAAATAAAAGCACAGCACAGTATAATAACTCTTTGTATAGCATTTACACTGTACTAAGCATTACACATCATCTAGAGGTAATTTAAAATATACAGGAGGATGTGTGTGGGTTTTATGCAAATACTATGATGCCATTTTGTATTAAAAAATCTTGAGCATCTGGGGATTTTGTTATCCATGGGGTCTGCTCCTGTAGCCAGTCTCCTACAGGGAGGACCATAACTAGTTTTTATGAACCCACCCTCAAAAAACAAGTGGGTCCTTAATGAAAACATGTTTGTAACCACGTGTTCTCCTCCGTCCCTTCCATCTCTCTCCTCTCACCCCTAATAAAAGTCACCTCTTAATCTATGTTCTTTATCCTCTTGCTTTTTTTTTACTTACAATTTTATTGCAGCCGTATGTATATTTAAGTTATCAAAAATAGCTGTTGAATGAGTTTTTATTGCTGTGTTAGGAATGAGAGAGAGGGAGGGAGGGATTTCAATGAATTGGCTCATGGGGTTGTGGGGGCGGGGAAGTCTAAAATCTGTGGGTCAGGTAAGCAGCATAGAAATTCAGGGAAAAGTTGATGCTGCAATCTTGAGTCTCTCCACAGGGCGCGGACTGGGAAGTGAGGTGGGTATTCTCTATTGTGCTCTGGAGGAGAATTCTTTATACTTCACAACCTCAGTCTTTGCTTTTAAGGCTGTCCACTGATTAGACAACGCTAACCCATGTGATCAAGGATAATCTGCTTTGTTCAAAGTGTACTGAGTTAAACATTACACGCTTCTAAAAAGTATCCTCATAGCAACATCTAGACTCACATTTGACCAAATGACTTAGCACCATAACCTTGTCAAGTTGACACATAAAGCGAACTGTCAAAGAATCTGTTGGGCTTAAAATTCACCACCTTGCTGCGTCACTGTGTTCATTGGGGTGCTTGCTGTCACGTATTTCGTTATGTCAATATACCCCGGTTTACTTGCTCACACTCTCAAGTTGATGGGCATTCAAGGTGGGCTCTAGGTTTCTGCCACTTGAAAAGTGTTGGCAAGAACATTGCTGCACACTCCTCCCTTAGCAAGTGTTCCTTGGATATGTTCCTAGAGAGGGAGCATGTGACCATTGAACCTGAAGAAATCATGCCAAACTCTATTCCAAGAAGTAACACCCACTGCCACAAACATTGGTTACTTCTCTTCATCTGCATCTTATTGGAGACTTCCAAAAGACTACTTGGAGGCTTTTTAATTTTAATATATTTTTCTAATGTTTAAGATGGTGTTTCACCAAAGTCTTGGTTTGTACTTTTCTGTCATTAATCTTAAGCTTTCTTTGAAACACTTACTGTCCATTTGCTTTCCTCTTCTGTTTATATATGTTGTGCCTTTTTAATTGGATTGCTTGTATTTTTCTTCTGGATTTGAAGGCTTTCTTTATATATTGTTAATTCCAAAATCCATTGGTTGTATATATCACAAATAACTTCTTAGAGTTTGTAAAGTTCTTAAAGTAAAAGTTTGTAAAACTTCTTAAAGTGTTTTTCACTGTATTTAAGGCATCTTTTGAGATACAAAAGGTTTTCAATGTAAATATGGTCAAATTGGCCGGGCGCAGTGGCTAATACCTGTAATCCCAGAACTTTGGGAGGCCAAGGCGGGTGGATCACGAGGTCAAGAGATTGAGACCATCCTTGCCAACATGGTGAAACCCCGTCTCTACTAAAAAGTACAAAAAATTAGCCAGGCATGGTGGTGCGTGCCTGTAGTCCCAGCTACTTGGGAGGCTGAGGCAGGAGAATTGCTTCAAACTGGAAAACGGAAATTGCAGTGAGCCGGGATCACACCACTGCACTCCAGCCTGGCAATAGACTGAGACTCTGTCTCAAAAAAAAAAAAAGAAGAAGAAGATAAATATGGTTAAATTTACTATTTTCTTTTATAGTTAATTTTTTGTGTATTATTCAAGAAATATTTTGTATCAAGTTCTAAAATATATTAGCATTTATTTTCTACTAAGAGTTTTAGTTTCTATTTTTGTTACTTAAGTTATTCTATTTGGAGATAATTTTTGTATGTGGAATGACACAGGTATCTAATATATATATATATGCTTTATAGAAAATTATTTTTTGAGCTCTAGTTATTGAATAATTATCTCTTTTTCCCACTCATCTTTCAAGCCACCAGGGTCATAAAGTTCCATGATTGTACGGTTCTGTTTCTGAAATCTTTATTTTGTTGTATTGATAAATTTGTGTCTGTGTGCTTGTTGCATTTACTGAAAATGCCTCACTATGCCATAGAAACAAGAGAAATAAATGCACACTCTAATAGAAACAAGTTAACAATATAGATGGGTTGTAAGTAGTCACCTGTGTGATAGAGCTTTTCTTAGATAGACTATAAATGTGTGTTGGACATAGGTTTGAAAATAGATGGGGGTATTAAAAGTAATGCTAATAAAAATAAAGGATTAAAAGAACTCAATTAATAACTATAAAACATGGGCCTGTCACTTACAGAATGACAGCTATATTGCACGGCCTTTGGTGACACCTATTTGGACTCTATGCATCTTCTGCCCAGAACAACTATTGCTACTCAGCAGGAAAAAGTGAGTTGCGGCTGCAGCCAGTACACTTGCTTCTGCATCTTCCCATGGAGCAAGTGTTTATGATTCCAGGCTGCTCCCCTATGCTGAGAATCCTTGCTCATCTTCAGTCTCGTTCTCACAACTATATTATTACATTGCTACTGGGAAAGACTAACGTCAGCAAGAGAGGGAATCTTGTGTAACAATCAATTTAGATTTTCAATATGCTCCTTCCATTCGCCTTTTGCTTGCAAACTACTCTGGGTGTTTGAATTTCCAATATATATTATCTTACCTATTGCTCAATATTTGTAAGTTCTTCAAAAACTGTGTGATTCTAATTTGTTTTGTGAGCCTCTATGGCTCCATGAAAAAGCAAGTGCTTGCCTGGTAGTGTACTAGAACATTGGAATTGCACTGGGGTAACTTCTTACCTGGATATAATATCTACCTCTGAGCTAGTACTACACACTTTCAGCCATCATAGCTTTATAATGATAATGGCTTAGTGTTTAGTAGGCTAAGCCCATTCTAGAGTCCTCTTCATATATTCATGGGCATGTACTCATTCAAATACATTTTAAATATCATCTAGATTAATTCTCCTTGATAAATGTAGTATATCTCTATGTATTACCTTATTGTTGAACATCTCTTAACAAGGTTTTGTATTTTCTTTTGTGTATTTATTGGGGAATTTTAAGACTTTGTTAATATATAATGATGTGTTTCATTTAGTTAAACTTTCTAATCATTTGCTCCTGAGACACAGAAATTAGATTACTTTTGTATATTAAGCTTATATCTAGCAACCTTAGTAATTTCTACTGCTGTTCTCCATAATTTTTCTGGAGATTATAAAAATTTGAAAATAAAACAATTATTATCTAAAAATAATAAAAGTATAAGTCTTCTACATTCTGGTGAGTATTTCATTCTTATAATTTCCTTTGTTTTCATCATATTTTACTGCTGAGGACCTTTTGTACAAATTTGAGTATAAGTAATGACATTGAGTATAAATTATTCTAGTTTTAAAATGTATGCTGTTAGTGTTCCCCAAATTTTTGTTAGCTTTCTCTATATTTTAGTACATACATTGTTTCAGATAAACCTGCTTTATTTCCTGAATTATTGAGAGTGCTATTGTTACCTTATCCTAAATGTGTATTGCATATGCTTTCTGTAACTACTGAGATGTTCATATGACTTCCTCTTTCATTCTGTCAATTATAACTTATTTTATAAATTGCTATTATTAATTATTATATTAAGCAATCCTTACAACTTAGAATAAATCTTTCTTTTTTTTTCTTTGTGTTTTTTGTTTGTTTGTCTGTCTGTTTGTTTGTTTAGAATCTTGCTCTGTCACTCAGGCTGGAGTGCAATAGCATGATCTTGGCTCACTACAACATTTGCCTTCCAGGTTCAAGTGATTCTCCTGCCTCAGCCTACCAAGTAGCTGGGATTACAAGCTTGCATCACCATGGCTTGCTAACTTTTTTGTGTTTTTTAGTAGAGACATGGTATCATGACATTGGTCAGGCTGGTCTCGAACTCCTGACTTTGTGATTGCCCACCTTGGCTTCCCAAAGTTCTGAGATTACAGGCATGAGCCATCACACCCAGCCTCTTTTTCTTTCTCTCTTTCTCTTTCTTTCCCTTTCTTTCTTTTTTCTTTCTTTCTTTCTTTCTTCTTTCTTTCTTTCTTTCTTTCTTTCTTTCTTTCTTTCTTTCTTCTAGTTTTCTTTCTCTTTCTCTTTCTTTCTTTCTTCTTGTTTTCTTTCTCTTTCTCTTTCTTTCTTTCTTTTTTTTCCTTCTTTTTTCTTTCTCTTCTTTCCTTCCTTCCTTCCTTTCCTTCCCTCCCTCCCTCCCTCCCACCCTCCTTCCTTCCTTCTGTCCTTACCTCCTCTTCCTCTTCTTTTTCTTTCTCTCTTCCTTTCTTTTTCTCTCTTCTTTTAAAAATCTGGGCAGGTAAAGAGACACTCATCAATCACAATATTAAATTATTTTTATTATATGCATATAGTAGATTTTTCAATGTACTTTAAATTAACTCACAGTTTCTTATTATTCTGTTCTTTTTATAATGAAGCCCCCAGGAGATAGAACCTATACCAGATTATGACATCCTAAGTAAATTCAAACTCTGTTAATCTCTGCTTTGCCTGTAGAGCTACGATTGTCTCTGCACTGGGATTTTGTGATGATTGTGAGATAGTGTAGAAAGAAGGTTTAATATATAATATATGCTATGTTATTACAGCACAGAGATAAAAACATTTATGTATTTTATTGCAGAAGTTATTTAGTCACTAGAACTTTTTATTTGTGAATCTAGGGACCCAAGGTGTTTTTGCGTTTTATAATAATTTAACTCTGAATTTCTTAAGTTTTACTATAATAATATGGCAGCAACTTTATATTATTATCAAATATTTATGTGTTTTAAGAAATGTGTCAAAGACACTTTATTATTTAGAAATTCTACTTAAAATACTACCTATATGTTCACAAGTAGCTGATAAATTTTCTTTAAAAATAACAAAATGTTTTCTATACTTAAAATTGTCATTAAAAATAGTACTGTTATTTCTTAATAGTAAACTAATTGCAGAGTTGTCCAATATTTCTAGCTTTTATTTATGTATAATTGCAGTGATGCAGGATATTGTCCTCTTAATTATAAAAATATCAATGTTGTTGCAGTTGTTACATGTGATGAAGACACTTATTTCTCAAATCTATGAGTTCCCCCTTCTCTCAAATGTGTCTGCACAGTAAGCATAACTCTAACTCAGATTCGTGAAGTGGGAAGAGCCAGTGATGTGCCGGGAGATGTTTTACAGGCTGCTCTCTGGAAACAAGAAAACACACCCAGTTCTTAGTGTTTGCTAATTTTTCTGGCATACGTAGTCCTACAATCACAATGCCAAAGCCACCACGTGCCAACACTGAACAAAGAGTTGGAAAGATGTGTACAGTAATTACTCAGAAGATGATTAGATCCAGATGCAGGAGATTTTTTTTTTCTCAAGAAAAGGCAAAGGGAACTGTAATTGCTTCCTTGTCTCAGTAGCTTGCCCATACCCTTGAGTGAGAAGACAAGCTCTGGACTTTTTTTTTTTTTTTTTTTTTTTTACATCTTGTAGGATGTTTCATTACGCAAAATTCTGCAACACGTTATTTTTACCCAATATTTGTTCACCAATACCCAAGGTGGTTGCCAAATGCATTTAAACTTTCTATATTAAATCAGTGCAGCTCTATTTTCTTACTGTATTTCAAGATATATATTTACCTTTTTAAAAATTTTTTCTGGGCCAGGCGTGGTGGCTCAAGCCTGTAATACCAGCACTTTGGGAGGCCGAGGCGGGTGGATCACGAGGTCAAGAGATCTAGACCATCCTGGTCAACATGGTGAAACCCTGTCTCTACTAAAAATGCAAAAAAATTAGCTGGGCATGGTGGCGCATGCCTGTAATAGCAACTACTCAGGAGGCTGAGGCAGGAGAATTGCCTGAACCCAGGAGGTAGAGGTTGCGGTGAGCCGAGATTACACCATTGCACTCCAGCCTGGGTAACAAGAGCAAAACTCCATCTCAAAAAAAATTTTTTTTTTTGTTTTGTAAGCATGACTCTTTTTGCAGTCATTGGAGCATACATAGCCGGCTTGAGAAATCACACTTTAGAAGCAAAGTGACTTGGAATCACTGTATCGGTCTCCTTCAAAATGGAAAGCCTTGAGTCTAATGGCAGCACCCAGGGCAACTTCCCACACAGGCATGCGCCACTAACCCTTTGTTTAGAAGTAAGAGTGTGATCCTCTATTTTGTACTTTGAGGATTTAAAGATTAGAGTTTTATGAGAACCCAAAGCAGGAATTTCTATGGTGGCAAAGAAAATGACTGTCCCAGGTCCAGGAGTGGATGGTTTTTGGATTCCATCTTTACTCAGGGCTCTCGGGCTGTCTTGAGTGGGTGGGTGGAAATGAATGAATTGAGAGCTAAGATGCAGTGACCAAAGCCCAATCATGGGCCAATTGTGTATCTTCTTGAACCAAGAGGGAAAAGTATTGATCCTACTCCACCAGTAACCATAACAGTGTACACAGGCCTTGCATCCCCGAGCTCTCACAATGACTAAGTACTAGGTTGCTCTGAACACACTTTAAAGAGAAATACAAGAAGGCACAAAGAGTAAAAATCACAAGTGAGTTAACGGCATCTCAGTGCTCTCTCTCTGGGCGTGAATATCTGATTCTCTTTGATTTTTGACTAAACCCCTAGAGCTCTTAGAAATTTGGGATGAAAGCAGCAAGAAGACAGAGCTACTGGACCCACTGTAAGAATGTAGAGGGAGCCCCAGTGATTAATGAGAAACAACGTAAACCTTACATTTCATGAGGCTTTGTGATAATTACACATGATAATTTTGTAGTGCTTACAATGGGAGAATACTATTAAATGTGCCTTAATAAACAAGAACATGTTACGTAGATTGTGACTTTCCTAGACTTATGTTTTAGAATAAGGTATTTTTCTATCCACAATTAGTGCTGAAAAATTCATGACACTTAGACTCCAATGGTGACCAAGGCTGAAAACGAGCTGCAAGATGGAGCTGGCAACGGACAAGTATCCTGCAAGAAGGTATTTGAGTTTCTTCCTCCCCAGCTTCGAGTTTGGCTGGTGCACAGATGGACGAAAAGCCTTCTCCTCATAAGGATTGTTTGTAGCAGAACATTCATGCAATGCCGCCTGAGAATAGGTCCAAACAATGATATAAAAGATGGCTGTGGCTCTGATTAATCAATGGATTGAAAATGATTCAGGAAACCCAAAGGGAGAATTAAATTAAGAGTGTTAAGGAGAGATAGACCCAATGCATTGATTACATTGTCACGGAGCTTTTTCAAGAGCAGAATTTTAGAATAGACTTGGGTGTATAGAGATATCTTATGCAGAATGCTTTTGCTTAACAAAAGTTATTTTTTAATTAATTAATTTAATTGATTGTCTCTTTACACTCTCATTCTCTTTTAAAAATATTAAAATTTAATATTTAGCCCCAAAACCAGCCTCATCCACTTTCTTTCCCATATTGTCCTGACCACATGAAGGCCAACGTTAAGCCAGGCATGGCTCACTGTCACCATCAATGGAGTCAGATCTAGCCAAAAGAGCCAACAGGAAAATAGACAGAGAAACAGACTGTCCAGGTGGACAGTGAGCGGACACTTGTGGTAACCAACAGTTCAGATTTCACCTTTAATTTTTGTCTCTGTAGGCATGTATATGTCATACCTTTTTGGTTATTCTGGCAAAGTTCTTCCACTCTGAATAAATTCCATAGATTTTAAAAATATAAATCCCATTATTGAGGAAAAGTACAGTATGAACTCAACATACAATTGAATACAATCCTTTGAAATTAATGCTGAAATAGATTTTTCCCTGTCTGGCTCCCAGTCCTTTCCTTACTAAACATGGCCTGGAAGATATTTTTTGATAACTGCACCTAGTAAAATCTTTATCTTTTAATTATGTAACTTCTCACTCACCCACCTAACCATGTCGAGGAGTGAGACATGGCTCTTTTCTGTAGTGTTAGGTGGTTTCATTCTATGAGTTCAAAGTACATCTTATAATGAATGAGATTTATGTTACACCATTGTATACTAAAGTAGACTTCTAGTTTGAGTTTTCTATGTTGTTTTGCCTCAGACAGAAAGCTCTGAGGAGATGAAGGCTTCATCTGCAGTAGCTTTGAGTTCATAACCCTTCACCATGGTGCAGAAAAAAGTCAAAATCTTGAATCCCTGAGGACAAGAAGATTTGATGCTTAGAAAGAAAAAATAATAGGGTCTCCGCAGGAAGGTGCAGAAGAGAAGACCTTGCCATCCAGGGATCTAGAATATCGGTTAGTTTGAGGAAGTAGAGAAAAAGCACTGGATGGGAAAAAGAGATAAGTGTTTGATTTCTTATACTAAGTCAGAAATTCTACAAGGCCCCAGCAGGATGGTTCCTGGTAAGCACAGCATCAGCTGGTGTAGGCAAGGCTGTTAAGTGTTCTCAGGTGAGGCAGCCCAACCACACCATCACAAGGCAGATATGACCAAAGGTGACATTGATGTAGGGTTACAAGCTGGGTGAGCATAACAGAAAAAAAGAAATAGAACGAAGAAATTGTTTTTTATACACAAAGAAGTTAAGTAATGAAAGAATGGGTACAGTGGAGCACACAGACCAGCAAAACATTCAGAAATGTATGCCCCCAGGCCACTGCAAGGGCAATGGCCACCACTTTCCATAATGTCTCTCCCATTTGGCGCTGAAGCAAACTGGAAACTTCTACTGGAATGAACTTGAGAGTGAACAAAAAAATGGGTAAGAAGCAAGATTTACTTTATAACTGCCACATAGTATTTGAAAATAAACATCCATTTCCCACCATACACCATTTGTTTTGACTTGAATACTTGTTCAAAATTGTGTGACAATTGACACACCGTGACCACAGCTGTCTTTTCTCATGACTCACACAGTAGCCCTACAACATAGATGGGACCATGGATGAAATGGAAAACGCCTCTTCAGCGAGAAAGTGACAGCATCCACATTTGACCGGACTTGACCACAAATATTCTGTTTCTAAGACCAGTGCTCCTTTGACTAAAGCCTTGCCCAATTCAATCCTGCTTCCTCGTGGATTCACAGACACTCTAAAAGGAAGAGGACAAACCGGAACTGTTATGTTATGTCACATTTACACATTTTGCCTAGGTGCACTGCATTCCTCATATCAAACAGGGCTTGAGAATGCTTTCCAAGGGAAAGCCAAGAAAGATACCTACTGTGAAAGTTCTTCAACAATTTCAACAACAAAGGCTTGGAGATCAAAGATAATATGTTTACCAAAAAATAAAGGCATTTTTTTTCTTTTTCTTTTTTGGTATAATTCATTGGCATTTGAATATGCTTATCTTCTTCTCTAACATTAAGAACGGTGATTAAAAGTGTTATATTACACCCATTGAATATTAAGATTTTTCAATGATTGAAGTATTTCAGAGCTCAGTTTGTAAATTAAATATATTCTCTCTGGAAGATGGTGTGTGAAAGAAAATAAAGGCGAAAAAAGAAGAGACACATTAAAACCACAAGGGAAAGACATAATTAAGACCGAAACACAGTGCAAATTTCACAGAATGCCTATATTACACATGACATCTACATTAGTACCAAGTAACTTCTGTTTTGATTCATGTTGGTTCAATATGTACAAAACAAATTAGTAACACTTGGGATATTATTTTAAAGTGGGAACAGAACAATGAATTTCAGTCAATGCTGGTTCTGTTGTATTTGATGACAATTGTGCATGTCCTTATCTTCTTGTGAACAATTAGATAATTTCATCCAGGCTGTGAGTAAGCTTTCTTCTTCTGCAACGCAACTGAAATGTTCCTGCCACTCTGCTCTCACAGCTCATGAAACCCTTGCCTGGAATGGCTAGATGTCTTGAAACCTTGCAGAATGCTCTGATTTGACGAGAACGAGTGTCATTGCACACAAATTCCCGACTGGGATTGAGTGTGCCCTACCGGAACTCCTTCACAATGCTTCCACCTCAGTAAGCAGATACTTTGTGTTTTGTTTCACATCTTCTTTACATCTTTTACACAATTATGATTAAGAACACACTTCTTTGCTAAATACATGATGCAGGGTCAATGTGTCTATGACACTGGCATTTACTCTAAGTGCCAGAACACATTTCATATTAAAATTCTAAACAGCCAAGTACAATAGCATAGTGACATGTTTTTATGATGTGCCCTCTTTTGTCATGGCGTCTTATATCATTAAATAAATACTTGTTGAATGTTTGCTGTGTTCCAGGCACTGTTTTAGGTGCTATGGATTTGGCAGTCAATTATAATCAATGTGTTAGGCTTCTGCTTCCGCTTGCAATGTGAAAAGGAATAAAGAGTTCTGCTTCTAACATAGTAAAAGGGAGAAGCCAGGTGATCTATACAGACACATTTTTATCCAGGCCACAAGAGAGCTGATGTAACCAAGCAACTAATGAAACAGAATATCAAAGAGAAATAAATCCCTCCAAGCAGAGGCAAGCAAATGAACACTCGCATCAGGAAAGGGTGCAGGATAACCAAGTGAGAAATTAGGTAACTTAAGACAAATTCCTACAGATCCAGTGATGGTTACTATGTCAGTGTGGAATAGCCGTGGGCTTCGGAAACAGGCAGAGTTCATACTCATGCATAATCATTTTTCCTGGGCCTTCCTCATGGGCTCATAAGAAAAGTCAGGGCCAGGAGAGGACTGAGGGAGCAGCACAGGCATGCGGGAACTATCGGCGGCTCCTGGGGGATGAGCACAGAACCTAACTGGCTTCCCCAGGGGCACTCTCCTACAAAGGAAAACTTAAGCCATAAGTTGCACCAAACCCTCCCACTTCCAGGATATGAGCTAAGGTCCACTTTTGCTTGTGGAAGGTATAAGCAAATATACCAGAGCTAAGAAGGAGCAATAATCCATCTTGGGCCCAGCATCCTACACCAGTACCAAGCACAGGGCTAATGGCCAGGTGCGGTGGCTCACCCCTATAATCCCAGCACTTTGGGAGGCTGAGTCAGCTATATCATGTGGTCAAGAGATCGAGACCATCCTGGTCAACATGGTGAAACCCCGTCTCTTCTAAAAATACAAAAAATTAGCTGGGCACAGTGGCACACACCTGTAATCCCAGCTACTCGGGAGGCTGAGGCAGGAGAATTGCTTGAACCCAGGAGGTGGAGGTTGTCATGAGCTGAGATCGTGCCATTGCACTCCAGCCTGGGTAACAACAGCTAAACTCAGTTTTTAAAAAAAGAAAATATTGCTAGGAGTTTCAGAAAACTCCTTCCAAGGCCAAGTGGAGGCGCAAGTAAGATGTTAACTGCCATGGGAAACAGGTACTGTACTGAAAAGGCACCCCCTACCCCCACCAAGACTCAGGTGCATGAGGCCCACCTAAAACAGAAGCTGGGCTTAGCCAAGAGACACTCACTCCTGTCCCCAGCATAAGCCTAACACTAACTATCAGTCAAGAGCTGTCTTCCCTTTTGAGAGGGGAAAAAACATGAATCGACTCCTACTCTCCACCCCACAGCAATGAAATGCAGGACTAGCTGGAAGATGAGAGAGAAATCACTGAGTAAAACTATTTAGCACCTTATCTTCCACTGTAAGCTCAAAGTTACTGCAACCTACTGCCAGGAGAATTCAAAACCTATGAGGCATCAAAGACAATGATAACAACAACGAAAACCCACTCAGCTCAACTCCTGATGGATTGACTCAACATCTTACACACTGAGCCTGCCAGATGAGGCATGCCTCTCCCCAGCTACATGAGTGACCACAGTCTCCATGCTTTCTTTGCTTATACACAACATCTGACATTCAATAATATATATGTAATTATATATAATAATATATTAATTTTATATAATACATATAGCCTGTCTATCTATCTATCTATGGCTTATACAAAGGGAAGAAAACAACCCATGGTCCAGAGATAAAGCAATTGAGAAAGCAGAGTCAGATATATTGGGAGTAAGAACTATCATGAAAAGATGTTAAAATAACCATAAATGTTAAAAAAAAAAATCTAGAAAAAAAGTGAGTGACATTTATAAACAGATGGAAAATTTCACAGAAATAGAAACAATACAAATAAGTAAACTGAGATACTAGAAATAAAAAAAGACAATATCAGAAGTAAAGAGATTATTTGATGGCTTCATTATTACATTAGGAACAACTTAAGCAAATGAATATAGGTTAAAAGAAATTATACAAACCAATACAGAAAAGAGACAAAACGTTAAAGAAATGTAATACAATAACTGTCAGACAATTTTACCAGATTCAGATGATAATTAAAAACGCAGAATAAGAAAAGGGAATAAAACAGGAGTGATAGTGACCAAGAATTTTCCAAGATTAATGAAAGACATCAATCTACAAATCCAAGAAGCTCAGAAAACTCCAAGCAGGATGAGATACAATTATTTTATAAAGCACTTAGACATGTCACAGTCAATCTACTGAAATCCAAAAATAAAGAAGAAAAATAGATGAAGACAGAAAAGAACATATTACATAGAATACCAAAGATATACAAAACAACACAGTTTTTTGTCAGAAAATGCAAGATAAGAGGCAATAGAATGACATCTTTAAAGTACTAAATGACTTTTGCAAAAAAATATAGAATTATTTACCCAGAGAAAAATGTCTCTTACAAATCAAGATTTTAAAAAATAAAATAAAATGGAAACCAAGAGAATTCAAGGCTCTCAGATATGTATCATAAGAAATGATAAAGTCAGTTCATCAGGCAGCAGAATTTTGACCCCAGATGTGAATTTGAATCTCTAGAAGGAACAAATAATCACCAAAAATGGTAAATATGAATGTGAATATACAATACATATTTTTCCAGAGATAATTTACTTTATATAGTAAAAATGGTAATCACATATTATAGGTTTAAAGCATAAGTAAAAATATGAAAAAAATATACAAAGGATAAGAGTCAAGAATTGAAAATATACTATTGTAAGATTCTTATACTGTATACATTCTTAAACTGTGTGTGTGTATATGTGTGTGTACGTGTGTGTATGCATGTGTGTGTATGTATGTATGTGTGTGTGTGTACCGTGTGTGTGTACATACATATGGTTAAAATTTAGGGCAGATTGTTATAGTCAAATATGTGCTTTATAGATTACAGGGCAAGCAGTAAAAGATAAATATAATTTAGGGCAGATTGTTATAAGTCAAATACATGCTTTATAAATTATGGGGCAGGCTGGGTGCAGTGGTTCATCCCTGTAATCCCAGCACTTTGAGAAGTTGAGGTAGGCAGATCACCTGAGGTCAGGAGTTAGTGACTAGCCTGGACAACATGGTGAAACCCTATCTCTACTAAAAATACAAAAATTAGTTGGGCATGGCTGCACACACCTGTAATCCTATCTACTCAGGAAGCTGAGGTAGATGAATCACTTGAACCTGGGAAGCAGAGGTTGAAGTGAGTAGAGATTGGTACATTGTACTCCAGCCTGGGAGACAAACTGAGACTCCATTTCAAGAAAAAAAAAAAGAAAAAAAATTATAGGGAAACAAGTACAATAAAAAGAGAGGTATAAACTAATGAGTTAGCAAGCCAATAGCAAAAATTAGAATAAGGAGAGAGTGGAGCAGTAAGCAGGAAGCCAGGAGATAAGGCAAACTGTGGCCCAGTGTGGCTATGAAGACATGAGCAGAGAGAAAATCAAGGGAGATCTGAATGTGAACTGCCTGCATGTGTCCAGATGGGAGGCCGAGAAGGATTCACTGGCCTTCAAGCTGCTACTGAGACTATAGTGCTCATCCCATTAGCGAAGGAGTAGAGGGCCTTTCTGAGCTCCAGTGCTAGTGCCTGGTACAGGGACTTAGAGGCTATCTTAATGGAGAGTATCAGCTGAGCGCAGCAGGAGGCCTAGGCATCAGTGTACAGGATGGCTAGCTAAAGGTACAGGATGGCCCAGCTCCGTGTCTCTAAAAAAAGTGTCTGGGAACATTTTGGTAGAACAATGACTGTTGCTCCAATTTGGATTTAAGAGGCAAATACATGCTCAGTTTTCACACACAATCAATCACTTAAATCATACCTTTTACCTGAAATTGTCCAAGATCCTAGAGAATTTACAAAGTCAAGTTCAGAAGCAGGTCACTTTCATGTCTAAATCAAGCAGAGGCAGCACTAAAATTCGATTCGTGCCCATCATCTTTGCTGCAAGCGACTAGGCCCCACTGTTTTAACGTCAGGCTGTGCCATCTGAAAGGCAGGCTGTCTGCGCCTAAGCCTGGCTCACTGGTCTAGGTTGCTGCTTAAGCCACCCAGTGTCCTTGGTGTAGGGGTGCTCCCTTTTATCTGTCCTCAACGTGGAGCTCTGTTTTCACCGCCTCTTTACCCCAATGGTGAGGAAGGAAGTCCCATTCTCTAGTTGTGGAGACTGTAGAATACATGGCTGGTGAGGTGGGCCACATCTTAGTAGCTACATGTACTCATGGCTTGAGGGAGGAGGACATCACACAGCAGGTGGGGCCATGTGGAGACTGCACATGGGAACAAACAGCATCTGTGGGAGGCTTTAAGAAGGTGGAGTGGCCGCTGGTTCCCATGTGTCTGAGTCCATTTGGGCAGGGGTAACAAAATGTCATAAACTGGATGGCTTGTAAACAGCAAATATTTGTTTCTCACAGTTCTGGGGGCTGCAAAGGTCAAGATCCAGGCGCTGGTAGATTTGACGTCTGGCAAGGGCAGTCTTCCTGGTGCATAGATGGCATCTTCTCACCGTGTTCTCCAGTGGGGGAACAGGCTCCCTTAGCTCCCAGAGGCCTCTTTTATAAGACCCCTAATGTCACTTAAAAAAATTGAGGACATGACATTTATTTAAGGGAAATGCCCAATAAATGTGTATGTTTCTTGAGTCAAAGCACTTTGAAATTATTCCCTCCCCCCATAATAAAACAAAACTCTAAGGAGATATAAAATGTATGCTTTTTTTTTATAACAAACTAGGTTTTGTCCTAATTTTTACTGTTTTCTATTGTCAGAAAGTTGAATTGCAGAAGGTCCTTTTCTACCTCATTACCTACCAAGGCGGATCCTCCCAAAACCATCAACTTGGGGGTGAGGATTTCAACACATGCAGTTGGGGAGACACAAACATTCAGACCATTGCACTGAAGGAAGATGTCATTGGCTTTATGGAATCATTCTGTGGGTGGCATGAATGTGAGACTCACCACTCAAGGATAAACAAGAATGTACCTGGTCCCCTTGATAAGGAGGATTGTTCAGAAGACTATCTACTGAAGCAAGTGGGGAAGACAACTTGTGGTTAGAAATAGTGATATCAGTTTCATCAGAGTTCAAGGTAGCACGTAATATTGGGCTTTAACTCTAGGCTTCACACTACAGGCTCTCAAGGTTTTAGGAGTCACAGGCCACCCCAAGGATGTTGAGTCAGGAGTAAGTCTTACATTTGCCATCTTAGTGACACAGAATTGTGTCTCCTTTACTTCTCTTTGGGAATTACAACTTAAGCCTTCAGTAGAGTTTCTTCTACAATTCAAAAACCCACACATTCTGATGATATTCTCTTGCTTAAGTCATAGGACTCTGTCCATTACGCTCCATAACTTTAGGGGGTCGTCCACTCATCCTTCTTGCCTCACCATCATCAATCCACCTTATCTGAGAAGTCCTCAAGTGATATCAAGAGGTCCACACCTCCCCTCTGATATTGCCAGATTCAAAGACTACATGAACATTTCTGGCATCTCTCTCTAGAGAAGAGAAATAATAAAAATGTAACCACAGCAGGTTATCTCATTACAAAAGATTCCCACTTACTAATGAATAAATAGTATCACAGAGGGAGGAGGCATTTGCAATATTATCGTGCTGTTAAAAGTTAAGCCCTGAAAGTTTTGATATTTTTTACCATTACGCCTGTCAGTGCAATAATTTACACATGCATAATTCATACAGTACTTACCCCATGCATAGAACAACCCGCTCATTTGCTTAGGAGTTTGGGCCTAGCAATTTGGTATGGGCTTTGCTGGAGAATTTTTTTTTCTTTCTCTTTTTTTTTCTTTTTATTATACTTTATGTTCTTTCTTTTGATATTACTTGAAGTCACATATCTGGTGCCTCACCTGAGAAGAGATGGCCTATGATGACCTCATTTACCCGTCCAGGTTTGCTACTGGGTTTAAATCCACCGTATGTCTGCAGCAGAATAGCCTGGGTTCTTTCTGCGATGGCTTAATTATCAGAGTTAGAAGATGTCAGGACTCTTACTTCCTATGCATAGCATTTGCATAACATAATTTCCAAGATTCTAAAAGTCTAGACTAGATTCAAGGGGTGGGAAGATCGAGAGGTTCTACTTCTTGAGGAAAGGAGCCTAACGTTTGGGTGACACTCTATTATGCTGAATTTCTAGAAATGAAGTTTTACAATAAGTAGGTAAAGAGTTATTTCATCCAAAGATGCAGTAGATATTCTGATTTAGTTATTTCATTGGATATCCATAATCCATGAGCTCATTTCAAACTCAACAGATTTTTAAAAATTAAATGTTGAGCTCTTCAAATATTTTACATAACATCTTAATAAATAAAACACTTTAGTCCTTATTCCACAAAGGGACCTATCACAGTTTTCTAGCTGGTTATGCTTTTGTTCTCATATTGCCCATTTGACAAGTACCTATCTGAGTGCTTTAAGAGGAGGGTTAAATTCAAATTGATAGAAGCCCAACAACATGGCTAAATCTTGAAGCCACATGGTCCCTTTCAGCAAGAGAGGATTGGACATTGAAGCTTTGAAAACTATGGATTCTGATACTGACACATCTAATGAATCTGAAATTCATTAATGATCTCTATGTCATTTAACTACTTTGTGTATTTCCTCATTGAAATGGGATGTAATGATGATAATATTACTGGTTGTTGGGAGGTTTAAATTAGATATTTATGAATAATCTCAAAACATCAGGATTCTGTATTTCAGATGTTCTAATACTTCTGATAAACTCATACTGCAAGCCTACTTGTTTTGAAGGACTCTGCTCCTTCAGGAAAATTATTTTTGTAACTGAGCATCTAAATCCCTTCTAATCCTCTTGATTTTACTTTCATCTCAGGAACTGATTTTGCCCTTAGAAGCAGAGTTTGTTTGAAAGCACTAGCAGAATGATCCCTGAATTAGGAAGGGTTCTGCTCTCCCTTCACCACAGGATGCAAAAACGATGGTTCTCCAACCACCACCCAGAACCCAGGTTGGAGACCACAGAAACTTCCCCAGCACAATGTGAAACCCGTCCAGGGGAGTGTGAGCGCCTCATCAGGCTCCCTGTGGCGGACGCTCTTCTAGAATCCTGAGTCACTGCTTCGTTTTGGTTTTGGTTTTGGTTAAGAAAGGTCACATAACGCTTTCTAGATTGCTTCCTACTTAATTAAAAACTAAAAATTGCAAACCATTTTCAAAAATTACTTAATAAAGTAACAATTTTAAGGATGTCTAAAAAGGCAAAACACTAGTTTTACATATGTACCATGCATATTTTTTGGCCTATATTAAATGTTAGGGGGTTTATTAACCCTGTTTTTCTCTTTCTTAGAAACTTTGAGAGGAGATCCTTTTAAATGTCTTTCTCTTTTTTGAAATGTCCACTTTCCCTCTGAAGAACATTGTAGGTGTTGACGATTTTAATTTTGTATTTAAATTTAATGATATTAGAAAATGTTACTATGTTTCTTGAATAGACAGAACATGTGAAACGATAAATATAAAATATTGTGTCTATGAAAGCTGTCCGTACCAAAATGGAGTATTTCTGTGAAACCATAACAAAATGGAACTGGGGATGACTGGAGAGTGCCCTCACACACACCTGCCGGATAAAAGGAAGTGCCACAAGATTCTGTAGAAGCCGGAACGAGCACCGAGATTACGTCTACCTGCTGCAGCCCAGGATCCCTGGTTTTCCAATACATCCTGCAGAAAAGTACCCCCTTGAGTTCCTGTTATTTCAGAAAGTTCCAAGATGAAGCTCAGCCCCAGAGGAAAAAAAAATGGTTGGATGCAGAGATGCCTGAGTTGAAGATGATCTTTGGCCAACGCTCCTCACTGCCATACTGAAAATCCCAGCCCGGGAGGAACTTACCCACCATTTTCTATGCATGCGACATATGTAGAAGCGTGATCAGTGATACCTGCAGTGCCTTCACTGCACCTCTGTGTGTGATGACTCAGCTCACCAGCCCAGTAATACCCACGTCTTTACCTTTATTCAGGGAGGCACTGTTTTGGGGAATTATCCCCAGTGTCCTCCATACTTGGTGCAAGTAATTAAATCCCAATGTTTAATCCTCCTTGGCTGTGGTCATTGAACTGTACCCCTCCAAGCAACAAAACTTACCCATTTTGTGGGCAACATTATGAGGACACCTGCCCACCAGCTGCCAGTTTCTTTAATGGACTAACACTGACATCACCTTATTAACCTTGTAGCCAAGGATACTTGTCTCAGACAAGGAAGGTCACCTCCATCATTTTCCTTTACACACCCTTGCCTTCCTCCGCCTCCCTGGATGGACCTGTGCTTTGTCATAGATGCCTCTACCAAATTGCAAGCCCCTGCTCTTCCCAAACAAATCCTTGGTTTTGGAGAGCCAATCTCTCTGCTGTTTATTTTACGTTGGTATATCCCTAATCAGAAAACACAGAAAAAGTTTTGGTTTCTTAGTCATAAAAACAACAGACAGAACATTAGACCTCAATCCTTGTCACTCCTCCTCCGTTTGCTCATTCCTGTAAGTGAAAACACTGTGCTCTCTGAGGTTCAGGTTTAACTCAGCCCTGCTCTTATATCTGGGCAAAATGACCCCTCCCTTTGCCTTTGGGACAACCTCACTCTGGCCTCATTAGGCTCTGTCTTTCCCCACAGTTAGAGTATACCCCTCTCCAAGCCCATTCACATACCCAACACCCCATAATTTCTGCCCCCAAATGACCCAGGTATACTTCTGAAACCTGCATCAGCAGCCAGTGTGTGAACCCCTACAGGGATGGGTGGCTGCGAGTCAGGTGCTTGTGATGGATTGAGGTGGGAGTTTGGACATGTGGCCCTGGGTGTCCGTAATTGTGTAAACTAGGTTCTTGTGAGCCTGTTGTTACCAGAAGACAAAGCAAGGAGGTTCAGGGGCTAGCCTCCAGAAGTGTCTGAGAATTCTGCCTCGAAAGCTGGCTTTCCTGATCTTTATGAGGCTATATTTGTCAAGGCTGAAAGTCGCTAAGTGTGTGTGTATGGATTTTACATGCACACAAATCATGATAAACAGAATATTCAATATATATTAAATAACATACTTATTAATTTAATGCATATAACTTATAAATGTAATAATTATAACTTAAACATTTTATATACATGTTTAAAACCTGTGTACTTGGTTTATTAAATTTTAGATATTTATACAGATGGTAACTGGGATCTCCTTTCAGTTCCTGCTTCAGACCCTATAAATGCAAGGGCTTGGCTAAAAAGAGTTCTCTCATTCTCTTCATTCAGACTACAAAGTATATGTCTTACATCTCCAAAATGTATCACAAATCCATTCTCTTTTTGGTACTTCTTTGGCCCAAGCCCCTGTCTCTCCTTGCCTGGAGAAACCGCCCAAATTCTCTGCCATCTGCTGTCTTCTGCATATTCCAGCAGGATCTGATAGTAATGTTCACCTTCCTTAAAATCCACAGCTGATTTTCCACCACTTTGTGTTTCAGACGCAAGCTTTATGTTTTTATAATTGTTCTAAATGGACAGAAAAGTTGTAAAGATAATACAATGTCTGTACTCCTTATACCCAATTCCCCCTAATATTAACATCTTACATCAGGGAGATTTTTTTTTTGGTCAAAACCAATAAAACGACACTGATGTCTTCATGTTAAATAACTCTACACTTTATTCAGATTCCCTTGGTATTTAACTAATATGCTTTATGTTTTTTGTTCCAGTAACTCATCCAGCATATTATATTACGTTGTGTCTTCAGGTCTCCCTAAGCTCCTCTTGGCTGTGACATTTTCCAAGACTTTCCTTATTTTTGATAACCTCGACAGTTTGATAAGTATTGATTGGACATTTTGTAGAATGCCCCCAACTGGGATTTGTCTAGAGTTTCTCTCATGACTGCACTGGTGTTATGGGTTTGGGGTGGAAGACCACAGAGGTAATGTGCCCTCATCAGGGTATTCCATTGAAACTCTCTTCACAAAAACTATGACAGAGAGAGAAGTCTAGTATGGCTGAATCCATCTTGTTTCTAGCCTCACAGGCTGGCTGCCCTCACTCATTCCTAGGAAGATGCCAAGCTAATGAGGGAGGAATGTGGAGTTTAGCTTTAAAGCAAAGAATGATAATAATCACTCCCTAAACTTAGCCCCCATCTTTGCTAATAAAAGTCCACAAGATTAGGATCATGGGAAAGGCTTGAATTCTGCTAAAATGTAGGCAGGGTTTAACCATTGTTCCAGATGTCACAAACTTTATAATGTCCCCTGTGAATAATATCACCGTTATACAACCTAAGATCACACTTTTGAGATTTTTCCTATATTTTTGCATTCTGATTCTGGTAACCAGCTGACCCCACCCAGACCTGGGACTCATGATTCAACCTACCCTTTGGCCTCTACTGAGAGGCTGACTCACATACAAGGAACATTTTCCACACCCCTGTGATTTCATTGCCAACCAATCTGCATTCCCCATTCCCTAGCCCCTGCCCACCAAACTATCCTTGAGAAACCTTAGCTTCTGAATTTTCAAGGAGACTGATTTCAGTAATAACTTCAGTCCTTCGCTCAGGCTAGCTCTGGATTAATACAGTTCTTTCTCTACCACAGTAATGTGGTCTCTGCAAATTGGTTTTGTCTGTGCAGTGAGTAGAAACAAATCCATCAGCCAATTATAAATTGCAGAATACAAACTATCAAGATGACTCACTGCTGTTGATACAGACGTACAGGCATGCAATGAGCTTGTCAATGTTTGCTGTGTGTACACATTGTCTCTTCCCGCAAGAACACACATTCAGGAAACCAAGGTTTGGCCTGATGTTTAAATTGAAGGAGATTTTATGTGACTATATATTTACATATACTGTGAATATATGGAATATATGAGACACACACACACACACACACACACACACACAAAGTGTCCCTCAATATTCAAGGGACATTTGGTCTAGGATCTGCTACATATACCAACATTCATGAAGTCCTTTATATAAAATGGCATAGTATTTGCATATAACCTGCACATATCCTTCTATAGACAGGTGCTTCAAATCAACCCTACAGTACTTACAATACTAGAACCCATAGATATAGGGGGCTGACTGTGTGTGTGTGTGTGTGTGTGTGTGTGTGTGTGTGTGTAGTGTCTATGCCATATATATTAGAATTCTCCAGAAAAACATAATAGAAGATATAGTTACATAGATATTAAGAGATGTAGATGGATAGATAGATACATAGATAGATAGATGATAGATAGATAGATAGATAGATAGATAGATAGATAGATAGATAGATAATTAGACAGACAAATCAAGAGAGAATTATGATGGGAATCAATACTCATGATTCTGGAGTCTGAAAAGCCTGATTACAGGTCATCTGCAAACTGGAGAACTAAGGATCCCAGTGGCGTGGCTGAGTCCAAGTCTTAGGGTCCCAGAACCGGGAGTGCTAATGGCATAACTCTCAGTGTGAGGCCCAGGGCCAGAAAGGCTTCTGGTTCTAGTCCTAGTGTCTAGAGGCTGGAGAACCTGGAGTTCTGATTGGTTTCCCAGCTCCACAAAAGAGAGCAAAGTTTCCTCTTCTCTTCTCTGCCGTCTTGTTCTATCCAGGCCCTCCATTGATTTGTGGTGCTCACTCACCTTGGTTGGGGGAAGATCTTCCTTACTCAGTGCACTGATTCAAATGCTGATCTCTTCTGGAAATGTCCACCTCTGAGACACACCCAGAGACAATGCATTACCAGCTCTCCAGCTGTCCAGGTATTTCCTAACCCAGCCAATTTGACACCAACCAGCACTACATGTGGCTACCATTTCCTTATCTGAAATTCAGAGAAGATACTGGCCTTAGAACTTTCTCAAATTTATTGTACTTTATTTTTCTTGCTGTGTCATTTGTTATCTCTAAATCCTGTGTAAACATCTTCCTTCTTGCTTCTTACTTGAGGCATGAAACTGGAATATTCATGAGTCAATTGAAAATCACTCATCCAAAGATTTTGTTTTTCTTTGTGGTCATACAATAGTAAACTTTGAGGAAAGAACTAAATCTAATGTCATTGGTACTAGAAATTGGTCAATTACCATGCCATAGTACTTGACATATGGTCAAGTACTATGTCAACCATATCTGCAATTTTATCTATTGCATGCATTTTTATTTACATAGAGAGACTATTATAAAGTTAGAAATTACATATAATCCACCTACCCCATGATAATAATCTCTAAAAGTGTTGTGTATATCTTTCTAGGAGTGTTTTTTATCCACATTCTTTGCACATAATTGAAGAATCAGAGAGGAAGTCTAGAGCAATTTTATTCCCCTGACAAATTACAGTAGATGTGATGGAGTTATCAACCAAGCATCACTTTCTTTTCTTGGAGATCATCTTGTCCCCAAAGACAAGGCCTGGGCCAGGTATTTGAGGACCTGTCATTTACAGCCAGACCTCTAGAAAACTATGTTTTCAAGTCAGTACATCTTTTTTTTTTTTTTTTTTCTGACTATAAGTGACTGGCAAATTTATATTGGTCTTGCATTTGGAAAATATTTTGTTTGTTTGCTTATTTATCTATTTCTAGGTGGTTTTACTTTTTGCTTCTGGGAGACATAATAAATCTGGGAGAATTTCCTCAAAGATTCCAATAGCAGAATCCTACGAGATGATCTCCCTTGCTCTACATCTGAGAAGAAGAAAGCCAGATTTAGTATTTATAAACCATGCTTTATATTATACCAAATAAACTTTTCAGTTAAGTTTTTACCTACCTTTCTTGCTGTGAACAAACCTATAATCTAAATAATGTTAAGGAAATTCTCAGATTCCTATCAAAAATTCACTATTACAAATATAGTAACTGAGTTCAATCAGAAATATAGTGAAAATAGCTAATTTTCATTACCTGATGAGATGATGGACAAAACAATAAATGAGTTTTAGAGATGACCATTTGCACTCGAGTTTGAAGGTGCTGAATGAGCAATCCTTGCTGCCATCCCTGGGCCTCTCCTGTGTTTCAGAGCTACACAGATTGAGGCTCCCTCGTGTGTAGTAAACAGGGCTGTGGACAAAGGTTTCCTTGCAAAGCTGAAGTGAGCATGGAATGAAGTGAAAAGTTCAAAGCATGATGGATGAGCCGTCCCTGCTGAAGGTCACACTGTTGCCAGAAAACCTAGGAGGACCATGGAGAATAAGCCACTCACAATGTATGAACCAAAGTGATAAAAAGTTAGAATGACTTTGTTTTTCAGGTTCAGTTCCCATGCTTCCGTGGGGGCACCGAGTGCTTATTACTGGTCTGTGTGCTGGGGATGACCACGACACGTATCCCTCCAGAGCGGTGCGAGCTCAGGCGACAGGCTGCGGGGCACACTGCTCCCCTCAAGACTGCTGTTGTCATCAACTGTCGTCAGCGTTATCAGATCTCAAAAAGACTAAAATGGCAAACACATTCAGACAACATGCCGCATGGTGATGATAAGCTGGTCAGTACTGGTGGCTCGGCAGTCAAAATATGTCATTCAGGACTTTAAAAAGTGGATTATAATTTTGGATATGAAGATTCCTCTGGGAATATAAAATCACCCAGATTGTGTATTAATTTGCATACATGCAAAATGGGGTAAGTGTGGAATGGGGGCAGGTCTACCGGGGTATGTGAAACTGTCAGGAGTTTCCCCAAAACCATTCACAGAGCCTGATTACAGATGTCCAAGGTCTCCAGCCGCAGAGCAGAGGGTGGGAACTGCTGGAGATAGAGGCCTGACAGACACAGTTTATAATTGTGCGGGGAGAACTGCCATTAAAATACAAAAAAAGGAAAATCAAAGGAAGTGTTGGTTTAGTGAAAGGATGATATTAATTCCTAATCAATGGGAAAGTGAGTAATATTGGCTCAAATGCAGAAATAATTGCATGAATGCATCGAGATTACATGGTCCTCGTGAAGTAATTTCTCAACTTTTCTGAAGTGTGTTGCTTGTAATAATTGCCCCCATATGCAGAACCAAGCGGAGAATTTCATATGTGGAGTACTCATGCTAAAGAAACCTAATAAGGAACGTTTGCAACTCAACTCAAAGTTGTTTGTAACTGTTGGCTGTCATTGTTTCTATGTTCAGCCATTCCTGTCCAGCAAAGCCACTGATCTATGAAATGTTCTTTACCTTGAGCGATTCCAGTGAGGCTGAAAGATGTCCATAGTGTCCCATTAGCTTGAGGAAAAAAGTTACACGCAGGAATAAATGGAAAGCGATTGAAAGGGAGAATGCAAAGGAATCAGGAGTGAAGAGGAGAAACGTAAATGGGGAGAGGTGCCCAGAAGAAGAGACGAAGCCCCTGGTCTTCGAGTCACTGGCATTTCCTGTTGCACCTGGCAGGTATTCCGCATATGTCATCACATCGAAACGTGAGTACGAACAAAATGTTTGTGACTTCTTCCAACTTCACAGGCTGCTGTGGGAGTTATGTCAAGTCCGCTGTTGGGAGCAAGTGCCGGCTCATGAAGACTGAGGCTGGACATAAATTCTGTCTGTGACTCTTTCAAAGCTCCCACGTTCTTTCTGCGTGTCTGGAGCCACGGGGACAGTTGTCACTGGGACTCTTTGAGTTCATCGTTTGCACTGCTTGAGTCAAGCAAGTGTTACATATAAACAGAATTTCAGCATTTGAACTTCTCCTCTGTACCAGAAGAAACTTTTTATATGGTTCAAAAGACAACCAGGTTGCAAAATGACTGTGCTTTTTATACAAAGAATACCATATAATGATTATAAGAATATAATGACCACCGAAGTTTCCTGGAAACAGCAGGCACACTACATCTTTATGTTTACTAATATCTGCAAACTATCTTGTTCACTAGAGTATTTGAATCATAAATAATCATAGTGTTATTTTATATGTGCTACATACACTTTGTAAAATATTTTGATTACAGAATAATTAAGACTTTTTAGCGGCATTGGGTATGTTATCAAATGACTTATAACGCATACATAGCCATGCTAAAATTTAGAATCCAATATAAATGGTAATAAATTGAAGCAATGGATGTGACAAATAAAAGACAGGACACTCTTGGATGCTCAGGCAGAGTGCGGAACGGCCATCGCACAGGCAGTCACATAGCACTCACAGAGTACTGTAGACATAAACATCAGCCCGCAGACATGGCTGGTCAGCCGTTATCCGGGATTGGCCAAGTTCCCACTTCGAACAATAGAGCTGTTTGTGCTTGCAATACCTGTGTAACATGCTCTTTTTACCCCTTTCCTTTTATATATTGCTAACTTTATAATTAACAGCTATCCACCAGTTTCAAGATTTTTTTTTAATATATAAAGTCAGATGAAATCTTATGAGGAGTAACTCAATGAGTCATTGAAGGGTTTCACTGGCTCTAACTAACATAAAGCAAAAGGGAAATTCACAATGTGTGTATCTCAGGCATATGGTCACAACATGGGGACTGGGGAGGCCAAGGAAAGAAAGGATGAAAGACTGAGAACAATTTCAAATACCAAGAGAAATCCTTTTGGCTAAGAATAATGTACCTTCTGTGTCTTTCAAAAATTTCCATAACAGATGGACTGCTCGACCTCCCTCCCCACAGAAAGTTAAAAACAGTAGGGACGATTTCAATTATGCCCTTGGATTCTGAGAAAATGGAGGAATCAGTCCTAACATTTTCAGTGTTTAAATGGACCAGGAAACTAAGTCATCAGCTGAGATGAAGTCAGCGTTCCACATGCACACGAGAGCACAGCACACAGTACACACTTAGGAAGTTGTGGGGTCAGCTTAGTGCATGCGCAGGAGAGCACAGCTAACAGGACACACTTAGGAAGCTGTGGGGTCAGCTTAGTGCATGCGCAGGAGAGCACAGCTAACAGGACACACTTAGGAAGCTGAGAGGTCAGCTTAGCGCATGCATAGGAGAGCACAGCACACAGTACACACTTAGGAAGTTGTGGGGTCAGCTTAGTGCATGCGCAGGAGAGCACAGCTAACAGGACACACTTAGGAAGCTGTGGGGTCAGCTTAGTGCATGCGCAGGAGAGCACAGCACACAGTACACACTTAGGAAGCTGTGGGATCAGCTTTGTGCATGCACAGGAGAGCACAGCCCACAGTACACACTTAGGAAGCTCTGCAGTCAGCTTAGTGCATGCGCAGGAGAGCACAGATAACAACACACTTAGGAAGCTGAGCGGTCAGCTTAGTGCATGCACACGAGAGCACAGCACACAGTACACACTTAGGAAGCTGTGGGGTCAGCTTAGTGCATGCGCAGGAGAGCACAGCACACAGTACACACTTAGGAAGCTGTGGGGACAGCTTAGTGCATGCACAGGAGAGCACAGCCCACAGTACACACTTAGGAAGCTGTGGGGTCAGCTTAGTGCATGCGCAGGAGAGCACAGCTAACAGGACACACTTAGGAAGCTGAGAGGTCAGCTTAGTGCATGCACAGGAGAGCACAGCACACAGTACACACTTAGGAAGCTGTGGGGTCAGCTTAGTGCATGCACAGGAGAGCACAGCTAACAGGACACACTTAGGAAGCTGAGCGGTCAGCTTAGTGCATGCACAGGAGAGCACAGCTAACAGGACACACTTAGGAAGTTGTGGGGTCAGCTTAGTGCATGCACAGGAGAGCACAGCTAACAGGACCCACTTAGGAAGCTGTGGGGTCAGCTTAGTGCATGCGCAGGAGAGCACAGCTAACAGGACACACTTAGGAAGCTGTGGGGTCAGCTTAGTGCATGCACAGGAGAGCACAGCACACAGTACACACTTAGGAAGCTCTGCGGTCAGCTTTGTGCATGCGCAGGAGAGCACAGCACACAGTACACACTTAGGAAGCTCTGCGGTCAGGATTCCCAGTGCACACGAGGGAGTGGCACACAGAACACAGCAAGCTGTGCTTCTATGAACGCTGACTTCATAGACTATACGGCGTTGAGAAGATTTAGAGATGAGTTTCTTCACTAGAATCACCTTTTCTTTTTCACTTTATGTAGTGCAATTGTGAGAATTGCAAGAAGCTGTAGATGGAAGTTTATCCCTTAGCCCTAAGCTTAGAAAGTCTGAGACACGCTCTGGTCTCCTTCCTGCGCTCTCAGCATGAAGCAGATCAAAACTCAGCCCCTTGTGTGATGCGAGTGTGTTAACATTGGTTCAATTTTACAAATCTTTCTCCTTTTTCATCAAAAAGAGAGTGCCTTCCAATTAAGTCAACCTGACTGACCGAGTCTGCAACACATTCTCGGCAGGAGGAGCTGTCTTTCCAAGGAGGTTATGCACTTTTCTTTCATTTCCTCTTCTTTTTTAATCTCAGTGGGGAAAATGAACATCACATGGTGGAGAATGGCCCATCACGGGTCGGCTCTGGGACGGCTCCCTTCCCTTGACACCCACATAAGTTACTAAGTGCTTCCCTGCCTGCCAGAGTCGTGGGGTAATTTTCACTGCCTTTCTGACTATCCTTTTCCAGATGCTGGTCAGAAGGCACTGGGGAGGGGAGCCCACCTGCTCTCTGCACACTCATGGATTAGAATGCCATTAAGGAAACTCAGGACCCCTGAAGAATAAAGAGAAGGCAAGAAAAAAAGAACGAGTTAAACGTTTGGGTCAGTTCTTTTCACAATTATTTAACTGTGGTCTTTGTACGTGTTTGGCAGTGGGGGGCGGCAGAGGAGTACTAGGCCAGGAGGCCTAGGCCGAGCTCTGTCTCCAAGGCCAGCACCGTGTATCAGGGCCCCTAGTGACCCTTGGTCCTGGCCTGTTGGCTACATAAGAATGACAGTGCCCACGTCAGGATGAGCAGAGGCCAGGAAGTTTGGAAAGGCTTGCTAGTCTTCCTTCTTCTTTTCCTTGGCATTCTCTTTTTCCTCCTCCCTTCCTGGTTTTCGTTGCTTGTTGTTTTCCAACATTTAAAGCACATTTTTTTTTTTTTCTTAACACACTTGGGAAAATGTCTGATACAATGTCATTAATTCTTAGCGGTGATGTTTATTTCACTCTTAGAACTTCTCTGTACTTTATTCTCTGAGCAAAAAGGAAACTCAACTTACAATGCACCTGACGGTGATTTAAAAACTGCAGTGACCTGCAAAGGTACAATCACTTGGCACAGGAAGGAGTGCAAAGGAGGGTTTATCCAAATCCTAGTCTGTTAAAAAGATCTAAGCACTAATCTTCCATAACTACCCCTGAAAATGAAAAAAAAAAAAAATAATAATTCAGCAGGTCTCAAGTCCAATGTTTAGGAAACATAAATGCTTAGGTTAAAAGGCTTGAAACAAGGACTTTCTGCATGTCATTGTAACGTAGCCTCTCTTTTCTCACGTCTCCTGGTTGACTCGCTACACACATCTACTTAGACTGTGACCTCCTTTCATTATTTCTGAGAACCTTTTCTTAGCCCAGAAATCATCTGTTTGGGAAACGACCTTCATGATGAGCAGAATCCTATGATGTAAAGGGTGGCAACGGGCATGATTGATATGGCAGAGATTAGTGGGATATTAGATAGCAGTCACCTCTCTGTTCTAGTGTTGATAAGTGCACAAAAATTAGGAAAACAATCCTTAATTTCTTACTGAATTCAGCAGTCTCTTACCTCTAGTCACCCACACAGAGTCACCTGAGGCCCACCACACAAGCTGAAGCTCAGTCTGCAGCATATTAAGTGATAACACGTGAAAAATAATCCCTTTATTAGAATCAGTTCTTTTTTTAAAATTTTGTTTTATGTTCTGGGTACATGTGCAGGATGTGCGGCTTTGTTCCATAGGTAAACGTGTGCCATGGGGTCTGCTCCACCTATCAAGCCTTCACCTAGGTATTAAGCCCAGCATGCACTAATTACTTTTACTGATGCTCTCCCTCCCCCCACCCCACCCCCAACAGACCCCAGTGTGTGTTGTTCCCCTCCCTGTGCCCATATGTTCTCATTGTTCAGCTTCTCCTTATAACTGAGAACATGGTGGTGTTTTGTGTTCTGTTCATGCATTCGTTTGCTGAGAATGATGGCTTCTGGCTCCATCTATGTCCCTGCAAAGGACATAATCTCCTTCCTTTTTATGGCTGCATAGTATTCCATGGTATATATATACACACCACATTTTCTTTGTCCAGTCTATCATTGGTGGGCATTTGTGTTGATTACATGTCTTTGCTATTGTGAATATTGCTGCAATGAATACACATGTATCTTTATAATATATTTATATTCCTTTGAGTATATTTCCAGTATTAGGTTTGCTGGATCAAATGATATTTTTGGTTCTAGGTTTTTGAAGAATCATGGCACTTTTTCCACAGTGTTTGAACTAATTAACATTCCCACCAAAAGTGTAAAAGCTTTCCTATTACTCTGAAGAAGCCTTTCCAGCATCTGCTGTTTCATGACCTTATTTAAATAATCACCACTCTGACTGGTGTGAGGTGGTATCTCATTGTGATTTTGATTTGCATTTCTTTAACGATCAGTGATGTTAAGCTTTTTAAATGTTTCTTGGCTGTATGAATGCCTTCTTTTGAGAAGTACCTGTTAGTGTCCTTTGCCCACTTTTTAATGGGGTGTTTTTTTTTCTTGTAAATTTGTTTAAATTCCTTGTAGTCTCTGGATCTTAGACCTTTGTCAGATGAACATATTGCAGAACTCTTCTCTCATACTGTATGTTGTCTGCTCGTTCTGATGACAGTTTCTTTTGCCGTGCAGAAGGTCTTCAGTTCAGTTAGATCTCATTTGTCAATGTTTGCTTTTGTTGCAGTTGCTCTTGATGTTTTCATCACAAAATCTTCACCTGTTCCTATGTCCTGAATAGTATTGTCTACATTTTCTTCTACTGTTTTTATAGTTTTGGGTTTTACCTAAAACTCTTTATCTTTAGTTTTTTGTAAGCTGTAAGTTAATTTTTGATATAGTTTGGCTGTGTCCCCACCCAAATCTCATCTTGTAGTTTCTACAAATCCCCATGTGTCATGGGAGGAACCAGATGGAGATAATTGAATCATGGGATCTGATGTTTTTTTAGGGGCCTCCCCATTCACTGAGCACTCATTCTTTCTCTTGCCACACTTTCTCTTGCATCAAGAGGTGCTTTCTACCCTGATTGTAAGTTTCCTGAGGCCTCCCCAGCCATGTAGAACTATGAGTCAATCAAAACTCTTTCCTTTATAAATTACCCAGTCTCAGGTATGTCTTAATTAGAAAATGGGTCCAGTTTCATTTTTCTGAATATTGCTAGCCACTTCTCCCAGCTAGCATGTATTAAATAGTAAATCCTTTTCCCATTGCTTATTTTTGCCAGGTTTGTCAAAGATTAGATGGTTGTGGATGAGCAATCTTCTTTCTGAGTTCTCTGCTCTGTTCCATTTGTCTATGTGTCCATTCTAGTATCACTACCATCCTGTTTTGGTTACTGTAACCTTGTAGTATATGGTTTGGACTCTGGTAGTGTGATGCCTTCAGCTTTGTTCTTTTGGCCTAGGATTGTCTTGGCTATTCAGGCTCGTTTTTGGTTTCATATGCATTTTAAAACATATTTTTCTAATTCTGTGAAGGATGCAAATGTTAGTTTAATGGGAATAGCACTGACTCTGTAAATTACTTTGGGCAGTATGGCCATTTTAACAACATTGATTCTTCTTATCCATGAGCATAGAGTGTTGTTCCGTTTCTATGCATCCTCTCTGATTTCCGTGAGCAGGGGTTGGTAGTTCTTCTTGAAGACATCTTTAATTTTCCTTGTTAGCAGTATTCCTAGGTATTTTATTCTCTTTGTAACAATTGTGAATGAGAGTTCATTGATGATTTGGTGCTCTGTTTGTCTATTGTTGATGTACAGGAATATTTGTGATTTTTGCATATTGATGTTGTATTCTGAGACTTTGCTGAAGTTGCTCACCAGCTTAAGAAGGTTTTACACTCAGATGATGGGGTTTTCTAGACACAGGATGATGTCATTTGCAAACAGAGACAATTTGACTTCCTTTCTTCCTGTTTGAATACACTTTCTTTCTTTCTTTCTTTCTCTTGTCTGATTGCCCTGGCCAGTACTTTCAAAGCTATGTTGAATAGGAGTGGTGAGAGAGGGCATCCTTGTTGGTCTTTGGGCTAATATCAGGTGTAGGACCTAATCTTATCAGTTTATTGGAATCCCTTCCGAAATCACCCAGAAGAAATGTGCTGTGCAGAGATTTGCCACTTTTTCCTGTGTATCCTTGCTCACATTTTTTAACTGCTCCATGCTCAGTCTTCTTCTGACAATTGGGCATAAAAATAGCATCAACTTTATAGGATAATCCTAAGCATTGAATAAAGAAGTAAACTGCAGTCATCAGGTGCAGGAATTTGAAGTAATTATTAAATCAGTGTAGTTGTGTTTTGGTGGTAGTTGATAGAACTCCAAAACCAAACAACACCCATGGATTTTGAAATTCTGTTTTACAAGACAGTATATAAAAGGTGACCTGTACGATGAAATATTATTCAGCCTTAAGAATAAGGAAATCCTGCCATTTGTGACAACACGAATGAATGCGGGAACATTAGGTTACGTGAAATAAACCAGGCCCAGAAAGACAAACACTGCATGATCTTACTCATGGGTGGAGTCTATAAAAGTCAAACTCAAAGAACGAGGAAGTAGGCAATGGCCATCAGGGCAGGAGGGCAAGGGGGCACTGAAAAGATGCAGTTCTGAGGGTACCGAGCTTCAGCGAGATGGATGGAATCCGTTCGGGATCCATCCTGTAGCTGGCTGACCATGTGAATAATAATGTGTACTTCAGCACTGCTAAGAGACTATGCCTTAAGAGTTCTCATCACACACACAAAAGTGATGAAGTATAAAGTCTCATTTTCTAAGGTGTACGTATTTCAAAACAGGTTATATACCATAAATACACACAATTTTTATGTCAATTAAACCTTAATAAACCTGACAAAGAGAATAAAAACATAATGACCTTAACAAGAGAGAGAAGGCAAAATAAATAAAGAAAGAAAGAAGGAGGAGAAGGAGGAAGGGAGGGAGGCTTAGAAGAACAACCAGTTTGGAAGTCAATGTACATACGTGAACCAAGAAGAAATGAAGGTGGCCGGGTGCAGTGGCTGATGCCTGTAATCCCTGCACTTTGAGTGACTGAGTCAGGTGTATAACCTGAGGTCAGGAGTTTGAGACCAGCCCAGCCAACATGGCAAAAAACCATCTCTATGAAAAATACAAAAAAATTAGCTGGACGTGGTGGCACGTACCTGTAATTCCAACTACTTGGGAAGCTGAGGCAGGAGAATTGCTTGGATCTGGGAGGCAGAGGTTACAGTGAGCTAGACTGCATCATCACACTGCAGACTGGGCAACAGAGACTCTATCTCAGAAAAAAAGAAAAAAGGAAAAAGAAATGAAGGTGTGGATGTCCCATGGCCCAGGTGTTCCGACTCTGAGCATAACAGGTGAGTCAGGAGTGAAGGTGCTCTCCTGGTTTCAACTCTGGTGCCTGAGGATCAGCAGGACAACCTTCCCAGGCAGGGCTGATGTACAGGGCAAGCGTTGGCTCAGGGACTTCAGACGCCACACTCTTTTTATATTAATCATGAGAGGAAACATTCACCTCTTAATACCAAGAAAACAGTTGAAGACATCTAAACTGCTGAAATGCAAAATCTTTTGTTGCCTATCAAAAGCAGCCATGGAGTGCTCAGATGGCCACTCTGACCTGGTGCCATGGGGAGAAGTGTCTGAGACTTTGTTTTTTTTTAATTCAAAGTGAGCTGAGAAGACATTTCTGCCCACACATTTGGACATGAGTAAAACATGAAAGAAATCAATGTGTAATTGTTCAGAGAAATATTTAAACATACTGTGATTATGAGGCAGCTGCTTCATTTGGTGGAATGAGAAAATTAGTGGCCAACATTCTACAAACATATCAACCTCATCAGATTTTAAAATTTTTGTAAAGCTAAATAGAATACACAGAGGATAAAATAGATTGTCTGCTGTCTGGCAGCTGAGAATCTTCTTAGAGAGGCAGAAATGAGCACGGGTGACACTACAGAGCAGTGTATATTACAATAAAGATACTTACAGATTGTTTGCCACAGAGGAAGAAGGCGAACATTTTCTTTTGCCTGTAGTGACCTGGAAGGAATTCCCAAAGAACACTGAGTATCAACTAGACAGCGAATGTTAGCTATAACGAGTAAATAATTCCTGTGACATTTTTTCTGTTCCCCTTTACCCTGGAAATTGGATAAGATGGAGAAATTGATCTACAGTGTAAAGTCTTAGGAGTTAGAGAAGAAATCTGTGATGAGAATGAGAAATAAACATTCCCTAAGAGAGTTTTAGGGGCAGTGACGTGGTACCCTGAGGAAAAGATCCCGGGAACTTGGGTCTCTGCGTGTGGAATCCACACACATTCCGCATCTTTCCTATCTTTTTTCCAGTGGACAAGGACATCCTGGATGCAGAAGATGGTCCAATCACCAGTAGGAGAGAAATGATTTTGCTTATGGTGGTGAATTGGCTTTGCTGTGGCTGGGGTTACGAATGTAGACAGAAGATGGTCCATGCTGTACTAAAATACTTTTGTAGATTGAATTCTTTTAGCTCCTAAGAACTCGTAAAGATGTGATGGTACTTATCATGTTAGACCTGTTCCACCAGGCTTCGTTTTGCCTTACAGAACATGTGCAGACTGATCAATAAGCCTTTCATCTTGAACCTTATCCCCGAGAGCGGCTGCAGACGCACGGCGCCCAACTATGCAGCCCTGTCTCACAGCTTTATACAAATGGTTTAGCCTAAATCATCAGGATCTGTCAAATAAACTACTTCCAATTAAGTAATATCTTAAAAACTGATATCTTAGGTTTTCTTTTTTTTCCTTTTCTTTTCCCAAATCCATAACAGGCACAACAAAAGTGCACTTCCTGTCAAAGCGTGGATGGTAATTGAAAACCTGACCTCGGTTCTCACTGCAAAAATGGGCTACCCCAGTGGGCAAAATTGAAGGCCAGGCAGGTCACACCTTGTAGCGTTACGTGGTGAGTTTGCCTGGTACCTGGGCCCTGAGCTGTGTTTGGAATTCCAGCCCCTGGCGAAATAGCATGGGAGAGCTTCTGGCTGCACCAGCACACCGCCGATTGGGGTTCCTCAGCCAGCTGATGCCCGGAGCCAGTGCAGGCCGGTCCCTGTCGGGGAGGAAGCAGTAACTACACAGACCAACACGACTTGGAAGCAGCAGAAGCTGATTCAGGATAACTTAAGCAGAAGGAAATTTGTGGGATGGAAATTACAGGTTTAGAGAACCTCTGAGAGGCTGGAGAATGGGCTTGGGGAGTGAAGAGAGGGGAAGAATTTTCCTGAGAAACTAGAAGCAGGCACATGGTCAGTCTGGGCTCCACTTGGATCTCCCGTGTCCATGGGCTCTGCCTGTGAAGTGTTTGCCGGAGCCTCGGAGCACAGGAGGGAACCACACCTTGTCAGGACCTTTGGGAAGAGGCCAGTGAGGGAGGGTCTCCTCCCTGCACTGAGGAGAGTCAGAGACAAGCAGCTGCCAGGGTCCTCCTTCCAACACTCATCAAAATGGGAGGGAGGAGATCCCACCCAAGGAAGTTTGGGTGCTGCTAAGAAGGGGGTTCATTCGAATGGTTAGTATCCCCCGAACTAACCATCAGCATCACAGTTTATTCCAACACCATCAACGCATTCGCCAGTGTTGCATGTGTGCAGATATGTGTAGAATCACTGCTTTAATAATGCCACTTAAAAGGATTCCTATGCTTGATTTATTTGATGCTGTTAAAATTTGGTTAATTTTGCTGTATTTAGCAACGAGATTTTTCTGAACTTTCTACTCTTTACCTTATGTGAATGATTTGCATCCTTTAGAACTTTAACAAAAACATTACTCATATTTCAGTGTCTAATATGCTTGGGAAACTATGCCATTCTCTTCTCTTGACATACAGGATAATACTTAATTTATGAAGAAACCTTTGAGGTGCTTTATATATTGGTCATGTGTCACACTGGAGGTGATTTTGTAAGGCAGACATTTTTGGCTCTGAGGAAGAAAAATAAGTCAGTACAGGTGGCAAACACACACACACACACACACACACAAACCCAGATATAAACTTGAGCAATCTAGAAAGGGTATACATTTGAATTTACTGGTAAAAAGTAAGAAAGCATCACTGAAGGTGTATTTTCTTTTTCTTTTTTTTTTTTGAGACGGAGTTTCGCTCTTGTTACCCAGGCTGGAGTGCAATGGCACGATCTCGGCTCACCGCAACCTCTGCCTCCTGGGTTCAGGCAATTCTCCTGCCTCAGTCTCCCGAGTAGCTGGGATTACAGGCACGCCCCACCATGCCCAGCTAATTTTTTGTATTTTTAGTAGAGACGGGGTTTCACCATGTTGACCAGGATGGTCTCGATCTGTTGACCTCGTGATCCACCCGGCTCGGCCATACGTAGATGTGTGTGTGTGTGCATGCACATTTAGCAGACTCATCAGGTCTTATAGAAGAGTGCAACCCCTCATTAAAATGTGTTTATGCTCTTAGCTTCTTAAAATGTCTTGACTGGAAGGTTTTTATTTGTTTTTTTACTAATTCAGAAACATCAATTTGAATGTAAACAAATCTTTGTCCCTTTCATGGTAGGAGTAATCATTTGCTATAATCTCAAACATTTTTTCTTTATAAGGGATATTGTCATGAGGCAGAGCATAGATTCAGAATCCCTGGGTATATTTTCCATTTCTACTTCACATGTGACCAAAAACAATAGACAAAAAGCAAACCGAGGCCCTCTGCCTTCCGCCGGAGTCAGGCTCCGCACTGCTTGATTGATTTCACACTGTTTATGCATTCACATATTTCACCTTTGTTAAGCTGAAAAGCTGATATCTCTCTAGGAAGTTATAATAATTCAAGTTACATTTTAGAAGCACATTCTAAATAATTATATTTACATGAAATACAATGAGCAATTTTTATCAGCCTTTTTATTCTCTGCAGTTCCCATTATTAATATAAATGTACACCATGGAATATTATGCAGCAATCAGAAATGATGACTTCGTGTCGTTTGCAGGGATATGGATGAATCTGGAGCACATCATTCTTAGCAAACTGACACAAGAACAAAAAATGAAATACCACATATTCTCACTCATAGGTGGGTGATGAAAAATGAGAACACATGGACACAGGGAGGGGAGTACTAAACACTGGGGTCTATTGGGGGGGAAGGGGAGGGGGAGCTGGGGAGGGATAGCCTGGGGAGAAATGCCAAATGTGGGTGAAGGGGAGAAAGGAAGCAAAACACACTGCTATGTGTGTACCTATGCAACTGTCTTGCATGTTCTGCACATGTACCCCAAAACCTAAAATGCAATAAAAAATTAAAAAAAAAATATATATATATATATAAATGAAGTTTTGTCTATATTTCTGGAAAAATCATGAGGTATTTGCTATGGAACTCTCTAACTTCATAGCTCCAAATAAGTCAGATGATGCTGGGCGTGGTGGCTCATGCCTATAATCCCAGCACTTTGGGAGACCAAGATGGGTGGATCATGAGGCCAGGAGTTCAAGACCAGCTTGGCCAAGATGATAAAATGCTGTCTCTACTAAAAATACAAAAATTAGCCAGATGTGGTTGCAGGTGTCTGTAACCAAGGCTACTCGGGACTCTGAGGCAAAGAATTGCTTGAACTCGGGAGGCGGAGGTTGCGGTGAGTCAAGAATGCATCACTACACTTCAGCCTGGGCTGAAGAAAGAAGTCAGGTGTAATGAGTCACACGTGGGACTGTGAGCAACCCTGGGATTGCATTAGACAGGCAAGGTGGACTCCCGTAACGATCATCAATCCATGTCCTCAGTTCATGTAAGTATACGCCACCCATCTGCCACATCACAGGGATAGTACCATGCCAGAAACCTCAGATAGATCAGATGTGGACCCTACCTGGAGGATTTACTCTCTAGTGAAGGAGACAGATACCCTGTCTTAATGAGACACATTTAAAGCCAATGCGTGGAGTACTGTCCCTAGAAGCAAACAGTAGAGCTCTCTGGGGCTCAGCAGAAGACTGCAGGGCAGGCTCTCAGGCTGTGGTGCACAGGGTTGGTGCCCGGTCCCGATCTCCTAGATCCCCTTTACCAGCTTTGTGAGGGTCACACTGTGGCCTCTGTGTTTTGCTGCTCAAGGGCAGTACTGGCCACCTTCTTCAGGGAGCCCTCCTGGGGCCCTTAAGCTGCTCCCCATGTCCCCAAATCCAAAGTGGCAGCAGTTTGGGCATTTCCAGGCTGGCACCCACCCAGGAGCCTGTATCCAAGCACTGGCTGTAGGGGAGGAACAAAGCCCAGGGGCCCGGCAGCTCTCGGTCCAGAGCTCCTGAGGATCTGTCTGTGGCAGGCTCCATGCCCTGCCCTCTCAGGTCCCGCCCAGAGCACCTGCTCAGAACATGGCTGGCACTGAGATGCTGCAATTTTAGGTTCGGGCCTGAACCTGCCCAGGGCAGACAGGTACCCAGAGGTTACTTGGATCCTTAGAAGAAGGCAGAGGGAGGAGGAAGAGGCACTTGAGTACTGTCAGGTCTGGGGAGGACGTCGACGCGCGGGCTCTGTGCTGCCGCACGCGCCCATTCAACAGGTGCCTCCTCAGTCTCTGCTCCTGCTGGGCCGCATTCTGGGTACCGCCAGGCAGCAGTTGCATTGGATCGCTTGGGCTGCGGCAACCAAGTAGCACGGACTGGCAGCTTAAAGCACAGAGCTTCTCCCTCAGTTCTGGAGGCCAGAAGCCTGAGATAAAGGCCCTGCAGGGTCAGGTCCTCTGAGGCCTCCCTCCTTGTCCTGTGGACACCTGCATCCTCGCAGGGCCTTCGTGCACGTCTGCGTCCTCATCTCCTCTTCTTAACGCACACCGGGCAGATTGGCTGGGGGCCCACCCTGTGGCCTTATTTTAAGTTAATTACCTCCTCCAACACCTGTCTCCAAATCCACTCTCATTCTGTGGAATTTGGGATTAGGGCTGAGAAGTAAGACAAGCAACAGAATAAACAGGTAATGTATACAGCATCTCAGACACTGCGAAGGCATCAGAAGGAAAACTGAGCAGGGATCGAAGCAGTGTGTGTGTGTGTGTGTGTGTGTGTGTGTGTGTGTGTGTGTTGGGGGTGGGTGATGAGGGCCAGAATGACAGGGCCAGTCTGGGGGCCTCAGAAATCTCCCCCAGGGCATGGCATTTGAGTAGATGCCTGCCATTCCCAGGAGTTTCGATTATTCTCTAGACAACAAGGGGACATTGAAGATTTCAGGTCGGAGGCTGATGTGTTGAAGGGGAAGATATCACATGTCACGTCGGCACATTTCCCACATAGCTCTGCTCCTCCAGGCATGGCTCCCATGGCATCCTGCAGACATTCCTGACTCTGGCTGGATTCCTGCTCCAGCCATGCAGGTGACCTGCCCACTGAGGCTCTCCATCTTCAGGCTTGTCCATGCAGCAGCCACAGTCATCCATCTAAAATATGGATCACAGCGTGTCACACACATCTGATTAAAATCCCTCTTCACCTCCCTACCACCAAAGCAAAGCTCCTTAGGGGAGATTCATGATATTTCAAGAGACACCCAGGTCCCAGGTGCACATGTACGGTTATTCTGCCGTTTATAAAATAAGCAGGCCGGGAACAGTGGCACGCGTATGTGATCCCAGCACTTTGAGAGGCCGAGGCCAGAGGATCTCTTGAGCCCAGGGCAAAATCCCATCCATACTAAAAATACAAATAATAGCTGGGCATGCTGGTGCACCTCTGTAATTGCAGCTACTCAGGAGGCCGAGGTGGAACGATCACTTGAACCTGGGAGGTTGAGGTTGCAGTGAGCTGAGACAGTGCCACTGCTCTTCAGCGCGGGCAACAGAGTGAGATCCTGTCTTAAAAAATAAACACATAAAAGAAAAAGAAAAAAACAAAATAAGCCTCATTTACATACGGCACGCACACACACACACACACATATATATATACACACACATACACACATTCTGTCTCTCATCCCATGCCCAACACAGACACTCACACACACCACATACACACACACACACACACACACATTCTGTCTCTCATCATCCCATCCCCAACACACACACACACACCACATACACACACACACAAGCTTATACCATATATACACACACACACACATTCTGTCTCTCATCATTTTATCCCCAACAGACACACACGTGCACACACACACCCACACACACACAAGCTTATACCACATATACACACACACACACATTCTGGCTCTCATCATCCCACCCCCAGCACACACACCCACACCCACACCACACACACATACACACACACACACACAAGCATATACCACATACACACACACACACACACATTCTGTCTCTCATCATCCCATCCCCAACACAAACACAAACACACATCACATACACACACCCACACACACAAGCATATACCACATATACACACACACACACACATTCTGTCTCTCATACCACCCCAGCGCGCGCACGCGCGCACACACACACACACACACATTCTGGCTCTCATCATTCCACCCCCAGTGCACACACACACACACATTCTGGCTCTCATCATTCCACCCCCAGTGCACACCCACACCCACACACACACACCCTCACATGCGCATTCATTGCCAAGGCGTATATAGATACCTTGATAGCTAGCTCATCACCAACTTATCTAAAGTCTTACTGGATTCATGGGGGTCACTTACTATTACCTTCTATTCTCGAGTAATAGATACTGGAAATAAAGCTACCACCTCAGACTGCACGAAGTTATTGCTGGTCAAGAGAGGGTCTTGTCTCATGGGTAAAAATCTGGCTGCACTGGCTGAGGTTGGATATGGGGCAGGGAAGGTGGCTTCAGGGTTCCTGCTTGTGTCTCAGTCTCACCCACCACGCCCACCCTCAACCGGGGCCCAGCAGTGCGGGAGCGCTGCACATCCTCTGACCCACAGGTGACCAGGGCATGGCTTTCTGAGGACCCTCCTACCAGTTCCCCATACTGCACAGATTCAGGCCTGCTCAGCTCTTATGACCAGCTGGCTCAGGCTTCAAGTGTTTCTGCGCCCCGTCCCTTCCTCCCTCCCAGATCAGGGTGTTGGTACCTGACTGTGATTTTCATGAGCCGGAGCTATGCTGGGTGGTCCTGTGCACTTCTGCTTTCCTCCCACAGACGCTCTAATGACAGTTCCATCCTACAGGTGATGACATTGAGGAGAAGCTGCTTGTAGCTACCCAGGAGAGCCCTGTGGTGGGTAGGTGCAAGAACCTGCATCCCTGCCACCTCACTGTCTCCAGGCTCACACTCCTGACGTGCTCCTGGTGGGTTGCTCCATGGGGCATGTGGGCATCATTGGGGTTTCCTCACTGTGGTGTGGCGTTTCAGTCTCCTGCAGAGGTCATCTGGAGAGAGGGGCTGCAGCTCCATGCCTGGCTCACCCATGGCATTTGTTCAGCATCTGTGAAATAATTCACTCAGTCACGAGTCATCATTTCCTTCGCCTCTCAGGGGTATCTGCCTTTCGGTGTGCAGTCTACCATTTATTTATTTTTATGTTTTTTTTTCCCCCCGATTTTAGGAATACAAGTGCAGGATGTGCAGGTTTGTTACAGAAGTAAACGTGTGCCATGGTGGTTCACTGCACTCTTCATCCCATCAGTCAGGTATTAATCCCAGCATCCACCAGCTGTTCTCCCTGATTCTCCCCACCCTCTGACAGGCCCCAGTGTGTGTCGTTCTCTGCCATGTGTCCACGTGTTCTCATTGTTCAGCTCCTTCTAATAGGTGAGACATGTGGTGTTTGGTTTTCTGTTCCTGCATTAGTTTGCTAAGGATAATCACAATATGTTCAAAGATTTCTCTGAACAATTACACACTGATTTCCTTCACACATTACTCAAGCCCAATGTGTTGGGCAGGCATATCTTCTCAAGCTCACTTTGAATTAAAAAAAAAAAAAACGTCGGGCCGGGCGCGGTGGCTCACGCCTGTAATCCCAGCACTTTGGGAGGCCGAGACGGGTGGATCACGAGGTCAAGATATCGGGACCATCCTGGTCACCATGGTGAAACCCCGTCTCTACTAAAAATACAAAAAATTAGCTGGGCACGGTGGCACATGCCTGGAATCCCAGCTACTTGGGAGGCTGAGGCAGGAGAATTGCCTGAACCCAGGAGGCGGAGGTTGCTGTGAGCCGAGATTGTGCCATTGCACTCCAGCCTGGGTAACAAGAGTGAAACTCCATCTCAAAAAAAAAAAAAAAGGCTCAGACACTTCTCTCTTTGGCACTAGGTCAAGTTGGCCATCCGAGCTTGCCAGGCTGCTTCTGATAGGCAACAAAAGGTTTTGAATTTCAGTCATTCCTGCAAAGGACATGATCTTGTTCTTTTCACGGCTGCATAGTATTCCATGGTGTATGTGTATCACATTTTCTTTATCTGGCTTATCGTTGGTGGGTATTTAGGATGATTCCATGTCTCTGTTATTGTGAATAGTGCTGCATGTAATATATGTGTGCATGTATCTTTATAATGAAATGATTTACATTCCTTTGGGTGTACAGCCAGTAATGGGACTGCTGTGTCAGATAACTGTTTTTGGGTGTTTAAAGAATCGCCACACTGTTTTCCACAATGGTTGAACTAGTTTACACTCCGGCCACAGTGTGTACGTGTTCATCGTTCTCTGCAGCCTCACCAGCACCTATTATGCCTTCGCTCTTTCATAACAGCCATTCTGGCTGGTGTGAGATTGTATCTCACTGTGGTTTTGTCTTACATTTCTTTAATGATCAATGACGTTGAGCTTTTTTTTCATACGTTCATTGCCCAAGTGTATGTCTTCTTTTGAGAAGTGTTTGTTCATGTCCTTTATCCACATATTAATGTTTTTTTCTTGTAAATATGTTTAAGTTCCTTAAAGATGAGGGGTATCAGACCTTTGCCAGATGCATAGATTTCAAAACTTTTCTCTCATTTTGTAGGTTGTCTGCTTACTCTGTCAATAATTTCTTTTGCTGTGCAGAAGTGCTTTAGTTTAATTAGATCCCATTTGTCAATTTCAGGACATACGGACGGGCAAAGATTTCATGACAAAGGTGCCAAAAGCAATGGCATTCCACCATTTAATCCATGTATCAAAAAGATGTTTAAGAAAAGCACAAGCTTGGCATCAGTGTATTACCCAAGTTATTTAAGAAGCCTTCTAAAGCATGTGCCTTACCCAGCATGCCAGTGACCATCTGGAAAGAAGCTGATGGCCTCTGCCATTTGCTACTCTCTGAGGACAGCTTTCTCTTCCCTTGAACCCAATACACACATGGGCAGAAGGACACTGAGGGAGGACGTGACTGTAGCACTGAGTCGCTTGGCAGGACAAGCCACAGGGTCCGTGTGTCTGGCAGGCCCTGGAGACCTTTTTTCTGCTGGACCCACACACGTCCACACCAATGTGGATTTTCCCCTTCGTCACTCATCTCCCATCACCCCTGTCATGCCATCATGCAGAAATCTGAAATGATGATTACCCCTTTCCATAAGTTAAAAAAAATACATTTTCACACGATGTGCCCCATAGACTGGGTGAGGGCTGTTATCAAGATGTCTCGGTTTGGAGAAGCCACATTTTCACGGTCACTAGAGAGCCAGCACATTAGTGTCTAGACTAAACATTTTTGGTCCTGAATATTTTATTTCCCCCCCACACACTTAATTGGCTTTTATGTCAAAGCTCTTCCTTTCCTCTCTTGCATGGAGGATGGAACTATACAAAATGCTCAAGATTTCCCTCTAGCTTTGTTAGATGATTATATTAATTGGTCATTTGACAAAGTTGCATTTTTAAATTCAAGCCAATTCATTACCAAAGAAAATATCATAAATCTTATAACTTTCAACAGGCTATTAACTAAGCTATTGCAAGGATTTCTTAACATCAGATACACCTTTTCACCCACAAAATTATTGTGACAATCTGTAGACTTCTATGCCTCTCAAGAAATTAGATTGTATGTACAAGTATGACAAGAGCAGGAATTTTCAAGTTATCTGGTTTGTTTAATCAGTATAAATAGGCCAAAGGGACTGCACCAAACTTCAGGATTTTGTGTGTGTTCTGTCCTCAGTTTTTCAATTAAAGAAATAATATCTGCAAACATTTTGACACATACACCTTCAAGGCAGAAGATAACAGCGCGTTTTCCCTTTGGCTTAAAGTCATGTCCAGACATTGTGGAGGTCTGTGCACAGCTCTCCTTCTCCACTGTGGAAAGGCTGAGCAATGAGCTGTAGAAGTGGCACGCATGTCAGGCCCCCTGGGAGAGCCCCACGGCACAGCAGCAGTCAAGCCCTGAACCCAACATGCCCACTCCACTTTGGGCCGTCTCCTGCCCCGTCACAGAGATTAACTCCTTGGAAACCATGAGGTCTATGGGAACACGATTGCTAGCTCAGAAACTCCAGTTCCAGAAGCTACACTGACCCCTGTGGCATCACCGGCATGGAAGTAAAGAGGCTTGCATATTGAATAAGGGCAGTAATGGGACAAGAAATGGCAATGGCAACTCCACAGGCCCCATGACAAGTACTGTTGTAATTTCTGTGTATCAAGTGAGTTGACTGGTCAAGGAAAAGGGGAACTAAAATAACTTCCTAGTTTTTCGGGGCATCGCTCCACCCCTGTATGGAATCATGGCCCCGCTCTCTGAAATCCAACAGCCTGTGTTCAATCTCACTTTAGCCCTCCCTAACCAGACCATTTAGGACACTTCTCCATGTCTCGTGTCCTCAAAGGGTTTGTGGGTATTAAATGAGATCCCTTTTAGCCGGCAGGCTTTGCTGTTGCTGTCACGTTATGAGTGGAAGTTCTGTCTCTGCTCATGCGTCCCCTCCGCAGTATGCCGTCCTGCCAGCTCAGGCATGTGTCCTGGGTGGCCTGTGGACTTGGAATGGCATCCCACAGGTGTGTAAGGAGCATTCGGTGAGATGTTCTTGCTCATGACTTCCTGACACCCTGAGTGGGTACCCTCGCCAATCTGTGGCACGTTGGTTTGCTGCACACATTTTAATGTTTCTGAGTTAGGGATTTTTATGTTTATCCTAAAACACTGGAATTAAATGAACAGCTTGAATTAATGATGTTGTAGAGATCAGAGAGAACAGTAGTTTGAACTAAATCATTCAAATACTACTTTTGTTTGAATGATTTAGTTATAATAGATCTCCAGTATTGTAAAGACTTTTCTGAGGACCTAGGACAATGTCAGTCCATCTCCTCTTTTAGTCTCTTTGCCAAGAGTGTTGACCGGAATGCATTATGCTCGTGATAGGTTGTCACATTGAGGACTGATTTTCTGGTTTCCTCTAAAACAATTTGCTTGTTTATGAGTATATGCACCATGATATATAATACTGTCTTTGAGCTTAATTCTAAAATTCTTATTTGACTAATTTTTTCCAGTTTTTGTCATAAGACTTTAACACTATAGAAGGCTTTACAATTGAGTAAAAGCATTGTAGTGATATGAAATTCAGTCCAGTGTTCCAACCGGCACCCATGGGTGCATGGAGTCATTTTAGAGGTAGGTGGAGTAAGAATAAACTTTTAATTAGGAGGAATTTTCTCAAAATGTTACACTCAACCCCATAGAAATCTTGTTTTTTAAAAAATACATTCTGAATGTAGCAAGTTCTAATGTTTTATTAATATTAAATTTCTATGATACCTCCATTTTACAAAGGAAAATTCATCACATGTACAAAATAACACACAAAGCTACCAAAAACTAGAATTTATCATGAAAATTGGGTCTTCTAAAGAAAAGAGATCGTCTTAAAGAAGGCATTTTAGAAGTTAAATCACTATTACAGTGAATCAGAGTTATAGAGGTTTATTAACCATTGCCAGAATTTTTCATTAAAAATTAGTTAAATTATGGTTGCAAATTTAAATAGTAAATGTTATCTTTGAATTGGTGAATAACCAAAAATGTGGAATTCCATTAACTGAAATTTTAGGTGAAAGTTGTTTATGTGTGCATATACTTATGCACCATTTTGATTGCTGCGTTTATCAATTTACTTGTCGATCTATCTAGAAATAATAATGAAAAAAGCTTAATAAGAAATTATTTATTTTTAGAAGAATAATTTCAAGGAGACAATGTATAAAACATATGCGTATGATCTGCTCATCGATTAAACGATGTTATGCAAATTCAGAGGAGAGAGGCATTTACATCTACCGGATAGTCAGACAATTCTTTATGTCTGTGACGCTGCTTATGCTGGTTTAAAGACTGGAGAGTGGGAGGAGAGGCGATAACAACTGAACCCTTAAGCTACCGGACAGGAACGTCTTTCTTTTCCCTGGCGGGGTAAGAGCAGGCCTGTGAAAGAACACGTGACTGAAGTCCCAAGACTCTGGGTTGAAGACTTAGTTCTGTCACTCACCAGCGCATGGGGCTTTGGGCAGGTCTGTTTATGCCTCTGCATATCAAGTTTCTCATCATGATACCGGGGATCTGGTGTATGGGACTCCCCAGCTCTTCAACGTGATGTGTCCCAGGAATCTTTTAAAGAGCAGGCAAGGTTGGGGGGCCTCAGTCAGCCTCCCTGGCTCCCATCACAGGCCAGGGGACATTTGACCCTGGGGGATGGGAGTCTCAGAACAAATTCCCCCAAAGTAGCAATGGGAAACAGGAGACAGAAGCACTCGGGGAGGATGGGCTCCATCACCTTCTTCCCTTTACTGATAAAACACAGATTCTGGTTTTCGCCCTGACAGAGATTATTTGTTCATCTTTCTCCTGGTAGCTCACTTCAGAGACTCTAGAGTGTCTCATGGGAAATTCTTGCCACTGATTTGAGATCCCTAAAAGCATTTTCTAAAGTACTTTGAATCCCAGCCAGACCCTTGAGTTATATCTTCTGGGGAGGCATCTTTAAAATAAGAAGAAAAACATATTTTTAAATGTTTAAGTTATGGTCTTCAGGATACAGATGTGCACACTTGTGTGTATGCTTATGTGTGTGTGAATGTATAAAGTGTATCCCTGCAATTTGTTACACCTGTGAAGGCCTCTGTTTATGAGGGCCTGCTTCCTCATATTGCCCAAAAGGCAGCATTAACAGGAATAGGTCCTGAGAAATATACACAGATGATCATTAAAATAATAATACATGTGGAACGAAATACATGGAATTCAATGAAGCAAACATTTTTTGCCAATACTCCAGAATTTAAAATAATAATTATTATCATTTGTGTTGATCCAAAGAAAGACAACTTAGAGAGAGTGCAAAGAAAGAGCTGAAAGCTGGGCTCGGGGGGCTCACGCCTTCCATCCCAGCACTGTAGAAGGCCGAGGTGGCTGGAACACTTGAGCCCTGGAGTTTAAGATCAGCCTGGGCAACATGGAGGAATCCCATCTCCTCAATATTTAAAATATATATACAAAAATTAGCTGGATGTGGTGGTGTGCGCCTGTTGAACCAGCTACGCAAGAGGCTGAGGAGGGAGGATCACTTGAGCCGGGGAGGTAGAGGTTGCAGTGAGCTGAGCTCATGCCTCTACACTCCAGCCTGGGAGACAGAGCAAAGCCCAGTCTTAGAAAAAGAAAAAAATGAAAAAGAAAGAAAAAGAGAGAGAAAGAAAGAAAGAAGAAAGAAAGAAAGAAAGAAAGAAAGAAAGAAAGAAAGAAAGAAAAGAAAGAAAGGAAGGAAAGAAAAGAAAAAAGAAAAGAAGGAAGGAAGGAAGGAAGGAAGGAAGGAAGGAAGGAAGGAAGGAAGGAAGGAAGGAAGGAAGGAAGGAAGGTGGGTTGTTGTCAAGAAAGAGATAACTTGCCAAGAGCTGGAGGGAAAGGAAGGCACAGGAGATGGTGCACCTGTGTCCCACATGTGGCACCCTCTCTGATCACCAGGGAAGGCAGTTCACAAACGATGGGGTCCCAGTCTGAAATCTCCCTCCACCTTCCGAACTGGTCCGGGATTGGCCTTCCTTCAAGCCAGCATTGCTCAGCCCTGGGCCTCTTGATGCTGGAGGCCAGGAAATGCTGACCTGTGGAGAGCTGCTCCATGTCCAGCAGGGTCTCGGGGGTCTTCCCGTGTCTCTCGCCAATGTGGCGAGCAAACATCCCCGGATGCCGCCAAATGTCCCCTGGTGCTAGGGTGGAGGTCACCACACTGAGAACGGCTGGGAGCAGGGGTACCGCTCAGGGCCTGGATGCCTCACCACAGCTACCTGAGAACATTCACAGAGTCAAACAGGGCCACAATTCAAGACACAGCACTTTTTTTTTTTTTTTTTTTTTGAGACGGAGTTTCGCTCTTGTTACCCAGCCTGGAGTGCAGTGGCACAATCTCGGCTCACTGCAACCTCCGCCTCCCGGGTTCAGGCAATTCTCCTGCCTCAGCCTCCTGAGTAGCTGGGATTACAGGCACACGCCACCGTGCCCAGCGAATTTTTTTTTTTTTTTTTTTTTTGTATTTTTAGTAGAGACAGGGTTTCACCAGGTTGACCAAGATGGTCTCGATCTTTTGACCTCGTGATCCACCCGCCTCGGCCTCCCAAGGTGCTGGGATTACAGGCTTGAGCCACCGCACCCGGCCAAGACACAGCACTTTTAAGCATGAGGCCAAGTCTATTAACTAGAAGTTCTAAAATCTTGTTTAACAAAACAGTTGGAAAAATTGCAGCATTTGGAAGCCGATTTTTCCTCCTTGGTTGATATAGCCACAATTAGATTCAATAAATTTAAATTCATTCAATTTGACCCTTTGAAATAATAAAAAATGTACATATTTCTTGTGTTAACAACTTGAAAATTATTTCTGTTGTGCAGAGAACAAATTCAAGTATTCCCTTGAAAAGAGGATATTTCAAAGCAGTGGAAGAAACGCCGCACTGCGCTTGTCCTCACGTGGTTGGTGCAGAACTGTCTGGATGGTCCCCGGCTAATGTGGAGTTCATCCCAAAGACCTCTCCATGGCAAAGATGCTCCGTCTGCACCCAGCACGTGGTCGTTCCTAGATGGCTGGTCATTCTTGCCAGTGCTGGGGATGTGTGAGGGGTCAGAGCTATAAACCACGCAGCCGCCCTCAGCCTCGAGGTCTCATATTTGTGCTGAAATCTGCCTTCATATAAGATGGACTAGTCATTGAGATAAACCTCTTTATTTCATCTTAATCATCAATTCTTCCTGCATCATTTTTGTTAATCTTTTAGTTGCTTTTTAATACACGTTTATTGCTGTGTATTTCAATATCAAGATACCAAGCTAATATTGTCATTGTTTTATTAATATTTCCAAGGTACTTTAAAGTGGAACTTAGCAACACACCTGATTGACTCTGTTCTGGCCGGATTCCTACTCCTAGGAGAAGGCTACAGCCCTGCCAGGAAGGGTGCAGTGGGAACTGGGCAAATGTCTACCATCTGAGCGATTGCCACTAAATGGGGTGACTGCTCATTACCCGGAAGACTTGCTTTCCTTTTAGTTTTAAACAAACTCAAATGCAGAGCAATAATCACACGGCCGACAGTGTTAGTTGCTGCATGGTGTCCTTCTTCAAGCATTCGCGTACGTCATTTACAGCCCAAGGGTCTGGCGTTGCCTTTGTCTACATTTTTCAAAACAGATAAATGGAGACTTGGATCAGTTAATAGAATTCAAATCCAGGACAAGATCAGACACCCCCTCTCCCCACTTACTTACATTGCTCTGTCCTTTGCAATTGCTGATGAATCAGGACCCCCAAAATATACAAAAAGGCCTTTTAAAAAAATGTTCTAATCAACATGTCCTTTACTATTTATAATGATTTAATTGTAAATGATATAGAATTGCCTTTTAATATATAAATCTATGACCTACAGATTTAGCACACTTTACATTGTGAATTCTTTACGTGCTTACTGACTCTCAACAAAGGGGTCCTTCTTTGTGGTCATAAGGCCATCAGATGTGAAAACCATAACAACAGAAAGGGTCTCACCATCTAATTTATAAAAACTGACACGTTTCTGATCTTAGATGGGATACTGACCAAATATAACATTTCCGTTATTGTTTTTCAGTTTTTAGAATCCTATTCTCAATTATGTAAAATCGGAGTGAAATCAGACCCTGGATATGGCGGGGAGACAGGTCCCCCTCAGCAGCTGTTCAGGGAACAGGCGCCTTAATGAGGAACATGGACTTCTGCAAAATAAGTCCTCCTTGATGGCATCGGCTCCATCTTCCACCCCACAGATGCCCTCTTAGCTCCTCCTTGAATTGCCAGCACCTTGGATCTTACTTCTGCTTTTCCTCTCATTCTATATTATCGGGCTTGGAGTTTGTGTTCTTGTGGACATTTGTGCTGACATGGCCTTCTCTTTAACTAAGCATGGATGGTAAAAGTCACATGAGGGGTGGGATGTCTCACTGGGTTCAAGCTTACCATACAGGTCAGAGCCTGCATTCTCTGTCTACTGTACCTGTCCCTGTCTACCACACCTGTCCCTGTCCACCGCAGTGCACTGTGACAAGCAGCATTTAAGGCCTGCTACAGCCCAGATGCCCCAGGGAAGCAGTGGCTACTCCTTTTTTCTGCCTCAGTCCCTTTAACTAGAACTTTCTGAAAGCCAGGAACTGTGTCTTTCTTGCTCTCCACTCCGTGCTCAGTGCTTTCCATTCTGCCTGACACATAGTGGGCACTTAGGAAATAATTACTGAATCATTAAATGAATGAAGGAGTAAAAACTGATTTCTATTATAGAAAAGAAATGAGCTATGTTAGGCAAAAAATAGTGTAAATTTAAATCAGCACATAATTACTAATCGAGACAGTACTGAGTCATACACAATCTTTAATTAGGATAAATGCCATGTTAAACAGTCTCCAGCTTTGCTAAAACTTTCCTCTTCCACTTGACAATGTTAAGTATATTTGGATCTCCACTGTTCTTTCATTTTGACTGGTGACTTTATCTGCAGATTATCAGGTCATTGTACTATTACACATGCGACCTAGAAAACTATGTACTAGTGTAAGACGTCCCAGGCCACTTTGATCAATTTCCATTCTATATCAAGCTTCAATTACTTTACATAAACATGTTCCCAGGATTTTATCATAAATGATTTCCAACACACCATAATGTTCAAGGAATTTAACAGCAGTGTACCCATTACCTATACTCTACCTGTGTAGGTGATGGGTATACGTTTTCCTGTGCTTGCGTTACACACAGTGACTCCTACATCCAGTCATCCTTCATTCTTTCATTCCCACACATTTCACACTACATTCTAAAATTCTGTGTTTGGAGGTTGATACTTAGTTTTGTTCAGATATAAAATTGATGTTCAATGAAATACAAAAATCCTAAGTGCTAACGCACTGAGTTTTGGCAAATGCATGCCCATGTAATCGAAACTAAAGATACAGAACATTATACAACCTCAGAACCTCAGAAAGTTCATCGGGCAGCCTCATCCCACAGTCTCCAGGACGATCTCTATTCTACTTTGGGTTTTGGAGGGTTTACTTTTTAAACCATCAATTAGATTTGCTTGATTTTGAACTTGACATACATGGATGCTTGCACTTAGTACTTGTCTGTGTAAGTTATTTCACTCAGCCCGAGGTGTCATTGAGCCTGGTGTTCAGATAATCTGTTGCCTGTATTAGGAGCTCATTCCTTTTTAAACCTGAGTAATATTCTACTGCCTGACTATCCTACCGTTGATTCATTTTCCTGTTGATGGGCACTGCCTGTTTCTCGTGTTTGGCTATTATAAAGAAAGCTGTGGTGAACATTTATCTACAAATATTTGTGAACATGTTTTCATCTCTCTTGAGTAAATGCCTACAAATTAGAATTGCTGAACTATAGGATCATTTTATACGTAATTTAATAAGAAACTGCCAACAGTTTACAAAGTGGTTGTGACCTTGTAAATTTCCCGTCCCCAACAATATCTAAGGTTTACAATTGTTCCACATCCTCATCAATGTTTCTATATTTATTTATTTATTTTTGAGACAGGATCTGACTCTGTTGCCAGGCTGGAGTGTAGTGGCACAATCTTGGCTCACTGCAAACTCCGACTCTCTGGTTCAAGGGATTCTCCTGCCTCAGCCTCCTGGATAGCTGGGATTACAGGCACACACCACCATGCCTAGCAAATTTGTTATTTTTAGTAGATAGGGAGTTTCACCATGTTGGTCAGGATGGTCTCAATCTCCTGACCTCATGATCCGCTTGCCTCGGCCTCTCCCAAAGTGCTGGGATTACTGGCCTGAGCCCCCATGCCCAGCTGCTTTTATTTTTATTTTTTGAGTCCTTCTGGGGAGCACGGGGTGGTGTTCTGGTGTCAGTTTGCATGCCACTGTTGGCTAAGGTGGCTGAGCGCTTTTCCACGTGCTTAGTGACCAAGTTTATATCTTCTTATGCAAAGTATCCTTTATCATCTTTTGCCCAATTTTATTAGATTGCCTAATTATTACGAGTTGGAGGAAGTTAGTTTCCTCAAATACATATTTGAAGGGTAATGCCCTCAGCAGGTTACTACTCAGAAAGAGGTTTCGGAGAATTTTATTTTCAAAGCAGCTCTCCCTAGCAGTATGTCTGCTCATCTTTATATTCTTTAAAATATGGGCTACATATTTCGTGTTATCATTGTTTTTGTTGGTTTTAAAAGCTGCAAGTCATTTTATGTATGAGTTCCCTGACAAAAGTCTTAAAGTTTTTGATCTAAATTTTCTTCTTGTTCTTTACACACAAACCTCTTTTTCATCTTTCGCAGATGTTATGAAATATGTGTTTATAAGAGAGCCCACCAGGCCCACTCATTTTTTTCTCTCTCTCTCTCCCCTTTTTAGAAATAGCCACATCATATATCAGAATTATGCTTTTGAAAGCCTTGAAACCTGTTCATCCTCTTCTGAGACTTTCAGAATTGCACGTGGTGTGATGTGAGTGGCTCCTCTCGTCCTGCTGGTGTTCTCTGGGGTCATACAGTAAGCTCCATGATGACACAGCAGCTTTCCCCAGGATTCCCATCTCTTCTACTTCACCCCACAGCCAGTTCCTGTTACTCAGCATTAATTCCAGAGTGGGCAGTTGCCTTTGATTCTGGCTCCACATTCCGGGAGATAAAATTGTCAGCAGAGCAAGTTTGAAATATATCAGATACAGTACTGCGGCTGAATGAGACTTCCAGCAGATGCCTTGAAATGGGAATCTCCCATCAGAACGATGCCATTTCTCTCTATCATGCTTGTGATCTGTGCTACAAATGTGCATAGCTCATTTCTTCGCTCTTGCAAGCACGGTCTGTTATATTCCTCAGCCACAATGTGGTTTTTCTCTCGCCCCTTTTATCTTCAGACAAGTCCTTGAGAGTGCAGCTTCCCCGAAGGTTTTAGGGAATTTCCATGCAATTATATACCTTCTTTGACACACAGAGCTTATCCTACTGCATTCTAGGAGATCTGTTCTTTTTACTTAACAAGTGCGCTAGAGCTTTCCCACAAATGGTTCATCGGGGTCTCGTGAGAGTTAATAAATCAGTTGCCTGAATGTGTGAAAGCTTCTGGCCCCTTTGCTGGTGGCTTGAATTCCATGTTTGGCCGTGGGACCCACAGGTGCATGTTCCTCACTCTGATGGCCTTCCACTGGAGTCCCAGTCCCTTCCTTGTGTGCCCTATGGAAGACGTGATATTGCTTCTCATTCAGAAAGTTCAGGCCTCTAGGAGAAGCTTCCCATGCCTGCCATAGGATTCAAACATCCATTTCAGTTACCTGAGTTTCTGAACTTCACAATCCTAGGCACTTCTGTCTAGAAAGTCACCTGAGCTTGAGGATCACAGGGGCCGAGGTGCAGGCAGCTCTGCACATCCCTGGGTGTCTCCGTGCCTCCCGCTCAGTCCTGTGGCTGGAGACTGCCTTTCTCACTCCTGCTCTGGGGCTGAGGACTGCTTTTCTCATTGTAAAGGGTTATGGGGTCCTGTTTGCAGAAACTTTGTATGAGCTATGAAAAATGTTAGATATTTGAAAGAAATTGCATATAAGTTTAAACAGATGAACACCTGCTTCACGTAAGTGTTCTGAAAACGAAAAGAGCCTGCACGGCATAAATGGTGATATATGTGTATATGTGTACATATGTGCGCATACGTCGTGTGTGTAGGTGTGTGCATGTGTGTATATGGAAATACAGGAAGACTGTGTCTTCAAAACACTTTCAGGCATTTGAGCGTCTTCTCCGCCTTGGCTTCCTTCTGCTCCGGAGGTGTACAGCAACTCTAAGCCGGACAAGGCCAATTGTCTAGCCTTCAGCCTAGAAAACCCACTCCAGCGATGGCACTCTGGTGCTACGTTGCCTCAAGCTATGCTACAGGCTGATGCGAAAGAAGACAACAGCAATATTAATTCCATCTTTGTTTACAATTTTATATTTTATTCATCAGGGATAACTTACAAACATTTTAATTTTTAAAAATTGCATGAAAATAGTATTTATCTTGATTATTTATTTTTTTATACCCTTAAATTTCCTGTTTCAATTTCAGTCCTCTTCTGCATCTTCTCAGTCGTGGCCAGTAAGTATTCTGGATATGTTTAACGTTCATACATACGGAAACTAGAGTGTGGCGTCGTTCCTGTCTCTAACTGACAGCTACAAATCACCGTCTTTCCAGTACTCCTGCCTTTACCCAGGCATCCCTGCCTAACATTTTTAACGTCGTCATTTTGGTGCTGAAGGCTGAAGCCCAGTGATCCTGCTGTGACAGTAAAGCTATGAAACACGTTAGCAAAAATCGGTGAAATGTGGAGGTGTTTCCCAGAACAATGGACGCAGGGATCCCCAGGAATGGCAAGTGGAGCCTCACGGTCCAGGTGAGAAGCAGGTGGCAAGACTCCGTCTGTGCACATTCCCCAGGCCCTCATTCATTGCCAAGGACAGCAGACCACATTCTGCTCCCCAAGGCAGACACCCTCATCCATTATTTCCTGATGACACACACCTTACCAAAAGGGTTTTCTGCATTATAACATTTTAATGTTGTCACTTTAGGAGAATATTTTGTCTTTATAGAAGAAAAGGTCAAACCTGGAAAGTTTTAGATAGCTTTGATAGAAATCAATATGGTGAAGGGCACATTTTCTACACAATATTTTTGAATGTTTTATTTATTGGATGTTCAGCTGTACAAATTAGACACATGGGATCTAACACAATTGGAATCCAAGGGTGTGATTTTTATAGGCTGTCTGCACCACTCACACCACCCCCATCAAAATGGATTTGTCTTAAAAAGTCTTGCCCCAAATGTGCAATAAGACCAAGGAAATAAGAAGTGGCATTAACTAACTTACCATAAAGTAAACAAAAAGAGACTGTGACTATGAACCGCAGTCGTGCTGAAGCTGACGGCTTTACACCTTCCACTCGGGATGCTCCAGTGTTGCTGGTTTTCAATCCTGTGTAAAATATAATTTGGAAAATATGGTTCATAAAACAGCTAAGCAAAATAATGACAAATACTGAAGTTGAGTTGATCCTGGTGATTACAAAAAATTTGATTCTGAGGTGCCTGTCTCTATATGGAACAATGGCTGAAGATACTTTTTCCTGCATTTTTAATACAATCAAGGAATAGCAGACATGATTTTCTGAATTGCCGTTTATTTTATTTTATTTTTTTTTGAGACAGAGTGTCGCTCTGTCACCCAGGCTGGAGTGCACTGGTGCGATCTCAGCTCATCGCAACCTCCGCCTCCCAGGTTCAAACAATTTCTTCTCCTGCCTCAGCCTCCCAAGTAGCTGAGACTACAGGCAGGTGCCACCACACCCAGCTAATTTTTGTATTTTCAGTAGAGACAGGGTTTCATCATGTTAGCCAGGATGTTCTAGATCTCCTGACCTTGTGATCCTGCCACCTCGGCCTCCCAAAGTTCTGCGATTTCAGGCATAAGCCACTGTGCAAGGCTGTGAATTCCCATTTTTAAAGAACTGTTAGGAAACATGTTCTTTCATCCAGCAGTAAGAGATGGAAGTTGGTGCTTGTAAGGTAGAAGGTGAGAGGCCACCTCCACCCTCACAGGGAGGACACTTGCACATCTCCTTTCCCTCTCCCAGGGACTTCTGTCTCCACTGCTCACTGGCTGTGTGACTTGGCCATTCTCAGCCAAAGTCCCCTTCTGCCAACTGGGTAGATCACACCATCTTCACAGGACTCAGGGGGTGACTTGAGATGTTGTCAATAACGTGCTATGGTACAGAAGTACACAGAATCCCTTCCCAGTAAGTCAGTCACAGGGTTTCCTGGACCTGTCATAAACTTCCCCATGGCTGTTAGTCACAGAGGTTGGATTCAGGTTACCAAATAAACCTAAGTTAAAAGCCAGGCAATTGCCATGAAAGGCATTTGCTTGGCGATTGCCTTTGCCTAAATTGTTTCTCCATAACCACCAAGACCACAGAACCGGTGGCAACTCCCTTGTCCCCATGTGCTTTCTTTCCAGGATCTTCAGAAAGGAAGATTCTCAGTCCACGTTAAGCGGAGCACAGTCACACTGCGCACACTTGCTCATCATCATCACAGTTTACAACACAACTTTTGTTTCTCGTTACTGATATTTTTCAGCTTTTAAGTTCAGGGATACATGTGAGGGTTTGTTACACAGGCAAACTTGTGTCATGGGGGTTTATTGCACAGGTTATCTCATCACCCAGGTGCTAATCAGAGTAATAATTTGTTATTTTTCCTGATCTTCTCCTTCCCCACCGTCTACCCTCTGAAAGGCCCCAGGGTCTGTTCTTCCTCTTTATGTGCCCATGTGTTCTCATCATTTACCTCCCACCTATAAGTGAGAAGGTGCGGTATTTGCTCTTCCATTTCTGTGTTAGTTTGCTGAGGATAATGGCCTCTGGCTGCATCCATGTTCCTGCAAGGAACATGACCTCAGTTTTTCATGGCTGTATGGTATTCTGTGATATATATATATATATAGATAGATATATGCATACCATCTCTTCTTTATTTAGTCTACCATTGATGCGCATCTAGGTTGATTCCATGTCTTTGCTATTGTGAATAGTGCTACAATGAACATGTGAATGCATGCATCTGTATGATAGAATAATTTATATTTCTTTGGGTATATAACTAGTAATGATATTTCTTGTTCAAATAGTAGTTCTGTTTTCAGGTGCTTGAGGAATCAGCACACTGTTTTCCACAATGGTTGAACTAATTTACACTCCCACCAATAATAGTGTATAAGCGTTCCTTTCTCTGCAACCTCACCAGCACCTATTATGCTTTAACCTTTTAAATAATAGTCATTCTGACTGTTGTGAGATGATATCTCATTGTGGTTTTAATTTTTATTTCTTTAATGATCAGTGATGTTGAGTTTCTTTCATATACTTCTTGGCCACATATACATCTTCTTTTGAAAGGTCTCTAATCATGTCCTTTACTCATTTGTCAATGCTTTTTTTTTTTTTTTTGTAGATTTGCCACTAATTTTTAAGAAGCACTTTTTAGGCCAAACGAAGTGGCTCACACCTGTAATCCCAGCACTTGGGAGGCCAAGGCAGGAGGATCACTTGAACCCAGGAGTTTGAGACAAGACTTGGCAACATATTGGGGCCCCATATACACAAAATTTAAAAAAGATAGCCATATGTGGTGGCTCACACCTGTAGTCTCAACTTTTCAGGAAGTTGGAATGGGAAGATCTCTTGAGCCCAGGTGTTTGAGGCAGCAGTGATCCGTGATGGTGCCACTGCACTCCAGCCTGGGCAACAGAGCAAAAGCCTGTCCCCCACCCAAAAAAAGAAGGAAGGAAGGAAGGAAGGAAGGAAGGAAGGAAGGAAGGAAGGAAGGAAGGAAGGAAGGAAGGAAGGGAGGGAGGGAGGGAGGGAGGGAGGGAGGGAGGGAGGGAGGGAAGGAGGGAAGGAGAGAGAAAGAAAGAAGAAAGAAAGGAAGAAAGAAAGAAAAGAAAAGAAAAGAAAAGAAAAGAAAAAAGGAAAAAAAAGAAAGGAAGATGTCTATGTTAATTTCATCTCATGGTTTCAGACAACAATTTGTTACTCAGAGAGGTGGGAAAGGGAAAACATCACTTTTGAAAGACAGGACCCTAACCAGGTGTAACACCAGTGTTGTCTCTGCTCTCAGGGTGGGGGATATTTTTCGGTGGGGCTTGTTGAGCTGAGCTGGTGCTGCTGTCCTCCTAGATGTTTGGATTGGAGGGTGAAATCCTATTCCACCTCTCATTTGTGGATGACTCTGTAACACGAACTCCTGGAACCAGGGACAGCTGTCCTCCACCCGGGGCTTGTGAGAAGCACGGTGCACGTCCCATGTGAATCCCTGCTCCCCTCTCCTAGCACAGGAGACCCCAACCCTGTGAGTCTGTCTTCCTGCCCAGCTCTGGCAGGACTTCTTCTGCAGCATCTCCTGCTGTCTGCTCCTTAGGTCTGGAGGCAAAGGTTATCACACATCCAAGACTGCGTTTTCCAACCCTTGATCATAAGAGAATGCTAAAGAATACAAGTGTACGAGCCATAGTGTCACCTAGAGATAGTGCACGCAAAACACCTGGCAAGGAGCTGGCACATGATGGGCACTTGCGGCACCCTGGCTCTGACTTGCCAGAAATCCCAGGCAGTGCAGTGTCAATAGACTCTGCCTTAGGTGAGGAAAGAAGCTTGGAGCATGTCCATGTCTTGTCCCGGCAAATATAGAGCAAGACACATTTCAAATTAGTTTTTTCTGTCTCTCTCCAAAACTCACATACCCGCGCTGAGCTCATTGTACAGGAATCAATTCACAGTGGCAGCAGGCAGAGGCAGGAGAATTGCCTGTTCGTGCTTGGTTTTAAGGTGGAAATAGCACACTGCTGTTGTCATCTGAAACAGAATCCCACGGTGATATTAATGTTTGAGAACCTACTATGTGCCCAGCTCTTTCAGGCATTTTTCAATATGTTTCATTCTCCACAGAAGTCCCTGTGGAGGGGACATTGTGGCACATTTAAAGGTGAAAAACCAGAGTGGAGAGAGGTTAAATAGCTGTTGAATCTCACACAGCTGCAAGGTGGTCACTCTTGTCTTTAAACCCCAGGTCAGCCTGCCTCCTGAAAGATAATTCTTTCCACTTCCCCTTACTGCAGGTAAAACGAATTATCTAAGGATGTTTTATTTTTCACCAATTTAGGAAGAGCAGTTATTAAAAATGCATTGTGATTGGGAAGATAGAAATCAGAAACAAGGGGAAGTCCTAAAGTTTAAATGCTTACCCTGACCGGAAATCTGTTTTCCTTGTGTTAGAGTTGAAGATCTCTTTTGAAGATGTGTCTATTGATCTCACTAGCACAATGAGCCCCCATCACATTGGCTAAAGAAAAAAACACAGTTCCACAAAGAAACGAAAAGGGAGTGCCTCCCATAACCCAAGGATCGGAGGGAGAAGGGCGAATGCATCCAGATTCGGCAAAACCAGACTTCAATAGAAGAAACCCAGCTCACCTGAGAGTCTCGTGAATAAAAAAGAAAAAATTACACAATTTGGTCACAGCAGACTGAAGCCATGACTAAACGTTTTCTAACTCTGAAATTCTCCTTGATTAACAAGCAGGGTCTTTTGGATTTTGTGTTGATTTACATTTGTGACTGCCACAGAAAAAAGCCATCTTGAAGGTGGCGCTCATAAAGTGCCAGGACACTCAGAGATGCTGGGTAAGTGCCTTGTTTCATTTGAGAGGGTCTGCTTGAATAGAGGGTGTTGTGGTTGTCTGTCCTCATGTAGAAAGCCTGCGGTGAGCACAGCTTCCCCACCAAGGAGTACTGTAGAGTCATGTCAGTGGAGTGATTTCAGTGAAAAACGGAGCCAGGCCTCAAAGGAGTTCCATTAGAGGATTTGTAATTAACACGTGGCAGAAGGGTCCAAAAATCAAATTTCATGCATAACTGCGGTGTTTATGACTGTTGATAATCACCATTACACAACATAAGATGTAACATGCAGATAACCTGTAGACGGAAAGGGTTAATAAAACTACTCCTGGAATGTAGCAGCAGGGTCTGTTGGTAAAAATACCAGCAACGCTATAATAAGTGGGAATGTGTGTTCTTGTCCCAAAAGGATTTTACACATACTGATTTTTTAAGCGTTTGATAGTTACAGGGAAAATGTCAGGAAGACATTTTCAGAATTGCTAAAGGGCAGAGTCCTCAAAAGGACGGCTTTGTTGCAGTTGTTTTCGTGTTACAGGCGTTCAGGCATAATTCCTATCACCAAAAATGAGTCCCTTGCCCTGCGCTGGCACCGACACATGGAATAGGTCGAATACACAAAACACGCAATTTTATTTCCTTCTACTTTCCTTCCTCTTGCCCTTTTTCCGAGATGTAATTGAATTATGAGACACCTCTCCTTGCCAGTATACAAGTTGCTTTCCTCCAGTGGGCATGTATTGGTCATCCACAGTGAAAATGCATTCTAACTTCTTTAATTCCCTTTTCATCTACAGTTAGCGTTTTCCTCGGCTGCAATGAATAATGCAACATTGGGCATCCTTGTTACGATACCTTTGTATGCATGTCACAGCTCATACAAGAGAGATTCTGGGGGCTGGGACATCCGAATCACAGGGCATGCTCACTCTGCACCTTGATAGTTACTGCCCAATTCTGCACGAGCGCATTTCCGTGAGGTTTCTTCAGCAGTACACAACAGGGTTCACACACAGGCATGCACACCACACACAGTGACACACTTCTGTGTGCACAGACACACACTGCCACATTCTCATCACCTATGGCTGTGTCTGTGTGAACTCCTGTTCACAGGCATTTATCTCATGACCCTTTCTAGTTGCCTGTGCTGGCTGATCACCGGTGAGGTTGTACATCTTTTTCAATAATTGTCACCAATGTTTATGGCTTTTTCTACACTTGCGCATTTCATTCCTTGCCTGTTTTTCTGCTTCTATTTTTTTTCTCTGATTTACCAGTACTTTATTTTGGGATCTTAGTCACATTTGTCTTGGATTTGTTCTCACAGTGCATCTTTTCTCTTAGGTGTGGTTCGCTCAATTTCCACTTGCTGCTTTTTGTGGGAATAGCAGGGTAGCTAGGAAAATGCTTCACATGTCAAGATCTGCTGCCCTGGAGAGCCGATAGGAAGTAAAAAGTTTGAAGCAGCTAGGAGAGCGCGGCTTCCCATTAGGAGTGCCTGCATGGCTGTGCGCCCCTAAACACCTGCCTGCTCTGGATGCAACACCTTACTTTTCTCTGGCCTTGGTAATGGATCTGTAGAAGCAGATTCAATGAACTCTCAGGAGAGCCAAGCACTGCCACCCAGCCTAAGAAAGTACAACAGCAAACTTCAGGCCCATTCTGCTGAAACTGCCACAGGGAGCTGGAATTGAAGGTGATAGAGACGGTCCCCGACTTGAGATGGTTTGACTTTCGTTCTTTTTACAATCCTACAAAAGTGATATAATTTAGTGGAGACTATTTGAAACTTTAAATTTTAATTCAAAATTCTTTTGAAAAAGATTTCTTCTGGAGGGAGGAAGTCTCACTTTGCTGCCCAGGCTGGTCTTGAATTCCTGGCTTCAAGTGATCCTCCTGCATTGGGATTACAAACATGAGTCACTGTGCCCAGCCCCAAATTCTTTATAATAATTATAAACTAGACTTGTGCTAGATGATTTTGCCCAAGCGTAAGCTAATGTAAGTGTTCTGAGCACGTTGAAGGTAGGCCAGGCCAAGCAGCAAGGACGTTCTGTAGATTAGGTGTATTAAGAGCATTTTCAACTTCGATATTTTCAACTTAGACGGGCTTGTTGGGAGGCATCCCATCATAGGTCACACAGTGGCACACACATCATTAAGTCCAGAAGCATCTGTATCTAAGGATGCAGCCTACGGGAGCCCACTCAGTTCATCAAACTTCAAGTTTTTGACTCACTTTGCTAACAGCCTTTAAACTACTCAAAGCAGAGGGTGCCCCATTCCCCCAGCTGACTGCTTCACTAGAGTGTGCCTGAGAGTTTCACGGTGTGAGTGTGGCAGTGTGTGTCTGTGCACACAGAAGTGTGTCACTGTGTGTGGTGTGAATGCCTTTGTGTGTATGTCTGCATGTGTAAGTGGAACTGTGTGAATTTGTCATCCTGTGCATGTGTGAGTACAGCATATGACAAAGTGTGTGTGACCTGGTCTGTGCCACCGTGCACTCACACAAGGCTGGGGACATCATGTCTGTAAGAACTGCGAACTGCAGCCTCACTAAACTTGTGGCTTGGGCCTCCAGGCTGTGGTCTCTTTTGCGAAATTGCTCTTGGATTTGACCTCACAACTGTAATTTGTTTTAGAGGAGCAATCATTTTTTGCCAGCAATAATTAAGCTACAAGACTAATTGTTCCAAATGACAAAATGATTCCCGTCTCTGCCAAAATATACCCCGTTTTATAATGGAAGCCTGAGTATCAATAATTTAAAATAATGGATAGAATATAAAGAAAGAATTTAGGAAAATAAATAAAGCAGAAATAAAAGATTCTTAAACTCCAGAAAAGTGGAACTGTACATGTAATGAAAAATTCGTGCTGAACAGGGAAGGGAAATGTGACCACAGAGAGACACAGTGGAGTTATCTGTAGCTTGCCCTTCACAGGGAATGAGTGGCTCACTGCTCTCGAGTGAGATATCAGCTGAGGCCGCACGCAGACTCAATTATCGCAGGTTTTTAAGTTGCCCCACTCATCATCACGCTGACTCAGTGTATTTTCATCTTAAGGAGTTTGGGTGATCTTGGGCCCGACTCTACGGACTCTATCGGTGACAGAGGTCCTCGAATGAATACAGGTAGCCAAGGCACTCCTCATTGCGGGCTCAAGCTGATTTGCATTTATAAAAGAGAAAAATACAAAAGTAAAACCAAAGCAAATTGAAAATGTTAATAAGGTATTTTTTTTTTTGAGACAGAGTTTCTTGTTGCCCAGGATGGAGTGCAGGGCTGCTGTCTCTTGATTTCGGCTCACTGCAACCTCCACCTCTGGGGTTCAAGCAATTCTTCTGCCTCATCCTCCCCAGTAGCTGGAATTAGGGGCATGTATAAGGTTATTTTTTAGGTCTTAAAAACAGTCTATGGCTTGAGGCTGACAGATGGGACCAACAGGTAGCTTAGCAAGCCATATACTGCTTGCTAAGCTACCTGTTGGTCCCATCTGTTGGCTGCCTGCTCCTTATTTCTCCAGTTTTTATCTCAGAGCCCCAGGCACCGAGTCGACTTTGGGTCCCTGCCCTTCCATCTTCTTTGGGACACACACCCGCCCCTTTGCTCTCAGGTACCCAGACCCTGACAACCACCCACCCTGGGTCATGCTCCTGAGGTTCCCGTCTCCCGTTCCCTCTGCCTTGATCCAGCACTGCTGCCATCTCCTCTCAGAAGAAGAGGTATCAGATCCCTCCATCTCTTTCTCAACTTCTCAATTATTGTCAAATTAATTTCTCAAATCTTCAAGAGCCAAGGGAAATAAATCTCCAATTTAACATTGCTAAATTGATACTTCAAGTACTCTGAAGTACCCGCATCCAGCTTTAGCAGGATTAAACGGTTTTGTTAAAGAACAGTATGCAAACACTTTTCTCATTTTTTGTAACTTAAGGGCTCATTCTAAAACCAGTGCTCAAAAGACAGTCACAAAGAAAAAAATCGGAACTCCTCTAAACCAGGCCTACCTCCTGGAAATGTAAGAGCTGCAAATGGGGTCCGTTTATGCCATTTGCATTTTCCTTGCAGTCACATAAAAAGATGAAAGTGAAAGGGTGAACGTACGTTTAACAATGCATTATCCACTAACGCGTCACAACCCAATCTAACGTATCACCATTTCGCATGGAATCAAGACAGAACCCTAGGAATGAGCTAGTGCACAAACTCCTCTTCACTCAGTCTTAAAGGCCATTGTGTATTCCACACGTACAGTGCCCCTCAGTCGGACCGGCCAGCTTTCCAGGGCTCAAAAGCAGTGTGTGGCTAATGGCTACTGCACTGATCAGCGCAGATCTCCAAGGCTCAGCACACTTTATCCTAAACCCAGAATGTAAGATTTTCATGCTCTCACAGTTAAAGGATCTCTAATCTCTAATACAGCTACTGCACTCCATTGCATAGTGAAAGCAGCCACGCGCAATGTGTAAATGAATAGGCATGGCTGTGTTCCAACCAAGATTTATTTACAAAAACAGGTGACAGGCTGGATTTGGATAACAGGATGTCGTCAGGCCGTTCCCTGACACTTTGTACAGGCCAGTGCAATTCAGTGGCCAACTATGGACCCGTAATTGCTAGTAATACAAAATAAAACAGTTTCATTTACATTTTTCCAACTTCAGTAACAACAGGTTTATGGGCTAACCCGTGTCCCACCAGATTGACATGTGGAAGCAATAACACTAAATGCGGTGGTGTTTGGCGATGGGCCATCTGGGAAGTCATTAAGTTATGGGGGACACAGCAAGAAGGCGGTCAGTCTGTCCGCAATCCAGGAAGAGGGCCCTTACCAGAACCCAACCCTACTGGCACCCTGATCTTGGCCTTCCAGCCTCAAGAACTATGGAAAATAAATGCCTGGGCGTTTAAACCACCCAGCCTGTGTGACTTTCTTACGGCAGCCCAGGCTGACTAATATAAATAGTAGAGTTCTAAAAAGGTAGTATATGTGCTTAGTATTAAAATTCCATCTTTAGGCTGGGCACAGTGGCTCACACCTGTAATCCCAGCACTTTGAGAGGTTGAGGTGGACGGATCACCCGAGGTCAGGAGTGCAAGACCAGACTGGTCAACATGGTGAAACCCTGTCTCTATTAATATACAAAAGTTAGCCAGGCAAGGTGGCTCACGCTCGGAGTTCCAGCTACGTTGGAGGCTGAGACATGAGAATCGCTTGAACTCGGGAGGCGGAGGTTTCAGTGAGCCAACATCTCGCCACTGCTCTTCAGCCTGGGTGACAGAGTGAGACTCCATGTAAAAATAAATAATAAAATAATAGAATGGAATTAATTAATTAAATTCCATATTTAAGCCTCAAATATTCATTTTAAAAAACTCTTTAAAAATTAAGGTATTTAGAACATTTTGTCCCAATACATTGTCTTCCCTACATATCAACTACTTTTTAACTCTTAATGAATTACACTGAGAAATATAATGAAATATAATGGAAGAGGCAGGCAACGGGGCCTTCATAGTTGCTGGCGAGAGATTTGAGCTAAGGTCATGTTCGGTTTTCCACCCTAAGTGTTATACTAACAACCTCCTCCCAGTTCCTTGCTTCTGTTTAATGTCTTATAAACGTAAGTTCAGAAACCTACAGTTTCTCTGCAGCACGTGGAACGGACACGGTGAGCACATGGTGCCGATTGTATCACGGCTCTGGGCAGAACCGTGTACGCGTTTTTTCCGGCAACATCAGAGGGATACTTTTCCTCCTTCTTGAGCTTTTAGCCTTCCTTTATACTATGGACATTAGTTTCACACAATGATTATATTTCTTTCATGTTATTGTTTTGAATGGCGCTGTGGTGCTAAATTGCTTGTAGTTAATTTTGAGAGCTCAATCGGTTGCTTTCGTATTTATATTTCTTCTAATAAATACCTTGCTTTAATATTTTTCTCATGCGTTAATACTTAACACATTGTAAACACAAACTGGATTCTGCTGTATTTCAAGTTGTGAGCGCCAGTGTATCTTTTTTATTTTATTTTTTTGTTCCCCCAGCTTTCTTTACAGAATTCTTCTCTCCCTGCCACGTCTAATCCTACAGAGCCAGAAAGGAATCCTGGGTCACGCTTTCCCTTTCTGTTTAGAAAGGATACTTCCTTCTTAGATTGTTCCCAGGAGCTGCCAGTTAACGTGACAGGCTTCCAAAGGTGCAGTCATCCCATTGGCTTGTTTTGGATTGGGCATTCAATCTTACCACAAGAGGGTATTTTTCAACTTGCTCTCACCGTTTCCACTTCAAAGTTGCAGGCAGTGCAATGCATGTCGTTCTCTTGCTATTTCAGGGGACCTTTGATAAGCTGTAAAGTGATATGTATCAACAATATAATCACTTAAAAATTTAATAAAGACGAAAGGAAAGGAATATTATTTTTTCCTTGAATTTGTCAACGGGGAACATATTTCATGGTGTTTTAAAATTTAGCAGATATTTTGATAGAAATGCTTAATTTATCCAACACAGATATCGTATTCATTATTTTCATTTTGTAATGTGGTCTCAATTCCAAGCTCATATGTGTTTTCAATATTCTGACTCACCCTTTTTAAGGAACAGCTCCTTGATTCAACTTTAAAGCAAACTTTTTCTGGAACTTCTCTCTCTTCCTGTTCCCCAAACCCCTCAACATTGATTTGTTCTTATTACAGCCGGACATTAAGTGATCATTATGTCCTTTCCATGGGACCAAACCTTTCCTTGAATATGGACAGCTCTTAAAACAGTGGCTAGCTGACAGATAGTCCCCATTTACTGGCAGAGACAATTCTACTAGAAGGGCTGAATTTCAGTATATTTGACCTACTTTGACTGAGGCAGGTTCTGAATCAAGGCTTGAGAGACTGGAAACACTGGAACAAATAATAAACAAATCCAGCTGCATCTCTATAATTTGCAATAACGTCGACTTGACAGGAAAGCTTGACAATTTCTTCAGTTCGCAGGTTGTGACTGAGTCTCGTAACCTGGGACCAACGTTCGCATTTTATGGTCAAATCTCAGTGACTTTGCTTTATATTACGGGGCCGGGACACCACGACACCATTCCAACTGCCCAATCTTCCTTAATTCCTTTATAGTTCATAAACATTTTTCCCCATTTATTTACCAGGTGTGCTCTTTAAGGCCTTTTGACGGTTTCAGTTGATATTTGGAAGCACGGCTTCAAATTCTCCGAGTTACAAATCTGTTTACAGTGAATCCCAGTTTCATTGCATTGAAGCAAAAGCAAAAGGCTGTCGAGTTTCTGGTCTTTGGAGTTCACCATGCGCTCTTCACATCCTCCCTCACAAGGGCTTTCCGTAGGTGTTTATTGGGTGTGTTAAAGAACAGACATAGTTTGTGTTTTTCAGAAACTAAATTGCTAGTACATCTATAATGCGACTTCTTTACGCAAATCATTCTATACTTAATAAATAACTTGGCATCTTGAGTTATTGATTAATCTCTGTAAGAGTCTGAGGGAAACCGGTTAAAACGTGCAGGAGAAGGTCAGCAGAGGCTCCCCGTGGACCACAGCATCTCAGCCTAATGGCCGCCCCTCAGGTAGCCTTCATCACTGGGTGCTGAGCCACTTCCATCCTCTCAGCAGTCCTATGAGGAGGCTGGTGGTATGGGTTGAAGTCCTAAGCCCCAATACCTCAGGACGTGACCTTACCTGGAAATAAGGGCCTTGAAGATGTCATTAGTGAGGGTGGGACCACATTGGAGTAGAGGTGGCCTGAATCCAACATGCATATATCCCCATAAAAAGGGCATCAATTGGAGCACAGACATGTTCACAGGGAAAAGGTCTTGAGAGCAGGAGGGAAGAGAGAGGGAGAATGAGCTGACATGCTCAGGAATGCTGGGATCCTGGTGTCAACAAGGCACCCGAAGCCAGCCACAGCACTCAGAAGCATCAGCCCTGCGGACACCTTGACCACAGAGTTCTGTGACCACAGAGAACTGTGAGATGATGCATTTCTCTTGTTTAAGATACCCAGCTTATGATACTGTATTACAGCAGTCCCGACACACTAGTACAGGTCTCATTATTACCCCATTTTCACAAAGAAAATGAGGCTTGCTTTTTTATTATTTATGTATTTATTTTATATATATTTTTATTGTACTTTAGGTTCTGGGGTACATGTGCAGATCACGCAGGATTGTTGCATAGGTACATACATGTATGTGCATAGGTACATACATGACAATGTGGTTTGCTGCCTCCATTCCCCCGTCATCTATATCTGGCATTTCTCCCCATGTTACCCCTCCTCAACCTCCATACCATGCTCTGTCCCTCCCCTAGTCCCCCGCAACAGACTGCAGTGTGTGATGCTCCCCTCCATGTGTCCATGTGTTCTCATTGTTCAACACCCGCATATGAATGAGAATATGCAGTGTTTCATTTTCTGTTCTTGTGTCGGTTTGCTGAGGTTTGCTTTATTATTTGATGTGTCCAATGTGTCTCAGGTAATAAAGGTGGTGCCCAGCCGCAGAGCACACGCTCTTACCACAGCATCATGAGGCCCTTTGGCATTGACCTGGTGAGCTCTCTCAGTGCTGAGGCAGGTGAGCCCAGCCAGTCTGTTAGGCTTGATGTCCCCTGCTAGGAGGAGCACACAGCCATCATCATCCTCAACACCACCATTGAGGGTCACTGGTCTACAGCAGTGGCTCATGGTCCCAATCCCTTCCACCATGCTCACATGGCCTTTTCCCTGTGAGCATGTCTTTGTTCAAATAACCCCCTTTTATGAAGACATGTTCATGTTAGATTCAGGCCACCTCTATCCACTGTGGTCCCGTCTTTGCTAATTACATCTGCAAGGCTCTTATTTCCAGGTAAGGCCTCATCCTGAGATACTGGGGGTTAAGACTTCCATACATGAATGTTGGATTTCAACCCATACCAGAAGCCTCCTCCTAGGACTGCTGAGAGGGTGAAAGTGGCTCATCTCTACAGAGCACCCAGTTAGCCCAGCACCCACTGATGAGTAAGGGCTACCTGGGAGTTGTCCATCACCCTAGGATGCTGTGGCCCAGAGGGAATCCATGCAGTAGCTGTCGTTACATCCATGTTCTTTCTGCTTTCTATGTCTTGATCCTATAGGATTTGTCAAACAAAACATCAGGGTCATTATTCACAAGGAATGCCACGTTTTATCAATAAAAAGGCCCTGTCTAATCTAATGATTTTGCATTGTAAGCTAAAGTTGTTACTTCTGTTTCTTTTTTTCCTGATATATCTTTACATATCTCCTGTTCTCAATAACTGCCTGAAATCTTTAGTCGACTGTGACACATTTTATTTTCAGGTTCGGCTTGTCATCTCCCCAAGCATCTGCTCTCTCGAGATGGCCTCTTCATGAGTGAAGTGTCCTTTGCTGCATCTTAGTTGGGGACTGGGACATATGACTCATTTTGGCCAACAGAAAAATAACACATTTGAGGGTGTGTTAATTGCAAGCATAGGCCCGAAAAAGCTCCAGGTGTCTCTACCTGTCCCCTCCGGTCTGTCTCACTGACCATCTGACCTGCCGTGAGGACCAGAGCTGCTCCAGTTAAGACCAGCCTGTACTAACTGACCACTGGCCAGGCACAGACCTCTAATGCTAAGTCGTGGTTGTTGTTTAATGCCACTGAGATGTGAGGTTTGGCTCAACAGTGGACATCTTTCTAGAATTTTGTTCAGAGGGATTTTTTAACTTACAGTATTTTTTTTCAGAGAAAGTGAAAATAAATATATGTATACCCACAGATACTGTATCATTTTATTTATCAAGTATTTTCTCTTTTTCATGTTTCTTTCAATTATTTTTCTTATTTTTCTACCCTTTGCTGGATAAACTTTTGTTGAAAAGATCTTTAGTAATTTAAAAGATACATTTACAAGTGATCACTTTTAGATTTCTTTTAAAATTATTTTGATTTATCTCATTAATTAGCAAATTACCTAATCAATAAGTTAAAAGTGAAGTTGTATTTGAACGTCGATGTAAATTTAGCCTTTCCAAAATTATTTTCTAATCCATTGCTGCTTACTCTCTTCTCTTTGTAAGTGTCGTCTAGGATAATGGAATACAAGGGTCCTGATACCATGTTTGCTGAATATGTGAACGGCCTCAGACAACGTGTGATAACGTTTTAAACTACACTGACAACAACTTATGACATTTGAGAGTTTGCTGAATTAATATAAATGCATACTCTACCTTTATACATTCTCTTCTAGATTCTTACATTCTTAATTAAATTATTTTCTACATCATCTACATTCACGGTCCAATTTTTACTCCTTCCATCAATTTTTGTAACTTTTCCCTAAATACTTATTGAAATTGAAGAAAAGATTCAAGATACAACTTTTATTATTTATTTGAGATAGAGTCTAGCTCTGTTACCCATGCTGGAGTGTAATGGCAGGATCCTGGTTCACTGAAACCTCTGCCTTCCAGGTTCAAGAGATTCTCCTGCCTCAGTCTCTCGAGAAGCAGGGATTACAGGATCCTGTCACCAAGTTTGGCTAATTTTTTGTGTTTTTAATAGAGATGGGGTTTTATGATTTGGTCAGGCTGGTCTCAAATTCCTGACCTCATGTGATCCTCCTGCCTTGGCCTCCCAAAGTGCTGAGATTACAGGCTTAAGCCCCAGTGCCGGGCCCCGGGATGTAACTTTAAATTAATGTTTATGTGGCCCATAATTTGATCGGCACTCCCGAAAAATGTTTTTTTTTTTTTTTTTCAATTATTTTACGAGTTAATTCTAATTCTCGTAGGCTTCTAAGGGTGTTTTTCTGGGCTCATTTCCTCCTGGCAGTGCTTACAGTGAGCAGTTGGGACCTCGATCCTGTCACCTCTGTAACCACCGTCTTGTCTATTGTAATGTCAGTTCTGTTACTTCCCTCTGCTGGTTTGATGTTACCTTCAACATCTGTGACTTGCCTGCTAAGTACTCACTCTAGTCTATACCCACTGTCATCGCTGAGTTCGATTTTTGTTCTCAGCAGTTCTTCTTCATCTCTAATACCCTGATAGCCCTTTCCTTCCCCACTCCTGTTCTCTCTTCTCTCTATCTGGCTCTCTCAGAAAGCCTAAATACTTGGTACACAGTTTTGTCAGGCATCTCGTACATGCTTTCCACAGGCTCGTCCGTCGAGTCTTGGAGGATGATATACAACATTTGTTGAGCTCACACTGCCTGCTAATAACTGTGCTGAGTAGTTCAGAGAGATTATGTCAAATCGTGCGCTGAAAGAAGAACCCGTCTTTCCTTCATCTTTTGGATTGGGACACACGCTGGATCTTTCCTTTATTTACCCTCCTGCAAATGGTGACCTGCTCGCACCTTCCGGAGTGTGTTCTGCCTGGGACCGGCTTCCACACCGCTTGATTCTGGAAAAATTTCTTCTTTGGCTATCTGATTATGATCCTTAACCCTCAGCCTTAATTTTAACTTCAGACAGGACCTCAACTGGCCTGAAATACGGTGTCGTCCTCCTTCAGCTTCTACCTAACAAAGGATGGTGCCCTCCACTCAAGCTCTGTCTGACTCTGTGACCCTGCCCAACTGCGCCCTCCTGGGAGGGCAACTTCCAGCCTCACATTGCCTCTGTGACATTTCTGCCTGTGTCTGGGAGGCTCCTGTCTACCTGAGCCAAGGGGAAGGTCACATTGAGGAAGAAAAGGCTGGGCAGATGGAATCCCCACAGGAACCAGCTCACAGGCAAAACCAGCTGCCGAACTTTGTGGTTGAGACTGACTTCCTGGTCCCGACCAGGGGCCACATGCTGGGTGAGGGACTCATATGTTTCACCCTCTTCCTGAGGCAGGCAGCCTCACTTCATTTTTACTTGATAGTGTGAGGAAACCACCTTGGTAGGCTGATAAATCACCCCAAAACATATTCATTTTTCTGAATCTCGGAATCTGCGAATGTTACATTATATGGCAAAAAGGAGGATTTTGAGGGTATAATTAAGTTAGGATTCTGAGATGGGAAGATTAGACTGCATGATCTGGGTGGCACTGAATCTGTCACATGTATCCTGAGAAGGGACAGAGGAGGCCCTTCTCAGGCCCAGACCCACAGAGAGGGCCATGTGGAGACAGAGCCGAGAGCTTTGGAAATGCTAGTCTTGAAGATGGCACTGATGTGACCACAGCCACCAAGAACTGGAGGGGCCTAGGAATAGATCCTCCCCTAGAGCCTTGGGAGGGGCACAGCCCTGGCAGCTCCTGGATTTCAGGCTTTCAGCCTCTAGAACGGTGAGAGCTTCCATTTCTGTCATTGCAAGAACCACTCAGGTTGCGGTTACAGGTATAGCAGTCACAGAAGCGAATACAACCTAAACATTTGCTATCGACTCCGAAATATTCCCACATTTCCTTGGATTCTCTTCCCAAAGTATGATGACATATGGAATGGAGGACATGTCAGCCCTCCCCAAAGACCACATCAGCTTCTCCGGACTCTTCTTGAGAGACCCTATTCTCAAACTTAAGATGCTTTTGCTTCTAAAATAACACTTGCGTTTTTCTGTGGTGAGGTGGATAAAGATTCAGGGGTGCCCTTGGGTAATGAGAGTTTTTTTGTTAAAGACAGCTGATGTGCCTGGCTGTGCAGCCCCTTACCCCACCCTACCCGGGTCAAAGGGTAAAATGCAGCCCTCAGCCTTGAATATGATCCATATCCCAAGCTCCCTATGGGACCAAGCCCCTGGGTCAGCACTGAGACCACACCATGGGTTTCTTCTCTCTAACCACGTTTCCCTCACTCCTTTACCGGGTCTGATTTCCCCTGGGAGCATCAGCTTAGCAGTCATTTGCAGGCAGATTTTTATCTCAGGTGTTTTTATTTTGGGGTGGGGGGTGGTGCTCAAGGTAAGACAAGTAAAATGTCAACAATGATTTATATTAATGATATGTTTAATGTGTCTTCATATGCGTGAGTGCTTGAGAAGTTTGATAGCAAGAGGGCCAAAGAGACTATTTAAAAATCTCCCTCTCTTGAAGATTTCAAGGGCAAGAATCAGTTATAATTAGACAAGAATAATGCGAGGGAGTTAGGAGCCTTCGGCTCCTCATTCTGGAATGCTACCTATTCAGCGTGTGTTGGAGATGGTCCAGTCTCTTGAGTCTGTAATAAGTTGAGATCCCACTGCTGTCTGCCGCTGACAAACACAGGGTTATGTCTGGTTCAGCCCACGCCCTCCCGATTTTTAGAAAGGACATGCACTCAAATAGGAGTCATTTTATCTGCAACATTTCTCAGAAGCACACTCCAGAGCCCTGCCCTTGAGGGTATTAACTCTTCTCAGTTATGGAGCAGTCTAGAAACATACAGATCAGGTTGCTTTCTTACTGTTGGAAATCACCAGCTTGTCTTTAAAGTACAAAGCAGCCAGAGATGGCGGGAACCACTGAAAGCATGGGAACACTGATGGGCTCCCAGCACATCCGGTCACATTCCGACTTGTAAATGGATTACTTTTTGTTTTCAAGTTGTCTTCGGGACAATGGAAGTTGTACTTGGATGATCCCTGCAGGAATGAGAATTTTTGCCCACAGTGGCAGCGCACCGTGAGCCTGTCCACACCTGCAGCTGGGTCCATCCTGCTTCTCTGTGGTGCTTGGCGAGCTACAGGGCTGCCTTGAACCCCAGAGAGTCACCCGAGCCTCTCCTCGGGCTTGGCTCCAATCTTCCTCTCTCTGATCTTAGATTTCCAACCCTGCATAACTCATTCTAAACCCGAAAGTTCAGAAACTTGGCGCAGTTGTTTTTTATGTTGTGACATTTATTCTGCAATAAATGCCCATTTATCAGATATGCAGCACAATAGATGAATGAACCGTAAGTGACAAACGAATATTAAGCAGAAAATAGCAGTATAATTGAAATATGGCACAGGTCATTATATATGTATGTGTGTCTATAGACACATGAGATCTCTGTCTTTGTTGAAAACAAAGATAGGCCTCCCTATCTTCTCATAAACAGTGGCTGCCCCCAGCACACCGTGTGTTGCAGTCACTTGTCCCAGGTGGTGGAATGCGTTCCTGTTCGTGCCCTCAGGAGTCCTCCCCTGGGAGCAGCCTGCTCTCCTGCCATAGATCCAGCAGGCTTGCCCTTGTGGGCCTCTTGCTGACAGCAGGTGCACAGCAGAGACACAGGTCACCTCCAGCCTTCACTGTGGAAGCGGGTGCTCACAGCTAGGGTGCCTGTATAATTCCAGAAAGCAGCTGTCTTGTCACTGGGGCCAGGGGAGGCAGGTGGGGAGTCAGGTAGAGTTCTCTGTGTGAATGAGAGGGTTCAATGGCCCAGGCTTTTGTGCCCACACATCCTCTTCCCTGAAAACTGTGAAGAACTCTGCTTAGAGTGTGAATTCTTTTGATTTTTACTCTCTCTGAAGTTCCCAGCCCAGTGACTTATCCATGGGAATGATTAAGACGTGTTTGCTGATCGCTGGTTAGAAACGCCCTGGGTTGGTTGCCTTTGACCTATGGGACTCGTCCCTGATGCCTTCAGAAGATAATTTCAGATGATGAGAACCGAGACCCAGAGCAAGAGTTAAAATGCTTAGAGCTGCTTATGCTGAAGAAGAAACAATGGAAAGTGATTCAGGACCTAGATTTAAAATGTGAACACTTCTGCACGGGATTGCTGCCAACTAGTGTTCTCACGTTTTACTAAAGGCAGAACGAAAGGCAATGGGCTTAAATGACAGCATGCAGAATTTAGGTTAGATATGGGGAATGCCTCTCTGACATTGAGTTATGACTCATTAGGCTAGGTTACCAGGGAAGAGAATATTCTTTGAAGATTTTAATATATACATATCCCTTGACTGGTGGATTTTAAAGTAAAACCTCACATATCATAACCCATTTTCCCACATAAGTCAATTTTACAGTGACAGGTGAAATTGAGTGGGTGACCAGATCGTGCCCCATTTTGAAATAAGAGTCAGTGCTCAAAGGATCTTCTGGATGGCCTGGTGCAAGTGTGTCTTCCTGCGTCTTCATTTCAGCAGTCGACACTTGTCTCGAGGACTGCGGGTCCTCTCTCGGGCCATGTGGAAGTCCCCAGGGGCAATGCTTGCTGAAACCATCTCCAGGATTCAGGAGCCCATTGAGGCAAGAGGCCGCTGCCCATAAGTGAGACGGCCAGGGTGGAAGAGTGCATTTTGACGGCTACAAAATGCAAAGCTCAAATGCAAAGTGCTTTGAGTACAGGAATCTTCATGGGAGAGAAATACAGTCCTGTATCTTTCTGATCTGGAATTTCCACTGCCTGTGTTCCAGGGAGGTTGAGTACGCTGAGGTAGAGTGAAAGCGCGTTTTGGCTCGTGAGGTGGCTCTGAGCAGCCCTGGAAGCAGACCGTAGAATCAGCTGAAGAGCCCACAACCGTTTCTTCCAATTTAACTAAAATAAAACTTTTTGCTTATTCTCTTTTAAGATGCAATTACTTCATTTTGTTAATTTCTGTTCACAATCAAGACATAGAAAAGGAGCTAGTCAAGTCATTTTCAGAATGTTTGCCAATAGACTCCAGAGAGTTAGAGTGTAACAGATGTTGATTTGATGACCGTGGGCTACTCCTCTGACCCCTGGAAGTGTTTTTCCTTTTCCCGCTGCTCTCCTGTCGGGCTTCTTATCACTGACAGGGGAGAATGACTGATGGGCCTTGGCATCCACTTGAAACCCCCCTGTTGACCGACCCTTTCGTAGTTCGCATTCAGCAGCAAACAGATATTGTTCGCACATCCTGCCGGCTTCATGGAGTGGCCTGAAAAGGTGCTGACGGACACTGGCCTGGGACCAGGAGATTCCTTTACATATGAGTTTGCTGGCTTTTCGAGGCCTGAATCACCCCGATTGTGTGGACGCCATTTTCACTGAACATAAATAATCCGAAACATTTTATGTGGTATGTTTTGTTTGTTTGTCTACTTTTATTTGCTTTATTTTATAAAGGTTTACAGAGGAGATAAAATAGTATCTCAGAAATGTGGTGAAATATAGGCCGGTAACCATGAATAGAGAAATGAAATGAGCCTTCTCTATCACAGACTGAAAAAGCAGCAGAGAGTTCGGTTGAGAATTCCACTCTAAACCCAGTCCCAACACGGGCGACTTTTATCTGAAGATCTCTGAATTTGAAAGGTAAAATGTCTTGGCATTCACCCCACCCACACATCTTGAAGTGAGTCCGGAAGGGAAAAGATAGCACGAACGTAAATGGCCGACTTCATTCTCCTGCCGTTCGGCTTAAAAGCATTTCCCATTTTGGGGCAATTTATCCGCTATTTTATGCTATTAAAGTTACAAACATGTGAACAATGGACCTCAAGTCTTATCATCCAAATTACCTTTGGATAAGTTTAGCAATAAGGTCTTCTGCAGAAATCAGAAAAGTACGATCATAATTAAAAGCATTATAATTTTTGTTCTTTCCCTTAAAGAGTTCCTAAGCACAATGATATAGAATTTCACTCATTTCACAGCTGTACATTTTGGGGACAAAAAGTGAGCTTCTAAGTTAGCTTCATATCTGACCCTTAGTGTTTTCCAAATGAACTCTTTAAAAGATTAAAATCTGTGTCTTTCTATGTGCTTGTGTTTTAAATGGTGAATTTGTCTTGAAACATTCTGCATCCGAATTAGGAGATTGTGTGACTCTGAGGGAAAACTTCACTGGCTCAGTTAGAAACACTGAGGATTTTGAATGAGACTGTGGAGAAGCCCTGAGTTTGTATAGGGATCCTAGAGGCAGCAGGTTGATGGGGAGTTAGACACGTGTAGAATGGAGAGCAGAATCAACACTTCCCAGCTGTGTGGTCTTGCAAAAGCTACTTAATTGCACTGACAGAATTTTTCTGTGTAACAGGGATATCGGTATCTGTCTTGCAAAACTGTGAGGTTTCTATTATAGATAATGTGCAAACAGATTTTCAACACAGAGGGTGACATTACATCTGAGCCTGCCTGGACACAGGGTCTAATGGAAGCACAGACTCTCCTTTGTCTAAAATGACCCAAAACTCAGCTTTGCAGTTGAGGATGGGGTGTGTGCGGCTCTGCCACAGCAGCTGCTCCCCGCCTGTCGCTCGCTGAAGCTTAAGAGAGCTGCTGACAGGTGATATTGGGGCCCCGTGGTGGTCTGCAAGGTCATTCAAAGTCACAAAACACATAGACGCCTGTGAAAATATTCATGTCTTACTGAGACTCTCATCAGTATTCGATATTACTTGTATCTATAGAAAGGCACATGCGCAATCTACGTGGAATGTTTTTGGTGACTAGGATAACAGATGAGAGAGAAACTCATGCAGGTGCTTAAGGCACTCTGTCTTCTTATTATTTTTCTGAGATGGAGTCTCACTGTCGCCCCAGGCTGGAGTGCAGTGGCAAGATCTTGGCTCACGGCAATCCCCACCTCCCGGATTCAAGTGATTCTCCTGCCTCAGCTTCCCGAGTAGCTGGGATTACACATACCACAACGCTGGCCAATTTTTGTATTTTTAGTAGAAATGGGGCTTCACCATGTTGGTCAGGCTGGTCTTGAACTCCTGACTTCAAGTGATCCACCCACCTCGGCCTCCCAAAGGGCTGGGATTATGGGCGTGAACCACCGCGCTGGCCCAGGCACTTTGTCTTGAGCTATCTCCAAGTCCACTAGCCAACATGTGGCATTGTCACCCTCGTTATCTCTTACTGTATTAGTTTGCTGGGGTTTCCATCACAAGCGCCACAGATGGTGGCTTAAACAGCAGGTTTGCTGGCCAGGCATGGTGGCTCAGGCCTGTAACCCCAGCACTTTGGGAGGCCGAGGCAGGTGGATCACCTGAGTTCAGGAGTTTGAGGCCAGTCTGGCCAAAAAAGTGAAACCCCATCTCTACTGAAAATACAAAAAATTAGCTGGTGGCAGTGGCAGGTGCCTGTAATCCCAGCTACTCGGGAACCTGAGGCGGGATAATTGTTTGAACCTGGGAGGTGGAGGTTGTAGTGAACCAAGATTGTGCTATTATACTCCAGCCTGGGCGACAGAATGAAAAACTCTGCCTCAAAACAACAACAACAACACAAACAGCAGGTTTGCGGTTCCTCAGGGTCCCCGAGGCAGAGGTCCTACCAGCAGGCCTGCTTGCATGCGAGCTCTGGAGGCTCCTCTCCTTGGCTCCTAGACAGCCCCGTCTTCTCCCTGTGACTTCACAGCGCCTTCTCCAGTATCTGTGTGTGACCTCATCTCTTCTTCTTATAAGGGCACCTGTCATAAAAAATTAGGGCTTGTCCACAGGAGCTCGTTTAACTTAATCACGTACTGAAAGACCCTATTTCTAAGCACAGTCACAGTGTGAGTTACTGGGGATGAGGGGTGTCAAGGTAGGAGACGGGGAGGAGGCGCCATTCAGCCCGGAACAATTACTGATTCTGCAACACTGGCTCTCCCATGTTAGCACGTGTGCATGTGGGTCCCCAGCTTGCTTGCTGGACCCCAACTGTCCTGAGTTTCTGATTCAACAGATCTGCTTGGGAATGAATAAACACGCATGCCAAATTCCAGGTGATACTGATTCTCCTGATCTGGGTGGCACGGATTGAAAACACAGCAACGCTGTGGAGGAAGAAGACCCCATCAGTGGTCCATGTGACCAGAGAATAGCTGAACTTGAGCCCACAGAGGGTGCTGCTGAGAAAGGCCTCCTTCTTTTGGGTATCCAGAGAGCCTCCTGACTCTCTTCCTTCTCAACATAAGCAAAAAACAACTTTGTTTTGTTCGAAAATGAGAACGACCACTCAACATTACAAAGAGCAATCTAATAAACCTTGGAAATATCTCACTGGCAAAGGAACATAAACTTATTAAAAAGCAGAAAGAACGTGCTCCAGAAATCCAGAGCCTACGAAGCAGAGGCTGGAATGGCGATGGCCTTTACTGGAATCACTGTGCCCAAACCCAGAGCCGGAAAATCAGCGGGGACCGGGTACCAAAGATTAATCACATTTCAAAATGTTCATCGTTTTCTTTCTCACCTTGTTCTAGGCACTGGCCCACAGAACCTTTCGTTTTTACTGAATTTGTGACGCTCTTTTGGAAAGGAGGACATACACGTGGGTTCCGTGAAGTCCCAGGCAGAAAGCTGGGGCTAGAGACTTTTCCACAGCCACTGTGGGGAGAGTGACATTCTCAAGGTTGAAGGAATCCGAGGAGAGTTGGACATTATTCCCCTGTCACAGTAAATTAAATACAAATATTTGGTAACAATTTTATTATAAAATGGCATGTGTTCCTCATAAGAGGATAATTATTTTCTAACCGCTGTTAAGCTACGATGTTGGTTGACTTTAATCGCTCATCTATTCAAGTGTATCTCTGAGGATAAGAGGGATGCCTGCAAACTGTGTGCTTGAGACTAAACTGTTCGGTCTGGAATCACGGCCCAAGTGCATGGCTTGCGATATTTCTTTAAATCTTCCACTTAGAAGGCAAGTTTATCCACACATATTGGGATGTATGTTTGCTTTACCCGAAACAAAGAACTGGTCATTTATTCTGTGATATCCCCAGAGGCCAGTAATTACACCTACCCTTAAAAATGTAGGTTGACTACATAAGACCATCTAGAAAGATCAACCATGAATACATGAGCGGTGGCTCACGCCTGGAATCCCAGAACTTTGAGAGAGGGTGGCGAAAGGATCACTTGAGATCAGGAGTTCAAGACCAGCCTGGCCAACATAGTGAACCTCCTTCTCTACTAAAAATACAAAAATTAGCCAGGTGTGGTGCTGTGTGTCTGTAATCTCAGCAACTCAGGAGGCTGAGGCAGGAGAATTGCTTGAACCCAGGAGGCAAAGGCTGCAGTGAGCTGAGATGGTGCCACTGCACTCCAGCCTGGGTGACAGATTAAGACTCTGCCTTGGGGCCCAGCGCGGTGGCTGACGCCTGTAATCCCAGCACTTTGGGAGGCTGAGGCGGGTGGATCACGAGGTCAAAAGCTTGAGACCATCTTGATCAACATGGTGAAACCCAATCTCTACTAAAAATACAAAAAAAATCAGCTGGGCATGGTGGCACGTGCCTGTAATCCCAGCTACTCAGGAGGCTGAGGCAGGAGAATTGCCTGAACCCAGGAGGCGGAGGCTGCAGTGAACCGAGATCACGCCATTGCACTCCAGCCTGGGTAACAAGAGCGAAACTCCGTCTCAAAAAAAAAAAAAAAAAGACTCTGCCTCAAGTAAGTAAATAAATAAATAAAATGCAGTTTTCCACATTCATCAAACAAACAGGGGTTCCTGTAGTGAATCCACTGTTGAGAAGAATACCTTTTTCAAACAACAAAATTATCTCACCTTCTCCAACGGGTCCCCTCTCCAGGCTCTGGCACCCCTGTGACCCCAGGCTCTTGGGCTAAGCATGCTTATCCATTGTTGAGCTGCTGACATCTGTAAGCCTGGCCAGTCAAGGAAAGTTGACAATTGGGTCAGTCTTTCCTATGATAAGCAATCTGTTTTTGTGCTTTTGATTAAAACTTAATAAAAAAAATATTTCAGCAAGACGAAGCCTTGTTAAAAGCAGGTGAGGAAAGATCAACATTTACTAGACACAAAACTAATCCTTCCCTCTGTCCCTTCTCGGATTCCCTATTCATCGGGATGAGCTGAGCATCCTGGGAAACACCGCTGGCCCCCAACAGGAGGGCATCTTTTCTCTCGGCACCCAAGCCCTGAAGGAATCTAAAACTTGATCTGGGAACTCCCACCTCCACAGCTCACCGACTGAAACCAGAGTCCCTCTTCCAGCAGCTGCAAAGACACAATATTCCATTCCACCTGAGGGCGGCGGGTGTCTTAGCATCTCCTGTGCAGAAACCCACCTCTGTGAGATTCAGAAAGCAGAATTACACAATGACAAAGCTGAGCCAACACAAACCACCAGCTGTGAGTGCGGGACGCAGGCCACACGGCGAGGTGGGCCGGAGGAGCTTCCCGGGGAGCTCCTGAGCTCTCCATCACGACCGTGCATGCCACAGATATAGCCAGAAAGGTGCCGGTGTGCATTCCAGGGAGCAGAAGGGTGCCAGGCACATGCTCTCAACCATTCAAATTTTAGGATTTATGCCTAGCAGAGGTCACAAACTTGGTGGTGTAAATGCAGTGTGTAATTGTGAACAACAGAAGGCACTATGAAAGTGGTATTTTTTAAAAGAAGATTTCAAAAGTCCAACTCATCTGCTTTTCTGCTACTAAAAACAAAGTTCATTAAAAGCACATACAGCACATACCATTGTAGCATGTGTGTATTTCACATATGTACATGTGTGCGCATTTATATATGCATGCATACATATATATTCTTCCCCTGAACTTGGAAAAATGTGCCATCATTAGAAATGTAAAAACAGGATGAGAAGATCTAATGCGAAAATAACAGAATCAAGACGTAGTCACTCAGACAGAGAAGAGAGGAGACAAGACATCATAGTTGCCCTTCTTTATGAACTAAGCAGGCACCTTCCTGAAGGAGAGAGAGAGGGGACAAAACAGATGAAGGGAGGGAAGAAGGGAGAGAAGGAAGGAAGGAGGGAGGAAATAAAAGAAAAAAGAATCAACAAAGAGAAAAAGTGAAAGAAACGAAAGAGAAAGAAAGAGAGAAAGCAAGAAAGGAAAGAAAGAAGGAAGGAAGGGATGCGGGGAGGAAGAGATGAAAGGTAGGTAGGTCCCTTAAATTACAGTGCCAATGAGTAGATCAATAGATTTCTGAGGGCATGTCATAAAAAATCAAGCCAGGAAACGGATCTCAGAAAAGCATGATATGCCCGTGTGTGTGTGTGTGTGTGTGTGTGGCATATATATGTGCCATACACACATACACACACACATATATAGGACCATATCTACCAAGTGTGAAATTCATTTGTAAAAGTTTGGCGTGCAACCCTGTAGATCAGAACTAAGCCAAGCTCTAGAGTGGCTCCTCCCCACATCAACAGGCCGTTTTCTCCTCTGCCTCTGGTCCCTTGCAGGAAGCCCATGCCCCTGGCGGTGTGTGCATTCTCCATTGTGGGTAAGGATCTCTAGCTAGGTGACCCCTCTGTGGCCTAGGCCATTGCCGTGGTGTGCCAGGGACAGGGACTCTGAGTCTCCCAGAAGGTCTCAGCCTCTACCACTTCAGCTCAGCAGCACCCTGTCTGCAGTGGACACCGTGAACAGGTCTACTCAGGCAACAACCCGTGGGTACTTCTCAGCTCTGCTTCTCTGTCCGTGTCCCAGTCTTTGACCACACAGGCTGTTGTCTCCTCTCTGGACACCACACTGTATCTCTTCTCTCTCTCCCTCACTGTGTGAACGTCAGCCTTCTAGAAGTTCCGTCAGTGAGCCATTGATTGCAGCATCCAGAGCGTCTCCTGGATTCCAGGTGGTGCCCGCCATTCTCCAGAGGTGAGGAATTGAGACAGCTCAGAGGCTGTGGGGAACTCCTTAGGGCCTCTAGATAACACGCTCTCCTCCTTTTCATGGGGGCCTCTGCCTTGCCGTCCCAAGAAATTCTCCTGCAAACTCACTGGATTTGGGAGCTGGCTCTCCCAATTTTTTTTTTCTTTTTTTTTTATTGCATTTTAGGTTTGGGGTACATGTGCAGAGCATGCAATACAGTTGCATAGGTACACACATGGCAGGGTGTTCTGTTTGCTTTCTCCCCTTCACCCACATTTGGCATTTCTCCCAATTTTACTTTCCCTGTTCTCGCCGCATTCCTTCCCAACCAACAGTTCAGTTCACTGCTTTCTACCACAGAGCGCAAAATAAGCAGATGCGCCCACATCACTCAGCTGCGGTCACCTCACTACTCCAAGTCTAACCGCAGGATACATGGGCATGAAATCTCCCTCCCACTCCCTCCGCCACCTCTCCATTCTGCCAGCAGAAGAAATGAGGTTGGAGAGGGCAATCTGGTGCTGATCTCTTACCAGTTTTAAATCTTACCATGTGTGCACAGAGAGTAAGAAAACGGTATTGGTGGATAAAAAGTACTGTAAAGTCAGAGGCAGAATTTCACCTATTGATGGTGGTGATGACATCATTGTATGTAATTTTGAAAACTCACAGAACTGTACACTGGGTGAATAAACATTAGTGCTTGTAAGCAAAAAAAGTGAAGAACAAAGGGAGGGGTGGATTAGGGGCACGGTGAGGGAGGATGGGAGAATTCAAATAGACTTCCGGGAATGACACGAACGTCCGGGCTCCATCTCCTACCTAAGGCTTTGAGGAAGGGAGATTCCATCTTTTTCTATGGTAACCCATTCCAGCCTCAGGAGGTTCTTTATATCTTAAATTATTACCGTATGATGCAGTGTAAGTCCATTTCCTTCATGTCTCATTTCTGCCTGCTGACGACAGCAAGCAGCTGGTCACATCCCAGAGTGACGCTCATTCGTACTCCCGAACGTCTCTTGCAGGCTAGCTGTCAACCGTCTCATCATTAAGCTAAATACAGGCAGTTTCTAAAATCTTCCGGAATTCCTGCAGGCTCATCAATCATTCCTCCTGTTCCATGCACAAAATCGAGCCCAGGGCTTTAGGAAAAGCCTGAGTGTCAGTCCTAAGAGCAGGATGTTGGGCGGTCATGGTTCCATATGCTTTTCTATGCAAGCTGATACCTTGTGTTTGTTAAAGCGCAGAAACACCAGATGGTTGATACACTCACTGTTGGATTTCTCTAGTATCTAGTGCCTCTAGAATATGTGTTTAAATAGACCACTGACATTTGCAGAACTGACAGCTGTAGTTCAGGACAGCCTGTGCTCTCCAATCTGTAGGATGTAACTTGAAAGGCAGATTATAGTAAGCAAGGCCTAAGAGTGTTGTGATATCAAATGCGAACATGCAGGAATGGTTCTCAGCAGAGCTCAAAGTACGCACAGGGGCCACCAGACATTCACAACTATATCAAGGAGGTCTCCCACTTGAGGACTGTGAAGCTCTGGTGATGTATTCCTTTAGAACATGTTATGTCCACTGCATAAGCCTTCATTTCTAGTAATAATATAATTTTGTTATTTATGCTTTTAATTATGTAATTAATTTTATCTAATTATTTTTTATGTAATTAATGTTTATGTTTTAATATTGTGTGTGAATGTGTGTTTGTATATGCCGTGTGTATGTGTGTGAATATGCATGGTGTTTGTGAGTGTGTGTCTTTGTGTATCCCAGTGTATATACGTACAAGTGTGTGTGAGAGTGCCTGTGTGGTGTTGTGTGTCTGTGTTCACACACGTGTGTGGTGCATTAGGAGGAAAGCGCTCTTTATGTATCGAATTGACAGGAGTTTCAACCCATATTCAGGACTTTGATGTCAACGAGGTCTACTCGATTCAGGTGCTTCTTTGTAACATGGGCTGCACAGCAGTTGATTTGGGAATACTTTTCTTGAAGTGATTGTCTTCCACCAATTCTGCGAATGTCACTGGACTACTCTCTGTGGAAGACCCCAGAAATCAGGCTGTCAAGAACAAATAGTGCTTGCCTTCAAGGACTTGCTGTCTGATGCAGTTAGAATAGCCAGGAGCCAGGGCATGGTGAGAAGCTACGTGCTCAGGCGCATGGGGAGGACGACACCTGGAGGGAAGATTGCAGCCGAAATTCAAGGAGGACCAGCAGGTGGTCATCTGGAGGTCAGGCAGTGAGGGGTTCAGTGAGTCAGAGAGAGGTCAGAATTGTGGTTGGAAACACAAGCTCAGCTTAGATAATCAAGTGTCCTATCCTCTAGTCCTGCCTCGGTCATCTAGGCCTTCCCCCGAAGGTGAGGGGTCTCCTGGAGGCTATTGTCAGTGTAGGGGTGCCATTGCAATTGAGAAATGTCACTGTTGATGCTGTGGGAGAAGGCCAGGGGTGCGAGGCTGCAGTCAGTGAGCCTGGTCAGGAGGTTGCTGCCAAAAGCCACGTGAAAAGGCTGAGAGGGCCCTGAACTCAGCCAGTGAAGTCAGTGGCGACAAGGGGACACATGTGGACAGCCCTTGGCAGCTGGATCAGGAGTCTTGGTGCTGATATAATTGGTGGAGTATGAGAGAGAAAGAGGGGTACACCCTGTGCATTCATGTTGGCCACACTGAGTCCAAGGTGCGTATGGGTCCTCAAGGGGAAAGGAACAACCCCCGGATGGCTGAGCAACGAGTGAAGGACGAGTGTGGAAGGACCTCCAGTTCTCTGCACACTTGTGCCCCTGCTCTGACCACAGGGCCTCTGGCTGTTCTACCCCAGGTTCTCATCCTTCTCATATGCCCCAGTTTCTCACTTCCACAATGCCCAGTGCACCAGCTGTCCACACATTTGAGAGTGCACACCTGATATGTGCCCAAACCAGCTCTCCATACCCAAAATATAGTCAACAACATTTGTCTTTTGGCATCTTGGGTTTTAAATTTTTTTTTTTTTTTTTTAAGACAGAGTCTCCTCCATCGCCAGGAGTGCAGTGGCGTGATCTCGGCTCACCGCAACCTCCACCTCCTGGGTTCAAGCAATTCTCCTGCCTCAGCCTCCCAAGTAGCTGGGACTACAGGTGCACACCACCACGCCCAGCTACTTTTTGTATTTTTAGTAGAGACGGGGTTTCACCATGTTGGCCGGGTTGGTCTCCATTTCCTGACCTCGTGATCTTCCCGCCTTGGCCTCCCAAAGTGCTGGGATTACAGGTGTGAGCCACTGCACCCAGCACACTTTTATTTTTATTTCAATAGTTTTGGGGGTACAGGTGGTTTCTGGTTACATGGATACATTCTTTAGTGGTGATTTCTGAGACTTTGGTCCACCCATCACACAAGCAGTTACACTCTACCCAAAGTGTAGTATTATATCCCTCACCCCCTCCCACACTTTCCTCTGAGGCCCCAGAGTTCATTGTGTCATTCTTACACCTTTGCACCCTCACTGCTTAGCTCCCAATTAAAAGTGAGAATATGCGATATTTGGTTTTTCATTCCTGAGTTACTTCACTTAGAATAATGGCCTCCAGCTCCATCCAAGTTGTAGAAAAAGACATTATTTTGTTCTGCTTTATGGCTGAGTAGTATTCCATGGTATATTACACCATACTTTCTCTGTCCGCTCATTGACTGATGGGCCCTCAGGCTGGTTCCGTATCTCTGCAGTTGTGAATCGTGCTGCTAGCCACACGCGTGTGCAAGTGTCTTTTTCATATGATGACTCACTTCCTTTGAGTAGATACGCAGTAGTGGGACTGCTGAATAGAACAGCGGTTCTGCTTTCAGTTCTCGAAGGCATCTGCATACAGTTTTTCAGAGTGGTTGTACAAGTTCGCATTCTCACCAGCAGTGGAAAAGTGCTCCCTTTGCACCACATCCATGCCAACATCTACTGTTGTGTTTACTTTAGACCTTGAATTTTAATTCTGGTGTTTGTTAACCTTTTAAATATATTTTCCATATTAATTCTGAAACATAAACACTACCAATCTACCTTGTGAGCTCTTTTTTTGAAACAGAGGTGATTGAATAACAACCAAATTTGGAGCAAATTGATAATGAGCTTCCACTACCTGGAGTGAAATGGGGCCCAGGCCACTGCGGAGCCCCGTGTTTGCTCGTGAGACCCTCCCAGGGAGGAGGGACATCTGCTCCCCTGCCCCAGCACTGGACTCAGGCCCACCGTTCCCACTTCATACAGAGAGCTGCTTGGGCAACTGAAGCAGGATTTTAAACATAAGGCCTTATGCCAACAACAACAACAAAAGTATACCTGAGAATGCCTAGACCCATCTGCAAAAATACTCAGAATGTAGCTTATGGCATTGACTCAAACCAGCTCTATACTAGAAGCATGACATTTGTCATCAGCAGAACACATACTGACATGCAGTACCTTTCCCAACATAGTGAAGAATTCATATATTTTGCAAGTCTTTTCTCTAAGAAACTGGTAAAACTGCCCAAAAGAAGGAAGGAAGGAAGGAAGGAAGGAAGGAAGGAAGGAAGGAAGGAAGGAAGGAAGGAAGGAAGAAAGGAAGGAAGGAAGGAAGGAAGGAGAGAGAAAGGAAAAGAGAGAAGAAAAGAAAGAAGGAAAGAAAGAGAAAGAATGAAAGAACAAAAGAATGAAAGAATGAGAAAGAGAGAAAGAAAGAAAGGGAGAATGAGAAAGAAAGAAAGAAAGAAAGAAAGAAAGAAAGAACAAAAGAAAGAAAGAGAAAGAAAGAAAGAAAGAAAGAAAGAAAGAAAGAAAGAAAGAGAGAGAAAGAAAGAAAGAAACCAGCCAGACAGGCCTCCTTTATACAAGGAAGGAAACACATACAAACACAAACACACATAAATATACACACAAACACTCATGCACACACAAACACAAAAACATACACACACAATTACACACAAACATGCACAAATACACAAACACATACACAGACACACACGAAAAGGACAAGTCTCCTGATGCTTGTCCAGCATGCCTCCTACCCCAGCGTGCCTCCTCACCCCTGGCATGCAGCTCCCAGGCGTGCTGGCTGAGGTCCTGGAACACACACCCAGCCACCCACCCATCGGGACTCACACTCCCAGACCAAGACAGACTCTAGAGAGTGCGGACACGGATCATCACCAGGGACCCTACTCAGGGCCAAGGTCCTAGATGAGCACTTTATTCAATTTCTCATATTGAAATGGATAATATTGGCACTTAGTTGTCACCTACAAGTCAATATTCCTACATTTTGGGAAATAAACAACAGAGCGCTCTTTCTTCATGCATCTTTGGCTTAACCTCAGTGTCTCATTTGGCATTTGGGGGCCTTACTTTCTTCCTTTGAGCTCTGCTTCACAAGAGCAGCATTTCTTACACTGAAGTGAAGTCCTGATAGTGTGTTATGCTCAGCTCTGGACAAGATGAGAATAGTGCTCGCTCCTACCCACCGTCCTTAAAGATTTTACCCTGCACACCAAACATGAGAGAAAGATAAGAACCCCATATATGATACAAGTATGATGATAACCATAACAGCATCTGCCGCTTATCCTGTGCTTATCGGCTGCCAGGAGCTCTACTAAGAGTTTATGTTTCTTATTTCATTTAGTCCTTGCAATGAACCTGCTCCACAGATATTATCATCTCAAGTTTAAGGGTCAACAAGATTGAAATACAGACTGGTTTAACGACTTACCCAATATCACTTGATACAGTAAATGCCGAAGTCAAAATCCAAAACAAGTGTCCTCCCCTATGGTCCATCCCCCAGTCAAGCATGTGTGGTGGTCCTGGGTCAGGTGAGCATTGGGCATCAGGTGAGCATCAGGGGCTGTCCGGCAACCGTGTCTGCACTCAAGACAGCATCAGCGGACAAAGCCCTGCACTTGTCAAATCCAGAGCAGAGCCAGACACCCGATGGGCTGAGCCACTGGTGGGTTTGGGGGACAGTTGGGAAAAGGGAAAAATCTGAATTTTGAAGGTGAACCTGGGAGGATTTCTACCTAGCAAGCAGGTTACAGGAAGCTCTCACCTGGCTCCGCAGTCCTTGAGAGCAGTAAGGAAGGAGTCGTTAGCAACAGTACAACTCCTGAAGAACAGGCATTCAGGCAGCTCCTTTTCCAAAAGAAAATTGACACCCAAAGATGCTCTGACTTTCTAAATCCCTCTAGATCAGACACACATGTGAATCAGGAGAAGCCCTTCCACTAGGAAGTGAGCTGGTAAACAAAAACTGTGCAAAAAAGTGATTTTTGTGAAATAAATTATGTGACCGATTTATTAAACATATGTCCGTTTTGGTTAAAATATTGAGTATATATGCCACAGCAGTAGCAAATATTGATAAACTAGAAAACACTAAAAATAATGCTTAGAAGATTGACAATTCTTGCAGAGATCCACAAGTGGAAGGAGCAGGGTCTGGAGACCTGGGCTTCCGTCCCGACTCTATGCTTTCCAACTGGCATCAGCAAATTACTCGATGTCCCTGACCCCATGCTTTGTGTGTTTATGATCATGCCTAGAAGCGTTAATGGTCAACCAGGATGGACTGGGATTCAGGGACTAGTCAACATACATAAGAGCAAAGCAAAGCCAAACATCCACCATAACACAGGGACCATCTCCCCGCTAAGTACATATTCTTTGACAACAAACTTCGCCAGTGGCTTAGTTAACTTAATATGCTAATTCAACCTCCACTAAAGAAAACTCAAAATTGTATTTGTTTGTGCCATTTTGACATGAGGTGAACTATGATTTTTTAAAAATTTGTACCATCTGGACCATGACACCTAAACAAAGACTAACCATGTTCCCGCCGAGAATATTCCCGAGTAAGGGCAAGACTCCCTGCCCTCAGATCATCAGAAATAATGAAATCCTGACCCCTTCGATCTGACTTTGCCCTTAGAGAAGCAGCAGTGCGTGGATGGCCTTCCTTGACTGCGTTCTTCATAAGGACGTGATAGGCTGCTCCCTACCCTAACTCTATGAAGTCTTTCCCACCGTAATTTCTAAAAGTAATCTGATCACACATAGGACTTTAAGATACAAATTGTGTTCTTGCTACAATGCAGGGCGTCCTTTACCTGAAGTGGTCTGACCTCTGAGCAGGAAATACATGCTCACAGTGCAGGAGGAGCCAGAGGTGCTCACGCCCACTTCACGGATCTCCATTCTATTCATTCATTCATTCATTCATTCATTCATTCATTCACAAAAACCATGTGTTTGCAAGAAAACATGTCGGAATGAAAGCTGGACTGTCAGGATTGTGGGATATAGATTCGCTGGGTTTTCATTTCCTATTAGAGGGTGATGAGAAAAAAACACATCACCTAAGTGTTAGGTTCGCAAGACAGATTCGACATCCAAATATAGATATCTATGATTGGGCAAAGGATCAATTAAAAATGCATTGCTGAGAGCTCCACTTTGCAGAAATTCTGCTCTTTTACCTGGGTTTCAAAAGCTCATGTCCATTCCACACAGGTAAGGGATTTTGTCACCTGTGTGCCCATTAAAAAGGACATCTGTCAGCAAACACAAAGTGGAAAGTGGGAGGCAGGTGGTGCTTAGATCACTTTATACAAAATCAGGAGGGAATGACTGAAGAGTGTGGTGCCAAACATGATTCCCCGATGAACTCAGAAAGCACAGGACAGGCCCAGGCACACACACAGAGGAGAAGCTGAGGACTCCCAGAGTGACTTGGGCAGGCGGGCTGGGGTTGATATGCTCTGTATCACTCATGGGATAAGGCAAGGCCACACTCAGGTATGTGGGAGGCCCCTTGGCAAGGGAATACGGCCCTTTCCAGAATGGTTGAAGGTCCGGGGATTTTCTCAGCCTAGGGTACACACATCCTAGGAATGACCAAGAGAAAGTGTACAGCCTGGGACCTCAGCCTGCAGGGCATTTCTCCCCAACTCTCACTGGATCCCCTCATGGCACCTCCCCTGCAGATGGATGTTTGCCTTCCCGGTTCCAGGACCCTGGAAAAAGCCTGTGGGGCGCCACACCCAGCCTTCAGGTGACAATTGCTTGTTGGTGCTCATGGTGACTTCCACGGGAAGAAAGAGAGGAGGAAAGGAGCACCGGCCAGCCTGAGTGGCTGCAATCTACCCACTTCTGCACAATCTGAGGTCCTTGTGAGCCCAAGGCTCACAGTCTGAGAGCCTATAGGGAGCCTTCCTGGGAGGTGGGACCCTTTTTGCAATACAGCTCCCATTCACGCATCTCAGCCTTTGCACGTGGCTCTAAAATACTGAGCCACAAAATCAGGGAGCCACCACATGAGTCCCTTTCTCCCAGGAAAGCTCCGTGGCCCCCTGAAGAGTGGTCTCCTTGCTTGCAAGCAGAACTGGAGCTCTTTCTTCCAAGGGGGTGGGAGTCAGGGAACCCCATAGTAACCCCACAAGAGCACCTGTCCCTCTACCCAGACAATGGGACTCTTGGCCAAGAACAGAGAGAAACCTCGAGTCACTCATCCCTAAATAAAGGACATCCATTCCACGGAGCTTACTAATTTAAATAGCACATTCATTCTTTTCAAAAAGTGTAATAAATAAGAAAATTGCGGCCAAGCCAAGCACTCACAACTTGTTTTGTTCACTAAACATCATCTAATAATTTAAGTTCTCAAATAATTAGACAGCTCTGAAGTGACTAATATTTCTTTTTCATAAGCTAGAAAAGAAGACACGAAGACCTTAAATAGGTTGGCCTGGTCGGGCGCAGTGGCTCACGCCTGTTATCCAGCACTTTAGGAGGCTGAGGTGGGCAGATCACAAGGTCAGGAGTTCGAGACCAGCTTGGCCAACATGGTGAAACCCTGTCTCTACTGAAAACACAAAGTATTTTCTGGGCATGGTGGTGTGTGCCTGTAATCCCAGCTACTCTGGAAGCTGAGGCAGGAGAATCACTTGAACCCAGGAGGCGGAGGTTGTGGTGAGTGGAGATCATGCCATTGCACTCTAGCCTGAGGGACAGAGCAAGACTCCATCTCAAAACAAAAAACAAACAAACAAAAAGATGCATCCTAGCAAAAATATGCAGTTTGTTGTTTGGACAGCAGCTGTACTTGGCTGAACGTTGAGCAGCTGCTCTCATGAAGTTTCCTTCACCATTGATCTCCTTGGCAGGTATGTTCCCATGAGTATTGGCCGTTGAGTAGAAATTTCAGTTTTGTATGCCAGTGCTCTTGCTTGACCGAACATGAGACAATCATTGAGTAGATTGCGTTTGGGAACAGTAGCATGATTTTGTCTTCAGGAGAAGTGTACATTGGAAGAAAAAATATATAGTGACATCATAGAGGGTGGGGGTCATCAGATAGCCCTGCAGTTTTAAGTTGTGAACAACTTTCAAAGGCTTGCTAGTCACTGGAAGAGTTCCTGCAGTTACGCTTGAATATACAGACAGGAATCGACAAAATGACAGCATGTGGCTCTACACAATGCGATTTATAAAACCCTCTTTCAAAGGGGCTCAAAGAGAGAGCTGAGAATAGGCAGTTTATCACATCCTTACTCCTCCTGCACTGAAGGAATCAGATATACCATTGGCAAAAGGCAGGGGAGAGGAGTGACCTTCTGTGAACTAGGGAGCCCTCTTCTCCGGTAACGCATGGGAAACTTTAGTTATTCGGTGAAACACAGAGTATTAAGAGGTCAATATATTGTACTTTGTAGTCTTTTATACTCCATAATAAAAATTTATGATGAGGAAAGTATACAGTTTCCTATGTGAATTTCTCTGTCTGTTTTCTGTTACGAAGACAGGGTCTGGGGCTTTGAAGTAAATCACTGTGATCATTTAACCCACCAAGCTTGTGTTAAAAACTTCAAACATTGGACGTATTTCTTATTTATTTTGAATTGCCATACCAAAAAAAATTCAAATAACTATAAACTGGTCTGTTTCATTTTGTATCAGTTTTTAATAATCTCTGGGAAAATTTGCGATTTTATAAATCAGCGCTTTTTTATTGTTTAAGCATACTTTGTTTCTTTATTTTCTGTTTTCAGTGGTACCTATAAAACCGACAGGTTCCCGGTGTTCTGAAAGTATTATTTTAACAGCACAAACTGAACTAATACTCAAATGTTTCAAACTCTAAATAACAGCTTAAATGGGGGTAAGCTCTTCAAATAAGACACACATTACATTTTCAGGATTTTGTTTTCCTGCCTAGATTGACAAATTAACCTAATTTGGCTGTAGGTAAAAGTAAAATCACCGCTGATTTGTTTCAACATAGTAAGAAGTTCGTGTTGAACACACACGGCTAAGTTTAATTTAGCCTCTGAGAAGTCATCGCAGCTTTTGGGAGTACTGGAGGAGGGGAAGAAATTAGTGAAAATCGCACGGTGCTGTGGGCCAAAGACTTCCAGGACAAGAGCCCGTAACTGTGCATGTCCAGGGCTTCCCGTGGCTGCCCCCAGGGCCCCTCTCAGCAGGAAGGTGGGCGTGGGGTCCCGCGGACAGAGCGCTGCGGGGCGTCAGATGAGCGCTGCGCGGGGAGGCGCTCTTGTTTGTTATTTGCAGGGTTCACCTGTACTCTATTGCATTGTATTGATTAACTCTATAATCTATGTAGTCACATATTAATAAATATAGATTTCTCCTGTATTTATTAATAAGTGACTATATAGATTAGGTGACTGTTTTCTGGGCGTCATGTGGCTCTGGGATCAAGTGAATGCTTAGCTCGCAAATAAGGTATAACATTTCCTGCCACGAAGGAGGCAAGAAAAGTCAAAGCTCTGCCCTCCTAGGTTCCCTGGGCCGTGTCAGCTGAGCTCCAGCACCACATGGCCCCCAACTTCTAGTCCCCAAACGGGCAACCGAGGCGACGTTCTGAGGTCATCATGCTCCTGCCTCCTCTCCTGCCTCCCTCCCTCATCCGTGTTCCCAGCAGCTGCCTGGGTTTGTACACCTCATATAACAAGTGGAATGTCTCCGATGCCCAGCAGTTATGAGATTCCTCTCTACACCTTCTCAGAACTACAATGCAGTTTCTCTGATTTGGAAACCAAATCAGTCAGTTCATCATGTTCTTTCTGAGTGTGCCTGTGTGTGCAAGTGTGTGTGCATGGGTGTGCCTGTGTGCATTTGTGTATGTACATACATGTGTCCACGTATGTGCACACACGTTTGTGTGTATGTGTGTGTTTATGTGTGCCTGTGCAGGTGTGCATGTGAACCGGTGTGGGTGCCTGTGTGTGTACACTTATATGTGTACATTTGTGCATGTGTCTGTGTGTGCACATGTATATGTGCATTGTGTGCTTGTGTAACCCTTGTACAGGTGTGCTTGTGTGCATACATGTGCTTGCATGTGTGGGACTTGTGCAGATATGCATATGCATGTGCACATGCCTTGTGTATGTGTGTATGTCTGCATTTATACGTATATGTTCATGCATGTGTGGGTCTGCATGTGTGGGATGGTGCACATTTGTGTGCTTATGTGTGCCTTGTGAAGGTGTGCATGTGTGCTTGTGTGTTCATGTGTAGAATGGTGTGTGAGTGCATGTGTGCATATGAGTGCATGTTTGTGCCTGTGTATGTGTGTGCACATGTGTGGCTTTGTGCAGATGTGTGCAGGATATGTTTGGAGAGGAGGCACAGATATGCTTCTAATGGTACAAAGGACATAAAACTTCACTCAGAGCAAACTTGACTTTCTTTGAGGTAAAATAGTTTTAATTTACCTTTAAGGTTTGATTATTATGACTGGATCTGGATTTATTTGCAGAATGCACTGCCTTTATCAGATTAAATCGTGACAGTTTGCAGTGACAAACTGGCCCTGGACAAAAGGGCAGGGAATTCTCCATGTAACAACTTGGAAATGCTAATATTTAAACCAGCAATAAATATCTGTATCCAGGACAGGGAGAGGAAAGGGTGAATGAGGATAAGAAAGAAAACAGAAGTCACTTACAAGGGCAAACCTCTCTCCTGCAAGTCAGTGAATCAGGCCTGTTTGGTCACGTTGCTTCACTAGTTTACTTTGGGTTTTTAACAGATTTTCAGGGAGAGATTTATTGCATCATGAGTGGTTGTTTTAGCTCTAATCATTCATTTCATTGTTTGAGAAGCATTTGTTGATCCCCTTCTGTGTGTCAAAAAATGTTCTGAGGTTTGGGGGATCATCAGTGAGAACAACTTCAATTCAACATAAATCATTAGCTCATTAAGTTTTCACTCTGGTGGGAAGGGACTGGATATAGACAAATAGGAAAATTATAATACGTAATTATGGGGTGATGAGAGTGATGAAAAATAAGAAGGCGTGGGAGGAGAATAGAGCTGCCTGGGTAAAGGGGCCTTTCATTTAAGCAGATCACCATGGAAATCATCACCATAAAGACAGCATTTAGCAAAGGATTCTGGGGGTGATCAGTATCTGGGGAGGATGATGCTGAGCAGATGGAAGCAAAAGCACCAGGTTCTGAGGTGAAAACATGGAAGCCATCAAGGAGCAGAGGGAGAAGGGGGCCAGGGAAACAGGCAGAGAAGTCACAGAGGGACTTAGTCAATTCCACAGGGACTTGTAGCCCCTGGGAGAGTCTAGAGTTTTGAGCAAGATGAAGCATTATTAGGTTTTGAGCAGAGAAAAGACATGATTGGATTTATATTTAAATGATCATTTGTCTTCTATGCTAAAAGTTGACGGTAAAACACTACTAAGAAACAGTGAAGGAAACATGATCCAATTTTAAACCACAGCATATTACTGATGGGGTATCTCAATGTCATAGGTGTCAGTTCTCCACAAGTTAACTTCAAGTTTAATGCCAGAAGGGCTGTAGTATTAAAATACGGTCATGTACCACATAGCGATGAACTCAACAGTGGTCCCACAAGATTATAGGACCATGTTTTTACTGTATTTTTTTATGTTTAATATGTCTAGATACACAAACATTGATCGTCGTGTCACAACTGCCTACAGCGTTCAGTACAGTCACGTGCTGCACAGCTTTGTAGCCCAGGAGCTGTAGGTTAGACCGTACAGCCTAGATGTGTGGTAGGCTAGACCGTCTAGGTGTCTGTAACACACTCTACGACGTTTGCACAACAACAAAATGGCCTAATAATACACTTCTTGGAATGCAGCCTGTCGTTAAGTAATGCATGACTGTGCGGTTTAGTATATTAATGAAAACAGAGTGATTATTGCTCATGGCTAGATAAACACACCAATGAAACAGAATAGAATATCCAGAAACGGACACGATTGAAAGCAGATACTTCATATACGATACAGATGGCAGTTTACGTCAATGGGAACAAAGGGACTAGACAGAGGGTTGATAGATACATATTGATTAATAGACAGTTCTACACACATGTCCATGCATTCAACTGCTTATATTAAAAAATAAACAACAGATAAATTATACTGTTTAAACAAGTTTATTTTTAAGAAGGACATCGAGAAGATGGCAGAATAAGACATGCCAGGCCTCACATCCCCCGACAGAAAGTTTAACTAGCAACTATCCACAGACAAAAACGCCTTAGGAAGGCAGTAAATTACACTGCCATGTGTGTACCTATGCAACAATCTTGTGTGTTCTTCACATGTACCCCCAAACCTAAAATGCAATAAAAAAAAATCCTTAAACTTGGGAATTAGTTTATGGTATATAGAATGGAAAAAATCTGGATGAAGCCTGGGTGCTGTGGCTCACACTTGTAATCCCTGCACTTTGGGAGGCCGAAGCAGGTGGATCACAAGGTCAAGAGACAGAGACCATCCTGGACAACATGGTAAAACCCTGTTTCTACAAAAAATAGAAAAATTAGCTGGGCATGGTGGTTCGTGCCTGTAATTCCAGCTACTGGTAGGCTGAGGCAAAAGAATTGCTTGAACCTGGGAAGCAGAGGTTGCAGTGAGCCAAGATCACATCACTGCACTCCCAGCCTAGCCATAGAGTGAGACTCTGTATAAAAAAAAAAAAAAAAAAAAAAAAAAAAAAAAAAAAAAAAAAAACTGCGCAGAAAAGCTAAGAGAAATAAAGTCTAACTTTCACTGAGTCTCTCCTCTCCTTCATCCAAGTCTTCACAGTGCCGGGTGCAGAGGATTCCCCCAGAAACTATTGTTTCTATGGAGAGAAAAGACAACTGGAGAAGAACATTCAGCTCCCCTAGCATTCTAAGGTACTTCCCAGAAGCCCACATTGTATCTCCTCAAGGGAAACATAGGAGGAAACGGCCTAGATGGATCACTTGGGGTCAGGAAGAAAGAAGGTGAGGAGGCAGAGTCCACAGTGACCATGCATGCAAACCTTGCTTGTAGCTCTCTATACCTGCCACTGGTGGTGCCCAGTCAGAGGCACAACTCACAGCAAAGGGGACTTGATCACTGCCAGAAATGGGGACAAGTGTGACTTGGCTTGAATCCCTAGATGGCTAGCTTCCAGAACCAGCCTTATTCCTTACCCGTGGGCCCCACCTGGGGAGGGAGACAACTGCCACAGCAAACTTTAGCAAAGAAGTGGGACCAGGTGCTCTGTAAGTGGAACTCTAACAGCACAGCATGCAACTTCAAAGCACAATCGGTGCTTCACCCAGGCAGGAAGGAAAAGCCCAGCTGTGCATTTCTACTGAGCATAGCAGCTAATTCCATCCACTCTCATCAGTAACTCAACCTAACCTCAGGCCCTGCCCACAACCTTGTTCAACTGCTAAACTTAAGTAGTGGTACCTCTTGGCCAGGAAATATACCCTGTGACCCAACCCAATCTGTGGCAATTGGAGTGACCCTCCAGCAGCACAGCCTGATTCCAGAGCTCAGCCAGTGGTCTTCTCAGGTAGCACAGCCAAGCCAGTCGTCCCACCCGAACTCAGAAAAAAGAAGCAGCCCAGCCACTTTGAGAACCTGAAAGCAAGCTTGTTGTCCAGGATTATTTTATTTATTTATTTATTTTTGAGACAGAGTTTGGCTCTGTCACCCAGGCTGGAGTACAATTGTGTCATCTTGGCTCACTGCAGCCTTCACCTCCTGTGCCAAAGCCATCATCTCATCTCAGCCTACTGAGTATCTGGGACTATAGGCATGCACCACCACACCCAGCTAATTTTTTTGTAGAGATGGAGTTTCACCATGCTGCCCAGGCTGCTCTTGAACTTCTGAGCTTAAACAATCCTCCTGCTTTAGCCTCTGCCCAGGATTATTACCAGCTGACTCAAGTAATGAAGGTCTATCCCTGATGAAGAACACCTGTAAAAGATAGTAAATGTGGCTGTCTTCTCAAATGAGCAGATATCAACACAAAGATTCAATGATTATAAAGACTCTGAATCATGGCATTTCCAGAAGAAACTAAGCTTCAACAATGAACCCAAAATAATAAAACTAAATGAAATTAAAAAACAATGCATAAACAAAACAAAAAGTTTAATGAAGAAATAGAAAAAATAAAAATCTTAGCAATGATGAATACAGTAACTGAACTGAAAATTGCAAAAGAAAGCCTCAACAGCAAGTTTCATAAAGCTACAGAAAAATTCAGGGGGATAGAGGACAGGACCTTTGATATTACCCAATCAGAAGAACAAAAAGTAAATAAATTAAAAGCTTCTGAAAATTATGGGACACCATCAAGAGAACTAATGTACACATGACAGACATTTGAGAAGGAGGTAGTAAAAAAGAGTCAGAAAGTATATTTAAAAGACTGTAAATCTACCTAATCGGAGGAAAGATACAAACATCCAGGTACAGCAAGTGCAGAGATCTCCAAGAAAATTTAACTCAAAGAAGAGTTCACCAAGAACTGTCCAAAATCAAAGACAAATAAAAACATTCTGAGAGTCCTAAGAGATACGAAACATATCACATATAAAGGAGCCCCCATATGACTATCAGATGATTTCTCAACAGAAATCCCGCAGGCCAGGAGGGAGTGAGATAATACATTTAAGTGGTGAAGAAAAACAAAGAACAAAACAATGAACAACCAAGATTACTTCATCCTGCAAAGCTGTATTTCCAAAATGAGAGAGAAATAGAACCTTTGCCAGACAAACAAAAGGTAAGGGAGTTTATAACTATTAGATCTGACTTACAGAAACTGCCTAAAGGGGTTTTTAAACTGAAACACAAAGTCACTAATTAATATTCTAAAAGCTACAAAAGCAAAAAACTCAATGGTATAAGTAACATAGAGCCATATTCCGAAAACTCCAGGACTGCAACAGTGGGGTATCATGCAATTGTATCTCTAGTTCAAGGGTTAAATTACAGAACTCCTAATAACAACGGTAGCTGAAATAGTCAGAAAATACATATTAGAAAATCATGTAAATTCTCGTAATAAAAAGTTAAATAAGGGTTGGGTGCCGTGGCTCACACCAGTAATTGTAGCACTTTAAGAGACTGAGGTGGGCAGGTCACCTGAGGTCAGGAGTTTGAGAGCAGCCTGGGAAGCATGATGAAACCCCATCTCTACTAAAAATACAAAAAAATTAGACAGGTGTGGTGGCACATGCCTATAATCCCAGCTACTCGAGAGGCTAAGGCAGGAGAATCTCTTGAACCTGGAAGGCAGAGGTTGCAGTAAGCCAAGGTTGGTTCACTGAACTCCAGTGAGACAGAGCAAGAATCTGTCTCAAAAAAAAAAAAAAAAAAGGTGAAATAAAAGTATAGGATAAAATTGTATGTAACCACAATTATCAGCTTGAAATAGACTGTTGAAATATGTTCTATGTAGCCTTATGATTAACACAAAGCAAAAATGTATAGGAGATGCATGCACATGTGACACACAGACACACACACACAAATATAATAGAATGAATGAAAACATACCTCTTTAGAAAATCATCAAACCACAATTAAAAACAGCAAGAGAGGGAGAAAGAGACAAAATATGTACAAAAAATGACAGTAGAAATTTCTGAAAAATTAATAATTATCTTAAATGCAAATGGATTCAATTATCAAAAAAAATATAGTAAGAGAATGGATTAAAAACACCCAGCTATATGCTCCTTACAAGATACTCACCTTTCTTTTCAGGATACACAGATGCTAGAAGTGAAGAGATGAAAAACAATTTCACAGAAATGAAAACCAAAAGAGTGTAAGTGTGACCATATGTATATATCTGAAAAGAGAGACTTAAAGTCAAAATGTAGAAAGAGACAAAGAAGGAAACTGTATAAAGATAATTTGTCAATTCATCAAGAGGCTCCAACAATTATAAATCAATATGCACCCAACATTGGATATATTAAGCAAATATGAAGGGATCTGAAGGGAGAGAGAGATTGCAATACAATAATAATAGGGGACTTCAATACCACACTCTCTATAATGGATAGATCATGCAGACAGAAAATTAATAAGGAAACATTGAACTTGAACAATATTTTAGACCAAATTGACCTAAGAGACATGCAGTGAACATTCTATCCAACGATAATGGGATCTGAGAACTTCTTAAGCACATGGGGAACAGGCTGTCTAGGGTAGATCATGTGTGAAACCACAAAACCAGTCTTAGCAAATTTAAGAAGACTGAAACCATCTCAGTGGTCTTCTGTGACAGCCATGGTATGAAACAAGACACCAATCATGGAACAAAGCTCAGGAGATTAACACGTGCAGAGTAATTAAATATGTTCCTGACTATCAATAAGTCAAAATAAATGAAAAGGAAAATGTAGAAATATCATTGGACAAGCGAAAATGAAAACACACATACCAAAACTTACAATATGTAGCAAGACAGTTTTAAGAGAAACATTTGTAGCAATAAACACCTACATCCAAAAGGAAAGATCTCAAATAAACATTGGACTTCAAGGAAATGAAAAATGAAGAACAAATTAAACCCAATGTCAGCAGAATGAAAGAAGTAATAAAGACCCAAGGGGAAACAAATAAAATAAAGGCTAGAAAAAAAGATAGAAAAGATCAATGAAACAAAAAATTGATTGTTAAAAGATAAGCAACACTGACTGACCTTTAGCTAGACTAAGAAAAAAAGAGAGAAAATTCAAATAAAAGTTTAAGAAAATAAAAGAGGAGACATTACGGCTGATACCAGTGAAGTATAAAAACTCATGAGACTGTTAGAACCGGTTACGTATATGCAAAAAATTGGATAACCTAGAATAAACGAATACATTTCTAGAAAATATAACCTATCAAGCTTGAATAATTAAAAATAAAAAAATCTGAAGAACCAATAGCTAGTAAGGAGATTAAATCAGTAATAAGTATTCCATTAAAAATAGCTGAGGCTTTCACAGTGGCTCATGCCTGTAATCCCAGCACTTTGGGAGGCCCAGGTGGGCCATCACAAGGTCAGAAGATTGAGTCCATCTTGGATAACACGGTGAAATCCAGTCTTTACTAAAAATACAAAAAACTAGCCAGGTGTGGTAGTGGGTGCCCTGTAGACCCAGCTACTCAGGAGGCTGAAGCAGGAGAATTGTATTTTTAATAGAGACGGGGTTTTTTATGAGGCCCACGTTTCGCTGACACCAAAACAGAAAAGGACATCACAAAGAAAGAAAAGCTGCAGGTTAATATCCTTGATTAACATAGATGCAAAGGTCTTCAACAAAATATTGGCAAGTCAAGTTCAATAACACAGCGAAAGGATCATTGGCCATGATCAAGAGGAATCCATTCCTCAATGGGAGGATCCTTCAAATTATGCAAATGATTAAAAGAATTTAAGACAAAAATCATGATCATCTCATTAGATCCAGAAAAATAATTTGATAAAATTCAACATCATTTCATTACAAAAACGTTCAGTGAATAAATATAGAAAGAATGTATCTTAACACGATAAAGGCCATATCTGATAAATTCACAGAGAACATTATATTCAATGGTAAAACATTGCAACCTTTTTCTCTAAGACCTAAAACGAAACCAACATGTCCACTCTCACCATTTCTATTTAACATAATACTGGAAGTCTTTGCCAGAGCAATTCGACAAAAGAAAGAAGGAAAAGTCATCCAAATAAAATTTTTAAAATGAAATCATCACCTTTTGCTGATGACATAATTTTATATGCAGAAACCCCTAAAGATTCCAACCAACATTGTTATAACTAATAAACAAATGCAATCAAGTGACAGTAACTTTGGGTGCATGTGAGATTTTGATACTAGCATTCCATGTGTAAAGATCAAATTGGGGCAATCAGGGTATCCATGGCTTTGAACATCCATTATTTCATTGTGATGTAAACATTCAAAATCCTTTCTTCTAGCTTTTTGAAAATATATAATAAATTATTTAAGTATCTTTCTCTTATTGTGCTATCGAACACGGTGACTTTTTACAAGGACAAAGAAGCTTCTTTAATAAATAATTTTTTCTATGGACAAGCTTTATTGAAGACACTTTCTTGTCCTTTCAAAAAGGGGAAATCTGGACATGCAGTTACACACAAACACCCCCACAGAACGCAATGTAAGAGTGAAGGCAGAGATTGCAGTGACCCTTCTACAAATCACCAAAGATGGTCAGCAAAACACCAGAAGCTGCAGAAAAGGATGGAGCAGATTCTCCCTCACAGCCTCAGAAGGAACTAGCCCTGTAGACACCTTGACGTCCAGCTTGCAGCCTCCAGACCTGTGAGATGATAAATTTCTGTTCAGCTGCCTCATCCACGGTACATCGTTATGGTAGCTCCAGTTCCCACACCCACACCGAGGGAGCACTTCCAAGACCCTGTTTGTAAAGGTTACGACACCTGTAGTATGTGGGCTCCCCAGGTCCAGAGCTGAGTCAGGAACCCAAGGGCAGGTGCTCAATCAGGAAGTGACCTCAGGAAGGCTCAGAAGAGGATTGTGGAAATGAGAGAGGGAAGGGAGCAGCTGAGACAAGATGTAATGTTAAGTGTGTTACCTCTAAAACCTAGGACTCAGTCCTCCCAGGTATTGTAAGACAGAAATGAACCTCAGAGTGGTCACAACCAAGCACCAGTGGAACTTGGATGCCCACCCACTGACTCCTGTCAGTCACCCTCATTCAGGCCTGCTCCACGGGGCTCCACAGTCTTTAGTCAAAGGCTTGTTGTGGAGTTCAGGATAAAGCCTTTGTGTCCTGTAGACAGCAGTAACAATTGCTAGGTCACTGTCAGTGTAGGGACCTATATGTTAACACATATAAATTTTGATTCTATTAATGCATATAAAATATAGAAGGATGTTTTGCAAGCAGTGCCTATTATTTTTTGCAATGCCTTCCTCGGCATGAGTCTGACTTCTGCAACTTGCTTTTAACAAATCCAATATGGCAAAGATGCCCGGCTAACACAGCTGTGATTGTTACATTACATGGGAAAAGTGAAGAATTGTGTAGATGTAATCAAGGTCCTACTGTTGTTTGAACCCCTGTAAAACTCATGTGGAAACTCAGTCCCAATCATGGTGGGATTCCAGTGGTGGCATATTTAGGGACATGATTGAGTTGCCAGGGCTCTGCCTGGTGAGTGTGATTGACTAACAAATGCTCTTATAAGGGGGGCTTGCATGAGCTGCCTGGACCTTCTATCTCCTTTGTCCTGTGCAGACACCTAGATATCACCATCTGTGAGGAGCCCTCACCAGATACCAAACCTGCCAGCGTCTTGGTCTTGGACCTTCCAGCCTCCAGAACTGTGAGAAATAACTGTATCTTCTTCAGGAATTACCTAGTCTAAGATCTTTTGTTTTTTTGAGATGGAGTCTCATTCTGTCACCAGGCTGGAGTACAGTGGTACGATCTTGGCTCACTGCAACCTCTGCCTCCCAAGTTCAAGCAATCCTTCTTTCTGGCTCATCCTTCCAAGTAGCTGGGACTACAGGCATGTACCACCACATCCAGCTAATTTTTTGTACTTTTAGTAGAGATGGGGTTTCACCATGTTGGCTAGGATGGTCTCTATCCCTTGACCTCATGATCTGTCCACCTCGGCCTCCCAAAGTGCTGGGATTACAGGCGTGAGCCACCACGTCTGGACTAGTCTAAGGTATTTTGTTACAGCAGCCTTAGGGATTAAAACAGATGTTCAATTCATTCACTTTAAATTCATCAAACAGTATTCACCTAGGTGAACCTGGCCTCTTCTGGTTAGTCCTTTAAAAGCAGGCTTAGGCAAAAGGGATTTGAAGCAGCAGAGATTCTTTCCTTTGCTGGCTTTGAAAAGGCAAGCTGCCATGAATTCTGAGATAAAAAGAAAATGAATACTGCCAGTAACCTGTGGGGCTTAGAAGCAGGTCCTACCCCAGTTAAGCCTCCAGATAAGGACACAGTCCAGACGGCACTTGGATGTCAGTGTTGTGAGGCCTTAGCAGACAATCCAGCACAGCCAACACCAGACCTACAGAAACAGTGAGACAGGGAAGTTTATAATGACTTGTCACATCATATGGGTGCCCGTCAAAGATACATTAGTTGGACATTAGGTGACGTTGATTGCTGTATATGGAAGATAGGAGGAAGGAAAATGGGAGACAAGAAAAGAGAAAACAGTGCATTTTTGCATTCATGTACTATTACACACATGCTTAAATAAACATTGACTTTTAAACAAAAGTTGAAAAATGTGAGTTTAAAACCTTAACTGAGTTCTCCTGAGAGATGCATCAAATGAGACTTATTTACAGATACAAGTTAACAGTGTAGATTTTTATTAATTGATAATGAACAAACATAGAGTATGATTACTCAAATAAACAGAGACCTTGCATGCTCTCACGCCCGCACCTTCTACTATACCCCGTGTCCAGGCCATGGAGTCTGCGTGCACTGCCCGTGGTTGGCAGTGGCGTTGCAGCTGAGCCCCGCCACACTGATGCTGTGTGTCTTCTGGGAACGGGGCTGTAGTTTGTTTGATTGTATTCATTTTTGCTTCTGCGAGTAGCAACCAGAGGGCCAGAGCAGTGCAGGCTGCAGCTATAGAGTACAATAAAGCCGTGCCGCAGCCAGTCTGACGGAAGAAGCTAAGGGAATGAAGAACACGTCGGCCTCTGCATTTTAGAACCCAAACTGCATGATGCCAAAACAGCCAGCTGAACATCGTTGGGATCCCTCCCTCCTCCACAAGCATCCTCAGACGATGTTCGTGACCAGGTGTTCATGAAGCTGATCTAGGAAGATATATCAGGTGGAATAAATAGCAGGTAGAGGAGGGAGACAGGAAGTGTTGCAAATGTGAATGTGGGTGCTACGCGGGCAGGGCCCGGGGCCCCGGGAGGTGATCCATTACCCCACAACCATGATCGTTTGATATCAAGGTTTCACCCAGCAGCCGGGGAAGGAGAAATATTTGCAGTGTCGTTTCTCAGCCAACCTTGGGTCCTGTCAGACCAACTTTGCTTTTCCAGTTGTTGGGTTCATGAATGTTTTCAACATAGAAGAGAGGCGACCAGCTCCACACAGTGTGTTTTAAGAAAATTGATTCTAGTCATTTTGATGAGGTAACTGCAAAAGCAATCAATGAGGCAAACTTTTCATCTTAATTTCCCTGCTAGTGTTCTCTTTAGCCACATCTATAGTCTGATGACAAGTGCAGTCGTTGGAGGAGTCTTTTGCCTTCATAGATGAATTTTAGAAAATAGTTACCATTTTACACGGTGGGATTTATTCACTTTGGCTCTGCCTCCCCTATGCTGACATCCAAAATCTCATCAGATCTAAGACCCTGGTGAGCGACTCCAGAACACTGAGGGGTCATTAGGTTACTGCTATCTGACATTCCTATAAACCAAAACTTCATGACCAGATAAAAATAAACGCGTTCCCTGTGTATCCAATTTCCCCCAATGCTGAGCATACGAACCTGGCTTGGCTCAGCGCTGACACCGGCATGCTAATGCTCTTCACCACACTGCATGCCCGGTCTTCGTCAGGTGCAAGTTTGAACTTGTACATTTTGAAACATGGCTTTAAAATCAAGTATTTCTACGTTATAAATGAGGTGAGAGCTCTCTGTTTGCCTGTCACTTGCCTTTTTGACAAATTCCCGGGACAGGAGGAATGTGTGTAGTGTGGACGTTAATAACACCCAGACAGCACTGCCCCTTCAGTTTAAATTTTTCAGCTGGCCAAGAATCCCAGTTACGGACAGTGTGTGTGTTTGGATGCTTTTTGAAGACACGTGTTGAAGTCGACTAAGACAAAATGAGCTTTCATAAACTAGAAGCTGCATTTTGGGAAACGAAGGTGGTTGTTTGTAGGTCTCCCCCGGCTTCTTTTGGAAGAACACACGGCTGCTGACAGAGGCAGGAAGGAGGTTGAGTATTTCATCTTTAAAAACATCATGACAGAAGACTTTCTTTACCTTATTTTCAATTATAGGGTCTTGGGGAATGTTTGGCTTTTTAAAGGGTTTTGTGCAGATGTGATATTATTCTTAATATTTTTTCAATCAATTTTCAATCTCCACTCCACATTATCACAGGGATCTCCATGTGATCGGTGTGAGGAAAATACAACTTAAACCTATTGCCGCATATTTTTATTTTGCTAGCTCAGATGATCAGAAAGAAAGATCACAAGAAAGCACAAACTCAAAATCAAATGGAAATCTACATCATCAATATGCACAGCGATTACATAACATAACTCAAGAGAAGATGGTGGCTTAGATGGGCTCTTTGCAATACCCTCCAATAGATCTCTCAGCTTTTGAATATTTAAACCGTAAAGAGCAAAAAAATTCTTCCTTGTTTTCCCATGACTTTTTGATATGATTTTATTTTTTACAATTTGTTGTTCATTATTGTTGGTTGGCTTCCAAAGTAGAGTTGATCCCTCAAAATTTTATGTTCCCGTAGAACTCACAGGTTTCCTTGTCCTTGAAGCCTCTAGAAAGCCAGGCCACTCGTTTTCCTCCTGGTTCCACCGAAAAGGATAACAGGTCTCTTGCACACCAGGCTTCCTGCTGATTCTGGCTGTATGGAGGGTCCAGCCACCCTCTAACAAGATGATTTATATAGAGAAATATTTCTGCTGAAGAAAACTTTAACAGATAGCAGACAAAAAGAGAGTTTAGAAAATCTGTGAGTGAAGGTTTATAAATTGTCCAAGGTGACTTGTTTGTTTCCTTAGTATTGAAATGACGTGGGTATTTCTGGCCACTGGTAAGTGACACTGAGTTGAATGCAGTAATTAATGAGATGTGTTCTCTACAGATGATCTGAGAGCTGGTTGCCTATGGATGGGAATTCATATCTTATTTTTAGCAGCAAGACACCGCAATTAAAATACATTTTTGTTTGCTAAGAAAGTAATCCAAAATAAATTCACTATTAAGCATTATTCATTATTCAAAATCAGCCCAGGTTGTTAAGTGCCAAAATCAACAATAGGTTTGCTAAGTGCCTGCCGTATGCCAGTTAGCATTCTTGGTGTTTTTAAACATTGTCTTGTGGAAGGCAGAGTGAATTATGAACCATACATCAACATAATAGATATTTTAGTGCACTCAGCCCTTATTTATTTATAGATGTAGGCTAATTTCTCCTTTCCTCTTACATAATTAACGGTCATTTCTTCTTTACCATGAAATGAAGGTCAATAATAAATATTTAAGAGGGATTATATCTGGTGGCATCAGACTTTTTCTTTCTTTTCCTTATGTACCAAGAGCGTTTCCCCTAAGGAAACCCAGGGTAACGTGTGATTGAATTAGGATGGTCTTTGTGTAACAGGTTAAATGATGAGCATATTCATAGGTCAAATGTTTTGAAACTGAACTCATTTTAAGGCCACATATTGGTTGTCGAGAGGTCTGAAGATCAGACAAAAGTAGCTTAATCATGCACCTAACAGGGGATTACAAAGAAAGAAACTGCAGTATGATGAAACACAGCGGATGTGCCCACTCTCCCAGCTTCTCGTGGAGATTTACGGTCCAGGAAGGGAACTGCTTTATGTTATGTTGACCCTGTCAGCATCTGCGTCCCCCTTCTCATACCACATGCTTCAGGCCTGGGGAGGAGACTGGTTTGGAAGGATCTTGAACTTGTCAAAACAATTTTTCTCATCAGTAACTGCGCTGGTGTGTCCAATGCGAGGCATGGGCCTTGCTGCAAAAGGTTGTCCACACTCGACCCGCACACATTTTGCATGGAAACACTCCCCTGTGCCCCTGAGTGATTCCAAATCTCTATCAGGAGAGCCAGGCTGCCTAGAAGCTGGCTGGTAACCACTACGGAGCCTGCGGAGGCTGCCAGGACCGCAGTCTTCTGCTCTGTGCTCAGTGCCTCTCTGACAGCAGGTTTCTTGCCTGTGCAGAGCTCAGGGCAAAGCGCTGGACTTATGTTCCACTGAGCGGTCCTCCTCCTCCTCCTGTTTACAGTAAACTTCTCATGGGCATCCCATGCCCTTGTATTTCACTTCCAGGCATGCATTCTTCTTACCAGAAATGGGCAATGTCACCCTCACTCATGGTACTTTTAACATCAAGTGAAAGATGAAGTCTACATACCAAGTTGTTGAAATTCTTAGAACCATAATTAGGGAGACATGAAGAATGTATCAAGAATGCTCTTTGAACTTTATTTTATGCCTCTTAGCACATGTCAGGATATCACAAAGAACCAAACTCATAGTCAAGGATCCCTGTCCTATGTCCTGGCTGGAGCAGAGAATCCCCCATTTGATTTGCTCTCTCTGTGTTTAGATACTGCTCTATTTTCAAATGAGGCAGTAGTTTATGTATCATGGGCTGCCAAGACCTCAACGGGGCAAACTCAAGAACATAGCTTGGAAGAGCTGGATGCAGAAATGTGATCATCATATTCCACCCTCTCACTTCACTGCTTTGGGTTCAGCATAGCCATATGCAGACTTTTCTTCAGAGGTACCAAAGAAATGCGTGTCCCCATCCTCTGCCTTCACAGCCCTCTTTGATCTGATTATGAGGAAGAGAAGTGTACAAGGCTAATTTCGCATCTGCCATCAATTACCTGGGTAACCCTTCATTTTATTATCTGAGCAACTGGACAATAGGAATACTTTTCCCATGGAGTTTCCATGAGATAGTAAATGTCAGCATGACAAAGAAGAGGGGTTAACAGCTTGTCTTGTTGCCATTACTATTTATACGTGTGTGCTTAGTAGGACTTTCAAAAACACACTCCAAAATTGCAACACCTTCAGATGGGCATATTAATTGGAAATCCAGCTTTGAAGCCACAGCAATGGGTGTAGACACAGCAATAAAAGAGAGGTTATGCTGTGTGTCCAACAGAACTTCACCAGGTAGGTCTCATCCCCAAGTGGTCATACATCATACATCATAACGTTACCTCTTTTGAGCTCTCACTGTGTCCTAAGCACCCTGGCACATCTTGTGAGATCTTTAAGCCATGCCTGCCTCCAAAGCCACAGGGACACTGAGGCCCGCTGAGCTACACCATGGGGTTTGGGTGCAAATTCTTGAGTCTTCTCTAAATTTACAAGGAGAGTAAACTTGCATACACTCCCTGAACTTCAACTGCCAAATCGCCAAATAGAAAACAATTATATGTGTTTATCAAGTTACTAAAATACATTTTGCACATTGACCCTCTCGCGTCAACCTAGCTGGAAAATCAATAGCTGCGGAACTATGGGAACAGAAAGATCATTCCGGTTGAGTGCAGCACTTGGACGACCATATGGTATGGATTCGAGCAAAGAGCACTGACCAGCCCTCAAGACAAAAAACACTCGGGCTCTCTAAAGAAGTGGCATTATCGCCATCATGCACACTGTTATTAGAGTGGAAAAGCAAAGCTGTCTGTTGATCTGCTGAGGTGCCGCCAATTCGTTTCTCGTGGGAGCTGCGACACAGACTTCAGTCTCCAGCATAGATCTGGACACAGCTTTGTAAGTTTCCAGTTGCTGTCTAAGAGTTGGTCTCCGGTTGGGGTAAAACTCCTCCAGTGTCTCCATCTCTGAGGCCACGCCTGTCAGCTCCCACTGTTCAGGGGTCTGCACACTGTAGCATGTGGCTGGCTAACTCTGTGTCTGCCATCACTTTGGTGCATTTGTTGACTGTGGCATAGAACAGGCCTATGTCTGCAGGTGCACCTCTAAACTACTGAGCTCTCTTCTGCCCAGCCCTACTGAGTGCTGGACTATAGGTGCTGAAGCATCTCTTCCACACCACTCTGCCTTCTTTTTCAAGTCAGGAAGAGCAGTTCCTTGTCTGGCTGGCACCTGTGCCCAGGTTGTTCCTGCTGCAGTGGTTAGCAGATGACTTTGCTGCCCAAATACTTTCAGCGTGGCGGTTTGCGGTGGTCTGTGGCGGACTGCCCCTCCTCTCCATGTGGTCCTCAAGTTGGCCAAGGGTCCTTCACCGTGGCAGGAGCTGGCAAACAGTTTCTCCTGGTCATTTCTTCCTGTGAATCACTATGGGAAAACTCCATCCACGACTTCTCTCACACTGAAGCCACAAACTGCTGTTTTGAAAGTAAACAAACAAAAAAAGAATAGTAAACACAAACTATTCCTTTATTTATTCCTGCTCTTGAATTTCTGCTCTGACAAGCAAAATGCTCCCGGAAGCAGCATGAATGATGAAGAAAGGGCAAAATGGAGTCAAGAAAACCTTTTCCCACCCTCCCACCCACTGTCATGCTGTGTTAGGCCATTATTGCCCTGCTGTAAAGAAAAGCCTGAGGATGATCTCCATTCTAACTGGTGTGAGATGGTATCTCAATGTGGTTTTGATTTGCATTTCTCTAATGACCAATGATGATGAATTGTTTTCATATGTTTGTTGACTCCATATATGTCTTCTTTTGAAAAGTGTCTGTTCATATCCTTTGCCCACTTTTCAATGGGGCTGTTTTCTTCTTGTATATCTGTTGTAATTCTTTGTAGATTCTGCATATTAGCCCTTTGTCAGATGGGTGGGTTGAAAAATTTTTTTCCCATTCTGTTGGTTGCCGGTGCACTCTAATGATGTTTTCTTTTGTTGTACAGAAGCTCTGAAATTTAATTAAATCTCATTTGTCTATCTTGGCTTTTGTTACCATTGCTTGTTGTGTTTTAGTCATGAAATCCTTGCCTATGCCTATGTCCTGGATGCTTTTGTCTATGTTTTCTTCTAGTGTTTTTATGGTGTTAGGTTTTATGTTTAAATCTTTAATCCATCTGGAGTTAATTTTAGTGTAAGGTGACAGGAAGGGGTCCAATTTCTGCTTTCTGCCCATTGCTAGTCAGTTTTCCCAGCACCATTTATTAAACATGGAGTCCTTTCCCCATTGCTTATTTTTGCCAGATTTGTCAAAGACCAGATGATTGTAGATGTGTTGTGTTGCTTCTGAGGCCTCTGCTCTGTTACATTGGTCTATGTCTCTGTTTTGGTATCAGTACCATGCTGTTTTGATTACTGTAGCCTTGTAGTATAGTTTGAAGTCAGGCAGTGAGATGCCGCTGGCTTTGTTCTTTTTGCTTAGGGTTGTCTTGGCATGCAGGCTCTCTTGTGATTCCATATAAAGTTTACAGTGTTTTTTTCCAGTTCTTTGAAGAAGGTCATTGGTAGCTTGATGGGGATAGCATTAAATCTATAAATCACTTTGGGAAGTATGGCCATTTTCACTATATTGAGTCTTCCTAACCATGAGCACAGAATATTTTTCCATCTGTTTGTGCCCTCTCTTATTTTGTTGAGTGGTTTGTATTTCTCCTTGAAGAGGTCCTTTAAATCCTTTGTTAGTTGTATTCCTAGGTATTTGAGGATGTGGAGAAATAGGAACACTCTTACACAGTTGGTGGGCATGTAAATTAGTTCCAGCATTGTGGAAGACAGCATGGCAATTTCTCAAGGCTCTAGAAATAGAAATTCCTTTTGACCCAGCAATCCCATTACTGAGTATATATCCAAATAACTATAAATTGTTCTACTATAAAGACACATGCACATGTATGCTCAATTTAACCCTGTTTACAATAGCAAAGACCTGGAACCAACCCAAATCCCCATCAATGATAGACTGGACAAAGAAAACGTGGCACATATACACCATGAAATACTACGCAGCCATAAAAAATGAAGAGTTTGTGTCCATTGTAGGCATTTGGATGAATCTGGAAATCATCATTATCAGCAAACTGACACAAAAACAGAGAACCAAACATCACAAGTTCTCACTCATAGGTGGGTGTTGAACAATGAGAACATGTGGACTCAGGGAGAGGAGCATCACACACTGGGGCAGTTGGGAGGGGCCAGGGGAGGAACAGCAAGGGGGTGGGAAGGATGGGGAAGGACAACATGGGGAGAAACGCTGGATATAGTATGCACCTATGCAACAATTCTGCATGACCTGCACATGTACCCTAGAACCTAAAGTAAAATAAAATAAAATAAAAATAAAAGCCCGAGGATGGGTAATTGATAAGAAAAGAGATTTCATTGGCTCATGGTTGTGCAGGCTGTACAGGGAGCATAGAGCTGGCATCTGCTTCTGCAGAGCCTCCGGAAGCTTCCAGTCATGGCAGGAGGCAAAGTGGGAGCAGGCGGGTCACATGTCCAAAGCAGGAGCAAGAGGTAGAGCAAGGGGGCAATGCCACACACTTTTAAATGTCTGGAGCTTGTGTGAACTCACAGTGAGAACTCAATTTTCATCAAAGGGTTGGCCCAAGCCATTCAGGAAGGATCCGCCCCCATGATCCATACACTTCCCCTCAGGCTCCACCTTCAACAGTAGGAATTAAAATTCCACTTGAGATTTGGCAGAAATAAATATCCACACTCAGTTATTTACTTAGTGCTTGCAGTGGAGGCTGCGGTTTTGGTTTTGCCTTAATTTTGCACCCCTGAACCAAGCATAGTGCCAACCACAGATACTGTGTTCTCTGTGTGTAAAACAGAAGTGTTGTTACTTATCCAATGTGATTCACTAAATTTTTCAGACATAAGTGATTTTCTGGTTACCATATTCACTTTGGAAGTCTGGAACATACGCAAGGCAATGCGATGTTTTCGGGGTGTAAATTGCCAGCCAGGTGGAACCCAAAGTACTCAACTTACTACAATTCAACGTAGACACCGGGGACAGGGAACTTCTCAAGACAAGATAAAGAAATGTTGGGAAAGGAAGGTGAGACTCACAAGAAAGTGGCATTGTGTGACTCCGACGGCCTCACTGCTTGTGCATAGCTGCAGGCTGCGCGGTTCACACAGTGTTTAACCCTTTCAGCCTTGTTGTTGCCGAGCAAGTCTCATCTTCACTTTTAGAGGAGATATGCTGCTGAGATTAAGTAACCTGACTTGTAGAGAATGCATTAAGCGGCAGAGCCAAATTCCAAAACAGAACTCATTTTCATTGCTGGCTTTTCAAGGGATGTACAAAATATAACACATACGTGACTAAGAATGGATTCTCACTCCTAGCCAAAATCCAGTGGCACTGACCAGGGCATCTTTAACAAGAGTAGTCTAATATAAACAGCATTGAGAACTATGCTGAACATCAGTGCACTGTGGGAACTTAACCAATTTCCAATAGCAACAGAGGCAGTCTGGGGTGCAAGCTACAAGGGAGGAGAGAGATGTCAGAGAAAGCGAGGAGAAAAGTGAACACAATTCGAAGAGGGTTCTGTTGCCGTCCTGGAACATTTGTTCAATTAACAGACACTTGAGCATAATCAGGTGCAAGCCACATTCTTAACACTGACGTTACATCAATGAGCAAAGAAGACAGAAGCCTCTGTCCACAAGAATCTTACATTCTAGTGGGGAAGATGGAGGGGAAACAAGATCTATTCCTTGGTGCATTAGGCTCCTCAAGCTGTTATAAGAAAACTTCATCAATTGGGTGGCTGAAGCCACAGAAATGAATGGAGGCTAAAAGTCCGAGATCAATGTGTCACCAGAGTTTGGGTCCTGGTGAGGCCCCTCCTTGGCTTGCAGATAGCCACCTTCTTCATCTGTCAACACCTTGGTGTGTGCGTGCCGAGAGAGGGAACTCTCTGGGGTCCCTTCTTATCAGGACCTCACCTGGTCTGATGGGACTGGTGTTCTTATAAGATCAGAACATTTGACCTTAATTACTTATGACCTCATTCAACCTTAACTACTCCTTGGAAGCCTTATCTCTATATATAGCCATACTGGGGGTTAGAGTTGAACATATAACATAAACACTCAGTCTATAACATTCACTAATTATAAAAAGTCTGAACAGGAATTGATTAGGATCTAGGGACCGGTAAGGTTTAAGCAGAGAAAATGAGGTTTCAGATAGATGACATGATTGGCATGCTAGCTATTTATCTTCATTTCTTAGATTCTAGTTACTGTATAAATTCAAGTTATCGGAAGACAAAATCCCATCACCTATGCTGCTTGTCTTTGCATGTTAACTATAATAATCTCAAGATCAAACAGTATCTTTATATCCTTTCTTGTCACATCAAACTAAGACCACATGACAAATCTTTGCTTCAGTTTGCTTCCAGGAGAAAATAATGTTTTGAGGACAAGTTTGGTATTGCTGTTTTTTGTTAGAATAAAACCATGACATATCCCAATGTCTTAAAAAAAAAAAAAAAAAAAAAACAGCTTTCAAAGCTTAAGAGAAAGCACTTTACCCAATGCGAACATCTGAGTAACTCTAGGAATAGAAACTACCTTATCTCTTTTGCTTAACATCTCGAATACAAACCCCACTAGCACTAGGAAAGGGATTGAAGTCATGGCCAAACTTCTTGGTGTATTTGCTTTTACATTTATCTTTTACTTATGTTAAGAAATACCTCTTTTGTTTTTACAAAGTTGTGAATGGTAATTCACATATCACCTTAATCTTTTGGCAAACAGGTAAAGAACAAATCAAAATTTTGCAATAATAATCCATGTATTCGTCCTTCATCCATCATCTTTCCATTAATTTAAATTTCTGTATATGGGGCAGAACAGAGTTTCTCCTCCCTGTCTCTCTTCCCTCCACCTACACACACACACACACACATACACACACACACACATACACACACACACAGACACATACACACACACACATACACACACACATACACACACATACACACACATACACACACACATACACACACACACATACACACACACATACACACACATACACACACATACATACACACACATACACACATACACACACACACATACACACACATACACACACATACACACACATACACACACATACACACACACATACACACACACACATACACACACACACACATACACACACGCGCGCGCGCGCGCGCGTGCGCCCTCCTGGGCCTGCTGAGATAAGGTAAAGGTGACTGCCTTTGGAAAGACACAGGAAAGAGCTGGAGCGGACACCAGGAGCCTGGCATCCCCATCCCTGCCGTTTGCTGTTCTGAATCAGACCTGGTGAGCTTATTGCAGTCACTAAGCTTAGGCTTTAGAAGTTACCTTTGTCTTATTGAGACTGGGCCCCGGGGCAGGGCTGGCACAAGTGCTGTTCCTCAGCTGCCTGTCCTTTCTCAGAGGATGGAAACATCTCTTCAAAAAGGAAATGTTGAAACCAAACAACTGGCTTCCCGTTCACAGTCAAGAAAGAGCCAGGCTTACTCTGAGGGGTCTTGGATAAGGAGCTTAGGAAGGACAGGCCTGTGGAGGAAGAGTGGGGTGCAGGGTGACATCCGAGGTGACTCCCCAACCCTCAGCCTCAGGCTCCAAGATGGAGATGGGCTTCCAGCCCCCAGGTCGTCTAGGATTTAGGCCTCATTTTTCTTGGATGAACACACCTCATTTTTCTAACATCTAGAGCACAGGAAAGGACTTGCCTGATAATGCCCACATAAACAAAAGTGAGAAGAAGTATACAGTCCATGCAATCTATAGGGAGAGAGGAGCCACACCTCCAAGGAAGCAAGTCAACTAATATTTAAGACCAAGATCACCGAATGCGGTACCTGGGGTCAGCTAAGTTCACAGTGACCAAGCAGTCCTCTTGGCCATCAGCACAGCTCTTCCAACCTGGGAGAGGCTAAGACTCTCAGCTCCTCCCAGCTCTCAGCTTCAGGCACCTTGCTCAGAGATACCCTCTCTCTGTGGAGAACAACAGAGAAAACAGGAGAAAGAAGAGGAGGAGGAGGAAAAAAGAAAGAAACAGGAGTCCAGGTGACCATAGTTAAAATGTTAAAAATTTACTAAGAATATATAGGGTTGTATAGGTTTTAAAGAAAGCATGTCTGAAATTTATTTATTTTACTTTTAGAGTGGAGTAGGCTCTTCTGGGTAAAGTACAAAATCTAAAGTCCAACTTAATCAGGTCAACACAGAAAATCCTCTGTGGAAAACAATCACAAAAACAAAATTGAATGACCAACAAATAACTTGGAAATGCGTTTGTAATATAATATACATGTCAGAAAAATGAGTCTTCTGCATGGTCAGTTAGCACAGAGACCTTCCAGCTGGGAACTTACTCTGTGCCAGGCATTGTGAACAAGTTAAGTATGTGATAGAAAAAAGAAAGAAAAAAAAACAAGTTAAATATGTGATAGAAAAAAGAAAACAAACTGGCATCAAGTCCTGAATCCAGGTAAACATAAAATGAATTCCAAAGACTGTGACAATCACAGTTGCACAAAATAAACTAACAGTTACAACTCTTGGGAAGAAGAATCTACAATCTACCTAGTATCAAAATAATAATATTTTAGATATAAGAATCTGGAACTAAAATCCCTGAGCATTAAAGTAAAGGCAGCAAGGTGGAGATGGGCAGTAGAGTTGGTGAGAAGTTGCAGGGAACTATTTTCCTTATTGTGCTCAGGTTATAACAGGTACTGTGCTCTGTGCTGGACCAGCTGGGAACTGCAAGGACAGTTCTTCGAGGGCTGAATCATACCCCATGGCACCACGGCCCATGCTTTACTAAAGGCAGCCCGTGATCAGTAGGCCAGCAGTGCCTGCCAGGAACCCCTCACTTGGATACCCTTTCTTGTGTCTGGAGCCATCACGGGTGGGTTCCTGCCTGGTTCCTCCAAGCCTTGGAAGCTGTACTTTCCCATATCCCTGGGCCTCTGTGTCTTTCTGATCCATGCCTCCCTTGTGCCTGGCAGGTGTGGTTAGAGGGGGTCCCCAGAATTCCTTGAAACACCTTCAATGGGTTCCTAAGAGAGGTCTGCAGAAGCCTGCAGTCTGAACGCCACACTCCTTGCCTCTTTTCTGGGTCCACAGTTTATTCTTGTTCTGAAACCTGGCCATACTTTGCCACAAATTAAAAATAAAAAGGTACGGCCAGGCACGGTAGAGCCCACGCCTGTAATCTCAGCATTTTGGGAGGCCGAGGCAGGAAGGTGTTTTGAGGCCAGGAGTTCCACACCAGCCTGGGCAACATAAGAAAATAAAAATAGTGAAAATAACAGTCTCTAAAAATAACAATAACAAAAAAATTTATCCTGTTAATTTTTAAATGAATCTTGTAGGACAATCTTTTCCTAAGTGAATGAAATAAGTAAAATCCAATAAGACTCCTACAGCTAGCAAATCATATCTGGGGGAAAGTACGCAGATCTTTTTTATTTCCTGTCCAACATCTCTCTTCCCTTGGTTAGATCATGCAGTGAGGGATAGGCTCTATATCGACAGCATTCTATTGGATCTATCTACTGGGTGAGACCAGCCAGTCCCACTCATTTCTACTCATGTATTGAAAGTTATCTGTGGAAGCTTTTATTTTCCTTTTTTAAATAAAAAGGGTAGAGTTTAGAATGTATTCTATAATCTAGGAAAGAGTGATTATCCATTAACTGAAAAGACATTGATATAATCACTGTTCTCACAAACTGAAGTCATTGGGAAAACATAATGGAAATGAGATGGCTCTAGATTCCCCTCAAGTTAGGTTTTAGGAGCATAACTCTTACTAAATAAAATTTGTGACATTCCAATTGATGTAAGTTTTCACTTACAAATTCATAGCTAAATATTAACTATAGTTCAGCACTTAATTTTCCTCATTGTAATAGTTAACAACTCATAGTAATAAATACCTTAGATATCTTAATATCTAAATTTCATACCTTAGATATTTGCTCATAATTGAAAGTTTTGTTTGCTTGTTTTTCTAAACTCTAGCATATTCCTAGACAAGATGATGTAAACTCACTCACTGTGTCTGTCCATACTGTGCATAGCCTATCTAACATGTGAGGTGCAGGTGCTCTTCATGCCTGGGGTATGACTTCAATTTGGGAAACACCAGCAGGATGGACTCGTTAGATCTTTAAAAGGAAGTACATGTAGCCAGAGAGGTGGTAAGAAAGCAGAAAGCAGCTATTGTAAAAGGGGTGCAGTTCTTGATTTGATTCCCAGTTTGGTCACTGTTGGTGTATAGAAGAGCGACTGATTTGTGTACATTAATTTTGTATCTGGAAACTGCAGAGTTCTTCCATCAGTTCAAGGAGCTTTCTGGAGGAGTCTTTAGGGTTTTCTAGGTAAAGGATCATATCATCTGCAAATAGCAACAATTTGACTTCCTCGTTACTCATTAGGATGCCTTTTATTTCTTTCTCTCTTTTTTTTTACCCCCCGAGACAGAGTTTTGCTCTTGTTACCCAGGCTGGAGTGCAATGGCGCAATCTTGGCTCACCGCAACCTCTGCCTCCTGGGTTCAGGCAATTCTCCTGCCTCAGCCTCCTGAGTAGCTGGGATTACAGGCACGCGCCACCATGCCCAGCTAATTTTTTGTATTTTTAGTAGAGACGAGGTTTCACCATGTTGACCTGGTTAGTCTCGATCTCTCGACCTCGTGATCCACCCGCCTTGGCCTCCCAAAGTGCTGGGTATTTCTTTCTCTTGTCCGATTGCTCTAGCTAGGACCTTCAGTACTATGTGAAAAAAATGGATAAGAGTGGACATTCTTTTCTTCCTTCAACTCTCAGAGGGAATGCTTTTAGCTTTTCCACAGTATTATGTTGGCTGTGGGTTCGTCATAGACGGCTTTTATTACATGGAGGTATGTCCTTTGTCTGCCGATTTTTCTGAGAGTCTTTATCATAATGGGATGCTGGACTTTGTTGAATGCTTTTTCTGCATCTATTGAGTTGGTAATGTGATTTTTGTTTTTAACTCTGTTTACGTGGTGTATCACATTTATTGACTTGCATATGTTAAACCATCCATGCATTCTTTGTATGAAGCCCCATTGATCACGGTGGACTATCTTTTCAATATGTTGTTAGATTCATTTAGCTAGTATTTATTAAGGGTTTTTGCACCTATGTTCATCAAGAATATTGGTCCATGGTTTTTCTTGGTTATGGCCTTTCCTGGCTTTGGAATTAGGGTGATACTGGCTTCATAGGATGATTAATGGAATGATTCACTCTATCTTGTAGAACAGTGTCAATAGGATTGGTACCAATTCTTCTTTGAATATCTGGTAGAATTCAGCCATCAATCTGTCTGATCCTGAACTTTTTTTTGTTGGTAACTTTTAAATCACCATTTCTATCTTTCTGCTTGTTATTGGTCTGTTTAGGGTATCTAATTCTTCCTGACTTTAGTTAGGAGTGTTGTATCTTTCCAAGTATTTATCCGTCTCCTCTAGGTTTTCCAGTTTATGAATGTGAAGCTGCTCACAGCAGCCTTGAATGACCTTTTCTATTTCTGTGGTGTCCGTTGTAACAGCTCCTGTTTCATTTCCAATTGAGCTTATTGAGATTTTTTCTCCTCTTTTCTCGGCTGATCTTGCTAATGGCCTATCAATTTTATGTATCTTTTCAAAAGATCAGCTTTAGGTTTCATTCGTGTTTTACATTTTTTGGTCTCAATTTTATTTAATTCTGCTCTGATCTTATCTGTCTCCTTTCTTCTAGGTTTGGGTTTGGCAACCAAGGTCGTAAAATATCTCTACAAGGTAAACTACAAAACCCTGCTGAAATAAATCATAGATGATGCAAACAGATGAAAACATGGACGGATAGAGTCAGTATTGTGAAAATGATCATACTGCCAAAACAATCTATAAATTCAATGCAATTCCCATCAAAATACCACCTTCACTCTTCAAAAGCTAGAAAAAGCAACTATAAAATTTATATGGAACCACAAAAAAGCCCACATAGCCAAAGCAAGACTAAGCAAAAAACAGCAAATCTGGAGACATTACATTACCTGATTTCAAACTATGCTATAGGGCTGTAATCACCAAAACAGCATGGTACTGGTATAAAAATAGGAACACAGACCAATGGAACAGGATAGAGAGCCCAGAAATAAACACAAATACTTAAAGCTAACTGATCTTCAATAAAGCAAACAAAAATATAAAGTGGGGAAAGGACACCCTATTCAACAAATGGTGCTGGGATAACTGCCAAGCCACGTTGGAGAATGAAACTGGATCCTCATCTCTCACCTTATACAAAAATCAACTCAAGATGGATCAAAGACTTAAATCTAAGACCTGAAAATGTAAAAATTCTAATTCTAGGAAATAGCACTGGGAAAACCCTTCTAGACTTTGGCTTTGATAAGAATTTTGTGAACAGTAACCCAAAAGCAAATGCAATTTAAGACAGAGATAAATAGCTAGGGCTTAATTAAACGAAAGAGTTTTGCACAGAAAAAGGAACAGTCAGTCGAGCAGACAACCCACAGAGTGAGAGAAAATAGTCACAATCTCCACATCCAACAGAGGACTAATATCTAGAATGTACAACAAAGTCAAACAAATTAACAAGAAAAAACATAATGTCATCAAAAAGGGGGCTAAGAACACGAACAGAAAATTCTTAAAAAAAGATATACAATTGGCCAACAAACATGAAAATGCTTAACATCACTAAAGATTAAGGAAATGCAAATCAAAACCACAATGTGATGCCACCTTATCCTTTTGATTATGGCCATAATTATAATGTCAAAAAATAATAGATACTGGCATGGTGGACAGGGAACACTTCAGTACAACTGCTGGGAACGTGAACTTGTACAGCCACTGTGGAGAGTGCTGTGAAGATTTGAAAGTGGACTGCCATTTGATTCTGCAATCCCTCTACTATCCAGAGGAAAAAAATACTATACAAATAAAAAAGTACTTGCACATGCATGTGTACAGCAGCATTTATTATATGAATGTATATTCCAACATGCATAATACACATGTAATATATACTTTATAAATATGTATAATATATAAATAGATATATTTTTATAAATATATTTATTAAAATATATTTTTATAAATATATAATGTATATTTGAATATTTTTATAAATATAGTTATATTTATAAATATAATTATGAAAATATATATTATATATGTATAATATAGATGATGGAATATATATTTTTATAAATATATATCATATATAATATATGTGATGGAATAGATACATATAATGGAATACTATTGAGTATTTAGTGTATATGTGTGTGTATATATATATATATATATATGTCTATACATAATGGAATACTATTGAGTATTTAGTGTATATGTGTGTGTATATATATGTCTATACATAATGGAATACTACTGAACCATCAAATGGAATGAATTCATGGCCTTTGCAGCAACCTGGGGAGACTGGAGACTGTTGTTTCAAGTGAGGTAACACTGGACAGGAAAACCAAACATCGTCTGTTCTCAGTCATAAGTGGGGCTAAGCTCTGAGGATACAAAGGCATGACTATGACACAATGGACTTTGGGGACTCAAGGGGAAGCGATGGGAAGGGATGGGGGCTAAAAAACTGCCAATTGGTTTCAGCACATCCTACTTGGGTAATGGATGCACCAGAATCTCACAAATCATCACTAAAGAACTTACATGTATCCAAACGTCACCCATTCCTCAATAACCTATGGAAATAAAAAAGAAAGAAAGTAGAAACCAAACCACACTTCCTCTTCCTCAGAGAAAAATGAAGGTATGTTGACTGACATTATTCATTCTCCCATGCAATTTTATCTTTTTTTTCCAATTCGTGTTTATAAGAAGAACAACAAAGAGGAAGTGAAGAAAGAATAGGGGAAATTATGAATGTATTTCATAAACCTTTTTGTCTGAGAAGTTTCTTAATCTGTGCGGGACATTCAGCCCTCGTAGTTTCATGCTTCAGTGTCTACCATGTCCCGTGGAAGGTGTTTTCCATTCCGAGAGGGCAAGCGCACACACAGTGTTTGCACGAAGACCCGATGTAGCAGGTACAGGCCAGTGCACTGCTGCTTCTACCACAGATCACAATCCCTCGAACTGCGGGAAGGCTGCGAAGTTCCCACGGGTCACTTTACTTGGACCCATTCGAGCTGTCCTTACACTAAACCTCCATGCATTTGTAGGTCTGCATAGCTCACAGCCAGAGCCAAAGACATTTACTCTAAAGAAATTTGTGCAAAGTTGCCTCTGCTCTAGGCACCTTTGATTCCCTAAGCAATTTCAGTGATTCTGATGGGAGTGAAATGGTCGTGATTAGCTTTTACTCCTTTCTGAGTGACGAAAAAGCAAAGCCAAGATCTTCACTGACAACTGTTCAGTTGCTTCCCACTCATTTACCTCCCTTTTCTCTCCCCATGCCTCCTCTTCCTACTCACTATCCTCCTCTTCCTTTCTCTCCCTCTCATGCCAAAAGCAATGGATAAAAAACTACCCCTTATTAAATAAAAATAAGAGAACTAAAGAAGGCATACAAATGTCTGTGTCTTTAGCCAGAGTTTCACTTAATTCAAAGGCACATGTGCATATTTCACATAGAGTTTGTCAGAAAACAGGCCCCACCTACTTTTTAAATTATTCATTTTTTCATAGCTAATAAGAGTTACTACAAAGAGAAATTTCTCCAAAATTATTATTAGCTAAGAAAATAAAATTACAAAACAATATATATTAAAAAATTAGAAACTATATTTGGAAGAGATTGTTTACAATATGTGTGATTTGTTAACTTACGGAGGATAGACTGGACAAAAAGGTGGCACATATACACCATGGAATACTATGCAGCCATAAAAAATGATGCATTCATGTCCTTTGTAGAGACATGGATGAACCTAGAAACCATCATTCTCAGCAGACTGATGCAAGAACAGAAAACCAAACACCGCATGTTTTACTCATAGGCGGGTGATGAACAATGAGAACACCTGGGCATAGGGAAGGGGACAACACTCACATGGGTAGGTGGGGGTTGGACGGGAGGGGAGGGGGGACAGTGGTAGGGGGCAGGGAGGATGGGAAGGCATAACATTGGGAGAAATACCTGATGTAGGGAATGGGGATGGGGGATGGAGACAGCAAACCACCATGGCATGTGTGTACGTATGCAACAATGCTGCAGGATACAGGACATGCACATGTACCCCAGAGCCTAAATACAATTAAAAGAAAGAAAGAAGAAAGAAGAAAGGAAAGAAAGAGAGAGAGAGAGAAAGAAAGAAAGAAAGAAAGAAAGAAAGAAAGAAAGAAAGAAAGAAAGAAAAGTATAAATTTAGAAGAAAAGTAGAGGAAACTTTATTTTAGTAAAGGGTTACAGTCTGCAAGGCGGCTCTCCCATGGTCTGGGAAGCAGAGCCTCCAACCAAGACCAGACACTTGGAAGGGGTAGAGGCTGCGGCAGAAGCATTAGGCTGAATAGGTTGGCTAAACATACCTATGTAACAGGTGACAGGAGGAGCTAGGAATGTTCATGAAGGTTGAACAACATGCATGTAACATTACAAGTCATGTTCACTTTGGAGTGGAGACATAGGAAGTAAATGTATGACTGTTAGATCCTACACATCAAAAGGTGTTTTCAGGACGTGAGGGGCACACAAGTGCACAAGCTGTAAATGAACCAGTCCCTGGCCAGTGGCCTTATTAGCAGGAAGGCATTGAAATCAGTCGCTGCTATAAGGACACATGCACACGAATGTTCACTGCAGCACTGTTTACAATAGCAAAGACCTGGAACCAACCCAAGTGCCCATCGATGACAGACTGGACAGGGAAAACGTGGCACAGATACACCATGGAATATTATGCAGCCATCAAAAACGATGAGTTCATGTCCTTTGTAGGGACACGGATGAACCTGGAAACCATCATTCTCAGCAAACTGACGCAAGAACAGAAAATCAAACACCACATGTTCTCACTCATAGGTGTGTGTTGACCAATGAGAACACATGGACACAGGGAGGGGAGCACTACACACTGGGGTCTGTTGGGGGAAAATAGGGAAGGGACAGTGGAGGGTGGGCAGTTGGGGAGAGATAGCATGGGGAGAAATGCCAGATATAGGTGACGGGGAGGAAGGCAGCAAATCACACTGCCATATGTGTACCTATGCAACTATCTTGCATGTTCTTCACATGTACCCCCAAAACCTAAAATGAAATTAAAAAAATAAAATAAAATAAATCAGTCTCTTTTCCAGTGAAAGCTGCAGTTAGTGGCTGGTGGAGCAGGGGCGAGGGGGCGTCAGTCAGTGTCAGATGGAGCTGCGAATTGTTTCAGTCTTGCTGATCCCAAGGCCAGTGCTTGTTTAGCTGCTAAAGAAAAGAAAAGTTTTGTGGCATCAGAGCAAGATTGATTCTTTAAGGGTGGGGCTGCCAGACTGAACCCTTGCCTGGCATGGCCTTAAGTCCTGTTGATAGGTTGGTGTCTTCTCTCTGCAAAGAGGTCTGTTCTATCCATGAGGATCTGTGTTTTACATTAATGCTGGTCAGCTGTTGTGTCTACACCATGAAAGGGAGTGGGTATTACAAAGCGTGTCTGACCTCCCATCCTGTCATGGCCAGCGACTCAGTTGTAAGGTTTTTTCTGGAGTCCCCCGGCCTAGTGGGCGTCTGCTCGGTTGGTGGGGGGATAATGGGGCTTAGGATTTTATTTTTCTTTACAGATCCTGAAAAACAAAATGTCCTTGAAACACTTGAAAAATAAATAAAATTCCAATTGTAATGGGCAAGATTTTGAATGATGGCGATTGACTTACTAAGATGATGTGGGAAAGAAAAATTACATTAAAAGGCCCCAAATCATGTATATTTTAGCATTTTCCAGAGTAAAAACATTTTGTGTTAAAAATTACATGCAACTTCTGAGAGCAGAGTGTTCTTCTCAGATATGCAATTACTGTTAGAAATGCCCCTTGGAGTAAGGGGATCGGATTGAGACTACAGCTGTTTAGTAAACACTCCTTTCTGTATTAATTGGCTGAAGGAGGAAGGTGAACTCGGGCTCAGGTAGAGGGAGGAGCTAGTGCTTCCCAAGGTCTTACTGTCTCCCTAATTTCATGGAGGAATAAAAGGGCCACTCATTACACACAAGAAGTGATAGGTTGAAAGCCAGACTCAGTTATGGCACAGACAAAATCGATTTTCCTTTCTTTTCACCAAAACTTCTACTTAGAGTATGGTGAAATTGCAGAGAAATCCATGACTTCTAAAGTCTTTTCTATTCAATGAGAGATTTTAAGTGGGCAAAGAGGGTGTCACTTTTAGCCTTCACCCTGACAGGTGGGTGAGTGTATCCTGGCCAACTACCAACTCCTCCCAGAGAAAGGCCAGCTTGCTTCTCCACTCTGAAACTCACTAACATTAAATGGAGCTCTGGGATAAAGTGCAAGTTAGCGTGGTTGCTTATAAACAGACAAATAAATCAACCTGAACGTACAAGAGCTAATATAGCATTACTGCATTTGGCTCAGGAGTTCACAGACTGAAATGCACCTATTGATCTTGAGATCAGCTTCAAGTCACTTCATTTAAAATGTATGTGTGTACAAATCTGCACACATCTATGCATTAAGAAACAGGGATACACAAGCAAACTTACACGTGGCCATATATCTATGCAGCATCTATTTATATCCCCCTCACTTCACTTCCCTGCATTGGAACATTCATTTCTTAAAGTAATCCTTTGAGAATTTTCGGTGTAATTGCTCTCTCCAGCAAAGGGGGTTACACAGTCTAAAGTGGCAGGTGGGTAATAAGCTAATAAAACACATTCCCCAGTCTGCAAGTTTAAAAGCTTTATACAAAATGAAGTAACTGCTTTTATTTCGCATTATGGCATTTGTTTTTGAGTGGACAGCTTGAACTTCCGTGTCTATAGAAACCTGACCTAACACAACCTCATTTGACGGACGTGAATGACAAGCCCTCAAGAAGCCAGGCAGTCCTGGGGATTTACTGCCACGCTTAGACCGTCATTTCTTTAAAGACTCACCTAATCTTACAGTAGAAGAAATTCAGTTCTTGGGTCATAAGGGAAGAGCCTTGTTGAAGGAGGGCAGCTCTTGTATAAAAGGGTAAGGAACTTTCAGGTGTTGAAGGCCTGAATAATATCTCAGTGCTGCTAATTAAATTCTCTCTCTCAAAGATTCTAGAGTTTTTTGTGATTGGTCTTCAGATGATCGATTAGGACATTAATGTTGAGTGCCTTTGACACTCCCCCGATAAGCATCTTCAATAAAGTCCTACTCACAGTATCACTTCAACCTGGTGTCTCAAGACATTGTCTTCATTTTGTAAGCTCTATTTATCCCTCCTTATGGAATTAGGCCAGTCAGGATCAATTATATAGGGAATGCAAATACATTAAATGGCAGGGTCGAAGATGCACTCACTCTTAATCTTTATTTCCTTCCACTAAGAGATACATTTACAATGAAATGTTGCGAGGAAACAGAAGAGCAGGGAAAGAAGGGACAGACATGGGAAGCCTGAATGGTGAGACTGGGGACAAGGCCTCTGCTACTCTAGGACTTAAAGAGAGGGCAGGAAGCTGTGGTCACCTCTCTGCAGAGACCCGCACCTGCTGAAAATTAGAGGCAGAAACAAGGTACAGCTTGTCACAGTCGCTGACGGGATGTCATCCATCCCAGAATGCGGGGCTGCCTTCCTTTCAGTCTCCTCTCTGACATCTCTTTAGAAGTTTGAGGAGTGAATTTTTGGTCACCAAGTAAACCTGGAGAATCCATGAGGTTGCTGAGATGTGTGACATCCTAATCTGGTTGCACTGAGATGTTTTATTTTAGGGACTGTCCACAAGTTTGAAGGTGATCACATTCACATGGGCAACGCCATTCAGGACATAGGCAAGGGCAAGGACTTCGTGACTAAAACACCAAAAGCAATGGCAACAAAAGCCGAAGGAGACAAATGGGATCCGATTCAACTCCAGAGCTTCTGCACAGCAAAGGAAATCATCAGTGTGAACAGACAACCTATAGAATGGGAGAAAATCTTTGCAATCTACCCATCTGACAAAGGGCTAATATCCAGAATCTACAAAAAACTTCTGTCTACAAGAAATAAACAGCTCCATCAAAAAGTGGGCAAATGATATGAACAGACACTTCTCAAAAGGAGCCATTTGTGCAGCCAATAAACATATAAAAAAAAGCTCATCATCACTGGTCATTAGAGAGATGCAATTCAAAACCACATTGAGATACCATCTCACACCGGTTAGAATGGCGATCATTAAAAAGGCAGGAGACAACAGATGCTGGAGAGGATGTGGAGAAATAGGAACACTTTTACACTGTTGGTGGGAGTGTAAATTAGGTCAACCATTGTTGAAAACAAGGTGGTGATTCCTCAAGGATCTAGAAATAGAAATACCATTTGACCCAGCAATCCCATTACTGGGTATATATCCAAAGGATTATAAATCATTCTATTATAAAGACACATGCACACATATGTTTATTGTGGCACTGTTTGCAAGAGCAAAGACCTGGAACTGACCCAAATGCCCATCAATGATAGACTGGATAAAGAAAATGTGGCACCTATATGCTGTGGAATACCATGCACCCATAAAAAAGGATGAGTTCGTGTCCTTTGTAGGGACATGAATGAAGCCAGACACCATCATTCTCAGTAAACTAACCCTGGAACAGAAAGCCAAAGACTGCATGTTCTCACTCATTAAGTGGGAGTTGAACAACAAGAACACACGGACACAGGGAGGGGAACATCACACACTAGAACCTGTGGGGGGTTGGGCAACAAGGGGAGGGATAACACTAAGAGAAATACCTAATGTAGATGATGGTGTGATGGATGCAGCAAACCACCATGGCACCTGTATACCTATGTAACAAACCTGCACATTCTGCACATGGACCCCAGAACTTAAAGTCTAATAAATAAATAAACATTTTCTCTCTGGATTCACCATTTTCCCAGGGATGGCAAGATAAACCAACACTGCAGGGGTACGCCCAGAAAATGACTGCTCCATCCTTCTTTAAAAATGGCCTTTTTAAGCTTTTTACTGAAGTCGTAGGATTATCAGAGAGGAAGAATCCACTGTTGAAATTACATAAATTAATTGTCATAAGAGCGTATGTTTCACATAAGGCTGCATACCCAGGAGCATTATTTGACATCTCATACTTGTTTTAAACTGCATTAAAAAATAGACTTGATTTCTAGCTTTCCTGTGTTTACTGAAACAGTCCCAGGGAAGTCTGATTTGCAGAGTGCATTGGTTAGTTACATAAGGTTGATGGCTGTCTCCTCGATTGGCACTTCTATACAAAAAAATAGCCATTTTCTTTTCAAAACAATCCTGAGAAGTCTCACGGCTAGAATGTACAATGCTGAGGCTATTTTCAGAAGCAAAAAATAGTGGCAGAGTGACTAACTCCATATGTATCATCATGGCTTGCATTAAGGGAGACCTGAGCCCAAGTGCCTTGACAGCGAGCGTGGCACATGACACACTCGGCGTATGCTAATGGCCTGGGTATATAGGTCACAGTCAAAATCCACCCCTTAGCACACCCTTCATTATTTTTACCATGATCACAGTATTTAACAAAACTATATGATGGAAACCATTGTAACAGCAGATATTGGTAGTATTCAATACATTAAGATGGAAGAGAAAAAAACTATGACATGTTTGAAATGCCAGCGATATTTACATTTGAAAACAGAGTGTCCGATAACCGCTTCCCACAGCAGAGCAGCTAATGGCAAACGCATTCCAGGCCATTCGGAGCTCCTTTGATTGACACTGTAAAGGCTTTGGAGTCATTATAATGTCAGAAAAGACAGTGTCTTCCCTCCCCTCTTCACATACAGTTTAGGGTTTTGTCAGATTTTTCATAATTAACCCTGATATTTGACGTTTAATATCGTGGCCATTCACAATCGCGTTCAGTTACTCGTATCTGGCAGACAAGCATTCAGGATTTATGCAAATTTTTCAAGGATACTGCCAGACACTTTTCAAAATGTAGAATGGACTGGCAAAAGAAACAGTGCTCAGATTAATTTTATGGTTTTTTTTTTTTTTTGAGTCGTTTTCTGAATTAAGGAGTCTAATGTGCCCCGTAAGCAACATGGTGTGACATCGGTATCTTCAATTGTTCACTCCTATCATGCTATTCTACACAAAAATTTCAAGAAACTGGGAGTAATTCTCCAAAACAATAGAAATATTCTTCTAAAATCTAAAACAGTGCAGCCAAGAAAGTGTTACAGTGAGAGAAAATTCCAGTTGTAAAATGTTATATAATCTATCTCCAAGTTACAGCTTTGAAACCTATGGAGCCACGCTATCAGTACATTCATTCATTTAACCTTTAGTAAGTACTGACTTACTAAAAATAAATCACAGCACTATAACTGTAATAGGTTCCTTGCCCCATGCCACAGCAAGTCAGTATGCTGAGACATCAGGTTGCAGCAGAGAAAGAGGTTTACTCATGGGGTCATCAAGAGAGGAAATGAGAGGAAACTCCAAATACATCTCCCCAGAGGATTTGGAGTTAGGGGGCTTCAGGGTTCTGAAGTGTGCCAAAGTGTAGAGATGTTGGCTGGTTGAAGAGTGCAGGAAAAAGTCATGGGACAAGGAAAGGATTAAGTTTCGTGCTCACTCTGATTCCATTCTTCTGCAGGGCTCTGCAAACTTGCTGCTGGAATATCAGGTCGAAAACACATCTTAAATGATCCCTCAACAAAAGTCTTGTGATTCTAATGTCAGAGATCCTTTCTATAGGGGATCCAAATATTAGGTATCTAGTGCTTTGTGACTTTTAGCAACAAGGAAAAAGTGTAATTGGGTGAAAGTGTATCCTGTTTAAAGCTTAATTAATTTCTGAGCAGAACTCAGCATGCAATTCTTTCTTTTAAATTAATGTTCTATTTTTATTTTTTGTGGATAGACATATGTCTATATTTATGGGTTATATGAGATAATTTGATACATGCATAAAATGTGTAATAATCACATCATGATAAATGGGGTGTCTGTCACTCAAACATTTATTCTTTGTGGTAAAGACAATTCAATTACACTCTTTTAGTTATTTTTTAAAGTACAAATTATATTTTTATATAATATACAAAATATAATTTAATATAATAAAATATTATATATATATATATATACACACACACGCACACACACACACACACACATAGTTACCATGTTGTGCTGTTGATTTTCTGTCTGAAAGATCTGTCCAATGCTGAAAGTGGGGTGTTGAAGTCTCCCACTCTTATTGTATTGGGGTCAATCTCTTTCTTTAACTCTAATAATATTTGCTTTATATATCTGGGTGCTTTAGTGTTAAGTGCATGTATATTTGAATTTGTTATATCTTTTTATTAAATTGACTCCTTTTTTATTATATAATAATCTTTTTGCTCTTTTGTAGGTTTTTGTTTCAATATTTAAGTTATGTAAGTATAGCTGCTTTGGCTCTTTTTTAGTTTACATTGATATGAGATATCTTTTTCCATCATCTATTTCCTGTCCATGTGTGCCTTTATAGAGGAAGTGTATTTTTTTTTAGGCAACAGATAATCAGGTCTTTTTTGTGGTTGTTGTTTGTAATTTAGCCTCTCTGTGTCTTCATTTTTTTTTATACAGAGTTTCGCTCTTGTTACACAGGCTGGAGTGCAATGGCGCGATCTCGGCTCACCGCAACCTCCGCCTCCTGGGTTCAGGCAATTCTCCTGCCTCAGCCTCCTGAGTAGCTGGGATTACAGGCACGCGCCACCATGCCCAGCTAATTTTTTGTATTTTTAGTAGAGACGGGGTTTCACCATGTTGACCAGGATGGTCTCGATCTCTTGACCTCTTGATCCACCCGCCTCAGCCTCCAAAGTGCTGGGATTACAGGCTTGAGCCACCGCGCCCAGCCCCTCTCTGTGTCTTTTTATTGGAAAGGTTAGTCTATTTACATTCAATGTTATTGCTGGTAAGTGAGGATTCACTCCTCTCATGTTATTGTTTTCTGATTGCTTTATGGGCTTCTCTTCCTTCTTTCCTTTCTTTCTGTCTTCTTTTTAGTGAAAATGATTTTCTCTGGTGGTATGATTTAATATACTTCTTTTTATTTTTCATGTATTCATTTTATACTTTTTTATTTGAGGTTAACATGAGGCTTGCAATTACTGTCGTGTAACCCATTATTTTAAACTGATAATAAATTAAGACTAGAAGAGAGATCCAAGATGGCCGATTACTAGAAGCTCAGGATTGTAGCTCCCAAGTTAAAGCACAGAAAATGAGAGGACGCCACACTTTCAGATGAATTTTTATAGCTCACGGATCAGGAGATTCCCAGTGAAGGAGCCCCACAGGTCACCAGCGTGACTGTTGTGGTTGGTGTGGAGGTTCTTGGTGCAGAGTAAAACAGAACTGGATACCCTTTTGGTCGACGTTTGAAGCTCTGGGAAAGCAGAGTTGCCCATTCAGCTGATTAAAAAAGGGACTCAAGAGGGAAGCCAGACCAGAGATTCCTGGGCAGAAAAGCACCATGAATCTTAATGCTGCTGTTTTAGCTGGCGCAGTGGGTTGCTCAGATTCCAGTGCTGGGAATCAACAAGTTTGATGTCCACTCAGAGACCTAATTTGAAAGTTGGTAATTACAAAGATGACAGATGGATAAATTTACAATGATGGGAAGAAACCAGCATAAAAAGCTGAGAATACCCAAAATCAGAGTACCTCTCCCTCTACAGGGGATCACAGTTCCTCAACAACAGGGGAACAAGGCCTGATGGAGAACGAGTGCATCCCATTAACAGAATTAGGCTTCAGAAGGTGGATGATAAGAAACTTCAGTGAGTTAAAAGAACATGTTGTAGCCCAACGTAAAGAAACTAAGAACCTTGAAAAAAGGTTTGATGAAATCCTAACAAGAATAGACAATTTAGAGAGGAATATAAGTAAATTAATGGAACTGAGGAATGTAATACAAGAACTCTGCAAAGTATGCACAGGTTTTAACAGTCGAATTGATCAAGCAGAAGAAAGGATATCAGAGGTCAAAGACCAACTTAATGAAATGAAACAAGAAGACCAGATTAGAGAAGAAAGAATAAAAAGGAATGAGCAAAGTCTCCAAGAAATATGGGACTATGTGAAAAGACCTCATTTACATTGGATACATGTACCTGAATGTCATGAAGAGAATGAATTCAAGCTGGAAAATATTCTTAAGGATATTATTCAGAAAAACTTTCCTAACCTAGTAACACAGGACAATACTCAACTTCAGGTAATACAGAGAACACCACAAAGATATTCCTCAAATAGAGCAATTCCAAGTCACATAATTGTTAGATTCACCAGGGTTGAAATAAAGAAGAAAATTCTAAGGGCAGCTAGAGAGAAAGGTCAGGTTACCCATAAAGGGAAGCCTATCAGAGTCACAGCAGATCTCTCAGCAGAAACCCTACAAACTAGAAGAGAGTGGGGGTCAATATTCAATATCCTCAAAGAAAAGAATTTTCAACCCAGAATCTCATATCCAGCCAAACTAAGCTTCATAAATGAAGGAAAAATAAAATGTTTTGCTAACAAGTAAGCACTCAGAGATTTCATCACCACCAGGCCTGCTTTACAAGAGCTTCTGAAAGAAGCATTACACACAGAAAGGAACAACCAGTATCAGTCATCCCAAAAACTTACCAAAAGGTAAAGAGTAACTCCATAATGAAGAATCTGTTATCAATTAATGGGCAAAACAACTATATAGCATTAAATGACAATATTAAACTTACAAATATCAATATTAATCCTAAATTTAAATGGATTAAATGCTCCAATCAAAGACACAGACAGGCAAATTGTATCCAGATCCATCTCATAAGCAAGGACACACAAAGACTCAAAACAAAGGGTTGGAGGAAGACTCACAAATCAAATGGAGGGCAAAACAAAACAAAACAAGAAAAAAACAGGAGTTGTAACTTTCGTCTCTGACAAAACAGACTTTAATAGTAACAGACTAAAAGAAACAAAGAAGGACATTACATAATGGTAAAAGGATCAATGCAACAACAGGAGTCAATGATCATAAATATATACGCACCCAATATAGGAACACCCAAATACATAAGACAAGTTCTTAATGACTTATAAAGAGACTTGGACTCCCGCACAATAATAGCAGGAGACTTTGATGCCACATTGTTAATATTTGACAGATCCACAAGATAGAAAATTAACAGGGACATCTATGATTTGAACTCAGATGTGGAACAAGTAAACTCAGTGAATATTTATAGAATTATTCACCCCAGGTCCACAGAAAATACATTTTTCTCAGTATCACATTACACCTATTTTGAAAGTGACCACATAATTGGAAGTAAATCACTCTTCAGCATTTGCATAGCATTTCACAGACTTAAATGAAATATTGGTTGGCTGTTTGTTTGTTATTTTCTTCCCTTATTCCTTCCTGTCTCCACTGTTAAGCACAATTATTGGCATAAAAGAGGTTTTTAATACCTATTTTTAGATTGCATTCCAGTCTGGGCAATAGAGAAAGACTCCCATTCTCTCTCCCCCTTTCTCTTTCTCTTTCTTTCTTTCATAAAAAATAATAAATTATGAAACACCGCATATTCTCACTCATAGGCGGGTGATGAAAAATGAGAACACATGGACACAGAAAGGGGAGTACTAAACACTGGGGTCTATTGGGGGGAAAAGGGGAGGGCCAGTGGGAGGGGGAGGTGGGGTGGGATAGCCTGGGGAGAAATGCCAAATGTGGGTGAAGGGGAGAAGGAAAGAAAAGCACACTGCCATGTGTGTTCCTACGCAACTGTCTTGCATGCTCTGCTCATGTACCCCAAAACCTAAAATCCAATAAAAAATTTAAAAATAAATAAATAAATAATAATAACAAATTAATTAACACTACTTCCACAAACAATCAAAAAGAAAACTAATAAAAACCCTACTGTTGTCTCCCCACTTCTTAATTTTATGTTGTTTGTTTATCATTGAACTGTCTATGCCTTGAAAAGTTGCTGTAGTTATTATTTTTGATTGGTTTATCTTTTAGATTTTCTACTTTAGATAAGGGTATTTTACAGACCACAGTTACAGTGTTACATTTTGTGTTTCTCTGTGTACTTCCTACTGCCAGTGGTTTTTGTACCTTCAGATGATGTCTTAACTGCTTTTTAATATCCTTTCCTTTCTGACTGAAGTATTCTCTTTAGAGTTTCATGTAGGATGCTTCAGATGTTGATGAAATCTCTCAGCTTTAGTTTGTCTAGAAAAGTCTTCATTTCTACTTCATGTTTGGAGGATATTTTCACAAGATACATTTTTCTAGGGTAAAAGTTTTCTTTTTTTCCTTCAGCACTTTAAATTAAGTCATGCCACTCTCTGTGAGATTTCCGCTGGAGTCTTTGCCAGATATATTGGAGTCCCATAGCATATTGTTTCTTCTTTCTTGCTGCTTTTAGGGTCCTTTCTGTATTAGTCTGTTGTTGCACTATTATAAGGAAATACCTGAGACTGGATAATCTGTAGAGAAAAGACGTTCAATTGGCTCGTAGTTCTGCAGGATGCACAGGCAGCATGGCAGCTTCTGCTTCTGGGGAGGACTCAGGAAGCTTCCAGTCATGGCAAAAGGCAGAGTGGAGAATGGGGAACTTCACATGGCTGGAGCAGGAGGAAGAGCGAAATGGGGGAGCTGCTACACGCTTTCAAACAACCAGATCTCACAAGAAGTGACTCACTGCTGTGACACAGTACCAAGGAATCGTAGTAGACCACTCATCAGAGCTCCAACCCCATAATCCAGTCGCCTTCCACCAGGCCCCCCTTGCAGTACTGGGTATTACATTGCAACCTAAGGTTTAGGGGGGGACACAGATTGAAACCATATCACTGCCTTTATCCTCGACCTTGTAAAGTTTGATTTTTAAATGCCTTGCGGTAGTCATCTTTTGGTTAAATCTGCTTGGCATTCTATAACCTTTGTTTATTTGCTTATTCATATGTTTCCCTAGATTTGGGAAGTTCTATTATGCTCTCTTTGAATAAAATGTCTACCCCTATCTCTTTCTCTAACTTCTCTTTAGGGCTAATGCACCTTTGATTTGCCCTTTTGAAGCTATTTTCTAGATTTTGGAAGCATGGTTCATTGTGTTCTATTCTTTTCTTTTGTCTCCTCTAACTGTGTGTTTCCAAATAGTTTGTTTTCAAGCTCACAAGTCCTTGCTTTTGCTTGATCAATTCTGCTAATAAGAGACTCTGATGAATTCTTTATTGTGTCAATCGCATTTTTCAACTGGAGAATTTATTTGTTTTAAATTCTTTTAAACATTTTGTTAAGATTATCTGATAGAGTTCTGAATTTCTCTCTGTGACATTTTGAGTTTCTTTGAGTTTCTTCAAAAAGCTATTTTTAATTCTCTGTCTGAAAGGCCACATGTCCCCGATTCTCCAGAATTGTTCCCTGGTGCTTTATTTAGCTAGCTTGCTGAGGGCATATTTTCTGAGATAATTTTGAACTTTATTGACATTCATTGGTTTCCAGACATTGAAGAGTCAGGTATTCTTTAAAGTCTTCACAGTCTGGGGTGTTTTGTACCTGTCCTTCTTAATAAAGCTTTTTAAAATGGACTTTATTTACTAAAATTACGTCTTAATAAAGGTAATTTTAGGGACTTCAGTGTTGGGAGCTAAGCCATGGCTGCCTTAGGAGGCCCCAATTCCTGCAATGCTGTGGTTCTTGCAGACTTACAGAAGTACTGCCTTGCTAGTCCTGGGTGAGATCTGGGAGAATTATTTGGATCACCAGGCAGAGACTCTTGTTTTCTTCCTTAATTTTCTTTTAAAAAGCTGGAGTCTCTCTGTCTGTGCTGAACTGCCTGGAGTTGTGGATGCAGTAACATAAGTAACCCTATGGCCACCACCACTGGGACTGTGCTGGTTCAGACCTGAAGCCAGAACAGTACTGGATCTCACCCAACACCTGCTGTAACCACTACCTGGCTAATGCCTATGTCCACTCAACGTTCTAGAGCTCTAGAATAAGCAGGTGAGGCCAGCAAGGCTTGAGTTCTTCCCTTATGGACAGTTAGTCCCCTCAGACCCTGGACAGGTACAGAGAAGGTGTGTGGGAAATAGAGACTGCAATCAGAAACCTTAGAAGTCTATCTAGGGCTCTCTTCCACTGTGGCTGAGCTGGCCCTCAAACCACAAGACACAGTCCTTCTTTTTCTTCCCTTTCCTTTCCATAGGCAGAGGAACCTTACCTCATGGCCACCTTTACCGCAGGCCCATGAAAATACTGCCAGGCCACTGCCAACATTTACTTAAGGCCCAAGGACTTTTTAGTCAGCTTGTGGAGAATGCCACCTGGCCTAGGGCTCATCCCTCAGTGCAATGGGCCCCTTTCCCACCCAGGGCAGGTCTAGTAACACCATCCAATAGCCAAGACCTGGAATTGCAGACCCCAAGAGCCTGCTTGGTGCTCTACCACACTGTGGGTAAGCAAAGGTGCAAAATCTCTAAGGTGCAAAATCCCTTTGACTTTTCCCTCCCCTTATCAAGCGGACGGAGTCTTTCCCTGTAACCACCACAGCTGGTGACATCCTGGGTCTCATCTGAAGCCAGGAAGTCTTAGTTTCATGCAAGGAACACAGCATGTACTACCTGGTTACCACTGCTGGTTATTCAGGGCCCACAGGCTCTTTGGTCAGCAAAGCAATAAACACTGCCAGGACTAGGGGTCCTTCCCTTCAAAGGAGCAGGTTCCCTTCTGGCCCAGGGTGTGTCTAGAAATGTCACCCAATTGAAAGGGCCTGGAATGGGGGCCCCGCAATTCTGATTGGTGGCCTATAACATGGTGGCTCAGCTGGTACCCAAGAGGCAAGACAAAAATCCTCTTTACTTTTCCATTTCCTCTCCTCAAGTGGAAAAACGGAGTCTCTTGGAACCGTGAGCTATGTTGCCTGAAGTTAAATGAAAGTTGGCCTAAGGAATCCCTTAGCTGACCCACCTGGTGTCTCAGAAAATTGTATACCCCCAAGTCCACTGGTTCCTAGCCCAACTCAGCGCGAGGCAGTAATTTCATGGGCCTTATGGTTACTGCTTACTTGCTTATGGTTTAGATGGCTTTTCTAGCTTATTTAGGACCCCAGAGCCCTTCAGTCCACATGGTGAGGCTTGCTGGACTCAAATTTCCACCACTGGGATGAGTGATCTCCCTCTGGCTAGGGCTGGCCCAAATGTTCCCTCCATGGTGGGTGTCAGCTGAATTCAACAGAGTTTTGTGTCACACTGTGACAACACAGCACTGAGTTCAATGAAAAATCCCACATTCCCTGTGCTCTCCCTCTCCCAAACACACACTCTCTCTCTCTGTGCCACACGACCAATGCTGGGGGATAGGGAAGGGATGGCATTGGCAATTGAACACTGCACTTTCTTTTTTTTCTTTTTTTTTTTTTTGAGACGGAGTTTCGCTCTTGTTACCCAGGCTGGAGTGCAATGGCGCGATCTCAGCTCACCGCAGCCTCCGCCTTCTGGGTTCAGGCAATTCTCCTGCCTCAGCCTCCTGAGTAGCTGGGATTACAGGCATGCGCCACCGTGCCCAGCTACTTTTTCGTAATTTTTATTAGAGACGGGGTTTCACCATGTTGACCAGGATGGTCTCAATCTGTTGACCTCGTGATCGACCCGCCTCGGCCTCCCAAAGGAACACTGCATTTTCTACCATCATCGGTGCCTCTTTCAGGGATATGAAGTTAACAACAGGTACCGTGAGTGCTCGCCCGAGTTTTTGTTCTTAAAAAGATGCGTTTTTGTGTGTATAGACAGTGGTTGAATTTGGTATTACCAGCGAGGGGGAACAATTGGTAGGGTCTTCTTTTCTGCCATGTTGCTCCACTCCTTCTGCCTGGCTAGCAAGTGTTGTCAGCCCCATGGAGACAGTGTCAGCCCAGACCTCAAGGATGCTGCATGTGCATCCAATGAGGCTGTGGGATGCAATTTCCACAGATGTCAGCACATTTCATTGGCTGGCCAACATGATTTCTTTGCATTATTTAATGCCTTTCGATTTTGCCCCTGTTCCTTCTGTATGTCAAAGACAAGAGTAGCACTCACTTGTCCTACTACCTGTATGTCAGGGACAAGAGTAAGCTACCACTGAGTGGTCACCACTGTGTATCTTAGGTAAAGTCTGGAGGCTTTGTGTCTATTATATTATCACATTACTCTTAATCCTTGAAACACAGAATTATCTGGCTGAGCCAATTGAGGTTTTGATAAGCTAAGCTTCTCACCTAAGCGAGGCAACACCCCCATGGCCCATGTTTAAATCTGTGCCACATCACCAGCGTCATCATGTATCATGGAAGTTGAATCAGCTTGCTGTTATTTTGCAAAGAGATGCAGACTTTATTTGGATAACCAGATGCTAATTAATCATTTTATAACACAGTTATTTTTCTGTTTTAAAGTCTACTGTTAGGGGTCAGAGTGACCTCAGTTTACAAATTTCACAAAAGGCATGAAATAAGGCATGTGCAAAATATAATGGATCCACTTCAGTCCCACGGATATTATAATCACTCACTAAGATGAGTGATTTAACAGTGAATCAGTCGGAAATCCCTAAGCACGTAGGATTATTTTACACCCCTGTCAAAGGTCACTACTTAGAAGAAGTAGTTGGGATATAAACACTACATCAAGGGCTGCCAAATAACCAGTTCCAGGAAGAAAACACCCCCACCCAACGTCTGGTCTTATAACGACATAGCTTTCCTGTTGTGTGACCTGTCTGCCTTTCTCTGGCTGCTATAGGCCAGAGCACTCATATAGAGACTTGGAAATCTCCCTGCCAAAACTTCATCAGATTTCTAGGGGCAGTGATTCTTCTTTTCGTGCCAGGCAGGCATGACAACATTTTTATCTAAGATACAAATACCTTTTTTTTTTTCTGTTTTAATCTTTCTCTTTCTCATCAGTCATTTAAGCTTACTTTTCCTTGGCAAATACAAGCAGCTTCAAATTCTTTCTAGTCTCTAATGGCAAAGGGGTTCTATCAGCCCCTGTACACTTCTAGATTCTCAGCGGACTTCATTTCATTTGCAACATACATGAATTGTTTTCTCATTGCCATGACGATGTAGGCAAACGATGGCATCAACACTGAGTCCAGTTTTTGTCACTGGTCTGCTGAGGGGCTGAGGACGTGAACCAGGGCTGACCCTACATTGTGTCACAAGCAATGCTCCTGAAGGTGTCATTCCTTGGCTCATTTTTTCTTCCTCCCTCTGCCCTTCCCCACTTCCTTCCTTCCCATCTATCGGCATTTATTAGGCTCCTATTAAGCACAAAATAAAGATTCAAAGCAACGTCCAGGATGCCAGCACGAGGGCAAAAGACCATATGAAAATGAAATGAGATCGATACTTTAGGCTTAAAGAAAATTACTGTAGAAAATTAAATGAGGTCAGTGCTGTAGGTTTAAAGCATTTCACCTGGAGGTGGCAGATGCGGCAAGGGTGCAACTGGAGCTCAATTCCAAAATGTTTAAAAACAGGTGAAGGTTCTGAACTCAAGCACCAAGAGAGGGGTATCTACGAAACGCATTAGGCCAAATAGTACTCATGTTCAAGAAAAGACATTCACTCTAGAGGCAGTGAGCATGAGGTAAGAGGCAGGCCCCAGATAGCCTTTTAGGCTGTGATTCGAGTGTTCTGAGGCTGAGCTCATAACACCTGCTCCTTGTGGCTGCTAATAGAGGGAACAGTGAACAACTGACCCAGGAATGAGAACACAGGAAAAAGGAAATTTTCCTATGGGTGGTGATCAGATGTCTGAGAGGATGCCGATTCTATCAGCAAAATTGGAAACTCCAAAGATGGAATTTCTGTCTCTAAATAGTGACATAAATGGCCTAATGTATTTTGAACTTTAACTGTAAGCCGACTATCCAAGGAAATCCATGCAGCTGACAGGAGGAAATGACGTCCAACCATGGAAAAGGTATTCCAAGTTGCAGCTGAATTTCTAAAATTCCTAACTGATACCTATGAAGAGAACGGAGTTTATAAGAAGAATCTGTACACAGAGGAAAAAGAAATGAAGGACATACCTGCGATGAACGAACATGAATCAGCAAAACCTCCAGAAGCTGGGTTGTCTAAATGTAGAGTAGGGAGCAGTCCAGGAAGGAGAAGGAATTGAACCCACCCATTGAGCACCCTCCGTGGCTACTCCCAGTCTGCTCCAATGTCCGTTCTTTTATTTAATTCGTAAAACAAGTCACAGTAAGTAAGTATCTCTAGAGTTTTTAAAATTATTTAAGCCGGATGCAGTGGCTCACTCCTGTAACCCCAGCACTTTGGGAGGCCGAGCTGGGTGGATCACAACTTCAGGAGTTCAAGACCAGCCTGGTCAACATGGTGACATTCTGTTTCTACTAATAATAGAAAACTTAGCCAGGTATGGTGGCCCATGCCTGTAATCCCAGCTACCAGGGAGGCGGAGGTTGCAGTGAGCAGACATCGTGACACTGCAGCCCAGCCTGGGCTACAGAGTGAGCCTCTGTCTCAAAAAGATAAAAATAAAAAAGCCCCAAGATGTTCAGTGAGCCACCTAAGATGTGACTTATACTGTCACAGCCATGATAGTTTCACAGTTTCAAAGGAAGAGAGATGGTTGACGTCAATGCTATGTAGATGTTAAGAAGTTTGCCAAGTCAGCCAAGCTGTGCCGCGTCGCCCAAAGTGACCTTGAAGAGATTTCCAGAGCAGAAGCCGATTGTCGATGCAAATAGAGAGCAAAGCAAAAAAGAAAAAAAAAAAAAAAATGAAAGAGAGAAGAGGAAACAAAAACTGCAAGGAAACTAAAACAGACATCTGTTTGGAGTGTCACGTAAGAGGATTTGGTTGTCCATGTGCTCTGTCCTCTCAACCCGACTGGGTCCATTTGGCAAAAGGGAGGTTGGGGCTAAGAGGGTCCGAGCACCTCCTTAATTCAAGGGCTGAGAAGCCTTGAACTGGACTCATGCATTGCTGGCTGAGCTCTGCAGACCTGGGGCTCCAACACTCGGGACGAGCCACTTGGCTCATAGATAATAGGGGATCCCATTCTAAAATCATAAAAATGAAAATCAATTCAATAAACTTAGTGAATTCATCTTACTCAGTCTCTTGTATTCAGTCCCAATGCCCAGGTCTTCTGCAAAAATAATGCTCATTTTGACTGCACTGTCCAGAATAAGTTGCAGGAGAAGAACTTATTTTGCTTGCAAGCACACTGAAGGTAAGTTTTCCGTTTTGTATCTCAACCCCCAAAAGGAGTCCCTGTTTCACTCCTTCTGCATTAATTCTCCTTCCTCTGTCCCACCAGCACCATCCACCACCAGCACCCTCCATCCCCAGGCACACAGGGAGCTTCTTCAGCAGCTTCTCCTGGAGCCAGGCCCTGCCCAGTCTCTGGCTCAGTGACAACCTCCATGGCAGCCTTTACAGATGGCATTTGTCAGGGCGATGAGATGCCCTCTGCTCACAGCAGTGTGATTTGGCCGTTTTTTTTTTTTTTTTATATATACTTTAAGTTCTGTGGTACACGTGCAGAACGTGCAGGGTTGTTACATAGGTACACATGTGGCATGGTGGTTTGCTGCATCCATCCCCCCATCATCTACATCAGGTATTTCTCCTAATGCTAGCCTTCCCCAATTCCCCCACCCCCTGCTATCCCTCACCTAGTCCCTCCAACCCCGGACAGGAGTTTGGCCGCTTTTACAGTTTTGCCTGTTGCAAAATGAAGGAGATCTCAGGGTGATCTGTCATCCCTCTGTGTGCCTCACGGGGGTGACATTTGGCAGGCCGTGTAGGGCAGCACCCAATTAGAAGGGCACCACCATGGTGAAACAGCGTCCCTTATCAGAACATGTTTAGCAAAACATTTTCCCTTTTCTGTCTTATAACCATCTGGGCTGTTATAAAATCTGCTTTGCGAAGGTTAAATGAGTAACTATATGACCAGCATTAGCAGCAAGCAGGTCTTGATCCCCGTCAGTGGCTGGCTTACCGCTCACTGCAGCTGGGTTTGTCATTTCCTCAGTGTGGTAGGGTTACAGCCTGCAATTTCCACCAATCATGCTCATTATTTAAATGAGACAAATGGGCTGTTGTCAAGGAAGGTGACAGGAGTGACATTATTATTCTGACCTAGTGTAAATGTCATGACCTGTCTTGGGTTTCCAGTGGCAAGAGAAAAGCGTCAAGCCGTCGAGGTGACGGCAGCCTCTCCATAAATCAAGCGTTTCAGACCTTATGATAACTTTTATTAAAGAGCAAATGGATTTCTTGACATGGAGCTTTTATACATTTGAGACGGCAAATGTAAATGGAACTTCTTTCCCCCAAAGAGATAAAACCGATTCAGCTCATGTGAGGAGGGAAGGGAAATGATACTCAATTTACTGAACTTGGGCAATTTCTGTTATGCATGTGTAATGATTTGAAAAGTCACACACAGCAATGATGTAGGAAGTTCACCTGCATTTTATTCCCACAAGGGACTGTAGGGCCAGTAATTACTGACACACTGGCTATGTCAGTACTACATAAAAAATGTAATGTGCATAACATGTCATTTTACTTTAAATCGTTATTACTGTATTTTATATCCTAAGCAGGCTAAAATAATTAGGTGGCAAAGACATGACCCATTTGATTGCATCTACTCTGTTCAACTAACTTTCTCCCTGTCCACATGCTTGTCAGACTTTCATTAGCAATAAAACCTGCTTAGGTTCCTGCTTTTATTTCCTGATCTGTGTTGTTGCCGTTTTCATATTCGTTTAGATGTACAAAATAAATCATGTCTCTAAAAATAATTTATCACTTCGAAAAGGTATAGTAATAGGTTTGCATTTTGTAGTGTTTGACCATAAGCTCTTGATGGTTCGAGAAATACATCAGAAGAGATTCAAGCAATTCCCGAGATACTAGAATGTATACAAAAATAAATACGTAGGGTAGGAGAGGTAAACTTCAAAAGCTATAAAATCTCTACATAAAATAAAAATCAGGAGAACTTTATAATTTTAGAAAGAAACATGAAAAATATAAGTTTATTCCTATAAAGAGGGACAAAAGCATCATCTGGACCATGGATGGGATGCCATTTCATTTTTCCATTTCTCTAGGCCTCTGTAAAGATCATAGATTGTACTTTCACCAATACAAGATTGGGACAAAACAGAAAGGAAAGATCCTACGTTATATTTTACAACAATTCAAGGACCAGAGAGACAGAATTGACACGAAGGATCTCTGGTAGACACCAGAAGGCATGTGTCCTCGTTCGGGGTTGCAACTGTCTCCTCTGGCATCCAGAGGTGACACTCTGCTTTCATCAGGTAGTCTTGAGTGATGACACAGGAAAAAAGTCCAGAGGGCTTCTCTTGTGTTAAACAGCTCTAAGACAGTTGAGAGTTGTAGAAAATGTTTCTATAGTTTGAGAAAATAGAAAGCCATCGGAGGTTAGTGTCAGCAAGAACGCTGTGCACATGGACTTCTAAGTTCCAGTCTTATGGCTGAAAATACTCTGGGAGATTTAGACTAACAGACTACTTGCTTTCATCAAGTAGCAATAGACTGAGAGAGGCCAAGGGAATTGTCCTGTTACACGGCTGGAGAGAGAGGCGGAGGAAATAAGTAATTAGATTTCCCAATAAACAGTTGAGATTTCCATTTGCTTTGTCTTTTTTCACTTTTAACTTGTCTAATATTCATATAGAATCTACAACGGGCCATAGCAGTTTGCCTCTAGAAGAGGGCATCTAAAAAGCACTATAAGTGCCAAGGAACAGTTGGGAATTTAGAACACATGGAACTTTCTCAAGAATAGGATGCCTCTGAGGCTGAACATTGAGAATAAACTACCCCAAGAGCAAATTAAAAGTGTTCTAATCTATCCATTGTCACGAACATGCTTCTATTAGCACGCTGGCCTCGTCAGAATCAAGATGTCCAGCCTTCTCTAGAGAAGGGACTTTTGTTGGGAGACACGCTCCTTTCCACAAACAGAATGGCCAGCTTATTGAGAATTTTCATACCATTTGCAGAGCTCTCCATACTGTGACACAGACGCTGGCCTGAAGGCACAAAATGAACGTGAACAAATGATAACTGTGCTTTGGTAGGATCACCCAGAACCAAGACATAGATTGCTGAAATACCTACAAGTACGTGTTTCTGTATATTCCACCTTACTAAATTACTAATACGAAATCTGTGTGACAGACACTTTTTATTTTCTATGCCACAGGTGTACCTCCTGCTTTCGTCTCTGAGGAGCATGTTTCGAAAGTCTCACCTTAACATTTCTTTCAGAGAATCTGTAAGATGGTGCTGAGGTTGGAATGAAGAGGAAGATCACGCCCTTTACCTGTTTCAAATAACACCCCACCTGCCTTTTCTTAAACCAGTTATTTTTTTACTCTGGGAAAACACTGACCATTCTTTGCTGTCAGATTCAGGTATTTGTTCTCAAAATGGGTATAGCTGGTGAGGGGAACAGATGAAGAAGAAAGGGGTAATTAATTGAAAGTGGCAAGTTTCATTCTCTTTTCTCTTTCACCTTCAGAGTGTGCATGTCTTGAAGGGGATGCTCAGCTCCCCTTCCTCCTCCTTTTATTTCTTGCAAACTTTCAGCTGCCTGTGTTGGTCAAATGTGGGTAGCTTTAGTGCCTGAGACTGCATGGAATTGTGTGCTGGTGGATGGACACCCAATGTAGAGGGGTTAGCAGGAGGAAAGTGAGATAAAAAGCAAGGTGCCTCAAAAATATGAAACATGCACCACTTCTTATCTTAGACGACTTTATCGCAGAATGTTTGAAACTAAACGTGCTTCATTTTTGCCAGAAGCATGAATTTTTCTACAAAGACCTACCATCTGCTTTTTATGAAACATTTTCAAAAATAACTCAAAAATTAAGGACTTCAACCATATTTTTGTGTAAACAAATAAACCTGTACTTTGATTTTTAAAAAATGATTATCTTTGTCCTGAGTCCCAATAAAACATTTCCTTACATTTCTCATTGTCCATTTTCACTTTAACTGACATTGAAGAGAAATATGCCCACTCACTACTTGCTTGATCCCTAAGGTTTTCTGGCTTGGATGGAGAAGTGGGGATGGGAGCTTTCCTCCCCTAAACTCCCACTCCTGCACCCCCCTTGTATTGAGTCCAAGTATCCTTCTGTAACTTAAAATGTATACGCCTTGTCCCAGAGAAGTTGAGAGAGTAGACCTCCTCCCAGGGATCTGGTGGTGTAGACACAAGAGTGAAAGGAGGAGGCACAACTTCTCACCCATTCTGTGCACCTTCAGTCAGTCCTAAGGGAGGTGAAGTCATTACCTTGGCAATGCAGGTAGGAGAAAACAAAAATGACCTTCTGTCCCCAACTTTTGCCTGGCTTAAATCTTCTCCCCTTTGCTCTTTGCTCTTCCATACCTGTCTGCTGGTCCTTGGTAGTAAAAGAGCTTCTTCTGCCTCCAGGAAATTGCTGTCCAAAATAGTATCCCTTGCAAATCTCTATCCTTATGACTTATTTATTTTTTCCTACAGCATATGAAATTACTATTCGACATTATACTTTCTATGTAATTACATATTGCCTGAATGTGAACTATTTAGGGGTCCTGGGTTCCTTGATGTAAAATAGTGATCAGCACAGAATAGATCCTGGGAAAATGTGTGTTAAGTGAATGAATGATAAGTTCTGGGTTGGCCAATGTTGACTTTCAGGTTCCCATAAAGCTTTCCCTTTTTTCCAGGATTGTTAACATGATACTGCTAGGAATCCCCCTCTGCTCACCCATTCTGTCTACCTTTTCCTTGAATGTGTCAACATAACAATAGCTCTTTCAATATCTATGCTTGCTAAATCCTACATCCATGTCTTCTGTGGATGTGTGCTATTGAACTTTTTTCTTCTTCTTATGGGTCAATTTCCCTAAGCTTTGACATACTTAATGTTTTAAAATATATTTTATACTCTATGAGGTAAAGAGTTTAGATTCTGTAAACTTCTCGCGAATTTTATTGAACTTTTTTCATACAGTTACTTTTCTGGGAAATAACCTTGATCCTGTGTAACATGAGTTTTAGGTGATCCATAAAGAATTAAGAGTGAACACCCCTAGAATGTGTGTTGTTCTTCAATCAAAATCAACAACAATAAATGCCCTCTGGTTTTTAAAAGTAGTTTTCCTATATTTCTTTAAAAATCTATCTGTAACTCTCTGCTGACAGTAGCATTTCTTTTTAAAATTCATCTTCATTGATGTTCATAAGGGATAAGGGATATTGGCCTGAAGTTTACTTTTTTTGTTGTATCTCTCCAGGTTTTGGTATCAGGATGATGCTGGCCTCATAAAATGAATTAGGGAAGAGTCCCTCCTTTCCAGTTGGTTTGCAGTCTATCTCTGAGACAAAGATCTAATATCCAGAATCTGCAAGGAACTCAACCAAATTTACAAGAACAAAAAATGCATTAAAAGGTGGTCAAAGGGCTCAAGTCTGTAATCCCAGCACTTTGGGAGGCTGAGGTGGGTGGATCACGAGGTCAAGAGATCGAGACCACCCTGGTCAACATGGTGAAACCCTGTCTCTACTAAAATACAAAAAATTAGCTGGGCATGGTGGCGCGTGCCTGTAATCCCAGCTACTCGGGAGGCTGAGGCAGGAGAACGGCTTGAACCCGGGAAGCAGAGGTTGCAGTGAGCTGAGGTCATGCCGCTGCACTCCAGCCTGGGCAACGAGAGTGAAACTGCCTCAAAAAAGAAACAACAACAACAACAACAAAACTCCATTGCGTTCATTTCCCATTCATCCGCACACTTCCAGAGCAGACTTCAGTCATGTGGGTACACTGTGATGGAGGATAAGAGCACGTGGCAGGCCGGGAGGGGTGGCTCAAGCCTGTAATCCCAGCACTTTGGGAGGCCAAGGTGGGTGGATCACGAGGTCAACAGATCGAGACCATCCTGGTCAACATGGTGAAACCCCGTCTCTACTAAAAATACAAAAAATTAGCTGGGCATGGTGGCACGTGCCTGTAATCCCAGCTACTCAGGAGGCTGAGGCAGGAGAATTGCCTGAACCCAGGAGGCGGAGGTTGCGGTGAGCCGAGATCGCGCCATTGCACTCCAGCCTGGGTAACAAGAGCGAAACTCCGTCTCAAAAAAAAAAAAAATAAATAAAAGAAAGTGGTCAAAGGACATGAACAGACAGTTCTCAAAAGAAGACATTTATGCAACCAAAAAGAGTATGAAGAATAGCTGAACATCATTGATCATTAGAGATATGCAAATCAGAACCACAATGAGATACCATCTCACATCAGTCAGAACAGCCATTTTTAAAAAGTCAATGAACAGCAGATGCTGGCAAGGTTGTGAAGAAACAGGAATGCTTTTACACTGTTGGTGGGAATGTTAATGAGTTCAATCATTGTGGAAGATGGTGTGGCAATTCCTCAAACATCTAGAACTGGAAATACCATTTGATCCAGCAATGCCATTACTGGGTATATACCCGAAGGAATAGAAATCATTCTAGCACAAAGATACATGCATGCATGTGTTCACCGTAGCACTATTCACAATAGCAAGGACATGCAATTAACCCAGATGCTCATCAATAGTAGACTGGATAAGAAAATGTGGTACATATACACCATGGAATACAATGCAGCCATAAAAAGGATGTCCTTTGCAGGGACGTGGATGAAGCTGGAAGCCATTATACTCAGCAGACCAATGCAAGAACGGGAAACCAAACACTACGTGTTCTCACTTATAAGTGGGGACAGAACAGTGAGATCACATGGACGCAGGGAGAGGAACAAGACATGCTGGTGCCTGTCAGGGGATGGGGTGGGAGGAGAGAGAGTATTAGGAAAAAGAGCTAATGCCTGCTGGTCTTAATACCTAGGTGATGGGTTGATAGGTATAACAAACCACTGTGGCACACGTTTTCCTATGTAACAAACCTGCACATCTTACAAATGTACCCCGGAACTAAAAAAAAGTATTAATTCTTCATTAAAAGTTGATGTCGTTTACCATTTTAAAAAATCATCTTCATGTATCATCATCTCTAGTCAACAATACACTAAACTGAAGCAAATAACACACCTACAGCTCTTTTGCATAACTATAATATCTCCAAGCAGCTTTGTACTGAGAGATTGGTCCGTACTTAAGATCTGTGAACATATTTGAAAGATGTGTCACCAATTCTCCATTTGTTTTTTCCTTTTACTTTATTTTTCTACCTCGTTTTGAGATATTCATAAGACCTGAGATTCTTTACCTTTGAGAATATTTTAATGAAGCAGATAATTAACTCATAAGACATTGTCATGTTTTAATAAAATTAATCTTGCTAGCCAGGTGCAGTGGCTCACACCTGTAATCCCAGCACTTGGGAGGCCAAGGGGGGTGGATCACGAGATCAAGAGATGGAGACCATTCTGGACAACATGAGGAAACCCCATCTCTACTAAAAATATAAAAATTAGCTGGGCATGGTGGCACGCACCTGTGGTCCCAGCTACTCAGGAGGCTGAGTCAAAAGAATCGCTTGAACCCAGGAGGTGGAGGTTGCAGTGAGCCGAGATTAAGCCACTGCACTCCAGCCTGGCAACAGAGCAGCAGGACTCCATCTCAAAAAAGAAAAAATTAGTCATGCTGAAAAATTATTTTTCCATTTTTAAGCATCAAATTTCTGGATATATTTTCTTCCCTGACCTGTCATGTCATAGAGTACTTTCATTGTGGTTTTGAAATAATTACTATAATGTTTTTGGAATATTTTCTCCTAACATTGGGCATGAAAAAGTAATAACCAGGCCTGCAAATTAAATTATTTAATCAATTGGTTTACATATTCATTGAGCACAGATCTATCAGGAACCGACTCCATGCTCCCAGGGATCCAGCCATGTACATACAATAGTGAACGAGGAGCCTTAGATCTTGTCCTCACGGAGCCTATAGTTGGGGCTCTCCGCTCCCAAGTCTGCACAAAACATAGGAATTTAGCCTGGATTTTTGTAGACAATACTTCAGTCAAATTTTGATTACGGAAGAATTGAAAAGAAACTGTAAGAAAATTGTGGCGTTATCAACAACTGCAAACGTTCAGGTCTGCATATCCCCCTATTTCTTGTTCAAATAACATTTATTAATAAGTGAGAAGCAGAGCAATAACCAATTTGCCGTGTTGAGGTCCACATCTGTGGGTCCATCTGATAAGAGAAACAAGAGAGGAAGAGAAGCCAGTTTGAATGAGGTGGTGTCAGGGCAGCCCAGATGGCATAACTGGGGAGCGTCCTTCTCTTTTACTGTTTTTTCTTTTGTTTGTTTAATCTTTTTATTTATTGGCATGGCTGCTTAGAGAAACCAGATGACCTAAGATGGTGCCAGAGCTTGGTAAACCCTGACCATATATTACAGAATGATAAGACCCCCCAAAATTGGCAAACATGGGAAAAGGTGACCCCCACTTGCCTTCATATCATTGGCATATCCTTATAATGCTAAAATTCCCTCCCCTCAAGGAAAATCTCTACCATTTTGTTTATGTGATATATAAAGACATATGTTTATAAATGGAGCCTGTGCGTCTGGAGTCTCAGCCTATCCACGCTAACATTCCTCTCCAACTCTGCACCTAGTCCTTAAAACACCGTGTCTTCCATTATTCAGGAAAAAAGTACACCTAGAATTTAAAAAAAAAAATCACAGTTCTCTTGCCAGCAAGTAAAACCTGATTGCCTTTTTCTAATTAAATGATCTTTTTGTACAAACAATACAGAATAGGGAAAAAAAACTCAGTTTTCTGGGGACAAAATGATCTTAGAACAGGAGAGTATGATTTTGATTGGACATGAATGAGATTTCTTGGTGTATTATTTTGTGTATTTTAATGTTTTATTTAGCACAGTCAGGAGCTAAGGACTGCACTGTATCTCAAAAAGCCACATCCAGACCAAGGGTGACACGCCATGCTTAGATTGCTCCATGCTCATTTTCTCTAGGAAAGAGTTTGCTTTTCTTTTGGGTTCTTACCACCTGAATGGCAGTAGGTAACCTTTCGGAAACACAATGCTTAAGGAAAAAGGTTACCTGTGTGTCAGAGGTGTAAGTTCCGGGAGACTTGCCATACCTAATACATTTTTCATTTCACGATCTCCTTAGACTCCTGCAATCAGGGCATGTCCAGGGCTACTGCTAATACATATAAAGCTAATAACAGAAGAAATAAATATGCTGAAGATAATCTAAATGAATAGAGATGAGAGGAAAACAAAAAAAATAGGCGTGTTAGAGGCAGGGAGACTGCAGAGGTGTGCAGAGGGAAAGAAAAGGGAAAGATCTACACAAATACCCACGTGGAGGGGACTCCCCACAGTTAGTACTAGCTTTGACTGAGAGTAACAGAGGCCCGTGAAAACTCAAACAAAACCAGTATTTTAAGATTCCTTACAGGCAGAGTGAGCAAACTACACCCTGTAAGTCAAATCCAAACTCCAGCCTGTTGTTGAAAATAAAGTTGCACTGGATTCCGGCTTCACCCATTTATTTACATATTGTCTGTGGATGCTTTTCACTATTACAGTTGCATCCAGTACTTGTGATAGAGACGTCTCAGTCTGCAAGCTGAAATATCTGCTCTCCGGCCCTTTACAAAAATACTTCGCCAACCTCTGTCTTACACCAAAGTTTCGGTGGTAGCAACCCAGGGCAGGTGACATGGACTCAGGCTATTCTGCTCTTCCATGCCCGGGGGGTGGGCCCTCCGCATGTTCCCAGAGGGTTTTTCCTCACCAGAATCACATTTATTTTCTTTTTTCCATCTTTTTAAAAACATTTTTTTGAGACGGGGTCTCACTCTGTCACCCAGCCTGGAGTGCAGTGGTGTGATCTCAGCTCACTGCAACCTCCACCTACTGGATTCAAGTGATTCTCCTGCCTCAGCTTCCCAAGCAGCTGGGATTACAGGTGCCTGCCACTGTGCCCAGCTAATTTTTGTATTTTTAGTAGAAACAGGGTTTCACCATGTTGCTCAGGCTGGTCTCGAACTCCTGACCTCGGGTGACCCATCCACCTCAGCCTCCCAAAGTGCTAGGATTACAGACTGAGCCAAGGCACCCAGCCCAGAATCACATTTGAAGAGGAAAGCTGGAAGCAAGTGGCAAGAAGGTAGTGGCCATGTCTTCAAAGGGTCATTTCCCGAGAGATAGCCCAGAGCATTTGCAATTAAATTCTTCACCCAAACTTACCTGCATCATCACATCTAGCTTTAAGGAAGCTGTGAAATCCCCTTGCTCCAGGTGAGCCTGACTCCAGAGAGGCTGGTCCTGGAAGAGGCAAACACGTGGAGTCAGGCAGGGATGCTGGGGAGTGAGCTGATGTTATCCTGAACAGCATTTTCATGGCACTGCCTGATATGTCTACTGAGATGCCTGCAGTTGTTGACTTGGGTCTATAAAAATAAGAAAAGTCTAAGCTTAGGAGAATAAGCCAACAAATAAATACCCTCCCATTTGCCACCTGAACTACCTTGAGAGTAATGTTCTAGTCATGCCCTTAGCACAGTTATAACAGATTATACCTTTTCCTATTTCCTTCCAATTCTTCTTGGAGGAAAACCTGTCACGGAAATACTTGAACATTAGGCCAAATTTCAGACTATAATTTATAGAATGTTGCATATCATTTAGCGAGCAGGTCGTAGCTGTTCTGTTTTAAATGTTGGAACCTTCCATCATATACTGTAAATGTGTAGGAAGAAAATTTTAAAACGTAAATTATGAGCACTCTTAAAAATATATAGTACTTGGCAGACAGTCACGCTTTGCAAGGCTGTCATGATGGTTCATGTAAATATGAACTTAATGTCTCTTTAAAGTGCTATTCTGTCTCCCCAGCGGACTGGGACATCTCTAAAGAAAATCAGTGTTTTAAAATTGTATTCGGGAAACTGAAAGCAACCTTGAGTCAACAACAGACTTGTGAAAATGCTGCTCCGCTATTCTGTAGGGAAATAGCCCTTGGCCTGAGTAAATTTATTCAAGGTCGTACCACTGGTCCATTCATGTTGACACTCAGATGTCCAGGATGGCACTGCAGCCAGGGGCATGGGGCACACCGTATAACAAATGCCTTCTCACTTCCAGTCCCCGGACTTCTGTGCAGAAGGACCAACATCCTTGGCATCGATGTGAACCTTGCTGATGGGAATCAGTTGTCTCTATGACTACTAGAATTTTCATTCATCCACTGCAGTGTAGCTTAGTTCTCTGACTAGGTATTATTTCAGCTCCCAGGTGCTTTGCTTTGTGTATTTACTCCGTGCCAAAGTGACAAATGAACATGCAGCCCTCAAAAATATAAACAGGCATGTCCTTCACTGCCCCACTGAGAAGCTTGCCCCTGTTGACTGTAAATGAGCAACGTTCTTCTGATTATCTAGCCCAGGAATCAGAAGAATTGAGGGCACAGACCCTGCCTTGCCATGGTGACCCTGAAATTTGATCAGTGACTTCAGGGGTTCAGGCAGATATTAATAGGTTTATGTGGGTGTGTGCACACTGCCTTCCCAGTAACTCCGAGAATACACACACCCTGTCAGGCTACACCTTTATTTCACTGGCTGCGGCCACAAGAGCAGAAAAAGAATGATGTGGTACCTCCTTCCTGGGTTCTGCAATTGGTGTGAAATGATATTATCTTCTCAGGCCAAATGCTGTCTTGGGAGCCTCTTGTGAAGACCAAGCAATGAAAGCTGATGTGTAACTGCAAGAGGCCGCCCCGGGGGAAGGTGTCTGACTCCTGCTCAGCCAAGGAGGTGCAAACACTTCTGCCCCCTGGCACGCTTAGCACCAAGAGGTCAAGTACCAAATGAGGATTATTTTAGACAAACTTCCTTGTTTCCCTGAAATCTTGGATTCTGCACTAGCTTTCTGTTCTCAATTAAAACCGCAAGCTGTCGAATTTTGCATAAACTTCCCCAGAGGGAGGGTGGAGGGCTTCACCACCTCCCTGAGAACTAAAATCCACATTAATTTGCTGATCCTGAGAGGCTCCAGGGAGGGGGTGGGGGCTGCCATCTATTCTTCTGTCCTGTCCTGGTTCTCAGGCTCTCAGCAGCCTTTACAATCAGACACTTGCCACCCAATTGCTTATGTCTCTTAACTGAAGATAAGTTTGTTTTCACATTTCTCCTCTTGGGGTCAAGGCTCAAGGTCCCGCTGTCTTCAAAGGGGCTTCCAGCTCCCCCACGTGCCTTTTTGCTCCTTCTTCTTATACTAGAATTCCCCGTTTCTTTCCCAGTCACTGGACGGCAGACTTCAACCTTATTTCAGATAATCTGAGAAGCAGTGTTTATTTTGAATTGTATGGGACTTAATCTTAACGTTTTGGAGCAGTGACTTTTATTCCTGCATTGGTGCAAAGTTTGTTAAGAATGCTTCACAGGATGCAAAGGCAGATTTTAGAGAAGAAAAAAGGTAAAAACAAGAATAAAATGCCCCTGCCTGGAACAAAGTCAACCTGCTGCCTCGGACTCCAAACCCACAGGCGCACCCACGCTGACAGTCCCTTGCAAGATTCAAGAAACTCTGCATTCTGAAGTCGGATCAGTAAACACAGCCATCAAATGAGAGTTCAGTTTTTAATGAATCTCTATTCCTTCCCCAGCACTCCACCCTGAGATGGGGGCAAATTAAAGAGGCCTGGATGCTTAGGAATCCTGAGACATGAGTCACACAATCACACTCTTGTGTCAAGACGGGGCTGGAATCATCAGACAGCAAAGCAGGGGCTGCAGGTCCAGGGCCCGTGGCAGAAGGGCCAGGGGACAGTTCTGCTCCCGGAATTGTTTCTGAGTTTGCAAGCCTGTTTCAGAGCCCAAGCCAGCGTGATGAAGTGCTGCTCTTTCACCAGAAAGAATGTTTGCTGACTATTTCATCATCCCCTAGAGGCGCACAGAAGAAAATAAGCACATCAGTTGTCATTATGACAGAATAAAAATGGAGCTCTCGTATTTCAAGAACACAATGCGAGGAGCAGCCCATCCAGTGATGAGTCATGGACTCTCCCTCTCACTTGACTGTAAGTTAATATTATCTCCGCAGGATAATTAGAGTGGAGTTCAATTTCTGACCCTGAATTGCCATGTGGGCCACACCATGGGTTTGACACAGCGTTTTACACATTTATCTTTCCCCCGAATGCGCTAAATCTGCATGGCGGTGGTGATTCATCTTGCTGCGCCCCGTCCAGCGGGTACCATTCTTCTTGCATGGATTGGCGGGTCCCGGGGGTCCCCTTGAGCGCAGTTTGGGCAGGTCTATTACACTGTGCGTTTTCTGCCAATTTACGTTCCTCTTTGTGTTAGCTTATTGTGGTCACCTCTGAAGTTGGGTCAAACGCACGCCTCCCCGACAGGTCCCACAAGGCCAGCTACGGCCGTGCCCACTGCCCATGGCTCACACACTCACACTGAAATCCAGAGGCCCCTCGACGTGCACTGGGAGTAGCAAGTGAGGCGAGACGTACTCATTTTCAGGAAGCGTCTGTAGCGGCCTCCCTGAATGCTCATGGTCACTTTTTCCTCCTGGTGAAGCAAAACGACCCCACCACAGCAGCCTGGCATTTTTCTTTTAGGGGGCAGAGGGGAAAGGTGTCTGGGAAGGATAAGTAACAGGCTACTATGTTAGCAAAGCCACCAAACAGAAGGGCATGGCCTCAAACAGACTCCTGTTTAAAGCCATGCATGGACAGTCACGTGCTGCATAGTGGTGCTTCACTCAACAAGAGACCCCATGGGCAGTCCTGCTCCCCCGGTGATGACGGAGCCATGACTTCGCCCAGCAGCCTTCCAATGGGACAAGAAACGGAGGTATAGGACAGTGACCCCTCTGTCTTACAGACCTAGGCCAAGGTTTGTGTTTTCATCTCAATTTTAACCACAAAAAATTAATCAATTAAAAATAAAAACAGAGAAAAGCTTACATAATAAGGATATAGAGAAAGAACATATTTTTGTGCAGCTCTACAATTTGTGCTTCAAGCTAGGGGTTACTACTAGAGTCGAAAAGTTAAAAAAAACTAACAATATTATAAAGTAAAAAATACAATACGCTTAGTTAAGGTTAATTTATTACTGAAGAAAAAAATAAATAAATAGAATGCAGCCTACATGTCCAGTGTTTATAAAGTCGTCTGTGGTGTACAGTAGTATCCTGGGCCTTCAGGTTCTCTGGCACCCGCTCGCTGACTCACCCAGAGCCACTTTCAGTCCTGTAAGCTCCGCTCCTGGTAAGTTTCCTATTCAATGCCATCTTTCATCTTTTATACCGTATTTTACTGTAGCCTTTCTACGTTTACATGCACAGGTACTCGCCACGGAGTTACAGGTGCTCACAGCATTCGGTGGAGCCACATGCTGTACAGGTTTGTAGCCAGGGAGCACGAGGTCACGCCACACAGCCCAGGTGGGCAGTAGGTGACTCCGCCTAGGTTTATGTAAATACTGTCTGTGGTGTTTATGCCACAGTGAGGTCCTCTATAAACGAAGTTCTTGGAATTTAGCCCTTTGGTTAAGCAATGCATGACTGTATCACAGCTTAGGGTTTTCAAGAGCTAAAGAAATGAAAACTTTGAGTCTAAGTATCTTACATCATTTAACTTTATTTGTTCCAGAATGCATTTTTTTCCACTCTTGGTCTGCCAGCTATAATACTGGGGCTTGTTCTTTGTGGCTTTTGGGGATATGAGGGGGTCTCAGCCTCCTGGGGTGTGGAAAAAAAGGGGCTGAGGGGTACCTCAGTAGCCTGCAGACATGGCACTGGCTCCTGAGACCCTGAATGCCAGGCCATGCTCTCCAGGGCTGGAGCTTCTCTTAGCAGGTTTCCTGCCAAGTCCACACGGCACTGCAGGAACAGCTCACACCTGGGTTTCCTGCCTGCAGGTGATCCTGGCGCATGATTCTGAGACCTGATATTCAGGCAAAACACAATGGTTTATGGCAACAGATGTAACTAAGCCTCATTCTGGAATTTTGTCCACCATTGAGGGGACATATGTCAGGGAGATTCTAGGAAGGCCTGGAGCTTGCTCTCCTGCTGGGCCGGATGGGCAGCGGCTTGAATCCTGAACTGTGATCGTCACTTTCCTCGTGGGCAAGAGCATCCACAGTCACCTTCTAGGTCACCATTGGTTCAGTGGCATGATGCCTGGGAGGGATGGGATGCAGGCTGCCCCACAGTAAATGCTCAGCTCGCACGTGCAGCTGTCCTCGTTATTGTGTGGAGTCCTCATTTATTCTGGGGTCTCTTTCACCCCATTGCAAGCTAGCCATTGGAAGCTAGCAGTCAGCTTTTTGAGATATTTCAGATGATTTACCGAAGAACAACTGTAAGTGTGATGACTGATAATTCCAGAATAAGCTGGAAGAGTCCAAACATGATTTAGTAAGCCTGAGGTTTCCTCTCATAATCCCCCTCAGTATTTAAAAAGAAGTATTTATTTGCTACGGTTGTTTTTCATATAAATTATAGTGGAGGATGCTGTCAAGCCCTTTAGGAAGCTCTCAGGATTCTTGTTTCACCCTTGAACTCCCTTCCTGGGTCTCTTTTGTTTGCAGGGTGAGATTCGAAGGGGTCTGCAGACGCGCGCAAGCTGTTGGTGTTGTGGGGATGGCCCACGTGATGTGGGCGGTTAGGGAGTCCTTCCTTCTCACAGTAATAGTAGATAACACAGGGTGGCTGGAAAAAGACAAGGGTCGGAGAGGAGACGGGAAAGAATATTTCGTCTCGCGTAGGAGGGATGACCTCTTCAAGTTTTCTCTCTTCAGGAAGGCAGAGAGGACCAAGAAAGGAGGCTGCTTTCTCCCCGTTTTGCTCATCTTCATATATTTTATAGCGAGCAAGACAAAGGTAGCAACTCCAACCCCCGGGCCTGACTTTGCAGAGAAAGGCCGAATCTGCCTTCCCCAGGCTCGAGGAGGCCCTGGAAAAAGCTGCCTGCGGCTCCCTGGTGGCAGTGACTGGCCCAGTGTACATTCCGTTTATTAATGGTGAGTACATACGCACAGGAAACTTAGTCACTGACCAAGAGACGCTAAGATTGCTGAAATCTGGTCACCACATGGTCAGCACCGTCCACGTCTCTGATAGCCAAGTGCTGATTCTCAAATTCATCTCCAGAGGGCTTCACAGAATCCTGTTCTGGTATAAGAAGTCATCCCCTCACTTTGGGAGCAAATGAACTCAGTGGAAATGTTTGTATCTAATTCTTTCTGGAAGCAGGGTTAAGAACGGAGGCATCTCCTAAAGCTTTCCCCTGAGAATCTTTTCTTTGCAAAATTACATTGAGTATCAAACTACTTTGACGTGGATAGGATAGAAGACCTTAGGAAGCACATTGAAAGTTGCGGGTGAAATCCTGTAGGTACTGATGACAGCAACGACAGATGAGTGACGGCAAAGAATCTTTCAAATCTAAAGAAAAAATTGCCTGGTTGACTTGTCATAAACATGGGAGAGTTTAACTTTGCAAGAAAAAAGGGCCAGGATGTGCTTCTGAGCCGGCAGGAAGTCCATGCATAGAGATGAGGTGCGCGTTGCAGCCGCCCCTCTGCCCGGCCTTCCATTTCCATTTGTTTTCCAGTCATTGCAGGATGAGAGAGCTGCGGGGAGCTCTTTCTTCCTCTCGGAGTCGCAGGAGCCTCCATATGCGTCCCACTCCTCTGTAAGATCTGAGCTACCCTTTTCCTCCCTCTGCACTATTCTCAAGACAATTGGACGTATTCTTTGTGAAATTCATTGTCCAGGTGTTAGCCTGCTGCCGCTTTGACCAAAAATGCAAACTTTTTAATTTAATTTTTTTTTTTTTTTTTGGTTTCGTGAAGAACAACATCTGTTTTCATTCTAAAGCTGTGCTCATATTCCATCCCATAAGCTGTCCCCGGGGTTCGATTCAGCTGTACTTTGAGTCCTCGCTCAGCACATTTCCTTTCTGAATCAATAATATCATATTTGTACTTTTTAACATGAAACAGAAGATTTTTTTCTTCTCGATCATGTGTTGCTGTGGCTTATGCGGGCAGCCAGCCTGGGCGAGAGGCAGAGCCAGCTTCTGGGAATGAGCGAGCCATGGACCCGCAAGGGCTCTTCACATGAGGGTCAGGAGGAGCCATGCCAGCTTACAGGGCCCCAGGGAGCCCACATCTTGCTTATATAACTGAGTCCACCCAGGCTTGTTCTGTCTGGTGGACTCTGGACAGAAGCTGGTGTGGCTCTTGGCCACCAGTGTCTTCTTTGGGGTGAGCAAACCTGGGAGCAGTGACAGTGACTCTGAGGGTATTTCTGATGGAATTCAGGCCGACATTGGCAGAGAAGGGGCCACAGCGACGTCCCCTGGACCCTCACCAGCCTTCCTACTTTGTCTATATGTTACTTCTAGGCCTTACAAAACCAGGGGCAGCCTTAAAGAAGGGAAAATAAATAGAAGAGCAGAAAGAAAATTTTAAAAAATGGAAATCAGGGAGTCTGGCAGGGAGGAGGAAGCTTGGGAGGGTGTGGGTCTCTCCTCGGGGTGCAGCCTATTCAGAGAAACTGGTACTTGCTGCTCAGATGCTATGAAAAAAACCAGGAACCCCAAAGGACCAGAGGCTTGCCAGTGTCACACCTGCCCTAAGGATCTGACCAGAGTAGGCTCCTCTGCTGTGTGAGAGACATTCTTCCCCACAGTTATTTCCTGGGAGAGCAGAGGGTTGGGTGAGGCACAGAGGATTGGAAGTGACAAGAATACGGAAAAGGGCACATCGCTGTCCACAAACCCCCTTCCTTCTCCTCATGTGCACAGCTGTATCCCCAAACGGCCACCTCGCCCATCCCACCCTGAGATGAGCTGTGCTGATGATGATGCCCAAGCACTGAGATGAGCTGTGCTGATGATGATGCCCAAGCACTGAGATGAGCTGTGCTGATGATGATGCCCAAGCACTGAGATGAGCTGTGCTGGTGATGATGCCCAAGCACTGAGATGAGCTGTGCTGATGATGATGCCCAAGCACTGAGATGAGCTGTGCTGGTGATGATGCCCAAGCACTGAGATGAGCTGTGCTGGTGGCTGGTCTTGACTGTCTGCAGCTGCCCAAGGCCCACACAGGTCCCTCTGAACGTGGCCCCAAACTTTTCCTATGCCAGTGTCTCGGCTCGTTTCTCTCCTGTCCACCTGCTGGATGGCCACACCCAGGACACCCTGAAAGCCACATGGTGGAGGTGGCAGGGCTGCTAGTTTGGTCTCCAGAGACTGCAGGGACAACTGCCCCCACACCCAGCCCCGGATGGGGTTTACGTATGTGGGAAATGAAGCCCTACAGAGCTGAGCCTCAGATCTATCCTGGCAGCTAGCATTAGAGTAATTAACACAGGGCATCTGCATATCCTGCAGGCTGACATGCTTCCTTCCCATGTGTCCCCAGGGAGCCCTCATTTATTTAAAAAAAGAGGTATTTTAAAGACTTCTTTTGACAATTCATTTTAAGTTAATTGTGTCTCCGATACCAAGTAAGGTAACCAAAGGAAAATAAAATAAAAGCTATAAAAATAAAAATGATTGGCAGAATATGCGGAATTTATACTTCTGTTCTCAATTAGATTTTGCTAAAATTTTAATTTTTTTTTATCCCTCTTACATTTTTTCAAAATAGAAAATATGCTTATTTAATCCATTGCAAAATTAAACAATATCAGTTTATGGCAATTTAAAAAGACACAAAACACTGCATATAGCTTAGAAGCATATATACAAGCTGACAATTTGAATAAGATATTTGAGGAAGAGAAATACCAACCTCAGGATGGTGCGTCTTTAGGAAGGTGGAGGGCTTGCATGGGGAGCCAGGTACAAACTTGAACTGGGGGGTTAACTTTTTTTTTTTCAGAGACAAGAATTCGCTCTGTTGCTAAGGCTGGTCTTGAACTCCTGGGCTCAAGGGATTCTTACATTCAGTCCCCCAAGTAGCTTGGAAAATAAGGTGACAACACCTTGCCAGGCAAACTGTGGGTTTAAACTTTGATGTCCAAAAAAACACAAATATGTCCATGTCCATAGCAGCATTCTTCACAATAACCAAAAGGTGGAAGCAATCTAGGGACCCACAGATAGATGAACAGACACAGAAAATGTGGAATGCACTTACGGCGAGATATTATTCCGCCTTAGAAAGGGAGGGAATTCTGACACATGATACATCATGGATGAAGCCTGAGGACATTGCCTCAAGTGAAACAAGCCCATCACAAAAGGGCAGATGTCATGCGATGTCACTCATGAGCTACTTAGAACAGTCAAGTTCAGAGAAAGTAGAATGGTGATTGCCAGGCGCTGGGAGAGATGGGTGCGAAATTTCAGTTTTGGAAGATGAAAGACGGTGGTGACGGGAGCATACAATGTGATTGCAACTTGACACCACGGAACTGTACATTTAAAAGTAGCTAATACACATAAGCTAGTGTTATATGTATTTTACCACAATCAAAAATAGAAAGATCTAATCAAATATTTCAAATTGTGACCAACTATGATACATGGGGGGTCACAAATGTCATAACAGTTTCTACAACTTATCCCATATTGGAAGGGAAGAAACAGAATTCAGAGTGATGAGAACTCAGGAAAAATTCCGATCCTTCCCTAGGAAGGTGGTGGTTATGTCAGCCAGATGCCAGCCCCTCCCTGGCCTGAAATCCACCTAGGACGCTCTGAGGGCTGCCCAGCTCCCTGCCACTCTGTCCTGCAGCTATGACTCGTCTGTGTGTCTCCTCTTGCCCCTCAAGAGCAGGGCTGTTGCTTCGGTCATCTGCTGACTGTACACAGACAGGGCTCTCACAAAAAGCCTGTAGACTGACCGGTGAATCAGCCAACAGATAATTCGATTCCATTAACTAAACTCGAATTCTGGCCCTTCACAATGGACAAAACCCCTTCTTAGAAACAGATGAATCACAGCCTCTTCCAGGCTGTGCTTTTGATTTCAGTTTTGTTTGTTTGTTTTGTTCTCGCAAGTCCCAAGTGACAATGAGGTTTCCAAGCTACTTCCTGGGTGGATTACGATCAAATGCGGAGCCCGTGGGCCCAGAGCATATTGAAGCAAAGCCTTCTCTTCTCCTGCTGTACACGGGCAGGCTTTTGGCTGCCCTTTTCCAGACTGGAGCTGCTTCAGAAACCAGGAGAGCCTGTTCCTTTCCCCAGGCACCTCTGCGAAAGAGCCTTCTAATCGACTCTATCCTGCCCACTTTGATGCTGGGCAGACGGCTGGGCCTTGAGCTCCTAGAGGCATCATGTTTGGAAAGACCTGCAGAGCCCCTTGCCTGAGCCCCACGGAGGCCGGGGAGCCCTGCACTGACATGCGGCCACTCACCTCTGCCGGGGTTGTCCATCTCTGTTCCACCGACTCCTCGCTCTTCCTTTCCTGCTGCTCCCCATGGATGACACAGCCTCACCTGCTCCAAGTGCTACAGACTGGAGCCAGTCTAGCTTTTGAGATTTGTTTCATCACCCAGTGATTGATCGCCGTTCTTGTGCAACGTATTGGTCACTAAATTAAATCTTTATTTGCGCTGGTACAGCTTTACACTTTCAACTTCCCTGCACTTTTGGGCATAATTCAGTCAAGACAGACTTGAAGACACCTCAAAAATAAGCACAACTATAGCAAGCAAGCCTGGACTGAAGCTGTCGTGGGGGTGATTGCCATGCAGGGTACATTCTTAATGTCCCTTCCAGGGACAAAGTGAACTTTGGGGGCATAAAAAGATCAACAGAATTGCTTACCTCCCGAGTTGGTAAAGGCTGCAAAAGTTGAAGAGATGCTTTGCAAAAACAGTAACCTGAATGCTAAAATTCCTACCTATTCATAACATTCCTTCATTGGAAGCATCGGGCCGTGTTGGGTCATGTCCTTCTCCATATGCCCCAAGGTCAAACCACACAAACTCCAGGGAAGGGGTTGACCCAAGCTGTTAGAAATGGATGCGTGGTTAGGTTCCAGTCGGAACTTCCTGGAAGCTTGATCTCAAATTTGGGCCTAAGGTCTTACGGGTTATTTTTTATTGTTTTCTTTCCAGAATTGCCTATGTTCTTTCTTCTGGTCTGGATTAGAGGTTGAATTATTGAAGGATTCAGAGGGAGGCTGTTTCAGAAGCCGGAAGGATTAGATCTCACCAAAAAAAATCTGCTTTGGTGCAATTCCCAGAAAGATTTTGGAGCCCGAAGAGGTTTATAAAGATGGCTGAGTTTGAAATAAACATCTCCAAAACGTTGGGCCTCTTTCCAAACTGAAATGAAATTTGAGGTCCACCCATTTCACTAGTTATTAAGATAAAGAGAAATCCCCTGCTGGAATCGGATTACACAATTGGTAGTTCTTGCCATTGTTGAAACAGATCTACCCACAAACTTTCTGCCTGTCTCCTTTTCTAAATCCAGCTGCTGGAGAAGAAACAAAACCTTCCTCCTTCCCCTGACAATTTGTTTGGTGTCGTGACCACTAAGACAGCCAACGTTTGTTAAGACTAATATGGAAAATTGGGTATTTTTTAGAATAGGCACAGGGCACAAGTAGGAGAATTGGTCTTTTCCTAGTAGGGTCTGTCAGGCAGAACCTAGAAATCAGGTGGGACCTGGCATTGGGCTCATGGGTATCCTTTCCGACTTTAGATTCAAATGTATGGTAGTTAGATGTGCTAGCAAAACAAATAAATAAAATGAGACTTTACCATGGGCTCCGGATAGTCTTTCTTTAAGATAGGGAAGCACATAAAGTTCCCTGTGTTCTGCTTCCACCTACCAGGGCCCAACTACATCCATGCGGTTTCTGACCTCTTCTGCTCTCCATCTAACAGGCACACACCCTCACCAGCATTCACTAAAACAACACGGAATGAGTGGCATTTGGAGTTAGCATTCACAATCATAACTGACTCCAAGGGGCGATGGAGGGAAGTTCGGTGTTCACTGATGTGCTCACCAATTTTTCCAGCACCTCCTGGATGAGTGGGTAGGTCATGCTGTAAATGCCTCCCCTGAGTAGGGGCTGCCTCTCCTCTGATGGCATCCTGCAACCACGCTGTCGTAAGAGAAACGCTCAGAACCAGTGGGCAATCCAACCCAGGTCGTCCTGTCAAACACAGGGAGTACTTTTAAGATAACTTGGCCTCTCTATAAATACAATCGTCTGAAGGGAACAGAGCCACCGTTTCTGTGAGAGGAGAGGTTCTTGGGTCTGGGAGGTTTTTTTTCCCCTCTCTGTCTCCCATCTTTTCTCTGTCTACTTCGGATAAATGGAGTTGATATGATCACACAGCCCAGATTTTAAGCATGGCCGGAAGTAGGCCATAAAGAGCTTGCCGTGTTTTATTTTATTTCACTGTTTGGTGACAACACATTTTCATCTAAATTTACCTCTAGTTTGAAAGCAAACAATTTAAGGGAGTACAATTAAAAAAAAAAACTGATAAAAATTGAATAAGTAAAGACCATCCAGTTACCACACACTAACAGTGTGGGGAATTCCAAATGCAGAAAACACAGAACGGATGCAGTGAGAAACGCCTTTCTTGATTTTTGTGTTCACTTCTTTCTTGTATCTAAAACATGAATTTCCTGATACAAAGATAGAAAATGAATAAAATAGCAGTGTTCTAAGTAAATCAAACCAATTACAAAATTACAAAACTTTTGTAGTTAAACCCTCCCAATTTAAATATGAACTGTTATTAATGCAAGAGGTATTAATTTCAATCAAATGGGTCATAAAACCCAGTTCCAGCAATACGGGCAGAGAGAAGCCAGTTGATTAAACCAAGTACAAATAAAGAACAGAAGAACTACTAGCAGAACTAGGAACTGAAAGTAAGTCTTTGAAAGCATAATTGGCAACTCGGATGGTGTGGTTACTGCCTTGCCAGTTAGACAGACCCTTCAAATGCTGCACTTGGTTCCACAGCCTATTAAAGAAATTACTGATCTTTAAATCAATCCATTTTACACCATAAGCCATTCTTTATTTCTCCCTTAACACCCACCAGTCGCCTGGTTTGATTGATTTTATGGCCTCTAGGTGAAAATACAGGCTCCCCGGCTCTGCTGCTGTCTGCACTCTGCTGCACCTGTGCCCATTGGCCATACTTAGGTCTGGTCTCTATTTGTTTCCTCTGTGGTCCTGGATGGCAGGGGCCTCTTCACACACATCTTCAGCATCTTCCACCACATTCGGTTCAGTATTTGTATCAGTGGGCTCTCAGGCTACTAATAAAGTATTTGTATTAGCCTGCTCTCATGTTGCTAATAAAGATATACCCAAGACTGGGTAATTTATAAAGGAAAGAGGTTTAATTGACTCACAGTTCCACAGGGCTGGGGAGGCCTCACAATCATGGAGGAAGTGAAGAAGGAGCAAAGTCACATCTTACATGGTGGCAGGCAAGACAGCCCATGCAGGAGAACTCCCTTTTATAAAACTGTCAGATCTTGTTAGATTTATTCACTATCAAGAGAACAGCATGGGAAAGAACCTACACCCAAGATTTAATCATCTCCCCTCAAGTCCCTTCTATGAGACTTGGGAAGTGTGGGAGCTACAATTCAAGATGAGATTTGGGTGGGGACACAGTCAAACAATATCAGTTTTCAACTCTCAAGGCAGACTCAAACACAAACCAAGAGAAATGGCTCCTACTCATAGTTAAGGGGGATATCCAAACCCTCTCTCCATCTGGCCTGCAGCAGGATGGAATAGCTCTCATAGCCAGGGGACCACTTGGCCATGAGGTACACCATGGATAAGGGTGATTCCCCTGTCTCATCTGTCTAGAGAAACTTAAAATTCCAGTTTATTAATCTTTCTTCTCTCAAAACACCCACTAAGTGGGAAGAATTTAGATTTTTGTTTTTCTTTTGAGAAAGAGTTTCACTTTTGTTGCCCAGGATGTAAGTGCAAGGGGTCAATTTCAGCTCACTGCAACCTCTGCTTTCCAGGTTCAAGCAATTCTCCTGCCTCAGCCTCCCGAGTAGCTGGGATTACTGGCATACATCACTACATGTGCTAATTTTGTATTTTTAGTAGAAACAGAGTTTCACCATGTTGCTCAGGCTACTCTCAAACTCTTGACCTCAAGTGATCCACCCACCTCAGCCTCCTAAATTGCTAGGATTATAGCTTCTGCACCTGGCAGGAATTAAGATTCTTAAAGAATAGGATTTGCATCAATGGTCATCAGAGACCACCTACCATGAATCCCACCGTGTACATCACTTACTGTAGCAACAGAAACCACAACCCAAGGAAACTTGGGGTGTGTTCCAGCGAAGGAGGCAGGAAAAACCACACGTAGGGTTTGGGAGCTAGAGTCACTCGAAGGACATCTTGGCAGATAATGGGAAGAATTTGGAAGCAGGATACCGCTGGAGCAGTTGCTGGTCTTGTTTTTAGAAAGTTAGTCTATGCAGCATTCTTTGTAGGCGAGCCTGTCTGTGGTCTTATCACAGAACGCTGGGTCAGGAGACACGCGTGTTGAGCTTGAGCTCAGATTGTCTGCCATTGGTATTACAGATCTGTTTTGAATCTAACAGTGCAGTCTGTTTTGAAAGGCTGTGGTTTCTGTTTTAACTTCCAGTTCTTCCTTCACAGTCAAACTTTGAACAGTAGGGCTATTTCTCACTTCATCATATCAGATTTTTGTTTCTCACCATAAATTTGAGTTGCTATTGGGTCACAGTACCCTCTCAGAGAGCACTGCCACAAAGCGCTTCTGAGTTCCCACTTGCCCATGAATCTGCATCTCCCCGAAGCGCAAGCTTTATCTGTCCAAGTTGGAAACGTCGAGGGGATGCAGTCAGGTCAGCCGTTCTTCACACGGGATCCAGGACTGCTCCTGTGAGCGCAGCGAGGTGCTCCTGGCAGTGGCGCCAGAGACTTGCCTCACAACTCCAACTCCAAAATACATACTCATCGCTGGGGGCACATTACAGAAGAATTCTATTTCTATGTTGACCACCAACCCTGCATCTCCGTTATATTGATTTGATGAAAAATACATATGGTTAGATTTGTCCCAAGTGTTCAACACTCTGCTTTAAGTGTAGAGGTGACAAAAAATGTGATCCTAGAGATTGAAACCAAATTTATGACTTAGGATCGTCGATATTTTATATATAAGGAGATATATACATATCTATATGCCAAATCAGAATCTAGTATCACATTTCCTAAGCTCCCAACTGGCTATACGCAGAGTGGCCTTACCTCTATTAATCAGACTAATAATATGAATTCACCTATCAATTAAACTAATTTGATTGATAGTTTATATCCTGTTTAGAGAGATCTTATCATCAAATGCAGATCCCACTGATATGGTAATATTGCTTGGCGACACAGATGTTGTCATCTTTCTTAAAATCTTATCTCTGCAAAATAAACACACAGAGAAAGCCGCTCTCCGGGAGAGCTTCCCCTCTTTGGGAAGCAAATTCACCACGCTTTGCCAGTTCTTCAAACGTTGCCCCTAAAGAGAATCAGCTCTGTAGCTGCCTTCCTTTCAGAATCAATACCCCAGTTATTCCAGGAACATGTTCTTAAAGCACATTTATTTGATCGATTGGCTCAACTCCTCATAACTAAGAACCATCCATGGAAGTCTTGGTGACAATGCTTTGCTGAGTCTGCAGCACAATAGGACTTGTGAGAACGGTTAGTATGCAGAAAGATGCCGGACCGAGGAAAAACGAGCAGATTTAAAGTCGAATGGAGCCTATCAGTCGTCTATTGATAAACTGATTCTACTCCGGGAAAGCGCGGTTTTGTCCAGATCTGCCCAAGTCTCTCTTAGCATTTAATGAAGGTTTAGTTTGCTCTGGGTAATTAATGCCACCATGGCTCAGTGCCGGAGTTTAAGAAGGGTTTTGAGTCCTTGTCTACCATCAGAGTCAGGGGAGTGTAACACGTTCAGAAAAGAGACACTTCCTTCCCCTGGAAGTCCCACGTCTGAGTACCATGGGCTGCCATCGATTATGAAGACTTATGCAGGATTGATCTCAATAATCAAGCTATCTCTTGATTTTTACACTTCACCAAGTGACTGGCATTGTCATATTTCAGAAAATTGAATTCAGCTTTATGAAACATATGTTTAAAAGCTGTACACTTTCAATAATTATGCTATAACATCCCTGTTTTTATGCAAAGCTAACTAGATATTGTCACATTAAAATACCAAATCCAATTCATTTCTTATGAAACACATGTCTAAAAAAAGTAAAAGGAGCACTTTAATTATTTCAGGAGTGTTCAGGCCAGCTCGCCAGCCGACTGCATATTGCATTTGTTTAAAACTCAATCATGCAAAATGAAGACTCGATTTGAAAAATTTTAATAAAGATAACCGGCCTATCATGATATCATTTGAATGCTAATCGGCACTCCCATTCAGTGGAGGGACAGCAGTGTCAACTTCGCTGGAGGCTCTTTATTCTGCAATAAAAACATTTACATTCTAATGATTTTATTAAAGTGCTGGAGCTGTCAGCAGCCCCAGATGACTCCCTGCCAACTCTATCAGTTATCAACTCATATTGCCTTTATCAAAACCACGCAGTGGTGAGCCCACCGCCACAATGAGATGTCTGCTGCTCGTGGAGCTGGTATTTAATCATTTCTTCTCCAGTATTGTTCTGCTTACAGAGCATAAATAAGAGCTTCAAATAACCCCAGAGTGCTCCTGACAATGAAACAAAGTGCCGGCCCGATTTATCTTTCTCACATTCCTCAGGAAGCCTCCTCTCCCACCCCCGCCCCACCTTTTATTTTGTTGTTGTTGCCAGCACTTAATATATTTTTTTTATTCACTATCCCTATCATCATTCAACAGCTCTGAATTTCTTCTTCACCCTGAACAGCAGGGCTCAGGAGAGGGCGCGGCAGAGAGGTGACCCTGTTGGTGGTGGGGAAGTGATAGGACCCGGCCCCAGGGAACGGGGGAGTGGGAGCGCTGCCCCAGCTGAGCAAGGAGGGGGACCTCGGGGGAGGAAGGGGGCTGCTGGCTTTGTCTTTGTCACACAGCAGTGACTGTGGGGTGGGAGAGAGGACAGACGAGGAGACGCACAGGACCCCGAGCTCTTGTGTCCACTGCTGGCCACCGAAAAGGCCACGGAACATGTGTGCTCACTGTAGAGCATCAGCGTTGTTTTTTGTTTGTCCCCCCCCCCCCCCTTTACTTTTGCTGCTCTGGTTTAAATTGGTAGCATTCAATTTGGAAAATGAATCCACAGGGAAAACATGTTTGGAGTCAGTGAAAAAGTATTCTTCCTTCCTTGACTTTTTACCTTTCCAGAATAAAAGCAAGAAACTAAATAAAAGCAAGAAAACCTTTCCAGGAAAAGGTGAAACTGGAGATCTCTGTGAAAGCCATGTAGAACCGTCCCCTTCTCTTGGCATAAGTTGGAAACCAATTATTTCAGATGAGTGGAAGTTTATCTTTACTGTGTAATATACTAACTTTTTTTTCTTTCAACGTCTAGGAGTTTCAATGGAAATTTTCCTAAATGTTATGATGCATTTCCCTTCAGTGAATCAGTTCTGGAGAACGGAGTTTGGTGGGTCACTCTCTGTGGCCCACCGGCTGGCATTTGGTGGGCACACGATGATATAAAATGGTAAATGAAATGGCTACTTGGACATGGAACTTAATTTAATCTCAACGGTTGCATTTCCCTGATGCATCATCTGGAAATTGCCTTGCTGATCCTCATACGGAACAATCCAGAGGTTTCTGCTGAGTTCCCTGGGAACCTTGACTCCCAGCCCTGTGGACTTTCTTCTCCTAAGGAATAGCCTTTTATTTGCTAACTGCTGAAAACCCCCTTAACAAAACACTCTAGGACTGTGTAAAATTGAGCCAGAAGGTTCCAGGGCATTCCTCCCACTGAACCCTCTGCAGGCCAAGGCAATTGTGCCTCCACTCAGCAGAGGGGAACTTTCTGTCTGGGTCATCTGGAGTTCTGCCTTTCCTCACCAGACCTGGGCTGGCTGGCTCCACTCACCGCCTGGCTCTCACCTCTGGCCTGGGCCTGACCCACGATGTCCGAACATAATGGTTCTGTTTTCCACGGGACTGACCTATCCACCAGCTGGGGGCCAGTCTCAGCCAGCTGTCAACCAGGGTCCTGTGCATCCCGATTCTCTCAGGTGGTGGGGTGGCTTGCTGGCATCTGACACCAGGCCTGGCACAGGTCTTAGCACCCTGCAGTCTCTGACCCTCCTGAACAGAGCAAAGAACCATCCAAGGAGAACCCTGTGGCTTTCAATCCAGTGGAAGGCACCAAGGGGACAGAAGAACCCACTCCCTCCATGATCCTCCGGGATATCCGTGGTGAGGAGACAGCCCTGTGCAGCTTCTCCACAGCAAACCTCCATTTCACTCCAATCAGGAAGCACAACTCTGGGAGAAGTAGAGCCTTGGGCTCTTAGAAGTGGGTCCACTGTAGTGGCAAGTTTTCTTCTGATAAAACATTATAAATATTATTTAATCTTAAAATATTTACAAATATTTTACAGCTACTTCTGCCGGGCACTGAATCTCTACATTAAAAGTCAGTTACCGGAAAAGTAGGAAAAAATCGAAAGGACCCTGGAAGGCTGATAGCCAGCAAAGCCCCTGAAAACATGGAAACAGTTGTGCTGTGTCTCATCTTTACCAAAATATGTAAAACCAATATGTCCCTCTACCAAGCTGTCAAGGAGGGGTGGCCTGAAGCCTCAGTTCAGGTTCTCCCTGGGCTCCCATGCACGCTGAGCTTTGCTAGCCTTCAAAAGCCCGTTACGGGCTGGACGCAACGACTCACACCTGTAATTCCAGCACTTTGGGAGGCCGAGACAGGCAGATCACCTGACATCAGGAGTTTGAGACCAGCCTGGTCAACATGGTGAAACCCTGTTTCTCCTAAATACCATATGCCAGGCGTGGTGGTGGGCACCTGTAATCTCAAGATGGTGCCATTGTACTCTAGCCTGGGTGACAGAGCAAGACGCAGTCTCGAAAGGCAAACAGAAAAGCCCATTGCGGAGACCAAGGGGACCCACTGTCGCTGGAGTCTAAATCTGGTGCCAGCTGGGTGGGGTCCACACAGGACCTGATGCCTTGGCTCTCCCAGGCCACAGGGTGCCGCTCCAGATAATCTGGGGTTCCTACTTCTGGGGACCTCTCATGGCCCAGGGCTGTGGAGTTCAAGGTCAGCTTGGAGGCAGAGCGTAGGGCAAAGGGAATGCTACTATCACCTGAGGTGCTGCACTGACATCTGACCTGGTTTCTGAGCTCTCTGGAGACGATGCCCTTCTTGTTTTTTTCCTGGCACAGTTTCCTCTGGACAAAACAGAAGGACACCCTCAAAATCTGGGAGACACTACGGTGCTGTATCCCTCTGTGCACACAGGGAAAGCCACGGCTTTCCACAAGGCTGACGGGAAATGTGAACGCATTCAGGGACCCACAAGGACTGTGACCAGTTACTCAGGTGGACCCTGCTGGAAGGTCCAACTTCACCAAGCGAAGGTAACCAGGGGGCGTCCACAGCCACACACAGAAAGCATCTGTGGTAGCCCAAGCCAACCCTCCCAGAGCTCGAGAAACACAGCTCATTGTTTCTGGCCTCCTGGTATGTTGGCATCTTTCCTCAAATGTCACTTCTTTTTTTGTGGCTCAACTTTGAGTCTGGCCTTTCATTACTTTAAAAAAATACCACTTTGCATATTGTCAAGACAAAAGATAAACAGCTATGCCTAGTCAATTTGTTATTTGTACATTTCCTTCAAGAAGCCAAATATCAGATTACACTGAAAACAGATTGGCAAGCTTGTGCTGAAAGAGTATTTGAATATTACAGTATTATGCATTTATATATCTTTTTTCAAAGTTTTAAGAAATATGCAGGCTCAGACTGATTCTTCCTGGAATGCCTAGAGCTGGGGCAGGGAAATGTAGCATGGGGTAGTTCAGACCTCAGATGCTTTTGATACAAGGGCCCATGATGATTTCACAATGGACTGAAATGTACACCATTGAAACTAATTATTTTTTCAAAGACATTTATCTGGTCATTAAAAATTTAAAGTCAAAATCATTCAATTTTGATAGAATCATATTAGATAGATGCATATTAGAGTAGAGATCTCCATAGAAACACAGAATGCAAAAAGTGCAGAAAAGTAATGCTGGCTCTGCAGGCTTCTTTGTATAACTCTGTTCTACCTATCTACCTATCATCTACCTATCTATTGTCTACCTATCATCTACCTATCTATTATCTACCTATCATCTACCTATCTACCTGTCTATTATCTACCTATCTATTATCTACCTGTCTATTATCTACCTGTCTATCATCTATCTATCTATTATCTACCTGTCTATCATGTACCTATCATCTACCTATCTACCTGTCTATCATCTACCTATCTATTGTCTACCTATTATCTACCTGTCTATCATCTATCTATCTATTATCTACCGGTCTATCATCTACCTATCTATTATCTACCTGTCTATCATCTATCTATCTATTGTCTACCTATTATCTACCTGTCTATCATCTATCTATCTATTATCTACCTGTCTATCATCTACCTATCATCTACCTGTCTATTAGCTACCTATCTATTATCTACCTATCTATCTGTCTATCATCTACCTATCTATTGTCTACCTATTATCTACCTGTCTATCATCTATCTATCTATTATCTACCTGTCTATCATCTACCTATCATCTACCTGTCTATTAGCTACCTATCTATTATCTACCTATCTACCTGTCTATCATCTACCTATCTACCTGTCTATTATCTATCTATCTACCTGTCTATCATCTATCTATTATCTACCTGTCTATTATCGATCTATGTATTATGTACCTATCATCTACCTATCTACCTATCATCTACCTGTCTATCATCTACCTATCTATTATCTACCTGTCTACCTGTCTATCATCTACCTATTATCTACCTATTATCTATCTATGTATTATCTACCTGTCTATCATGTACCTATCTATTATCTACCTATCTACCTGTCTATCATCTACCTATCTACCTATCGTCTACTTATCTATCATCTACCTACCTATCATCTACCTATCTACCTGTCTATCATCTACCTATCTACCTGTCTATCATCTACCTACCTGTGTATCATCTACCTGTCTATCATCTACCTGTCTATCATCTACCTATCTGTTATCTACCTATCTACCTGTCTATTATCTACCTCTCATCTAGCTATCTACCTGTCTATCATCTACCTATCTACCTGTCTATCATCTATCTATCTATCATCTACCTACCTATCATCTACCTATCTACCTGTCTATCATCTACCTATCTGTCTATCATCTATCTATCTACCTATTATCTATCTATCTACCTGTCTATCATCTACCTATCTACCTGTCTATCATCTATCTATTATCTACCTGTCTATTATCTATCTATGTATTATCTACCTTTCTATCATCTACCTATCTACCTCTCTATCATCTACCTATCTATTATCTACCTATCTACCTGTCTATCATCTACCTATCTACCTGTCTATAATCTTGTCTATCATCTACCTATCTACCTGCCTGTTATCTATCTGTCATCTACCTACCGACCTGTATACCCATTCATCCCTTATCTACTATCTATCCGTCTATCATCTCTGCCTATCATCTATTTCTCTATCATCTATTTTATTCATGGTGTATTTTTCAACTGAGTGATGCAGTTGAATCACCTTGCCATATGCTGAACATGAAACGCGAATTCCCCTTGAAGACTGCGATGTAGCCTAGAATTGCAGATGGGAAGGTTGAAGTCAGGAAACTCATTAAATTCAAGCGCAGGTTTCATTTACTCACTGAAGGGGAAAATTTGAATAACGTTTACTAATACCTTAGTTACTACAGTATCTGACTAGCATGAACAGTAATTATTCAAAAATCTAAGAATTATTTTGAGGTTTAACAGCTACTAAATAATCACTGTTTTTCCAGGCCAGACTTCAGGTCCCACAGAAGGCGGATGTGAAGGTCAGGAGATGGAGAGGGAGGAATGTGTGTGAAAATGATGGGAGGGGTCTGAGCTGCGGGGAGGCAAGGTTGGGGCGTCTTCCTTCACAGCCCCCCTTCTGTGAAAGCCCACAGTACAGAGATGTCCTTAGCAGTGCTCTGGGCCTTGGCCAGACACTAACTCCTGCATTTCTCTGATATTAATGAGCCATGAATCTCTTTTCGGAGAAGACTCTGAGGTGTGCAGAGAGAAAGCCTGGCAGTCAGGCAGTACCTGGCAGAGCCAGGGCCACCCCAGGCCCGGGAGCAGGGCCTGCACTCCTGCCCTACTCCGCAAAGGCTGGGCGGTCCTGAGGAGGGAAGCCACCTGCTCACCTCACTGGTCCCCTGCAGATCCAGACAAGGCCACAGCCACCTTCATCCTTGCCTCATTCTGAAGTTTGTCTTTCTTTTCTCTAGCACGCTGATGCCCTTTACTGCCTACTGAGCTGCCTACGATACCACACGAAGCCGTGTGTTTTCTCCCAGCGTTTTCAGTTTCCTGTGATATGCACAGTGAAGGAACTGTGTGAATGGTGTTTGTCCATGTCGTTCTGTATGCTTTCAACAATGATTTATGAGCATCTATCATGTGCCAACGCGGATTTAGGTGATGGAGACATGACAGAAGAGGGAACAGATGACATTTACCACCTTCTTGCAACTTGTAGTCTCATTGTGGGCAGAGAAGGTCTGCAAACAAATATGTGTGTGTGTGTAACTTAAGGTGATGTGGCATACTATACTATAGTAAATATCAAATGTCACATTAATACATCACTATATCTAATCTAATCTAAAGTATTATAGTGCCCGGTAGAAGGAAGTAGAGTGAATAAAATCAGAGCAACATGAGAGAGATATCCACGCTAAGTCCAGAGGCAAAGCCGGTAAGAGGTTTCTGACAATAATCTCCATGGAAAAACTGATACATGTTTGGGATAGATCTTTAGCAGTTCTAAGACACAGGCCTTGTACCAAATAGGGTACCCCAGAGAAATAAAACTTCTAGGAAATGCTTATAGGTATACATAGATATGGATATCAAGATAAACATAGATTTTTTTTTTCTCTTTCTCAAGACAGAGAGAAAGAGAGAGACTTACTTTTAAAAAAAAATTGGCTCATATAATTTGTAGGCCCTGGCAAGCCTAAATTCTGTAGGGCAGTTCAGCAAGGTGGAAACTCCGGTAGGGTTTCTATGTCACAGCCTTGAAGAAAAATTCCTTCCTCTCCTGGGAAAATTAGTTCTCCTTTTAACGCCTTCAACTGATTGGGTAAGACCCACCTACATCATAAGGGTAACCTCCTTTCCTTAAAGTCCATTGACTGGAGATGTTAACCAGTCTTCAAAATACCTTCTGGCCACATCTACACTAGTGTTTGATTAAATAACTCCTGACTGCAGCCCAACCGGGCTGACATAAAATTTAAACACTTAATTATCACAAACCCCTAACACAGACCCCAGCTACCCTGGGCTTTCCAATAAGCCAATATACATTAGTCCATCAAGATTGACAAGGATGGGGAACACATCCCGGTTCTCAGGCATGTGCTGCAGTGCAAGTCCATGGCCAGAGGGCACGTGGGCGGCCATTTGGAGCAAATCACCATTTTGTTCACAGAGTGAAAAAACAAAAAGGAATCAAAGTTTCCCGTGAGAGTGTAACTAGGGGAGCGTGTGGGCCTGCATCTAATCTACGATTCTATGTATTGACTAAAATCTCCAAAATTCAGTGAGCTCTATTGTTGCTAACCGTAATTCTAGAGCCATCGGGGGTTTCATCCTGATTTGCGGATTCACACAACCATGTTGGCCATTAGTATTATCGAATCATCTCTCTATCTCTCACCGCGACCTTGCATCTCTCATGAAAACACACAGAAACGGCAACATCCTGAGGACTTTATTCCAAAACAGCCTGCTGGTCCCAGGATAGGCCGGCCGGATGGTCAGTCCCATCCTTCCCTGGAGGGGTGACTATCTAAGGTGTCAAGTGGCAAGCATGTCACCTTGCAGATTTGGGTCTGTGAATCCCGCCAGCAGCATCGATAACTTAGGGGAATATGGGAAACTCTGTCCCTCCAGCCTGTGCGTGGAGTCTGTGGACTTCTGGATCAAATGTAATTTGGGCTCTAAAGGCCAATCTGGAAACAGAGTGGAGACAAATCAACAGTACTCGATGTAAATTTACACGTGAAGTGAGCCACACTGTTCACTGAATATTTGCCATTTACCAATCACGTGCAGAGCATGTGTTGCACCTGGAAGTGGGATCGTAGGCAAGGCCGCAAGGCCCCAGCTCTCTTGAAGATCACATCATAGCTGGGATAGAGACATGAAACTGTTGAACAAAAATTATTTAATTACAACCCTCATGTGTTGCCAGGAAGAAACCTGACCAGTCCGTGGACAGAGCTGCAAAGATAAAATACTTTAGGAAGTGAACATTGCGTTGGAGGGAGCAAGGAGAAAGGTGGGGGTGGGGGACTGTGCTCAGCATGAGGGCAGAGAGGGGTTTCTGCAGATAGACAGACAACCCAGCAACACCTCTGATGGCTGCATTTGTACGCATGCCACCCCAGGTTAAGACATGGCATTTTTCTTTTGTTCTAGGGGCTTTAGGTAAAGTGGATTCATATTCATTTAAGACATTGAAATTAGATGTGGGCAGATCAAAGCACAGTCAGGGAGGTTGGACTTGGGATATTTGTCAAGAGGACATCTGCTGAAACACTGAGGGAGCCTTTATCTTGAAGGGTGGGAAGGGTCATGGTGATCTAAATAGGAGGCAGGCGTTTCCCTGATAACACTTCCTGGTGGAGGGATGGAGACCTCTGTAAACTTGGGCTGCAAGGCACATCGCCTCTAACACCAGGCCACAGAGAGTCTCCTGAAGAGGGGACCAGTGGGAGAAGGCCACTGACATCACTCTGCATGGACCCGGGTCTCCTTGTCATGACATCATCCTAGGCAGAGAGGCCGGAGGACAAGACTATTTCACCCTGACTGCTTTGTCTATGTAAACGCCCAAAACAGACAGAAAGCAGGGTTGGTGCCATCTGATGCAAGTTTAAATTTCTGAGACTCCAGGGGAAAGAAGATTCAAGATACAGATTAGAGGGGCTGAAAACTTCTGGAGAAAGTTCAATTTCTTTCATGGACTTGAGCCCGTGGACCTAAGTGTGTCCCTGCTACACAGACCAAAACGTGCATGTTAGTGCTGGAGATCCCATAAGGGATGGGATACCTGAAGAGGAGCTTCAGCCGTGATGGAACTTTAGTCAGACCATACCATCCATCAAATGAAGGGAGTAGTTGGTCCCCAGAAATCATCCAAGCAGCTCTTTGAACTTGAACCTGTCTCCCTGGAGAGAAGAAAGATACCACCTGGACTCAGACTCATTTTCCCTCTAGTGATTCCCACCTCTTCCTTCTCTCTTCCCCATCTCTCTCCTGCTCCAAGAGTGACTGACCTGAGCTGTATCTGAGTTTCTTACCATGTCCTCACTCAAGGATGTGTTCGCAACGCCCTGTGCAGTTTTCTGCCTCTTTGGACTTAGAGCTGCTGCTGGTAACTTGTTGCAGGGAAACGGGAGTGAAGGTGACCTCCTCAAGGTTTAGTTGGGCATGTGACCCTCTTCTCAGCTTGCTTTTCAATGCACAGATTCTTGATTCTTCTAATGTAACATTAATAGCAATATGCTGCCTTTGACCTTCCAAGTAAACGTCACCAAAAACCAACCCTGTTTCCAATCGGCCACTGGTGAAGGCATTCACTTCCTGCTTTCTCCCCACAAGGCTTTGAGAGTCTGTGGGACCTGGCCTCCTGCTCCATGGTGGACACGCCCACCAGACCCTTGGTCTACCCTTGTTGGCAAACAGTGACCTTCAGGACTTATGCACAAACAGAGCTTTTCAGACACGGAAGCTGTCACTCGGGTCCATTCCTCCCTACCTGCTATTCAAATGAAGACATTGGTTTAGAGGAACACATTTTTATAATGCGAAGTAAATGTCAAAATGAAAAAAAAGTCATGAATAATAGAGGGGAAGCTTCAAAACCAGCATAAATCATTATTTTGGCAGGTAATTTTTTATATCTTTCTGTGGAATCTTTTTTCTATTGATAAATGTATCAGTATAAAATATAGACGATTTTGATGAAATGAATACATATGAATTTAAAACAAGGTACAATTATGGAACCACAACATTACACAAGCAATTCTGGGAGTAAGTTTGGCATCCCTTCTTTCGATTTATAGCAGTTTATTACTTTTGAAAAAAAATTACTTTAGGGCTTATATACTCTGAATATCTTAAGCTGGATGGTGATTTCATATGAACAAAAAAGAAACCAATTGCAGTGTTTTGATGCACAGACCTGATGTTTCTTGGCTTCGTGAATCAGCAACAAAAATGAGCATCTTCCTCTTGCATGGAGTGAAACACAAAACCCCACGGAGTAGGCCCATGGGGAGGTACCTGTCCATTTTCTTCTCATTCCCTTTCTTTCTAAAAATGCCTTCTCTTGGACTCCTGCCAGAGAAGAAATTTTGAAACCCCTTGACTTGAAAATCACAGCAACTATGTGTTCTGATTTTTATCATGCATGACTGTGCCCAGTGGTGTCTGCCTGTGAGCCCGTACATATGTGAGCATGGTAAGTGTGCACGTGCTGTGTGTGTGCAGGGGTCTGCTCATACGATCATGTGTATACACGTGTGATATATGTGCAGGGAAGTCCATGTGTGCATCAGCAGTGTGTGATGTGTGTGCATGGAACTCTGTGCATGTGCATGTGTGCAGGGGGTTGTGCGTGTGATCAACTATATATGCATGAGTAATATGTGTGCATGAAGGCAATATGTGCATGTGCCATGTGTGTACAGTGCATGAGATCAAGTGTATACACATGTGTGATGTGTGTGCATGGAAGCCCATGTGTGTATGTGAAGTGTGTATGCATGAGTTTGTGCATGGCATGTGATCATGTGATCATGTGTAGACATGTGTGATGTGGAAGCCCCTGTGTGCATGTGCAGTGTGTTTGTGTGAATTTGTGCATGTGCTTATGTGTAAACACATGTGTGATATATGTGAGTGGAAGCCCATCTGTGCATGTGCTGTGTGTGTGCAGGGGTTTGTGTATGTGATCCTGTGTAGACACGTGTGATGTGTGTGCACAGAAGCCCATGTGTGCATGTGCTGTGTGTGCTAGGGTTTGTGCATGTGCCCATGTATTTATACATGTGTGATGTGTGCATGTGAGCCTATGTTTCCCTGTTCATGGTCTGTGGACAAGAGTGTGTTCATGTGATCATGTGTACACACATGTGTGGTATGTGCACATGAGCACATGTGTGGCTTGTGCAAGTGCACACATGTGGATGGGTGTGCACAGGCATGTGTGCCCATACATGTACTCATGTACATGCCTGTGGTGTGGCTTTTGCAGTGTACACATGTGGATGTGTGTAAACAGGCATGTGTGTGCATATGTGTATCCATGTGCATGCCTGTGGTGTGGTTCATACAGTGCACACATGTGGATGGGTGTGCATAGGCATGTGTGTCCATATGTGTACCCATGTACATGCCTGTGGTGTGGCTTTTGCAGTGTACACATGTGAATGTGTGTACACAGGCATGTGTGTGCATACATATATCTGTGTGCATGCCTGTGGTGTGGTTTGTGCAGTGCACGCATGTGGATGGGTGTGCACAGGCATGTGTGTGCATACATGTGTCCGTATGCAGGTCTGTGGGGTGCATTCTTGTGCGTGTTTGTGTCCTGCCTCCACCATAGCTGTTCTCCACTACAGAGCTGTGCTTCTCCACAGAGCTCCCAGAGAAATCTTTTTAGAAAGCAAATTTGATCATATCAAGCCCCATTAGGACAGTTCCAGTCACCCCATCACTGCCAGCATGAAGTCCACACTGCCTGTCGCAGCAAACAGGCCCGTTCTGCATCCCCTGCTCTCTGAGCAGCAGCCACCATTCCTGACTGTAATACAATGAGAGCTGACTGACCTGGGGGCTGGCGTGTTTCAGCTCTTTGACCTCATGATGCCATGTGCTTTCTTAAATGTTACAGAAGCGCGGTGCTCCCCAAGGTCTGCATTCAGAGCCCAGCTGTGCTAAACGGCCTTGTTTCACCAGCTTTACCATATTGTCTCTCTCTGCACAGGCACAGCCCCTCTTCCAGAACCATCCTCCCACCGGCTGCTCCAGGCAAGGGTTATCCGGCCATGCTGGTGATGCCTCTTCCCCGTGTGGGCCCTGTACAGAGCCTGGCTCCTGCAGAGCGTGCATTACCCTGCATCAGACCCGATTCTATGACAGACTGGGTGGTAATCATGCATTAGTAACATGTTTTATTTACTGTGCTCCCAACTGACTCACGGTTGGCAATGAATAAATGATAATGGGGTGAATCACTACAGAATTAAATTTGAAGTACTAAATTGAAACCAAAGTATTCAGTGAGTACATCAAATACCAGGTAAGGGAGAGATCGATAGCACTGGAGCACCAAGCCCACCTTCTGAGCTGCTGGCCAGAACCAGCAAAGCTGCTGTCATCTCAGCGAGTGGCCCATTCTGGTTCTTTTTCCAGAAGCGGATCCATACAAACTGTGGCTCAGTTCATCTCAGTGAGTGGCCCATTCTGGTCATTTTTCCAGAAGCGGATCCATACAAACTGTGGCTCAGTTCATCTCAGCGAGTGGCCCATTCTGGTCCTTTTTCCAGAAGCGGATCCATACAAACTGTGGCTCAGTTCATCTCAGCGAGTGGCCCATTCTGGTCCTTTTCCCAGAAGCGGATCCATACAAACTGTGGCTCAGTTCATCTCAGTGAGTGGCCCATTCTGGTCTTTTTTCCAGAAGCAGATCCATACAAACTGTGGCTCAGTTCAGGGGTTCTGGGGAGTCTGATTCCTCCAGCCTCCGTTTTGCCATCTGCGCAATGTACATAATGACATCTCCAGGAGCCTAGGGCTGGTGTGAGCATTCAGCAGTTGGCAGCCTATGTTCCTGGAGCAGTGACTGGCACGGAATGAGCCCTCAAAAAGGGCTCTGACTTTAAGACCTCTCGGACCACGCCTGTGGGAGGAAGCTAAAAGGTAGCTCTGCAAAGGCACAAGGAGGTTAAAATGAAATACCAGGAATCAGAGCACCTGTATTGAGTCTCGGGAGGGATGGAGGTGGAGGGCAGTGCCGGGCACAGGACGTCCAGCAGCGGAACTCGGGAATCTCAGAGCTTCCATCCTCTTTTTATTTGTCTCCTTTAACTCTTGCGTACCTCGCTTGTGTATGAGGAGAATACAAGTCATTCCTGACTGATTTGAGATGGCATCATTAGACCTTATGAGCTTTTCACTATTATTTAAAATGTTTGGTATTTAGAGCTCAAAACTCTTTCTGTGTGTGTGGTAGATCTCGAGAACAGGAAACGGATGGTTAATTCAATTAAAGCCAAACACAACATGGGCCCCCAAACACTTTCCCCGGCTGCACCGCACTCACGGGCACTCTTAGAAGGCTGTGATGAGTTGACATAAATACATGGGCCCCAAAGTGGTGGGGGCTCCAGCTCCAGGGAAGGGAGAAAGGGCAAGACGTCTCCCTAGGATGATTTACAGTGCGAGGACCCGGGCTGCACTGCAGTAATAGATGGGGCCCCGTGGTGGAAAATGCCAAGCCCGAGACGGGCAGGTCACACAGCTCAAAGTCAGAACAATAGACGGCTAATTCATTTAACAGATTGGACACCCAGGGACCGCAAATGACATCTTAAAAGACCGAGAAATGCCCAGTGGGTCCAGTGGGAAAACTTGGGGCTGCAGCAGAAAGCAGCCTGCTCCTCGTGGCTCAGGAGGCTGATTTGCATTTGTGGAAAGACAGGCAGGAGCAAATTAGCTAATGGAAGAGGGGGAGGTAGAGCTGGTGGAATTCACTACAGTGTGAAAGATTCCTGATCAACAGTTTTTCATTGACTACCAATACACGGGTTGGCACCACCATAACTCTCCACGGTTTTCAGCAAAATTTCAGGTGACCCCCTACAATATAAGGCACATTAAAATGGACACAAAGCATTTTTCTTTCTTTCTTTCTTTTTCTTTTTCTTTGTCTTTCTGTCTTTCTTTTCTTTCCTTTCTTTTTTTCTGTGTCTTTCTCTGTTGCACAGGCTGGAATGAAATGGTACAATCTTGGCTCACTGAAATCTCTGCCTCCCGGGTTCAAGCGATTCTTCTGCCTCAGTAGCTGGGACTACACAAGTTTTGTGTTTTTAGGAGAGACAGGGTTTCAACACATCTGCCAGGCTGGTGTCGAACTCCTGACCTCATGATTCGCCTTCCTCAGCCTCCCAAAGTGCTGGGATTATAGGCATGAGCCACTGCTCCCAGCCCAAAATGTTTCTTTAGTTTTTTTTTTTTTTTGCCCACTCAGCCACTGTTGTCTAGTGTCTAGAGCCCCCACTGTCATGACTAAAACCAATAAACTCATGGGGTATTTAGTCACTAGGTACGACTTATTAGAAAGCTTGACATGTCGGGAAAGTTCAGATGTTAGCGAAGGTATTGATCCCCCCTCTCATCATTTCACATCTTAATTTTTCCTTGTTTTTAAATTTGCTGTCACCTATGTTTTTGAAAGCGATTTAACACGACTGCCACAAACATGATTCACTTAAGCAATATTTTACACACTAAACAATGGATTATTAATGTAGTATTTGGTAGTGTGTTATTTCATGACACCCTCTCCCATCAGGCTTTTCAGCCTCCACTCTCTGACCACAATGTTTTGTCCTCCAGCAGAGTCCACTAATTGTGCCATGGTTGAGTGGACTGCTTTGAAGATGCTCACTGTTTGGACCCAGTACCCTCTCTCCATCAGCCTCCTCCTCTCCTCATTTTCTACTTTACAACGTGGAGTCCAAGGTGCAGTTACAAAAGCAGGGTCTTTCTTGCAACTCTCCCTTTCTTCGTGGTCCTGTGGCTACCACAATCTTGACAGCACCCACTGCTCTGCTCTGCCGTGACATTTGTTCACCTGAGCATGGTGGAGTGCGGTGAGACAGGCTCTCACATGCCTAAGTAGGTTGCTGCCCTGAGAATCAATCTCAAGGGTCACCTGCACTTCCTTCCTTTCTGGTGTCCCGTCTCCTGCCACAGTTTCTAGATCATTTCCACCAGCAATCCAAGGTGCTCGAGTAGCTCACATATTAATCCACAAACAAATCAGCAAAGAGGTTTGGCGACTGCTTCTGTGCTTCTGTCCATGCCTGTCCTGAGAGCTCCTACCTTATTCCTCACTCCTTTCATGGAGACTTCAGCTCAGCCCCAGGTGGTGGGCTCTGTGGCCTCAATGTATCTGCGCTGTCAAAGTCTCCATGAGCATTCATGCTTACCAGCTCCAAAGAGTGAGATCCAGACTTCCCATTTCATTCAGGTTCATAGAGGTCCACCCTTTGTCACTCAGCCCTCCACATGGAGCCCCTCCAGTGCCTGGGTTTCCAAGACAACACCTGGATGCTGCAAGATCGAGCTCCTCCTCCCTTCCAGGAACTCTGAATCCCCAAGTGTCTCCCAGATCAGTCCCAACCACAGGAATCCTAGACAAATCGTCACTTTGACTCTCACAGGGCAAACCATCAACACTGAGGTGTTCACAGCACTTACTTCTTTAAAGGCTGTTATGAGATGTGCCTCAGATGACTCCAAGCTTTCAAATGAGATTTTGTTTCTCTGGGAAAAAGCCTTTTCCCACGTTTCCTTTAAAAAGTTGCCAAATCTGACTTAGAAAGACAGTCTTGATTAAGAAGATGTGTGTTAAACCACACTCTAAGTGGGAAGTACCATCTTTATCGAATTTAGCAGTTTCGAGGTAACTTTGTGCTCGAGAGAGCAGCCAAGATGACAAAAAAGGGAACTTCCTGACTTCAGGATTGACCCCACCCTGACATAAGAGCAGCTGTGAAATTGTATTGTCATTTTGAGGAAAGTGTTCTTTTCTAGATAATTGAGAAGCTTCCCCTGAGATGGAGTCTGGCTCTCTAGCCTAGGCTGGAGTGCAGTAGCGTGATATCAGCTCACTGCAACTTCTGCCTCCTAGGCTCGAGCAATGCCTCAGCCTCCTAAGTAGCTGAGATTACAGGTGAACACCACTATGCCTGGTTAATTTTTTGTATTTTTAATAGAGACAGGATTTCATTATGTTGGCCTTGTGATCTTGAACTCCTGACCTCAGGTGATCTGCCTGCCTCGGCCTCCCAAAGTTCTGGGATTATAGGAGTGAGCCACTGAGCCCGGCCCAAATGAAAAACATATCTTAAGTCATGCTAAACTTTTTCATAGCTGGATAAAACCTTCATCTTTGAAATCAGTCTCATTAAATTGTGGCAATAGTAGTTCTCAAGCTAAGGATGACTCTTAGTTTCAGGGGTACAGTGTTAGGGAACGTTGAGGGTCCATTGCCCCTTCCTGGCTACTCTGAGTCCTTGGGGAGGAGGGACCACTGTTCACACTTCCTCTACTCCACCAGGGCAGCCTAGAGCAGGGTTATGGCACCATGCCAGCTGAGGCCCCAAGAATGAGCACAATCTCTCATTTGGTCTTGAAGACTTCACCATTTACAGAGGAATGTCCCCTGATTTTTATTCACAATGTTAATGTTCTTTTTTCTTTTTTTTTTTAATGAAAAATTCAAAAAAATTTTTGATTGGAGTAGGCAAGCCCCCCTTTTTCTCTGAGGCTCCCAGAGACTCAGCTCTGATGCTTCCTTCAGACTAGGCTGTGAGCCCCTGATTCAAGTCAGCCCCTGATTCAGCATCACAGTGCTTATTCAAATCATTTAGATAATAAAAGATTCCTATTAGAGTAAGCAAGTGTGAGTATACATCTTAAATCTTAAGCAGTGAAAGCTAAGCTGATGGTTTATCAAGAATTCAGTAATATTTTTTAAAGATATTGTTTCTGTAGAACTCTGCTTGAAAATCACATTTTTAATGAGGATGAAGTTCAGTTTTATTTATATTGTTATGATTAAAATTGTGTCTCATTACTTTTTGAAAGGCAAGTGACTTCGATGTAGAAAGGTGGCATCTTCAAGCATCAGTGTGATTACCTTGGAGTCTTCAGGAGGAGACACTGGTGGGGTCTGACTCTTCTTTCTTTAGCCTCCCAGTGAGTCCTGGTTCCTACAGCCTTTTTAACAAAACTCTCCAGCCAGAGGGACTTTGAGGGCTTGTGAAGCACGACCGAGCCAGAGGGACTTTGAGGGCTTGTGAAGCACCGTGGGCAGAAGACCCCGCAGCAGCACAGGGGCCTTGCAGTGGAAGCTTCCAGCTGCTGGATTCTGAACAGAGGCATGACTGCCTAGCACATCCCCACCCTGGGAAACCCTTCATACAGGCAAAGACTGTCAAAATATGGCTGTTCACCACATCCACAGGAATTACACTGATGCTTGAAGCCGCCACGTTTCTATGTCAAAGTCACTTGTCTAGAAAAGTAATGAGACACAATATTAATCATAATAATATAAATAAAACTGAACTTCATCCTCATTAAAAATCCTCCAAGGAAAGGCGGCTCCCACAGGGCTGCCCGGCCGGGAGTGATCAGAAGAAACCGGGAAAATCCTGCCAGTACGTGAAAATGTAACTGAGCCACAACCGCATCTTCTTCCATTTTGAAACTCTAGAACCAGGCAGGAGGCGCGGTCTGCCGTCCTGGTGGCAATGCCTGGTCGCGCTGTCTCACGAATGCTCAGGTGTTATCTAGATATGACCTGATTAGAAGCCAGACGCCGGCACGGCACCAGCATTTTCTCAAGGTGCTGCTGGTGGAGCATGCAGATCTGTGCCAGGAAGGCAGTGCTTTCGGTGTATTTGTGTGATCTAAGATTACAACCTTGGAGACAATACAGCTCTCTTAATTTTTGTTAAAAATGCTAACTTGTTGAAATAGTAATCCGTGAATAATTCTTTGAGCAACTGCTTTTTCCTGCCCATTAAACTTGGCCCTGCCATCCATAGGAAGCATTATAAATTTTTTAAATTTCCTAGGAGTTGGACATTTTAATGAACTCCTCACAGCAGTGTCCTGTCACTGGCCAGTGTATCAGAGCAGGCGAGAGGAAATTTATCTCACTGGCACAATATGTAGCATTGCTTGTCACCAGGACCTGGACTCATTTAACCCTGCAGTTTCTCGAATTAACAGGGCTTGTCTTCAAACCTTGGGACATGGGGCGCTCTGTTCCGATATTATTGTATTGCCTGCCTCCCTGTCCTCCCTCGGGACGCACGTGATTTAATCCACCTGGAGCCTTGGTAACCAAGCTGTGCCCTCCTGACCTTTGTGATTGATGTTTCATATTTCATGCCGAGCGGGCGTTTCCCTGCTCACATGACACCCCTCTGCCTACTGGTCAACCTGAGCCCCCTCTTTTTTTTAAGGAGGAAGAATAAACCTTTGACAAGTGAACTCTTTGTCGTGGACACTCCAACACAGTCCGTTCCAGGGAGCAGTCATTCAATCTGTCAGGCCCTAAATGTGGATAGATCATTGGCTGATATTCAGACTGAGCGTTGGGACATTCATAATTTCACCCACAGATACAACTTTTCTATGGGAATACGACACACTTCTTTAGGTATTAAATCAGCCTTGGTGTAATAATTTGTCTGCCAATGCTGAGAATGAACAGAAATAAAATACTCAATCAGCGTCATGTAATCATGCCCTGAATTCCATGGGGGTGGGTACTTATCTCTCAAGGTGTACACTGCTTTATTTTTTTTTTTAATGGAACAAAAGCAAAGACTAGAAAGAGGCAAAGGAAATAAGAGAGAGAAGAAGAATTTACATACTGAGCATTAGTCTAGAAGGCAGCCTGGGGTCACGTGGCTGTTGCCTTGCTCTGCGGTCCTGTGTGTCTTATCAGATTCCACATCAAGCTCTCCTCCCCCCATCTGACACCGCACAATGCTGCTGATAAAATGGAAGCAAATTCCTTCTATTAGTGACTGACAGCAATTTGAGTGAAATGAAGTTGTACCATGATATTGTTATATATACAAGGTGCAAATAACCTAGTTTGAATAATCACAGGCTGTGTCCTTTTAAATGATTTTTCTCCCCATTTAAAGGAAAGCCTTTGATGTGATAATATTAATTCCCTCCGTGCTGGAAGGAAGAGGAAAAAAACCTCAGAGAAGCGGAAATTAAATGAGTAATGCAATGTCAGTCAATCTTTTAAGCCAAGGCCTTATTAACTGCTAATCATTTTGTCATTTTGTCGCTCAAAGTAATAAATTTGATAGGAAGGGACTGGAATGTCTTATGTTTACTTTTATTAGCTTTAAACAGAAACAGTTGTGGAGATATTACATTATCAGGATGTGTGGCATTTAAGTGGTTTCTGTTCAGCATGTCACCATTTTTCTCCCTTACCGATGTCTGATTGTCATAATTTTGAATCCTCTGGCTGCCTAAAACAAAAACCAAACAACAACAACAACAAAAACTAAATCAAAAAAATTCCATCCAGACCAGACTTGCCCAGAATTTTATCCCTGGAATTTTATCAGCGTGATGTACCAGACACTTGACGACACCCTGTGTGTCAGAGGTGGATGCTTTGGTCCTGATGGAGGCTGGGGACATGGGATCTGCTCTGAAGGCATGCTCCTAACATCAGTTTGAAAACCATTGACTTTGGACAATCTGAGGTTTGTCAGTGGCTTTACCTTTTTTTTTTCCTTTTTTTTTTTTTTTTTTGAGACGGAGTTTCGCTGTTGTTACCCAGGCTGGAGTGCAATGGTGCGATCTCGGCTCACCGCAACCTCCACCTCCTGGGTTCAGGCAATTCTCCTGCCTCAGCCTCCTGAGTAGCTGGGATTACAGGCACGCGCCACCATGCCCAGCTAATTTTTTGTATTTTTAGTAGAGATGGGGTTTCACCATGTTGACCAGGATGGTCTCGATCTCTTGACCTCGTGATCCACACGCCTCGGCCTCCCAAAGTGCTGGGATTACAGGCATGAGCCACCGCGCCCGGCCTGTCAGTGGCTTTTTCTGCGTGGAGGCCCATGACGGCTCGGCAGCTTTGTGGAAGGGATGTCAGATCGTTTTATCACATGAAGTTATCCAAGAGAACATCAGGTGCGCTTTCCTCCCGACAGGTGAGTGACAGGCAAGTTGCTGTGTCCACAGCCCCTCCGCACCCAGTGTGCTGATAACTGTGTGTAGGTCAATGTCCCCAGCTGATTCGTGCTGCTCGAGAACTTACATCTCTCTGTCATCCCAAACTGGAAATGAGATTGCTAAGGCTCTGTTGCTGCTGAGGTGGTTACAATAGGTCCATAACAAACCTGTGGGCCTTATCCATGGGCAAGTGGTCAGCTGGGCACCACCCTGGGAAAGGGGACCCCAGGGAGCCTGACGAAGGTCCAAAGTTGAGCTGGGGTCCATCCTGCTCTGGCCTGGAAGGGTGACCCTCAGGAAACAAAGAGCTGATTACAAACCTGCCCTCCGCCCACATGACAGTACGCCTGGAGCCATGTGTGCAGTGGATGTCTGTTCTTTTCTAGGGGAGGCAGCACTCACGACCCAGCTGGAGTTTTCTGAGTGGAAAAGCTATCACTGAGCACAGACATCCAGAGTCCGCCTGAGCCTCACCTGCAGCTGGTGGAGTTCATGAGCTGGGAAGGACGGTGCCCAGGCAGGCTGAGGTCTGCAGTGAGCAGCTCCATTCTCCCTGCTGCTTTTGTCCTGCAATCAGCCTCATCCTTGTCCCCACAAAACTAAAGGACTCTTTCTGCTTGCCAGACTGAGGCATTTTTCCATTGCTTATTGCACAATGAGGCTTCTATGGGAACTATTTCCTGAGGAAGTTCTAGTGGCTTTTGTGAAAGAAGCCAGTCTGGGTTTGATGTTTGAGTTGGCAAAATGTTACTAGTTTGTGATAAGAAGATGTGGGACATATTTGGAGATTTCTTTTTCTCCCTAGAGAGAGTTTATTCAAAGGAACAAAAGTGAGTTTTAAATCTTTATGTTCATAGTCTTTTTGGGGGAGAGTGACTTTTGCCGATAGTTTTAAATATCTTCAGCTTTCCTGGTCATTTTGTAATCATCCAATAAACGTGGGTGAATTTTCACTGGTGAAAAATTCTGAATGACTACTCATTAAGACAATACACAGAAAATATCTCACGAAATGCTAAATGAAGGGGAGTTGCCATGTGTCCCACTTTTTCCCCGCAGATGTGGAGAAGTCCCTCTCTCCGTCTTCCCCTTGGTTTCTTCAGTCACTTCTTTGATTATCTTGCGGATGCAGCTGTCCAGCTGTGACAGCAGGCACGGCATGGCCCTGAAGCCACCCTCCCTCCTGAAGTACAGACACTGCCTGCAGCGTTGCCTGGATGCCTCCCCATCCTCCTGGGGGTTTCTTGGAAGAAGAAACAGATTATCTGGGAGTAGAAGATTTTCCTCTTGGTGTTGCTGACTTGGTGGACAGAATGAGAGGGGAGAAACAGCACAGCCAGGGGTCCAGTTCCTACTGGGGCACAGCGATTCCCTGGCTCCTCTCCTGCCCTCTCCACTGTCATCTGCTCCCTGCCAGAGAAGTCCATGGCAGGCATCTGGCAAAGATGAACCAGGGGTCAAGCTTCAGAGACTGAAGACGGAATCCCCTTCACTTCTGCCCTCCGAGCCCTGGGGGTGCACCACTTCGCGTTCAGGCAGAGCCCACATAAACCTCACAAAGGTGGAAAAGAAGTGCAGAATTCTTTCACAAGATTCAAAACAAAATGAAACTCTGACCACCTGCTTGTGCCTGGCTGCGCAGCTCTAACCCTACCTGCGTGCTTCCTCGGATGGGGTGCGTCTATCTCGGCGAAAGCCTTTTTTTCTTCTTCTTGTTTTTTAGAGACAGAGTGTCACTGTGTCTCCGAGGCTGGAATGCGTGCAATGGTGCAATCTCAACTCACTGCAACCTCCACTTCTCAGGATTTAGCAATTCTGCATCAGCCTCCCAAGTAGCTGGGACTATGGGCACATGCCACCACGACTGGCTAATTTTTTTTTTTTTTTAGTAGAGATGGAGTTTTACCATGTTGTCCAGGCTGGTCTCAGACTCCTAAGCTCAGGCAATCTACCCACCTTGGCCTCCCAAAGTGCTGCACTCCAGGGAGTGAGCCCTTGAGGCCCAGTGGCTCAGGAACCTCTCTGTTCTCTGGCCCACTTCCCAACACTTCCTGGACACCCAAATCGTGTGGTACCCAGCATTCCACAGTCCAGCACCACTCACTTTCTTTCAAAAGGACCAGCTTTCCTTGCAGTGGGGCTAAAGTCACGTTTTTCTACCAATGTCTCACTCTGCCCCATTCTCAGCAATAGGCAGAAAATTCACTGGCATGAAAAACAACCTCACTGATCTCATTCATAGCATGTGATTCCACCATTTATTTACATAATAAAAGCATTGGAGACACACAAACCACAGACTCTCTTTTCAGTGGCTTAGAAAACATTCAAAGCATAGAAACACATTTTTAAATATCGATAGGCACAAATTATCTCCTAATTTATTTTTATAAATTGAAACGGAGGCAAAATGAAGCAAAAAACAACTACCACCCAATTTGCTGTTTTATGGGAGAGATTTTGCATACTCATGTGTGTGGTAGGCGTGTTTACGTGCAAACGTATGCCTCATCTGAGTTAACACTGTAAACTATAATGTAGTGTTTTGCAGATTTCGTTAAAACAATGATAAACCTACTGAATGCACAGTCCCTTTATAACAACTGTGGTGGGAGCCAGTTCCTGGTGCAGGATGTCTTCAGGGAGCTTGACTACCTCTTCTAACATCAGCGTTGGCTTCTGCACCTGAAATTGGGGTGACAATCTTCAGCAACCACCCCCACCTGGATTACAAAGAAAAAATCCGAAAGTGAAGGCCTAGACTGTTGCATTCATGCCAGGCAGTGCTTTTGCCTGCTGTCCATAGCGTGTGGCCACACCTTTGGCACACAGCTGGATCGAAGGAGGACGTTGTGCTGGCAACTACCAGGAGAGGCAGTTTTCAGGCTGTGGCTGCATGTCAGTGCTTTGCTGGAGCAGTGAATGCACGTGAGACCACCTCTGGTAACCGGGGACTGGAGAGGCCAGGTGGGCGTGTCCTTAGGGCATGTCTGTATCGCTGAGGGGTGTATGTGATATTTAAAGAATTCTCCTCCGGGCCAGGCATGGTGGCTCATGCCTGTAATCCTAGCACTTTGGGAGGCCAAGGCAGGTGGATTGCCTGAGCTCAGGAGTTTGAGACCAGCCTAGGCAACAGGATGAAATGCTATTTCTACTAAAATGCAAAAAATTAGCTGGGTGTGATGGTGTGTGCCTATAGTTCCACCTACTTGGAAAGCTAATGCAGAATTGCTAGAACCTGAGAGGTGGAGGATGCAGTGAGATCAGATTGCACCGCTGTACTCACTCCAGCCTGTGACAGAGCAGGACTCTGTGTCAAAAAAAAAAAAAAAATACTTCTCTGGTCCCTCAGAAAGGGTGACACTTTCCCAATAATGGACTTGCCTCCGTTTTTGAGGATCTTGACCAGAAAAGTCACCTTCTTATGAACAGAGGGATGAAGGTACTATTGCACAGAAGACCAGGAGAGCCTCCACTCTGTGGCTGCACCACGGCCTATCTCTGAATGCAGAGGAGACCAATGTACAACAATCTGTGACTGTCAAGAACCAGCCCCCTCACACCTTACATAGGTTTTCACATGGATGGTCATAGCATGAAGTCATCCTGTCCATACAGCCATGGAATCTATTTATTTGTTTCTTCGATGAATGAGCAATCAAGCTAGTTATACGGATTTGAATAACTAAATCTGATGCTGAGTCACTCTTGCATATAACTCTTTGTGTGTTAATTGATTGATTGATGGTCAGACTGTGGCAGCTGTCATCCTGGTAAGGTTTCCTGCTGTGCAATAGTGGAGATAGATCACAGATCCCCAGACTTGAACGTCCTTCTCACTGAAGACAAAATCATAGACAGATCATTCCAAGCAGGATAACATCAGGGCCAGGTTTTGGAAAACACACTCATTACTCCTTCCAGCAAAAATAATCACTAACAGGATAGATCCCCGCCATCACCCCATCTCTGAGAGAAAGTGCAGGTCGCATGCAATCCCAGCTGTCCACACACCCCACTGCTGCCTCACTCCATATGCACGCTCTTGTCTAGCACCTGCAGCCAGTCTCCTTAGCAGCACTTATATGACTCAAGTGGTCTAAAATAAATTATTATCCAATTAACCCATTCCAAATTATAGGAGATGTTTAATAAGAGAAATCATGAGAAAAAATATCATCCAATGTAAACACAAATTATATACACACCTTAATTATTGCAAGTTACAAAATGCATAAGGGAGATATATATTTTTCCTATGACAGCCATTCTTCATTTTCAAATTATTTGTGAAACAGCAGGAGCAATTTGCATTTATATAATACGTTTCTTATGAAGAGCTCCACGTGCTGTGGATGTCGTTATTCACATACAACCACACACACACACACACACACACACACACACACACACTCACACACACAAATTATAGCTATTAATATTGTTGTAATGTAAGAGAAAATAGATTTTCTTTATGGAACATGCTGATAGTGATTATTACCATCACTCACATTTTAAATGGTGGGGTTCTTGGGCCTTGAGAAATAAATTGATTTGCCTAAATCCACATTCTGTGTCCCTGGTACAACTGGAAATGAAAATAGGGCTTGGGTTTCACTGTAGGGAGTGTTACTTGCTTTCAACTCTGGAAATGTCCTAAGTTGAGGGAGTTCAGCTAATCAATCCGCACATACCAGCAGACAAGTTGCCTCCCAACAGTTGTGGATTTAAGAAAAATACCCACCTATCTCTGTTCACAGTCTGCTGGAATCTCTCAGGAATAGTAGCGCCCAGTTTCTTCCTTAAGGACTGAAACCCTAAGTGATTATTTATTTTTAAGGATGAATGAGCATTTATTTCTTCCACTAATTTTCACTCTTATGCAGTATTATCAATACTGAATGTTGAAAGCCACAGAAATACTGCTAATGTATCCAAGGCTGCCTCCTCTAGCTGACAATGTTTATCCATGAAACGTCATTTCCAAATCTGAAACCCAGCCATAAAGTTTAGGTGTTAATAGACAGCCATTGTCTTTTTTAAGCTGTTGAACCCCAAATACCACCTGCTCTTTGCCGCCTCCTCCCTGGGCAGTTGGGGTGCTGCCTGTGGGTCTATAGACCAGATACCAGCTCCACGGAGGCGCCTCAACAGAGGCGTCCGCTCGGGTGCACCTGCGTTCGTCACCAGCCCGTCCTGAGAATGTCCCACTCTGTCAGGGCATTTCATTAACTTTTACCTTTGTTGTGGGTAAAAGAGAAGGAGGCACTGTAACTGCACAGGGAGCGTTGAGATGTTGTGACCTTGAAGCTTCATGATACATTGGCATAATATTGCATAAGGAACTGTCATGGAGATGTAACATATTCATTGAACTCACACCCTGCCTCGCTTCTGAGCCTTACAGATTTAAGTGTATATATTCGTATTAGAACTTTGTTACTGGGGTAATCGAATGTCGTTTTGGGGAGAGTGCAATTCTCAGTAATGGAAAATGACGGTTTGATCAGGAGACTTCAGTTGACTGGACCATCTCAGACCCTCATTTTCAAACATCCAACCACTCCTTCCCGCTGACACACTTCAGATAAAAGGGGATTGGAGTGTGCATAAGGGGAAGTCTGCTGGCAGTGGCTTTAGATTGTGACTCTGAATTTTCACACATTTTTATATCATTTAACAGATTATAGCAGTGTATACATCTTTGCCGCATTGGGGGTGGTAAGCTTCTATATGACTTGGCTCTGAATCTCCACAGAGAGAAGCAGAGCCCTACAGAGTGTAGGAGATTCCTTAGTATATAATGCATGTAGGATATGTGTGTAAAAACTATATGTTTTTCCTTTAGAAAAGAGTTTTCTCAGTCGGGCACAGTGGCTTATGCCTGTAATTCGAGCACTTTGGGCAGTGAGGTAGGTGGTTCACTTGAGGTCAGGATTTTGAGACCAGACTGGCCAACATGGTGACACCCCACCTTTACCAGGATTGGTGGTGGGCGCCTGTAGTCCCAGCTACTCCGTGGCTGAGGCAGGAGAATCGTTTGAACCTGGGAGGAGGATGTTGCAGTGAGCCAAGACTGTGCCACTGCACTTCAGCCTGGACATAAGGTCTCAACAAAACAAAACAAAACCAAAGAGTTTTCTCCCTTCAGCACATCACACAGATGGAACCTAAATGAGGAGGTGCTCTGGTGTGTGCATGGATTTGCAAATAACCATCAGCCATGGTTTAGCCTCCAAGTCTCATTCGCAAGGTAAGCTGGTCACATAACACAGAGTGAGGAACACATGGACAAAATCCTCACAGGCTCTCCCATTTTGTTATAATAAAATAGCTTTATTAGCCAATCTTTGAATTAGCAGCAAAAGATGTAAAAGATTGCTGGGCTCCTCTCAACCTCAGAATCATTTTCTCATAACTTCTCAAGGAAGAAAACAGGGTAAAATATGACTTGAATGAAGGCTCATGCACTCATTCTGTCCTTACTGTTGGGACGGGTAATAGACCACTCCTTTTTAAGGTAATATTTTTGCCTTAAAGGCCACTAAGGCATGGTGGACTAACTTAGACATGATGTATTAAGTACTTAACTGCACGCAGTGGGTATCAGCCTCACATTGCTTAAACTAATCCTAAGTGTCTACTGCTCATCTCTCCCACGAGGTCAATAAGATTTAATTAATTACCGGGACCATATTCTCAGTAACATCTTCTAAGTGACTCTGACTTCGTTTCAGATTACTCTAAAAAGTTTTTTCTGAATCCTTGCTTTCGTTGGAGCGTTTCTAATTCCCCTGTCTGTAGCCTATTAATCCTATTGGTAATCATGGTGGCAGGTTTTCACATTCACGTGGTCTTGGAAGCCTCCATTCAGACCTGGACACCCAGCTCTCATGCCTGCACAGCTTCAGGTGACAGGGGCACTGGGATGGGGATTCTTGTGACATTATTAAAACCTGACTGGGTGTTGAACAATGAGAAGACATGGACACAGAAAGGGGAACATCACAAACTGGAGCCTTTTGGGGAATGGGGTCCTAGGGGAGGAATAGTAGGTAGTGGGGGGACAGGGGAGGGATAGTAGAGGGCGAGGGGATAGGGGAGGAATAGTAGGGGGTGGTGGGTGGGAAGGGAGAGCATTAGGAGAAATACCTAATGTAGAAGGTGGGATCATGGTGCAGCAAACCACCATGGCACGTGTATACCTATGTCACAAACCTGTATGTTCTGCACATGTACCCCAGAGCTTAAAGCATAATAAAAACAAATAACTAAAATCGGATATAAAAAAACCTCATATGGAAATAAGATAGTTGTCAGGGTGACCAGCCAAGCTGCACTGCGGAGTCCCCTTGAGTGTTTTAGGACAGTGCGTCTTCTCCACAAGAAAAGAGCAAAGAAGAGGAATAGTCCTAGCACCTTGGCACCTGAGTAGTTAAAAGTGGGCTGGTTAACATCAGAGGCTTCTTCTGGCCACAACAGGTTGCTGGAAAGGAGCAGGGTTTCAGACATGACAGCAAGCATATTTGAATATTGATCTTTGAAGGTCCATTAGCTCTCTGCTGAACACTGCAGACATCACAGATTGATGTCTCTTTAAACTGTGCCTGAGAGCCAGCCACTGGGGGAATCCTGCTATTGACTCGTGATGCTTGAGAAGTCTTGCCAAGGAAGAGAGAGGGCTTTCGGGCTGCATCACCCCTTCCACTTCCTTCTTCAATCTGTCCTTCCACCTCTCCTGTCCCTCCCAGTCACCTTCTGTCCCATTCCTCAGCCCTTCTCAAGTTTTTGTCCTGACAAATTATAAATGTTCTTTTCTGTAAGATGGGTGAATTACTCTCCCTTGATATTTGTGGATGTCGCTTGAAGCAGGCTCTTGTGTGAAGAGCAAAAGTTAACAAAGTGTCTTAATGCGATACTGTTTAGCTCATGAAGTAAAAGCACTATCACATAATAATAAAAACAACCTTACTTTTCCTTGAATTATATTGTTGATCTAATTTATCATCTGGCTATTTTGATAGGTTAGAAAGTTTAGAAGGTTATAGTTTAAGAAAGAAGGCACAGTTTTAGTCATTGACCAACATTTCAACAAGTAGGAAATAGGGAAAATGGTGCTAAGTTTATGGAAGACACTGCAGTTGTAGGAATGCGTTTCGAGGTCACCTGGTCACTTAAAGACTCTCTGTCTGTTTGAGAAGAAGCAGGAGGCAGTGCTGGAGGGACGAAGTTCCTGAGGAGGGGGTTGGGATTTGGGGCACTGCTCACCCTGTCCACAGGCACACCTGGTGCTCTGCCAATACGTTGGAAATATAATTTTTATCAACAGTTGTTTCTTTAAGAGCTTACAAATCTTTCCCATCGATTCATGCCATTGCCTTATAGACTGGACTGCTGTGCTGAGGAGGTCCACTTTGTTGAGTGAGCACATCTTGCTGCATGTTCCTGGCTGGCAAGGAACAGGCTTAGGAATGCCAGTGGGAGCAGCGTTCTGGGTACTTTGATGATAAATATATTGGAATCCTATAGTGGTCAGCATTCTCTGGAGTGACAGAACTAACAGGATACATGTGGAAGGGAGTCTGTTAGGGAGAATTAACTGCCAGGATCACAAGGTGAAGTCCCACATCGGGCACCTGCAAGGTGAGGAAGAAGGAAACCAGTCCAAGTCTCAAACCCTCAAAGGTAGAGAAGCTGACAGTGCAGCTTTCAGTCCGTGGATAAAGGCCCATGAGCCCCTGCAAAACCACGGTTGTCAGTCAAGAGTCCAAAAGCTGAAGAACTTGGAGTCTGATGTTTGAGGGCAGGAAGTACTTAGCACGGGAGAAAGATGGATCCAGAAGACTCAGCAAGTCTGACCACTCCATGTTCTTCTGCCTGCTTTATTCTAGTTACCCTGGCAGCTGATCAGATGGTACCAACCCAGACTGAGAGCTGGTCTGCCTCTCCCAGTCCACTGACTCAAGTGTTAATCTCCTTAGCAACACCCTCACAGACACACCCAGGAACAATATTTTGCGTCCTTCAATCCAATCAATACTAACTTTCACAAATTCTGAGGAAACAACCTAACATGTTAATTTTTAAATGGTGACTGGGGTCAACAATGAATAACAAACTTCTAAAACCCAATTTAGTATTTGCTAACGAGAGCAAGAATCTTAACACTGAAGCAGTTATAACCTTCAATGAGAAATGATGGCCCTTTCACTTGAGTGAGATATGGATAACGCATTGGGTTTTTTAAAAATTGACTAAGTATTTATCTCATATTATCACCTAGGTAAATTCAGTTAAACTGTAAAGATGTGTGTAAAAATTAAATCACACATGCAGAACAGTCATGGAGTAAAACAAGATCAAATCTGGAGGCATCGCATTATCCTACTTCTAACAATTTTACAAGACCATGGTCACCAAAACAGTATGATACTGGAATAAACATAGGCACACAGACCAATAGAACAGAATGGATAACCCAAAAACAAAGCTGAATACTAACAGCTACTGAGCTTCAACAAAGCCAAAGGATAAAAAAAATAAAGTGGGACAAGGACACCTTGTTCAACAGATGGTGCTGGGATAACTGGCAAGCCACGTGTGGGAGAATTAAACTGGACCCTCATCTCTCAGCTTATGCAAAAACCAAGTCAAGATGGATCAAAGACTTAAATCTAAGACCGGAAACCATACAAATTCTGAAGATAACATTGGAACAACCCTTTTAGACTTTGGCTTGGGCAAATACTTCATGACCAAAAACCCAAAAGCAAATGCCTCAATCCTTCTTTTGAGGCTCGTGGCTTCTTCTAATGTGAGGCTCCTGGGATCTGCCGCAGATTCCATTCAGTGGAATGTGAATAGGTAATGTGGCGAAGGATCACATTATGTCAAGATTTGAACCCAGCCAGTCCTTAAATTCCTATTTATAAAATGAACCATAATAATTTTCAACTTGTTTATATAGCACACTATGTATTTACTATTACAGGAAGAATTGGTGGAGTTTTAAGATGTCATCTAAATATTACCCAAACCAGTTTTTTTTTTTTTTGTAAAATCAATGTGCATGGATAGCATGAGTAAAAACCTAAAAGAGAGAGAAACACTTTGAAAATGACTTCATAACTCTGGTAAACTTGGCAGAATATACTTACGGTATTCTCAATGCATATAAAACTAAAGATTTCAGCTACAAGTTATGTGTGTCCAAACTCAAAAACAATTCGAACGCATACTGTTTTGTAATTGAGATATTAGAATAACCTTTTCTAGGCCCTTTACACCCACCAGATCTGAGTAAATCAGAGAATGGATGGCGAGAACGCTTAATAAGAAGCACCATTCGCTCGCCCCTCTCACAGCGCTGGAGTTCCAACAGGAACCCTGCATGATAATTGACATGAACGTGCACAGTTCCCTTCCATAGGAAAAACCTTATTCACATTTTTACCTGAGCTAACAGACTTAGAGACATTAAGGAACTCAGATCCTATGGTCTCCAGAACAAATTCATGGAATCTGTGCCTTGTGTCCTTGACTGCCTGGGACCACGGTTGGCCCTATGAAGTTTTATTCCATTTGTTCTTGAGGAAAGGTGAATTTGGGCTGACCTTACAATGAAAACATCACACAGTTACACACAGTGCTATGTGTGCTTGTTTAATTTTTTACACCATTTAAAACTTTTTCACAAAATTAAACTGCTTCTACAAAAACTGTTTATTTAGCCTCCAGCACATTTTAAGCATACCTTGATAAACTATGGACTATGTAAGAACAAATAAATTCTCATGCCATCTTCACCAGGAGAAGCAACGCAATATCGAAATGGTCATGGAATCACTAAATACAAGCAAAACAGAATCAAAGCATGGAAAATCAGATACAGTTCTCTCAGTACCTATTAAGTATTTTGAAAACTATTTGTGAGGCTATTATAAAACATTAAAATAGCATTAAATGCCACAAATGTCAGTTTTATTTGAAGATGTTAGCAGTAGATTAAAGCAATCATTCAACTTTATGACATTGATTCAGTATCCAATAGTGGCAACTTCAGTGAAAACAAAATCTGTTAAATATTTTAGAATTTTATAGGCAAAACAATTAGTTAATAAGAAAGTGCCCAGCTCTCCTGGCTTTCCTTAAACTTGACTGATGTAGCACTGGAAGTTTCATGTCTGAGCAAAGAGAGATAGGAACTCACCTTAGTTGACTGTGAGATATCTGAAAGACCAGTTAGATACTCTTGTAATAGAGAAAGAGAGAGAGAGAAAGTGTGTGTGTGTGTGTGTGTGTGTGTGTGTGTGTGTGTGTTGAGGCTGAATATCAGACACTCTTTGGAGAATGTTGTCTTTGCTCTAAACAGTGAAGAAAAATTGGACAAATAGACTAAGCTTGAGGAAAAAGGGAATCACGAACAAGGCATAAAGAAGAAACTGGCACATGTTAGGGGCGGGGCATGCCCAACTCATTTTAGGTTGCTGGAACAGCAAGGTGGGGCAGAATGCTGGTAGTGGAGGCGTCTCTATCCCTAGGCCTGAATTGACACAGTGGAGTATGGGTAGACATGTGTCTTCTAAGAGGCAGGACCTGAGGTATTTAGTGCCTTTTCAGGAGACTATCAGAGAGCATCAGGGTAAGTGTTCTTCATTGGATGGATGTCTTTAATCAAAATAGGAAACCAGGAAGAATAGCATGACTTTACAAGGAAGATCAGAAATTTCGCTTTACATGGATTGAGAATGAGAAGTTTTGTGTTCATCCAGGTAGAGATGTTTAGCAGACAGGCAATCAGGGAAGAAATTGAAGCCAGGGGAGTGCATTTGAGATAACTGCAGAGAATTAGATCAAGTGGTTAGATCATGTAGTCTAGAAAACACTCTAGGGAGAATAGGAGTCCTGGATCATTGAGGAAGACCTGTACTTAAGAGGCAAAAGGGAAACCACACAAGGACCTTGAGAGTAAGTAGCCAGACACACAGCAAAACTAAGTGGACCAACGTGACTTAAGTGCAGCTGGCAAAAAATAACTGCGGATCTGTTAATAGAGTGGACTCTGGAAATATGACAATTAATATTCAGTAACACATTTCTAAGTCCCAGCACGATGCTAGGTGAGGTGAAGCATTAAAACAGTTCCAATGTTCCCTCCACCTCAAGAGGACCACACTATGCTTCATTCATTCAGGAAACATCAAATAGCTTCCATCTTCAGAATGCATAATTAAATAAACATTGGAACCCTCTTTGCTTGGCACTGAGGGAACACACAGATGAGAAAGAAGTAATCCTTATTGTGTAAGAGTTTGTGATCTCTTTTAGTGAGGGGGGTGGTATGCCCCTTGCAAAGAGAAAGCTCTATGTACCAATGATGTTAGCAGAAAACATGAGTGCTTTGTATGGAGGCACTCAGTGGAGCAAATCACAGCAGCCCACAAGACAAGTGGTCATGAACAGCTCTTCCTGAAAGGGGCTTGACTGACAGATACAAAGAGGTTACCCTGGTCAAAAGTGGGGTGTGAAAATAGGAGGCTTTCTAGGCAGAAGAATTGTGAGAGCAGAAAAACTATGGAAGGAAGCTACAGACTGAGAGGAAGAGCACGTGTGGATACAGATTAGTGATGGGAAGGGACCAGAAACAGACAGCTGTCTCTTGCCAGGTGGCCTCAGTTTTGCTACTTAGAGAACAGCCATGTGATTGTTTGAACATATCAGCAGTGAGACAGAAGGAGACATAGACACCGAATACGTAAGGACACTATAAAAGCTGATCAGTTCTAAGTGGCCTGAGCTGGGCACTGCCGACGTGTGGGCAGAGCCGCCTTTTTGAGTGAAGGGCTACCCCAGCTTTGCTAGACAAACCACATGGACGAAATGAAATTCAGAGTGTGGTGTACAGTGAATATAGATGACACCAATGCCCAGAAGGCCCGTTCTCTGCTGGGTGATTACACTGGAGGAAAAATAATGCTTCCCCAAACATGGAGGTCAGCAAAGCTGAGTAGGGATAATAGATGGAAAAAGTGCAATTCAAGTTCCTAAGTCTTGAGTGAAGGTAAGGCCATTCAAAGAGCAAGTGAGCAACTGCGTGAGAATTGACCAGGTCCAGCCCGTGTATTTAAGACCCCTTTAAAGCAATGTTCTGACCTGGAAAATTACATTAACTATGGTGGATGGAGAGTAATTTGATTTAATTCCAGCTCACAACGTCACGCTTCTGAAGGAGGTTTCCCTTAGAAGGATGATTTTCAAACAGGATTCTGCACGTTTTCCCCAACTTTTTAGAGTCTAAAAAACAAAATAGCCCAAATAAATAATATAAGGAATTCTTGTGAAAGTCTCGCTGATGAGTACTGGATTTTTTGCTCAAACTTATTTAAAATTTCTAAGATGGTTTGATGATATACTGATACTTATTTACGATGCAAAATCAGTGACAAAATTTAATGATTCTTTATTTTCTGATTTCATTTGTCCCTTGGATATTAACTGATATACAAACTCCTTCTGAGAGTATGTATTATCAAAACAAAAGCAAATTGATAAAAATCCAAATTTAAGCCAAACAAATTATTGTTTAGTCTTTGCTAAACAGGGTTATCTGGGGTACGAGTTGCTATTTTATATATACCACACACCTGTCAAAGACAAGACTTTAACATTCCAAATTCCATTTAAGGAATTTATAGATGGGGACAACTCTGTCTCCTATTATACATAATTATGAGGTTATTTCTTTTATATGTCAGTGTCATTAGAACACATACCTTAAATGATTGAAAGAGATATTTATCTAATATACCGCAATGACTACGAAATCTGAAATCAAGCTTTTAAAGCTTTAAGATGAGAATAATCATAAATATTTAACTTTTTAGAATGTATCAAAACATTTTGAAATTTAAGATTTATGGAAAACTACCATGGGAAAGTCTGGTTGTTCTGTCTTAGCAAATGAAGATGTCTTTTCTTGAGATAAAAGCTTCAAATGGCTGGCAAATCAATTTCTTAAGGCTTTTTGGACTTCTAAGAGCTCTTACAAATAAACATTTTAGTAAGCTAACTTAAAATGAATTAAAAACACATGGTCAAATTGTCTTCAAAACACAAAGGACTTATTTTTAAAGGATAATATATTTAGCAAAATGCATTTTAAATCTGACAGACCCCTCTTCACACTGGAACGTGCATGAGACTTTGAAGCATTCAAACTGTAACTGGTTTCTTAGACTCAACATCCAAGACTTCATAAAACAAATTCATGAATTGGTGATGATCATGAGATAAAATCAGGCTCCTTTCTGGAAAAATGTGCCTCAGCACTTCTCATCTCAGGTGGTCTACAATGAGTGTTTATACATAATGCGTTTCTCAGAGAGACTTTTGGAGGAGAAAACATTAATGCCAGTAATTTTCATCCCACCTGTAATTTTTTAGAAAAATAATTTAATGGATGATGAAAAATGTCATCTTTAGAGATGAAATAATTTGTAACATTATCTGTCCAGGATAATTGCCAGCAATTCAATATTAGCCAAAACACTGGGAATCATGAGATTAGAAATAAGAAAAAAAAACCTCTAGGATTTAAAAACTTAATTTAGAAACAGATACCTATTTAGAGAAAAGACCAAAGCTCAAGACCCCAAGAAAGCCTTTTTGCTTATCTATATTTTGCCTTTCCCTCACGTCTGTTATTTACATCCCGTTTTCAGCTGTCATCAATAACGTGTACACATCCTAAGCCCCTACACCAACATCATTTAACTCCTCACTAGCTCAGAAAGAGAAAGAGAAAGGCTAGAATAGTTATGAATTTTTAATGAAATTACTGTAAAGCAAATTTCAATTATCACACCCAGCTCTAATGATCACTTAGCATATTCAGGTTTTATTGGCTTGCTCTCCCTCTCTCAAGCTTCTTAATTCTAATAATTTGACATAATGTGAAAGGTTTCATATGTCTTTATTAATGATATAGACTTAGTAATTTATTTTGTTCATAGACATGAATACATTTAGTATATTAACTCTGTTGGCAAACATGAAATTTATGTGTATTTTTTTTGAAAGTCCAAAACCACCTGTTTTCCCCATTGATCCCAGCAGAGGAGAAGGAGGACAAAAGGTCATGATGCAGTTAGATTTCTTCTCTACACAAGAAATAAGAAAAAATGTTCTAGGATAAATAACCACCATCTGCGAGCCAAAAATTATGGAAAATAAATAGTAGCTGACATGTGTAATGCACAGTGGTCACATTACAGAAAGCTTTCTCTCAGAGCTCAGTTTTTAAACAGTATATGTTTGTGTGCATGTGTGTGTGTGTGTGTGTGTGTGTGTGGTGTGTATTCACCATGAAACAGCCTACTACCTTAGATCTATTCCAAAAATTAGGATGCGTCTGCACATTTCAGTACTATGAGAATACAGGTGCGGATCTTAGCACAGTAGGGCATCCAGTTGTAATCACAAGGCACTGGGATTCGGTGAAGCCATGAGCCTAAGTGAGAAGAGGAGATGCTCATTTTCAACAGTTGTCTTTTAAATAGCATGCCTTTTCTGGGGTTTTTCTTTCGGGATTTGTTTTTGTTTTTGAAATTCCCACTCTCCTTTCCCACAAGTGAGTACTATTTAACATGAGTTAGACCCACTGTTTCGAGGTAAGAGGCTTCTTTCAGCAGCGTAGGTATTCGTTCCAGCTTCAGCAGTGTGATAGACGTAGGTCTGCAAAGCGCCTGGGCGGAGCGCGCGTCAGAAGCACAAGATACACCCATGCACATGAGTTTCTTGCTCTTTGCCTTCATTTTGCTCCATGACATGTGTTTGGCCTGAAATTCTGGATAACATTATTATTTTGAAAATAGCTGACTTCTGTAAGTACAATTTTTTCCCTAAAATATAATGTAAAATGTACATACAATTTGAATGGTTTCACCACTATTCAAAGATAATATAATAAAATGTAAGAAATTGATCCAGTTCTCTAGATGTTTAATCGGCATAACTGACAGCATTTAGATTATTAATTTAATCATTTTTAAAAAGAATCACGGTTTTAGAGATACAGGTTTACATGCCAAGTTCTCCAACAGAAAAGTCTGCTATTAAAAATTATAACATAGAAACCAAAGAATTGCTTGAAAAGAATAACAATATAAAAAATGATATGCTGATGGAAATACCTCAGTTTGACATTATATAATAAAAATAAAAATGTAGAGTGAGTAACTATTGTGCCTCGGGCTTCCGGCATTTGTTGAACAGAAGTGGTGAGAATGAGCAAAGTTGTTCTTTTTCTGATCTTAGAAAAAAAGCTTTCAATTTGCACTATAGGATGTGATGTTTGCTGTGGGTTAGTTATATATGATTGTGGTTATATATGGTTAGTTTTATATAGTTATTGTGTGGAAGAATATTTCTTCTGTATCTAATTGATTTTTGACATAGGTGTCAAGAACACACAAAAGGGAAAGGACAGTTTTTTAGATACATGGTACTGGAGAAACCGGATACTTACATACAGAAGAATAAAAATGAACCCTTAATTCATCTTTCATACAAGAATCAATTTAATATAAAGATTTTAATGTAAGACATAAAACTCTAAAATTACTAGAGAAAAACATAAGAAAAATGCTCCATGATGTTGATCTGGGCAGTGATTTCTTGAATATGAACCCCAGAAGCACAGACAACAAAAGCAAAAATAGACAAATGGGATTGCATCAAACTTGAAATCTTCTACTCAGCAAAAGAAACAATGAACAAAATGAAGAAGCAATCCACATATTGGGAGAAAACATTTGCATATCATATATTAGATGAGGGGCTAATGTTCAAAATATACAAGGAACTCAAACTACTCAATAATAAGAAAACAAATAACCCTACTTAAAATATGGGCAAATGACCTGAATACACATTTTTAAAAAGAAGGCATACAAATTGCCAACCGATATTTGAAAAACTGCTCAACATCTCTAATCATCAGAGAAATGTGAATCAAAACCACAATGTAATACTATCCCACATGGGATAAACTCGTTATTATAAAAAAGATGAAAGGTAGGTGTTAGTGAGAATGTGGAAAAAAAGGGATCACTTATACGGTGTTGGTGGTATTATAAATTAGTAAAACCATTTTGGAAAAACACTATGGAGTTTCTCAAAAAAGTAGAAATAAAAGCACCACGTGATCTACCACCTCTGGGTAGATCTCCAAAGGAACTGAAATCGGTATGTTGAAGAGATGTCTGCACTTTCATGTTCATTCCAAAAGTGTTATTTTATTTTTAATTGACAAATTATAATTACATATATTTACAGGGTAGAATGTCATGTGTCAATGCATGTGTACATTGCAGAATAATCAAATCAAGCTAATTAACATTTATCAACTGAAATATTTATCACTTTATTGTGTTGAAAACATTTAGATTCCTAATTCCTCTCTTTAGCTATGTGGAAGTATTTAGTATATTATTATTAACTACAGTCTCCATTCTGTGCAGTAGATCACCAGCATGTATTGCTCCTGCGTACCTAAACCTTTGCACCCTTTGACCAAAGTGTCTCCTTTCCATGTCTACCTCACCTCCCTGCTGCCCACCACCCATCACCAGTATTCACAATATGCAAACTATAACAACAGCTGAAGCGCCCATCAATGGATGAATAGATTTTTAAATGTGTAATCTAAAAAAGGAGAACTAGAAATACAGAGTAGAATGGTGGTTACCAAAGGCAGGAAATCTCGTGATGGGAGGTGGGCAGCAGGGAGGTGAGGTAGAAGTGGAAAGGAGACACTTTGGTCAAAGGGTGCAAAGTTTCGGGTACACAGGAGGAATACATTCTGGTGATCTATTGTACAGAATGGAGACTAGAGTTAGTAATAATGTGCCAAATACTTCCAAATAGCTAAAAGAGAGAAATTTAAATGTTTTCAACCCAATGCAATGATAAATAATTAATACATTAATTAGCTTCATTGGATTATTCTGCAATGTATGCTTGCATTGACCCATAACATTCTACCCTGCAAATATATGTAATTATAATTTGTCAATTAAAAATAAAATAGTACTTTAAAAATTCCTTAAAAAATATAGGGGAAAAGTTGGGATCAGCAAGTGACAGTACTCTGGACAGCTCAAGTGTCATAGTAACAGGAGATACTACACTATTCTTTACAATAACAGAAAATAAAACAAAAACAAAAGCAATCTGTAGGCATTCTTTAGCTTAATAGTTATGATATTAATAGGGTCTAAATCAGCAAAAAACATGAGTCTATAAAAAAAAGTCCTCAAAGAAGTAAATAGATCAAATTAATATTTATAAAAATAAACATAAAGGAATTAAACAATCATATTTAAAAAATTAAGCTAAACTAAAAGTTGTTTACAAAACAGAAGCCTAAAACTGAAAAACGTAGAAAGCAAAAATATAATGAGTAATAAATATATTAGCAAACACAGTAGCAATACTAATGCCAGAAAAAGTGAAATTCAAATTAAATAATGACTACACGATATAAAGATAATAGTTCATATTGATGAAAATGTAGTACACAACAATAACCAACTTCTCATCAAACTTTATTAGCAAATAATATTAAAAATGCAAAAAAAATTTGAATTAAAAGAAACTACTCTTCATGTATCAACTCTTTTATACTTCAAGAAATAGATAATATTATATCATATGTATACAGCTCTAAATAATGAAATGAATATGTGCATACACATATATGTATATATGTTGATTTAGGAATTACCTTTTCTGTTCCATTAACCTAAGTGTCTATCCTTATGAAAATAAGACTTGATGGCAGTAGTTTTATACTTAGACATAAAATCAAATAGTTTAAGTTATTCAATTATATTCATCAATTTTAATAATTTTGATTATTTTAGGGCTTGTTAATTTTTGTACACATTTTTCAAATCAGTCAAATAGCTACAGATATCTGCTGAGATTTTCATTGGGACTACATAAAAATGACTGCCAAATTGGAGGGAACATTGTCATTAAAAAATTGTTGAACCTTCTGATATAAGAAAATAATTTATCTCTCCACTTATTCATATCTTTAGTCTGAGTTATATTATTATTTTCCAATGTATAGATAGTCCTTACCCATCTTTTGTTAACTTTATGTTTAAAGCTCTTATAGCTTCATGCTACTATAAATTTTATAACTTTTTAAATTTCACTTTCTAATTGTTCATTGCTAGAACATAGGTAAACAAGTGACTTTTGTATGTTGAGCTTGCAGTCTATTATGTGGCTTAATTCACTCACTAATTCAATGTAACTTGTATATAAATATTTTAGGATGGTTTTTAATGTTCACAATCATTTATTCTATAAGTAAAGCAAGTTTTATTTCTCTTCAATTTGACTGATTTTGTTTCTTTTTCTTCTCCTATTGCATTGGCTCAGACATCTAATAGAATGTTGAATATAAAAATTGAAAATGGGTCTTCTTCCTTCTTTCATGAACTTTCAAAACATGTATCCAATATTTTATTTTTGTATTATGCCTGCTGCTACAATTTTGTACATTCCTTTTATTAGCTTAAGGATTTGTCTTCTATTTTCATCTTACAGTCTTTATCACATGTGAAATTTAAAATTTTCACAAGCCTTTTCTATATTTATTCTGATAGCAGTCCAATATGGTGAGTTACATTATTTTATTTTTAAATAGTAAGCTACATTCATGTTTCTGAGCTCCGTTCTACTGTACCAGTTCAGTTAATTGAAGATCATTTTGATTCTTTCAAAATTTGTAAGTAAACTGTTTTTGGTCTGGGGTTTTGGAATAGCTTATATTTTAAGATTAGTTTCATCCTGCTATTAACATATGAACCATCTTTGGCCTCTTTCAACAACATTGAAAGAGACCAAAATCTTTCTTTGGTCATGTTCAACAACGTCTTTCCAAGACGACCACTTATTATAATAAGGCTTTCTTATTTTTAAAAGTGTTCTTCTTACAGCTTCTCAGTAGTTCTTTCTTCAGTCTAGTGGATGTTTCTCCTTACTCATGTATAGATTAAAAATCATCAGTAGAGTCAATGAAACTTTTATGATGATAACAGTGCCTCTTCCTCTGCAAGCTGCCTTATTTATGTTGATCTAATCAGGATGTCCCCACCAATTCAGCTTACCTGAATCTCTCGCTCTGCATCTTAGTGACACCTCTTTCTTTAGCAATCCAAAAATAGCCTTAGATAGAAACCTGAGGAAATTGTAGGGTTCACATTAGATAATTCTCCCACACACAGTCAAAGTACTGTGCTGCGATTATCCAAAGTCTAAATATAAATAAATATATATATATATATAAGTATTCATACTGATAGAATATATATATTAGTATTCATACTAATGGAATATATATCTATATATTAGTATTCATACTAATATAATATATATATATATATATATATTTAGTTTTTATACTTTTATTCAGAAAGTTGGCAGTTAAGATGTCAGTTATTTCAACATGGTTGGAAGCAGAATACTCTAAACTGACTGACTATTATTATTGTTAAACTAACCTTGCATTCCAATGGAAAACTTCACATGGTTATGGTCTATTGTACTTTCATTTTGTGCTGATCAATTGAATAGAATATTTTTTTTAGGAGTATTGCATTTTTATGTATGCAAATTGATGAAGTTCAAATCATATGAACTTTCTTAAAATCTTTTTCTCAAATTCTGGAGTCAGGGTTAGGTGTTTCTTATATAACCAGGTGAGAAATGTAACCGCTTTTTCAATTCTGCAAAACAATTCTGTAGCATTTTTGTTATATTTTCCTCAAGTGGTTGATAGAATTCACTGTATAAGCCATCTGGACCTGCAGTTTTACTTAGGGGATATGTGTTTATGTAGTTAATTATACATATATATATGTATGTATACACACACACACACACACATATATATATACACACACACACACGTATATATACACACACACATATATACATACACACACACATATATATACACACACACACATATATATACACACACATATATACACACACACATATATACACACACACATATATACACACACACACATATATACACACACACATATATACACACACACATATACACACACACACATATATACACACACACACACATATATATACACACACACACATATATATACATACACTATTTAGATTATTTCTTCTGGAGCCGGTTTATGCTTCTAAGTTTTAAGCTTTATTGGCATAACTTATGTATTATATGGTTTTATTTTGAACAATGGTAGCAACTGTGGTATATCTCATTTCTAAAACTTTATTTTGTCACTTTTTCTCTCTATATATATGTTACATCTATCTCTATTTTTATCATTTTTCTTCTATCTGTCTTGCTAATGTTTATCATTTTAGTGATGATTAAAAAAACAATTTTGCCTTTGTTATTTTCTTTTCTATAAGTGGTGATCTATTTCAACAACTTTTAAAAAATATTTCTGTTTTATTCTTCATTGTTTAAATATAATTAATTCTTTAACAAGCTCTTTTATCTTTTGTAAAATAACCATAAACTTGTCTTTTTTTCTAACATAAGCATTTAGCATATAAAACTATGCACTGAACACTGTCAGAGCAGAAATTCCACACATTTTCATATATTTTATATTTATTATCATTTAGTTTGAAATATTTCTTAATGAGTCTCGCAATTTCTTTTACAACAAATGTGTTATTGGGAATATCCTAGATATTTTATTATTAATCATACTAATAGAATTCTACTGTAGCCAGAGAATGTGCAGAACAGTACATAAATCACGTGAAATGTATTGACGTGCATTTTATGGTTGAACATATAGTTTGTCTTGATGACAGTTCAAGTATAAGACAAAATGTTTATTTTGTCACTGTTGTGTATAGCGTTGTAAATTTGTCAGTGAAATGTAGTTAGTTGGGAGTATTGTTCAGTTTACCTGCACGCTTACTGATCCTCTGCTCAGAGTTCTATAAAATACTGAGAAAAGGGTATTAAATATCCAACAATGACTATGAATCTACCTACAGTTCTCTTTAGTTGTGTTGCTACTGCTGTATGTCCACAAAAGCTTACTATTATGTACATTTATAATTGTTAGGTCAGTCTAACAATTTGATGAATTTATTATTATAGAAGGTGATATTATCTCTTGTCCTCCAAGTTTTTCTAATGTTAAACATATTCACACTGACATTCTTAGGGATGTAGTTGCATTATGTATCAAATTACATCTCTCATAGACAGCAAACAATTGTGTTTTTTTGTTTTTATTTTTGAGATGGAGTTTTGCTCTTGTTACCCAGGCTGGAGTGCAATGGTGCGATCTCGGCTCACCACAACCTCCACCTCCTGGGTTCAGGCAATTCTCCTGCCTTAGCCTCCTGAGTAGCTGGGATTACAGGCACGCGCCACCATGCCCAGCTAATTTTTTGTATTTTTAGTAGAGAAGGGGTTTCACCATGTTGACCAGGATGGTCTCGATCTCTTGACCTTGTGATCCACCCGCCTTGGCCTCCCAAAGTGCTGGGATTACAGGCGTGAGCCACCGCGCCCAGCCCAGCAATTGTGTTCTTATATTTTTAGTCATGTTCAACAATCTCTGCCTTTTAGTTGTACATATTTTTTCTTTTATTATTAATAAAATAATTTTTACCATTGATTTTATGTTTACCATCTTACTATTGGCTTTCTGATATTCTTACTTGTTTTTCTCCTTCTTTCTGACTTCTTTTACATTATCACAATATTTATTATAATTCTCTTTTAATTTCTCTATTGAATATGTAGTTACAGATATTTATATTTTCTGTGATTTTTTTTCAAATTATTATATATATTGTTATTTATCTCTAATAGAGATACTGGGTACCAATTCAAATAAAATGTAATAAATTTACAAATGTAAAATATCTTTAATCCTATCTTTTATGCTTATGTTATGTCATTTATATGCACATTCATAAAAACACTATTATTTTTGTCTTAAAATTTGTATTCAAATATTTTTAAAGAGCAGTCTTTCATGTTCACCCACACAATTATTATTTTTTGTGCTCTCTTTCTTTCCCTAAAGATCTGTGTTTCCATCTGTTTTCATTTTATTTTGGCCTGAAGAATTTGCTTTAGCCATCTTTGAAGGACAGACCTACTGGTGACATAACTTCTCATCTATTGCTTATGTAAAAAAATTTTATTTTACCTCAATATAGGAATATTTTGACTCAATAAATGCTTATATAATCTTTTTTCTTTTCCTTCCAGAACTTTAAGGATTTATCTTATGATTTTAGTTTCATTTATTTTTGATGACAGGTCAGCTATCATGTGTTTATTGTTCCCCTGCAGACAATATGTCTTTTCTTTTTCCTGACTACTTTTTAAGTGCTTCAATTAATTATTTTTCTTTTTACATTGAAATTTGAATATTTTGTGTTTCTGTTTGTTTCACATTTTATTTATTATCCTTGTGGTTCATAGATTTTTTTGATTGTTTAGGTCGATATTTCCCACCAAACTTAGATAAATTTAATTTTTTTAATATATTTTTGTTTCAATATCTTTCTTCTCTTCCATTGCATGTATAATTACACATATTTTAGAAAAATTAATGCTTTTCACAAATCACTATGGCATTTATTTTTTTAATGTTTTTTCTCTCTGCTCTTCATCTTAGAAAATTTATGTGGGTTCTATATTCAAATTTATTACATCTTCTTATGCAGATTTCAATGTTTTGTTATGTTTTCAGTGACTAACGTTTAAGTACACTTTTTAATCTTCTAATAGCTTTATATTTGCTAAAAGTTACAAAGATTGTACAGGGAGTTCTCAGAGACCTCATCGCCAGTTTCTTCTGTTATTAACATCTCACATGGGTCTGGAATATTTATCCCGGTTAGTGAACGGATACTGATATATCACAAACTAACTTTGTGTAATCATATATTCTGAGCTGTTATCTTCTGTCCCGTGACATTTAGTTGTTGTGTCCCTCTAGTTGTGGTAATTTCTCAGTCTTTCATTACTTTTGATGACCTTAAACATTTTTAGAAGTATTGTTGTATTTCCATGTGACTGGCATTTACCTGTTTTCTCACGATTAGATGGAGTTGTGGATTTTAAGGAAAAAAATACAAAGGGAAATGGACATTCCGATCACATTATATCAAGGATGTAAACTACTATATGACTTAAAACTGCTAACATTAACACTGAATATCTTGCTGATGAAATGTTTCTTGAACTTTTTCCACTGTAAGTTTAGTCTTTGCCTTTGCTATGGTACTTTTTGGAAGGGCATCATTATGTGTCGCTTACACTTAGTGGTTGAGTAGTTATGCTGTTGTGCTTCATCTCCTTCAGAAAAAAATATCTATGCACGCTATTTGGAATTATTCTGCATATGATTATTTTATTATATCACATTTATTAGTTTATTTAGTCACATAATAGTTTTGATTTGTGGATATTCATTTTATACTTTAAATTATAATCCAATGCAATCTTTTTTGTTTTCTCAAGTTGTTCCGGTTTTAACCATGGGCTGTTTTCAGTTGGCTCTTTGTCCCTTTGACATATTTCTGTCAATGCTGACTTGTTTTCTTATCTCATTATTACTTTTGAACACTGCAAGATATATGATTATCAAAGTTTATCTTGTATACTTCTTGTTTATGTCCTAAAACCAGCTATTTTTCTAAATAGTTCTTTTTTTTTAATTTTCATTAAAAAATGGTTTCAGAAAGCAAAATTTGGGACTGGGCATAGTGGCTTATGCCTATAATCCCACCCAGCACTTTGGGAGGTTGAGGTGGAAGGATTGCTTAAGACCAGAAGTTTGAGACCAGCTTGGGCAACATAGTGGCATTTTGTTTCTCTTAAAAACATAACAGGGGCCGGGCGCGGTGGCTCACGCCTGTAATCCCAGCACTTTGGGAGGCCAAGGCGGGTGGATCACGAGGTCAAGAGATCAAGACCATCCCGGTCAACATGGTGAAACCCTGTCTCTACTAAAAATACAAAAAATGAGCTGGGCATGGTGGCACGTGCCTGTAATCCCAGCTATTCAGGAGGTTGAGGCAGGAGAACTGCCTGAACCCAGGAGGCGGAGGTTGTGGTCAGCCGAGATCGTGCCATTGCACTCCAGCCTGGGTAACAAGAGTGAAACTCCGTCTCAAAAAAAACAAAAAAAGGGACTAATTATCATAATTGGCAAAAGCTGGTAGCAGCCACAATGTCTTTCAATGAAATGAACAACCAATTTCAAGTGCATTCATTTAGTAAAATATTCAGTGGTAAAATAAGTAAGCCAATAAGCCACAGAAATCCATGAATAAATCTTAAATGCATTTTGCTAAGTGAAAAATGCCAACTAGCTAATTATATATATATATATATATATATATATATATATATATATATAATGCCAAGTCCCAAATCTTGCTTTCTGAAACCATTTATTAATGAAAAAAAAAAGTACCATTTAGAAAAATAGCTGCTTTTAGGACTCAGACAAGAAATACACAAAATAAACTTTGATCATCATATATCTTGCAGTGTTTGAAAGTAAGTACGTAAGAAAACAAAAGAGTTATTGATACGAGTATGTCAAAAGGACACAGAGCCAACTGAAAACAGCCCGTGATTAAAACTGAAACAATGTGAGAGACAAAAACGATTACATTGAATTACAATTTAAATAATAAAATAAATATCCACAAATAAAAACTATTATGCAACTAAATAAAGTATATATATAATTATATATATATGAGTTTATTAAGCATCAACTTAGACAGTCTTGAGGTCCCACGATAAGCTGTCTGAAAGCCTGAGGAGCAAGTTCTGTTCCTCCAGAGAACCCTGACTAATTTAGTAACCTAAACATATATATGTTATGTGTACAGATATATACAGATATACATATATATGTTATACATACACGTATGCATGTATATCTGTAATGTTTTACTTAATGAACGCACTTGAAATTGGTCATTCATTCCATTGAAAGACATTGTTACTGTTTCCAGATTTGGCCAATAATGACAATTAGTCCTAAGTTGGGTATTATATATATAACTATTACTAATTATAGATATAATTAGTCCTATAGAATTAATATATATATTATATATATTAAATATATATAATATATATAAATAACTTTATCAACGAGAGAACAGTGCTTATATGGAGTTCTTCTTTGCCCTTAGCTTGCAAAGCCCATTCACTTCCAAAGTTACTGAGCACCTTTCCACCTGCCTCTTCCAACTCTTTTGATGCTGGTTCATCATACCTGTGTAGTGCAGGTTGAATTTGATAACATTTTGCATTCCAATGTGGAAACTCTCAACCTCCTAATATTTTTTCTTTTTTTCTTTTTTCTTTTGAGACAGAGTCTTGTTCTGTCACCAGGCTCCAGGTTGGAGTGCAGTGGTGGGATCTTGGCTCACCGTAACCTATGCCTCCTGGATTCAAGGAGTTCTCCTGCCTCAGCCTTCTGATATTTTTAAAATTTAATCCATGAAGGTTGATTCTTTGTGCTGTGAAGGTCAGCAGGTTTTGACAAATGAACAATGTAATGTATGTACCATTGCAGTGCCATGCAGGATAAGTCCGCTGCCCTAAAATATCCCTCGGCTTTGTCTGTTGGTCTCCTGGAGCCCTTGTCAACCACTGACCACTGTGCTATCTCTAACAGCACTTATTCCCGAGTGTCATATACATGTGATCAGCCTTATCTAGTTGCATTTTTCACTTAGCAATATGCATTTATACATTAAATATTTACTCATGGATTCCTGTGGCTTGTTAGTTTGCTTGCTTTTACCAATGAGTGTTTTACTAAATGAATACACATGAAATTGTTCATTTGTTCCATTGATTTTTGTTTTTGCTTTTTTTTTTTTTTTTTTTTTTTGAGACGGAGTTTCGCTCTTGTTACCCAGGCTGCAGTGCAATGGCGCAATCTCGGCTCACCGCAACCTCCGCCTCCTGGATTCAGGCAATTCTCCTGCCTCAGCCTCCTGAGTAGCTGGGATTACAGGCACGCGCCACCATGCCCAGCTAATTTTTTGTAATTTTTAGTAGAGACGGGGTTTCACCATGTTGACCAGGATGGTCTCGATCTCTTGACCTCGTGATCCACCCGCCTCGGCCTCCCAAAGTGCTGGGATTACAGGCTTGAGCCACCGCGCCCGGCCCATTTGTTCCATTGAAAGACATTGTGACTGCTACCAGCTTTTGCCAATTTTGATAAAACTTCTCTAAACATTACTATGCTGTTTTTTGTGTTGGTATAAAATTCTAGCAGTGTACCTTGTTTTACCCACACTTTAAATATTTTACCTCATTTTTGCTTGCATGATTTCCTACGATAAATTTGCTGTAATTTCTGCTTTGGCTCCGCTATAGGTATGTTTGAATTTCTTGTTTCATATCAGCTTCTTTCAAGATTTTCTGTTTTTGTTTGTTTGTTTGCTTTCTGCAGGTGAATATGGTTTTGCTAGAGATTTTTTTGTGTGTGTGCATATGTGTGTTTGATACTTATACTGCTTAATGTTCCCTATGCTTTTTCCCCCCTTGGTTTTTATCACGTATTTGTGTCTGCGTGTGTGTGTGTTTGTGTGCGTGTGTGCATGTGTGTGCGTGTGTGTGCATGTGTGTGTGCGTGTCTGTATGTGTGTGTGCGTGTGTGTATGTGTGTGTGCATGTGTCTATGTGTGTGTGCGTGTGTGTGTGGGTGTGTGTGCATGTGCGTGTGTGTGTGTGTGTGAAAGCCAGACATACTGTATCAAGCATAAAGACAGGAAAATGGCCTTTAATGTGTGCTTATGTTAATCTGGCTAGAAGTTGGGTTTTTCACATATGCTAGAGGTGTAGGTGTCATCACACCTGCCTCCCCACTTGACTTTGGACTTGTCTAATGGAGGAAATCTGTCTTGCAGCTGTTTCCATGTAATTCATTCAATATGCTGGAGCTCTGTCATGGTGGTGATAAGGTGTAGAGGAGAACATATTCTATATTGTTCTAGTTCAGTCTCAACATATCACTGGCCTATGTCTTGAGGCTATGACTTTTTTTATTTTTTTATTTTTTGAGACGGAGTTTCGCTCTTGTTACCCAGGCTGGAGTGCAATGGTGCGATCTCGGCTCACCACAACCTCCGCCTCCTGGGTTCAAGCAATTCTCCTGCCTCAGCCTCCTGAGTAGCTGGGACTACAGGTGCACACCACCATGCCCAGCTAATTTTTTTGTATTTTTAGTAGAGACGGGGTTTCACCATGTTGGCCAGGATGGTCTCGATCTCTTGACCTGGTGATCCTCCCACCTCGGCCTCCCAAAGTGCTGGGATTATAGGCATGGGCCACCGCACCTGGCCGAGGCTGTGACTGTTATAGGTGTATAACTTCACCCAGCCTTGTCCTCCTACTGTTTCCCCAGGCTACGGTTTTCCAAAGCCATTTCCTTGAATCCTTGACCCTTAATAACTACATGTTTCCTTGGGTAAGACAGAAAGGCTGCATGGGGATAGAAGGGAAGCACTGTGCTTCCTTCCAATAGGATGAGTCTCTGGAATATTGTTTTTCCCTGGAATGTAGGGCCTTGCTATGGTGAAGGCTTTGATTACACTTCACTATGATTAATCTGCCCCTCTGCCACCCAGGGGATCTTTAATCAGCTCTTCACCATCAGGATCTGGTGAATTTCCTAGAAGTAAAGTGCATAAAAGTGTGGGCAACCCCCTAAGATTTCAGACTCTGAGAATTATTTTTTCTAAATCTGCCCGTGTTCATACTCCCATAATTCATCAATATTATTGTTTCCACCAGTTTTAGCATTTATGACTTCTGCTTTGGGTTATCAGATCTGAGGTTTGTCTTTCTGGATAAGCCTGTCATTTTAGACTTTAAGGTGTTATTTTAACCTGCAGCCTCAATTTTTTGATGGATCTAAGACTATTCACTTATTTTCAGTTTTTCTAATTATTCCTTGCACATATGGAAATAATGACTTCCAAGTCCTTTATCTGTAAGAGCTGAAACTGGAAGTCCTTCTAGTGACTTATATTTTTAAATTAAGATGTTTATTTTCAGCTCTAGAATTTCTATTTATTTCATAGCTTTTATTACCTATTAAGATTCCTGCCAGACATGGTGGCTCATGCCTGTAATCTCAGAGCTTTGGGAGGCCGAAGCAGGCAGATCACTTGAGGTCAGGAGTTCAAGACCAGCCTGGCTAACATGTTGAAACCCTGTCTCGTCTCCACTAAATATACAAAAATTAGCTGAGTGTGGTGGTGTCCACCTGTAGTCCCAGCTACTTGGGAGGCTGAGCCAGGAGAATCACTTGAACCCTGGAGGTGGAGGCTGGAGGCTGCAGTGAGCCCAGATGGTGCCACTGCACTTCAGTCTGGATGAGACTCCATTTAAAAAAAAAATCAAAAAAGCAGGGGAATTCCCTTAAGTCATTACATTTTTGAATATGCTCACAATTGCTTCTTTAAAATCCTCGTGTCCTAACATTCCAACATCTGGGCCATATTTTAGTTTGTTACTGTTAACTCCATTTTTCTTGATGATAAATATTTTTCTCCTTCACATGTCTAGTGATTTTTAATGTTCTTTTATGACAGACATTGTGCATGATATGTTGTAGGGAACAGGCACCTGGTGGTTTTCTGCTAATAAGCGTCAGTTTTGTTCTAGAAGGCATGACTTTAGTGGTGAATCATTCTTGTCAGGCTTGGCTGTATTTCCTTAAGGGTGGTTTTATTCAGTAGATAAGAGAAAGAGAGTCATACAATTATCCAGATGCATGACAAAGGGCTTTCAGTGATATTTCTGTAATGAGCATAAATACAGATTGTGTTAGTCTGTTTTCATACTCTAAAAAGTGTCCAAGAGTGGATAATTTAGAAAGGAAAGAGGTTTAACTGACTCACAGCTCAGCATGGCTGGGGAGGTCTCAGGAAACTTACAGTCATGGCAGAAGCCGAAGGGAAGCAAGGCACCTTCTTCACAAGGTGGCAGGAAGGAGAAGTGCTGAGCAAAGGGGGAATGGTCCCCCATAAGCCTATCAGATCTCACGAGAACTCACTCACTATCATGAGAACAGCGCGAGAGAAACCACCCTCATGACCCAAGTGCCTCCACCTGATCTCTCCCTTGACATAGGATTGCAATTCAATATGAGATTTGGGTGGGGACACAAAGCCTAACTATGTCAAAATATTAGCATTTTGCTATTGTATATTGAAATCATGCGAAAGTAGAAGAAAAAAACATTTTTCAAAAAAAAAAGTAGATATTAGATAAAATCTACTGGATCACTGCTACATTGCCGGTGGGAATGTAAAACAGCACAGCCGCTCTGGAAAGAGTTTGGCATCTCCTTAAAACAAGTATGCATGCAATCATTTCTGGAACGTATTCTGGAAAAACAAAAAGTCATGTTCATAACAAATGCGTACACAGATTGTATTCCCTATAGACAAAAACAGGGAAATAACTCAGATGACCATTCATAAGTAAAGGACTAAACAGCCCTGGGCCCACCCATGCCGTGGAATACTCCTCGGTAATAAGGATATCTGCAGCAACCATGAGGGTTAATTACGCAGATAATTATGCAGTTTATGCAGATAATTATGCTGAGGCAAAAGAGCCAACCCCAGAGAATGCAGGATTCTGTTCACTTAACATTCATGGAATGGCAATGTCATAGAAATGGAGAACACACTTGTGATAGCCAGGGGCTGAGCAGGGGGTGTGAGAAGAAGAGAATGGTGTGACTTTCAGCGCAGTGGTAATGGAAGTGCTCTGTGTTGTGATTAATGTCCCTGTGCTGTTTGTGGGATCGCACCGGGATCTTGCAAGGTCTTAGCATTGGGTGGAGAAGGGAAAATATCATATGATATTTCTCTGTTTGACTTACTGTAATTGCACATAAATCTGTTATTTCTAAATAAAAAGTTTAAAAACTAAATGGCCATGAAAATTATTTTTGCTTATCAAATTGATAAAATTAAGAAATACAGCACAATAGCCAGCTTTTGTGACTATGAGGAATGCACCGTCTTACTTGATACGACAGGACTGAATGGGAACATTGTGAGTAGCAGTCTGGGAATATGTATCATGAAGACTGTACTCTGGAATACTCCCGCAGAAAAATGACGTAGAAAAGTAACCAAAGGAGAACACTGACATTGAGGTTGGGGAATCTTAAAAGATATATAAAATCTCTAATTTTAGTCAGTATCTAAAATTAAAATGAAGGGCATAAATCTGCTTATATATCATTATAGGAATTTCAGTAAATAGAAACATGTATTCATGTGATATTTTACCAAAATTACTAACCTCAAGAAATTGTTATTTGTGTTAAATGAGATGTTGTGAGCAAAAAAAATAGTATATAAAATGCTTCAATTTCTCAATAAATGCCAACTTTTTGCTGTATAAAAAGTTAAAAAGGAAAGCATTAAGGTATCATAAACCAAATAGCAAAATTAAAGTTTCTTTCAAGACTTTTTAACAAAATGAGTCATTTTTAAATCAATTTAAAAATTAATTTTAAAGAAAAATTATAAACAGATATATGCTTTCCAGTGGAAATCTATTAACATAAAAGCAACAAAAATGTTTTTACTGTATTTGTTATAAAGTATATAGAGTTTCCAGCAAATTTCAGCCATTAAAAAATTTACAGATATTATTTAGAAACAAGGGTACCAAATTGTTCAAATAAAAAACATATTTTCTTCAACTTACAACATTGTGTAAATGAAAATATTTTTATCTAAAACAGTTGCTTGTGTTTTTCTATGTTTTGGGATAATTGAGAAGTTAATGCTGCCTGAATTATTTCATTGAATTTCTTACTGGGGTTATTACAAATTGAATTCATTATTGTTTTAAATGTTCTGAATTGCAGTTTCCTCATTTTTTTCTATTATTGAAAATAATACATAACAGGTTTGCAATTTCATCTTTGCTGTGCTCAGAGTTAAAATATTAGCATAAGCATTAGACTAGCTTATTAGAAAATATTTTAAAAATCATCATCAGCTTTTTTTGCTATTTAGCTCCTCTTTAGTTTCTTTACTTAATAGGAACTTTGAACTAAATAGCCTTATGTGAACAGACACTTTACGAAAGAAGACATACATGAGGCCAACAAACATATGAAAAAATGCTCATCATCACTGGTCATCAGAGAGATGCAAATCAAAACTACATTAAGATACCATCTCACACCAGTTAGAATGGCGATCATTAAAAAATCTAGAGACAACAGATGCTGGAGAGGATGTGGAGAAATAGGAACACTTTCACACTGCTGGTGGGAGAGTAAATTAGTTCAACCATTGTGGAAGACAGTGTGGCGATTCCTCAAGGCCTTAGAAATAGAAATTCCATTTGACACAGCAATCTCATTACTGGGTATATATCCAAAGGACTATAAATTGTTCTACTATAAGGACACATGCACACGAATGTTCATTGCAGCCCTGTTTACAATAGCAAAGACCTGGAATCAACCCAAATGCCCATCAATGATAGACCATCATAATACTCCATGGTGTATATGTGCCACATTTTCCCAGACTGGACTGGGAAAATGTGGCACATTTACACCATGGAATATTATGCAGCAATCAGAAATGATGAGTTTGTGTCCTTTGTAGGGACATGGATGAATCTGGAGAACATCATTCTCAGCAAACTGACACAAGAACAGAAAATGAAATACCGCATATTCTCACTCATAGGCGGGTGATGAACAATGAGAACACATGGACACAGGGAGGGGAGCACTACACACTGGGGTCTGTTGGGGGGAATAGGGGAGGGACAGTGGGAGGGGAGTTGGGGAGGGATAGCCTGGGGAGAAACGCCAGATGAGGGTGAAGGGGAGGAAGGCAGCACATCACACTGCCATGTGTGTACCTAAGCAACTATCTTGCATGTTCTGCACATGTACCCCAAAACCTAAAATGCAATAAATAAAGAGCCTTATAATGCAATTTGTGTTGCACATAAAATCTGACCTTTCAAAAGTTTTTAAAATTTCTAGACCACTAAAAGGAATTTATCAATTCTATGACTCTAGTTGTCTTAAGGTGTGGACAGTCGTCTGTGCCATGAAGTGCCAGTCTGTGCAGTGGGGCAAGGTCCATCAGTGAAAATGAAAATGTCTGAAGAAGACTTGCTAAGAAGGTGTGTGCCAGATTAACCCACACCTTCTAAGGTGTGCATGTTTTTGTGAGGACAATTTGTGGTGAGGACACGGGGCTCCTTGCTTGTCCTCTGAGCAAACCTGCTCGCATGCTGTTGAAAGTCTGCTCAGATTCAGAGATGGAAGTGGAGGATCGCTTTGCCCAGAGCATTTCAGATTATCTGAGGATCACATCAAACATTCTTCACTGGGGGAGATTTTGTTTCCTGTGGGAACACTTGGCAATGTCTGGAGCATTTTTTATTGTCATGGCTAAATGCAGGGGTGTCACTGGCATCCTAAGCAGAGGGATCCTGCTAGATATCACACAGTTCAGAGGCAGACCCCAAGGCAAGGAATCATCTGGTCCAATATTTCAGTAATGCTGAGGTATTATAATTCTACACAAGTGCAACCTTGCTAGGAAAATCCTTTTTTTTTTTTTTTAAATGGAGCCTTGTTCTGTCACAATCTTGGCTCACTGCAACCTCCCCCTCCAAGATTCAAGTGACTCCCCTGCTTAGCCTCCCAAGTAGCTGGGACTACAGGCATGCACCACCATGCCCAGCTAATTTTCTTTATTTTTACAAAAATACAGGTTTCACCCTGTTAGCTAGGCTGGTCTTGAACCCATGACCTCAGGTGATACACTGACCTTGGACTCCCAAAGTGCTGGGATTACAGGTGTGAGCCACCATGCCTGGCTTCATTTTTGTTTTTGACAAACAAATAAGCATTCAAATATTTTCCACACGGCTGGGTGCAGTGGCTCACACCTGAATCTTAGCACTTTGGGAAGCCAAGGTGGACAGATCGCTTGAGTTCAGGAGTTGGGGACAAGCCAGAGCAACATAGCAAAACCCCGTTTCTACAAAAACTACAAAAATTAGCTGAGTATGTTGGTGTATTCCTAAAGTCTCAGCTACGTGGGAGTCTGGGATAGGAAGGTCGATTGAGTCCAGGAAAGTCACTCGAGGCTGGAGTGAGCAGAGACTGTGCCACTGCACTCCAACCTGGGATGCTCACTGGGACTCATCTCGTACACCCAAAGTGTCACAGGGACCCTATCTCAGTTAAAAATGTATGCATATTTTCCCACAAAACCTCTGAATCAGTTATTCCAAGGAAGTCCAGCTCCAGAGAAAGTGCCAACAATTTCAATGATGTGTGTGTACACCAGTTTTCTTCAGTTCATCATGCACACACACAAACTATCATTAAAAATGGTAACCAATATTCATGGAGGCTTCACTCTGTATTGCCTGTTTTTCATGGCCATTCTATGAAAAGCAATAGTTCTTCCTTCTACTGATTATGAAACACTGGGGAGGCTCAACAGGTCCCCTACCCGCACTGCAACTGGCAATACCAGGCAGCGTTTCAACTGCAAGTGTTTTAATAACACACTGAGTGCCCTTCAAAACTACCCACTCCCTCCAGCACCTATAAAATGTAAATCTGCAGAAAATATGGGTAAAATAACAAGAAAACTTCAACAAAATGGACACCTTGGATTTTCTTATTAACTCAAGATTTGTTTTATTTCATGGTAGTTGATACGTGACTGAAGAGCTTGGCCTGCCTCCTGTCATTTACCAACATCGCTATTGTCTTATGTGCTCTTTCTTTTTCCCCTGAACCATAATGACTTTTCTTTGGGCTTGCAAACCTGGCAATTTTGTCCTGGTTTTGGTTCTATGTCAAGATAACGTTAAAGGCAATATGACATTTTTCAAAATTTCTTTGCATGGGTATTTCACTCTATTTCTTTCTGCAGCTCAACTAGCCTATTGTTCATTGAAGGCATGAGTCCTTCCTCACAGCATTGTTTTTTATGATTTTTGTACAAGCTCATCTTTGCTCAGCATTTTTTAAATCTAAGCTCTTTTGGGCCAGGCACAGTGGCTCACATCTGTAATCCCAGGCACAGTGGCTCACATCTGTAATTCCAGGCACAGTGGCTCACATCTGTAATCCTAGGCACAGTGGCTCACATCTGTAATCCCAGCACTTTGGAAGACCGAGACGCGTGAATCGCAAGTTCAGGAAATTGAGACCACCCTGGCTAACAAGGTGAAAACCGGTTTCTACTAAAAAAAATATGAAAAATTATCCCAGCCTGGTGGTGGGTGCCTGTAGCCCCAGCTACTTGGGGGCTGAGATAGGAGAATTGCTTGAACAGGGAGGTAGAGGTTGCAGCCCCAGCTACTTGGGGGCTGAGATAGGAGAATTGCTTGAACGGGGAGGTAGAAGTTGCAGTGAGCCAAGACTGTGCCATTGCACTCCAGCCTGGGTGACGGAGTGATACTACATCTCAAAAACAAAACAAAACAGAGCAAACAAACAAAAAGAAGCTCTTTTGGATGGATCTACCTTGTTGCTTTTTGTAAAATCCAGACGGGGAATAAGCATCCCCATCTTGATGCACATAGCACCATCCCTGAGTTTGTGACTCAAAGCGACAGGACCTGGATGAAGATCATGGTAGGTCGGAGGTGCATTGTCCAGGTTCTCCATGAGGCCTAACGTGGGTCCCTGGGCCACTTTAGGTAGAGGAAATTAGTCCCAGTGGGCCACTCCTCACCATTTCTGATACTGCCGTAGGTCTTCAAAGGTAATGCACCTACACTCACGTTATTGAAGGTGAAAGTCACCCTGGTTATGCTAAGCACAAGGAGACGTCGACATCAGGCATTGTTTTCACCACCCCAATAAACAACATAAACCCTTCTCCCTCAAAACTCAAAGTAGGCAGCTCTGAGCGTGGAGCTGGTCTCGTTCTCTCGAAGTCGTGACAGTGGCGATTCAGAGTTACGAAAGCGATGAGGACGTGGTGAAAGAGAACCCCACTATTGCCTGCCCCCAAGAATATCTACAAGAGACACATCCATTTCTTCGAGGGGGCAAAGAACTTCAGTGTCTACTTCCCCATCTGTTTTTATTTTAAATACTCTAGGAGGCATTTCTAATTTGAAATCCACCAATCCATCTGAATTTCTCAACCCTGAAGTTTCTGAAGTGGTACTCTTTCACTGGAAGATTTTCAGTGGGTAGATAAGGAAATAGAAAAAGAAAAGAAAGCAACACTATCATGATTGGAAAGAGGTTGGGGGTTCTTTAAAAAGAGTGAAGTGTGGGGAGGAAGGGGGCGAGGTTGGCTCTGAGGCTCTGTGGGTCTGGAATCCAGCCTGTGCTGGTCTGATTGAGACTGGCTCACAAATCCAGGGGCTGGTAATCTGATCATCTTCTTTCTGGTTTCCATGCTGTGTTTTCTTCAGAGCCCCTTCTCCTGGTTCCAGCCTGTGACAGTGTGATAAGACACAAGGAAATTTAGTCATCATGGCTGCAGTAAAGGAGCTCAGGGAACGGATTACGGTGTCCCATCACCCTCATATTAGCCACGGACAGGAGCACGCCGGTGATTACAGAACCCAACCCCGCCATGCTCTCCTCCCCCTTCTCCTGCTTGCTGATATTTCCTTCCTGTTTTATTTATATCTTTATTTCATACAAACAAATCCTTGAAAGATTAGCCCAGAAAGAGTCATCGTCACCATCGGCTCCTAAATCTCAGTGTGTGGCTCTCAGAAGAGGTGCGTCCAGACGTGGCTGTACTTCTCCCACTGTGGGCTGGACAGTGCCAGGGGTTCCAGCGGGGGCTCACCTGCTGCTCCATCTTTCTTAGGAAATGCGTGCAGTGCAGCTGAGCAAGCCAACAGGCGATATGGACAGGGTGGCGGGAACTGTGGTTCAGGGAAAACAGAATGCATCTTGGAGGCAAAGCAGACACGGCAGCTTCCTCTCTCTCTCCTAGATTCCTAGATGCTGCAGTGTTTTGTTTTTTTTTTCTTTTCTTTTCTTTTCCTTTTTTTTTTTTTTTTTTTTTTTTTTCAGATGAAATCTCTCTCTGTTGCTCAGGCTAGAGTGCAGTGGCGTGCTCTCTTTTCTAACCGCAGTCTGTGCATGCTGGCCCAGGCTGGCTCTGGGGTGAAAGCCGGACACTGCAGAGATGCTGCCAACCCTGGCTCCTCTAGGAAGCCGTTGCTCTGCACCTCTTCAACTGAAATGCTCACTCACAGAGCACTGTGTATAACCGCAGCAGTGAAAAACAAAGCAAAGATGGGAACTCACTAACCATCATTTTAAAACAAGTACATTTCTTTTTGGGCAATTTTTAAGTATGTGGGAAAGACTAACAATTTTTCTCTATAAAGAGGAAAAGTGATGTAATGTCCATGTGATAGATAGGGAGGGAAGATGATATACACGCTCATGGCTTTATTTCATGCCAACAGGATGCAGTGACTTTTAAACAGTTTCAAGTAGAGCCACAGATCTAAGACAAATAGCAAATGACAGTCTGAAGGATCCACTTTAAATGCATAGAAGGCAGCATTGTCTGAGGGTCTCAATTCATGGTCGTATACTAGAACAGCCGGACTCCAGGTCTGCTGGCCAGCAGATGTCCAGCCCTGGGCTCGATGTTGCATCTGTGGCAGTGACAGTGAGTCTCCCTCAGAATTCTTAGAAGGGTTTCATCAAGCCAGATCCTATGGCTAAAGCTCTGTTAATGTAGTCCATGCTCAGTCAGGCCAGTGTCACCATAGTGCCACCATGGCTGCAGTGAGGGTGCGGTGAGCACAAGAAGGCAAAGAACAGAGATCTGGCCCAAGTTCATTGGGGATCAGGATGGTAAAAGCTTTTCTTTTTTCTGTAAGATTTTTTATTTTGTCTCCCCTGTGATAACAATTCCTTCTTCTAAAATACTCTCTGAAGGACCTACCTGAGGCTGTCTTACAGTCAACTTTTTGTTCTTATTATTGCTCTCCATACTCCCGAACCCCTACTGTCCCTCCCCTCCCCTTCCTTCCACCCCACCTATCACAGTGAGTGTTGTTCCCTTCCCTGTGCCCGTGTTCTCATTGTTTCTCACCATCCTACGAGTGAAAACACGCAGTGTTTGGTTTTCTGTTCTTGTGTCAGTTTGCTGAGAATGATAGTTTCCAGATTCATCTATGTCCCTACAAATGACAGGAACTCATGCATAGTATTCCATGGTGTAGATGTGTCATATTTTCTTTGTCCTGTCTATCATTGATGGGCATTTGGGTTGGTTCCAGGTCTTTGCTATTATAAACAGCAAGACAATGAACATACGTGTGCATGTGTCTTTATAATAGAGCGATTTATAATCCTTTGGATATATACCCAGGAATGGGACTGCTGGGTCAAATAGAATTTCTATTTCTAGATCCTTGAGGAATCACCACACTCTTCTATAATGGACGATCTAATTTACACTCCCACCAGCAGTGTAAAAGTGTTCCTAGTTCTCCACATTTTCTCCAGCATCTGTTGTCTCTAGATTTTTTTAATGATCGCCATTCTAACTGGCGTGAGATGGTATCTCAATGTGGTTTTGATTTGCATTTCTCTAATGACCAGTGATGATGAGCATTTTTTCATGTTTGTTGGTCTCATAAATGTCTTCTTTTGAAAAGTGTTTGTTCAACTCCTTCGCCCACTTTTGAATGGGTTTGTTTGTTCTTTTTCTTGTACATCTGTTTTAGTTCTTTGTAGATGCTGGATATTAGCCCATTGTCAGATGGGTAGCTTACAAAATTTTTTCCCATTCTGTTGGTTGCCGATTCATTCTCATGATTGTTTCTTTTGCTGTGCAAAAGCTGTGGAGTTTAATTAGATCCCATTTGTCTATTTTGGCTTTTGTTGCCAATGCTTTTGGTGTTTTGGTCATGAAGTCCTTGCCTACTCCTATATCCTGAATGATTTTGCCTAGGTTTTCTTCTAGGGTTTTTATGGTGTTAGGTCTTATGTTTAAGTCTTTAATCCATCTGGAGTTAATTTTAGTGTAAGGTGTCAGGAAGGGGTCCAGTTTCTGCTTTCTGCACATGGCTAGCCAGTTTTCCCAACACCATTTATTAAACAGGGAATCCTTCCCCCATTGCTTAGTTTTTTCAGGTTTGTCAAAGATCATATGGTTGTAGATGTGTGGCATTGCTTTTGAGGCCTTTCCTTCTGAGGCAGAAAATGAAAGGGAGGTGGGGATGGAGCCATTGGACCAATTCCAAAACGGACTTGATGCAGGGCTGACTTTGACTTCTGCTTTCTCTCTCTCTCTTTCTTTCTCTGCTATATAAATGAGACAATTCACATATTTCTAGCCTTTCCAGGTAAAGGCACTCTGCTTGCCACACAGGCCTTCCTCTCCGTTGCAGTCACGACACCCATCTTTCACTGATGATTGAGCTCTACCATTATAAGGTTCTGTTGTACCCACTGATATGTAGGGCTCCAGGTCAGCCCATGACACGGCAGCCCTGTCTTACAGGTGAAAGCCACCATGCATTCTTTAAAGGGAGGGCCCCCCTCTGAGTTCTGTCAAGGAGTCTTCATCAGGTGACTTGGTGTTTGGTCTTGTGTGACAAGCCCGTTTACCATCCCTGCCACTCTGAGCCTTCTGACCCTTGCCTCAGTGCTCTGGCTGGGTACATTCAGCTTCTCAATTTCATTAACTGCAGCCCATATTTAAATCAAGTCTAGGAGCTAGCCAGGTAGTACCTTAAGATTCTTCTTGTGTTGTAGGAAGTAATTTGTGTCCCAAGTAGTGGGACTGCTCCCACGTCCGTAAACCCTTTTCCTATTCAGATTTAAATTCTGATCTCCCTAGTCCGATGCCCTGGAAGTCCATTCCCAGTGTGCGGTCCCAGGCCCTGCTCAGGCACCTCAGAAGAAATCTGCAGTTCTTTTGGATAGTGAGCTTTATCTTTCCAGGGCAGAAAAGAGAATATCCTGCTCCCTTGTGTGGTGACATGGATGTAGCCTTTCTTCTGCAGACCAGGGGTTGGCAGTGATCCTGGCTCCTGTGGTTTTGAGATTCCCTCGTCCAGACCCCTGTCAGGAAGCCCCATTCCAGGCAGCATTTTCCACTGTGAGATTTGGCCTTTAGTACACGGGTGTCACCGAGGATTGTGACACTGCCACGCCTTTCTGAAAGTCTATTTCTTGACATTTCACAACTTAGAATGTCCTCCAAACACTCCTACAGCACCCTGTTCTAGCCAGCCCCCTTTGCCAACCTGCTGGTTTCCTCCTCCACCATGCCATCATTTTCCATGGCAGGTCTAGCACTTCCACTCTGCCGATGTGGGTCGCTGCTTTCTCCCAAGAGCCAATTTAGCAATGCCTTGCCAGACTTTTAATTCCTGTGTGTTGAGTGACTCCCATGTGAGAAAGATCTAATAAACACTCATCTACCTTTATACTCCATCTTCTTTTATGGGGCCCTAAGGACACGGTCCCACACCTAGTTCCCAGCATCCTGATGCTACGTATTTTCCAAGAGCTGTAGCTTCCTTGCAGGCTAAGCAGTTCTCTGGGCAGAAGGCACTGACAACTCTTGTTATTGGTCTGGTGACTGGGAGGAGAGAAGAGTGTACATCTTAAAGCGGGTGCACAGGATTTTGTAGGGCAGTAGCCTCTGTATGTGTTACAAGCACTCAGCCTGTAAACATTTAATATTTGCATATTTAATAATATACACTATTAACTAGACTTTTGATAGTGAGTTCCCAGATACTTATTCAGCTACTTGGAACCAAATTATAGCTTCACCAGCACAGAGGTCAGGAACTGCGTCTCACTCATGAGGTGTGCTTGGATTTGCTTTACTGTGAACATTTTGAAATTCGTTTTTTTTTTTTTTAAGCAAGAGAGCCTGCATTTTCATTTGGTTCTCTTCAAGTTCTATCTGGTCTCGGGGAAAGGGATGGGTGCAATATCTAACTGACAGAGTTCGTGTCTCACATACCTCACAGACTGTCAGGTATCTACATGCACGACTCATCAGTCACAGGAAGCAGATGGGGCTAAAAATACAGAGTGGCAAATCCAGAGCCCACCTGAGATGGAGAAGTGGCGGATGAGAGGCTCTGCAGAGAGAGCCTGTGTAGGAAGACAGTGGAGGGCCCTGAGTGGAGCATGAAGGCCTGAGGGTGATGGGGGCTGGAAGGCCTCCAGGGGACTATGGCTGTGAGGGCAGGGACATCCCTGGAGAGTCTTGGGACCTGGAGAGAGGTAGGTGTGGAGTCATGAAATGTGAGCATTTCATAAAAAAAAAAAAAAAAAAAAAAAAAAAAAGGATGTGAGAAGACAGGAAATGAGGAAGTAGAATGCAATGTGACTGAAATCTGGAAGAAATGAGACGCTACCCTCAGCTAGAGCCCTCCCAGTTGACTGGTGTTGAGTGGTGGGCTCCGTGGAACTGAGGTAGGAGAAGCACTAATTCTGAATGCATTCGTCAGGCAGGGGACTCCAACAGAAAGAAGTGGCAAGGGAGAAATTAGTCATTAGGCAAAATCTGAGACAAGGAGATGTTTTTTGAAGAACTAAGGGAGCTTTAGTGTGCTGGGAGAAGAAGCCAGCCAGTATGTGTGGTTGCACATGTGTGTGTGTGTGGATGTGTGTGTGCATGTGTGTAAGTGCATGCATATTTTTGTGTGCACACGTGTGTGTGCATACATGTATATGCGTGCGTGTATGGGTGCATGTTTGTGCATGCGTGTATGTACATGCGCCAATTGTGTGTGCATGTGTGTGTATGTGTGTATGTGCATGAATGCATATGTGTATGTGTGCACACGTGCATGCATGTGTATGTATGCATGCATGTGTGCACACACGTGTGTATGTGTGCTGCGTGGGTGCATGTGTGTGTGTGTGTGTGTGTGTGTGTAAGATGCCGTCACATAGGTAAATATGACTTTTTACATCTTTAAGTTCTCCAAATTGGCCACCCTTTTCTGACCTGGACGTTTTAATTTTGAGAAAAACTCTTACATATCTAAAACATTTTTCCCTGCTGAGTTTCTAATTTTATAAACACTAGAAGCACATTTTTCCTTCCTTAAGGCAAAAACTCAAATGACAAAGCAAAACATAAGCCTTCCAAACCCAGTGAATGGCCAAATTTATCAATGTTCACTGAGTTTATGAAAAGTATTAAGTTGAACCTTAATTGGTGCGTTTTGTTTATTTTTCTTGGTTTATTTGCCTCTTTTTAAGAGAAATGTATCACAGAACAAAGAATTGTGTCTCCAAGGTTCTACATGGTTGAGTATATTTCTTGGAGAAAACTCTGGGCTGATCAAATCAAGAATTCACTCTATTTCGGGACGAGGTTGGAGGTCGTTTCCTGTTTATGTGTTTTGTTTGTTTTGTTTTTAAGTGACTGGAACATTTTTTTAAAAGCCCCAAACTTTCAAGCTGTCACACTAGGGATGTCAGGAAGAAGGGTAGTGAGCCATAAAAGAGCACCCTTTTCCTTTCAGTATCAGAAAGAAACGTGAAGTTACCCGGCGCTGATCTCTGGATTCAAGGTCATAGGCATGCTGGTAAGAGTAAGTGCCAAATAGACTCCGACGCAGCTCTCTATTAAGAAACCGTAGACAAGGAGAAATGCCTGAACTGAACGGTTTACAAATTAGAATAAACCACACAAATATTTCTGTTATCCAAGGACACTACACTTAGCCCTACACATTTTAATTTCATGTGACATAGACATATGTATACAGTGGATTCTGAGGTCTAATTTGAATTCTTGGCATAAAGCAGTGTCGTGATGAACTTTTATATCCCAGTGTTAAGGTTTCAGGAAAACATCTTTCTGCTTCTGGAGGAGTAAGATGTTTGGTCTTAGTCTGGTGAAATATTGATAAGGTTCTGATCTGTAATGATTTTCTGTCTTTGCTGATTCTCTCAGGCTGTAGTCAGTTCCCATTTCCCTGTGATTTGCACACATCCGAAGTCAGATGAAATTAGGCCAGAGCTATTTCACCGGTGCCCACAGTGACAGAGATGTCCCCAGATATAAGAATTTGCCATTACAAGGCTTCTTTATTTGGTCCACCATAAATATTTCATTCAGTTCTAAACGAGGCAGCTACTCAATTCACAATGATAATGTATATATGGTGGAATTGTGTGCAGTTCATTTAGAACACAATCATTTTTAAACTGTCTGTAAAATATACATTTTGTGTATTTGGAATAATAAATTTTAAAAGATGTATCTGTGCCTTCAAAAATTAAATGTTAGGGTAAACCATATGAAATCACCAATATTTGAGCATTTTTGACATTTGAAAGGCAATTTCATGTGGTTCAACCTAAATAATATTTCCTGTGATATGTGTATTCACATGAATCTTCAATTTAAAAGTGATTAGAAATAATTTGCAATAAATGTATAGGTTTTTGTTTGTTTTTTTCTTCTTAGATAGGGTCTCGCTCTGTCACGCAGACTGGAGTGCAGTGGCGCCATCTCAACTCACTGAACGTCACCCCTCCAAGGCTCTAGCTCCCACCTCAGCCTCCTGAGTAGCTGGGACCACAGATGTGCACCACCATGCCTGGCTATTGTTTTGTTTTTTTTTTAATTTTTAAAATTATTTTTGTATTTTTAATGGTGATGGGGTCTCACTGTCTTCCAAGCTGGTCTTGAACCTCTGAGCTTAAGGAATCCATCTGCCTCGGCCTCCCAAAGTGTCGAGATTACAGGCATGAGCCACCGCACCTGAATTTAGTTTTAATGAAACAAATGATGATACATAGCTTATTAGGAGCGCTTTGAGCTTTTGTTTGTTTTCACGCAACTGTATGCATTTGATGTTAAAAGTGTCTTGTGTAACAGGAAGAGACCTCAAGAGTAGAGGGATGCAGCCAAAAGCCTTATCTGTCCAATCTTAGACTCCATGACCGGGAGTTACGTGAGCACCAAGTTCAAATTAGGTTGAATATCTGACTGAGGTAACTTTATTACATTAAAGATAAATTGTCCACCTGTACGAAGTCTTTGATTGTTTAGTGACTTGTTTTGGAAACAAACATGGTAATGCAAATATCTGTGCTTGTAATAGTTACAACCAAACGCTTTTAAAAAAGTTTTACTTATTTCTTATTTTACTTTAAGTTCTGGGGTACATGTGCAGAAATGTTCAGGTTTGTTAGATAGGTGCGCATGTGCCGTGGTGGTTGATAGGTGCAGCAAAAGTTTTTAAACACAAAATAGGATGTGTGGCAAACAATGAGGCAAGTATTCATTTACAAATGCTATCCTTCTCCCCATGTCACACCTGGAAACACCATGACACATCAAAGGAAACACACTCTCCAAAGACAAATGGCCCCTTAGTGCACTGTCAGCAATCTTTGAGAGGTGAGTGTGTGAGTGTGTGTGTGTGTGCACACGTGCATGCGTTCTAAATATATAAAATGTATATGCAATTCCAGGTATTTCAAAATAGTGTTTATTTTGCTAAAATGTGTATAGAAGGTTCCAACTTGTATCACATTTGTAAGACTCCAAGGTCTCCTAATATTTGGAAATGTCTCATAGCCTGAAGAAAAGAAATGCTCTTAAGAATAGGGAATAGAAGGAAGGGGCTTGAAAATAATATTCTTGTCCATAGTCTTGTCTGTCTACGTGAGCTGCTGCAACAGAATACCGTAGACTGGGTAACATGAGCACCATTGGTATATTCCTCACAGTTCTGGGGGCTGGGACATCCAAGATGAAGTCACAGACAGATTCCAATTCCTGGTTCACTGTGTCCTCACATGGTGCAAGGGGCAAGAGAGCTCTGTGGGTCTCTCTTCTAACGGCACTAACCCCATTCCTGAGGGTCCCACCCTCATTACCTAATCTCCTACCAAATGCCCACCTCCTTATACCATCACATTGGGGGTGAGGACTTCAGCAAATGAATTTTAAGATGACAGAGACATAAAGTCTAGAGCAAGTCTTATGCGTAAAAAGGAGGTATGAGAACAAGGAAAGCCAATGTGATGTCTGCTTGAGTTCTTCCTGTGCTTCCCAAATCATGGAATAAGGTCAAGCCATAGTCAGGGATCAGCCCCTTCAGGAACATTCCTGACTTTCAAGCTCCAGATATTATTATTCAAATCCTGCTGCAAACACTTGCCAGTGGGGAGACCTGACCACACCCTAAGTGGCTCCAAGTCCCTCGTGCAAGTGCAATGATGTATGGAGATGAACATACTCTATTGCAATGCACAACAGATGGGTCTTGGTTCAGCAATGGAGAGTAAGAGACATGAATCCATGTGAGTAGAACAAACCCAGTGGGCGAGGGGATCTGGTTACCTGGCACTCCAGGAAGGGGCAAGTGAAGGGGGGAATACCCCAGCTGGTCAGCACATCAACAGGTCCTATGATGGTTAATACCGAGTGTCACCTTGTTTGGATTCGAGTATGCAGAGTGTTGATCCTGGGCGTGTCTGTGAGGGTGTTGCCAAAAAAGATGAACATTTGGGTCCGTGGGCTGGCAGAGGCAGACCCACCCTTCTTCTGGTGGGCATCATCTAATCAGCTGCCATGGAATACAAAGCAGGCAGGAAAACATGAGAAGGTAAAGCTGGCCTAGCCTCCCAATCCACATCTTGGTCCCGTTCTGCACACTTCTTGAGCTCAAACGTCAGACTCCAGCTTCTTCAGTGCTGAGACTCGGGCTGGCTCTCCTTGCTCCTCAGGCTTGCAGACGGCGTAATGTGGGACCTTGTGATTGAGTGACTTATTACTTAAACTCTCCTTTCTATGTGTGTATCCTGTTAGTTCTGTTCCTCTAGGGAACCCTGACTAATACAAGTCCCAGCCGTGTCTTCCCACCAGGAAAGTCGAGCATCTCAGTTTTATTTTAACAAGCAACTGCAATTACCCTTTGTCTTTTTGAGAGTTTTGTCCTCCTCTTAGGTGAAAGCCGTTAACTGTTGTATTTGCATTGACTACAACTCTGGCATAACATTACAGAGGAAATGTGTCTCTGCTCTTGCGTCAGGTAGACAGGTGGGCTTCAGAAGATGCAAGGCCTGGCCATTGTGATTACTTAATTACATTCCTTTTGTGTCCTTCACCCTGAACAAGAGTCCCGAGTCAGCACTCCCAGGCGGAATTCGGGAAGGATCCAAGTGTGAGTGCCGGAACCTGGAAACCGTCCTGGTCCGTGCAATGACCTTGAGGTTGGAGTTTGTCCTTTCCTTCTGCCTCAATGTGCGTTTTGTATCATCGTTGTTGTGGCTTGGTTGTGTGTGTTTCTCAAGAAGAGAACCCATTCCCCAGAGCCACAGCTGATGTTGACACTGGTAGCTTCCCTCTCCTCTTTTCTGTCTTGTATTTATATCCTGGAGCTCTCCTCCCAGCATAGAATCATGTTGCAGGCACCTCCTCAACAGGCAGCACCTTCCCAGGTGAGAAGAGCAAGGCCACTTTTCCTAAAGGGAGAGACTAACTGCTCTACTGCAGAGTTGAGGAGGATGCAGCCTCAGCCAAGGCTGTGACCAGGCTGAAGGAGCTTCTCCTGTAGTTTTGGCCAATTCAGCTGAATCAGAGAAACACACGAACTCTGTCAGGAGTTGAGTCAGTCAAAGTTCTAAACCTTTCAGAACCATCTTGGAAATGGAGTAGAGCTCACAACTAGTATTTCATTCTAGCAAGGACATCTGGAGAATCACTCTCCATGGGTGGGAGAAACTTCTGCAGGGAATAGATGTTTGGATTTTTAAAACACACATTTATTTTCTAAATTATTATTCTATTCTACCTAATTTAAGGTAACTAGCCTTTAAATTGTTCTTGTTTTTCAGATTGCAGTCATGTAGTTTTATTTTGCTTAATTTTTCTTTTTAATTAATTTTTTATTATGTATTTTGTCTTGATATCATTTTATTCGTGTTGTTGTATATTTGAAAATGTCATATATGTTACACTGTGACATCTGCAGCATATGCAAACAGGCGCTTCCGCCTGCATTGCGGGCCCCTTGAAAACAGGTATTCTGCTTGATTTGAAACTCTAACCCATTAGCAGAGCCCAGTCTTTAATGTGTGTAAGGTGAACTGATTTGAATCTCAGCTGTGTAAAGTATAATATCATAACAATTTTGCCAATGTGACCGACAAAGCTATTAATCACAGGGTCATCTAACAGAGGTGACAGGATTTCAGAGATTCTTCTTCTGGAAGATGTGAAGGGCCAGTCCTTTCTTTTTTATTATTTGTCTTTGTTTTTTCTTTTGTCCTAAACTCACATGATGTGAAAGCCAATAGAATGATAAGAAACTGAGAGCTGGATACCGCCCCCCCGCCCGCACACACACACACAAAAGCCTCCCTGCCGTTTCAGCCATCAGGAGGGTCAGGGAGCCCAGTTTCTACGTAGGGCCCAGGCACTGCTGTAATTGCTCCTCTGTGTCTGGCACTTACTTGCTGCGTTTCTCATTGCCATTTTATAAGGGCATGCCTAAGCCCCATCAATATTCAAGTTAGCACCCTAAAATGAAACTATAAATTTCAATTTGGAGAAAATAAGCCCTCATTTGGGTTCATAAGTTTTAAATAACACATGACCATTGGCTACAGCAAGTTTGCATTTCTAATGCTATATTATGCATTTGACAATAGACGTTCCACTCTGCTCGAGAGAGGAGAGCAAGTGCATGTGAAATGTAAGCCTGCTTAAAATGTTGGAATTTATTAGAGCTGTCACTCAGCACTGACAAGAGAGCAAAATTATTTCTGAAGTTATTGGATACATCTGTGTAGGCCCCACTGTCTGCAAGTTTGGAAGTTTCAGAATCCGAGCTCTAAAACCTCTTCAAAATATTGTCTCCGTATTTTATTTTTTTGAGACCAAGTTTTGCTGTTGTTACCCAGGCTGGAGTACAATGCACAATCTCGGCTCACCACAACCTCTGCCTCCCGGGTTCAAGTGATTCTCCTGCCTCAGCCTCCCAAGTATCTGGGATTACAGGCATGCACCACCACACCTGGCTAATTTTGTATGTTTAGTAGAGATGGGGTTTCACCATGTTGTTCAGGCTGGTCTTGAACTCCTGACCTCGGGCGATCCACTCACCTCAGCCTCCCAATGTGCTGGGATTACAGGCGTGAGGCACTGCACCCGTCCTGTCTCCACAATTTAAGGGCCTGAAAAAGAAAACAGTGTCCAGTTAAAAAACATACTATGGAAACAGTTGCATGCCAGGCTCACGGGAAAAGTGTCAAGACCAATTCCAGATGCCCAGGTCAGAGCTCGTGTGAGGACAGCCACCCTGGGCCTGCCAGCAGCTACACCATCTGCATGGGTGCTTCCCACATGTTCCACACGCCTCACCTCTACACCACGGCACACAGGAGGAGGGATTCTGTGGATGCCTCTTTTTCCTTTTTTCATTATTTTGGAGCTGTTCCCAATAATTATTTGATCTTTTTTTAAAATTATAAAATACAGTACATTTATGAAAAATATATATTACCTAAAAAATACTACCACTCAGAGCTAAGTCATGGTGAATACTGTTGTGTAATTGTTAGGTTTTTCCTCACCTACTAGTTACCATAAATAGCAGAAAGTAATCACATAATATTTTTTCAATATATATTTTATTGCATTTTAGGTTTTGGGGTACATGTGAAGAACATGCAAGATTGTTGCGTAGGTACATACATGGCAATCTGGTTTGCTGCCTTTTTCCCCATCACCTATATCTGGCATTTCTCCCCTTGTTATCTCTCCCCAACTCCCCATCCCCTGCTGTCCCTTCCCCCCGACAGACCCCAGTGTGTGATGCTCCCCTCCTTGTGTCCATGTGTTCTCATTGTTTAATACCTGCCTATGAGTGACAACATGTGGTGTTTGATTTTCTGTTCTTGTGTCAGTTTGCTGAGAATGATGGTTTCCAGGTTCATTCATGTCCCTACAAAGGACAGGAACTCATTCAATTTTTATGGCTGCATAGTATTCCATGGTGTATATGTGCCACATTTTCCCAGTCCATCTATCATTGATGGGCATTTGGTTGGTTCCAAGTCTTTGCTATTGTAAATAGTGCTGCAATGAACATTCGTGTGAATGTGTCCTTCTAATAGAACTATTTATAATCTTTTGGATATATACCCAGTAATGGGATTGCTGGGTCAAATGGAATTTCTATTTCTAGATCCTTGAGGAATCGCCACACTGTCTTCCACAATGGTTGAACTAATTTACACTCCCACCAACAATGTAAAAGTGTTCCTATTTCTCCACATCCCCTCCAGCACCTGTTGCCTCCAGATTTTTTAATGATCGCCATTCTAACTCGCATGAGATGGTATCTCAATGTGGTTTTGATTTGCATTTCTCTGATGACCAGCGATGATGAGCATTTTTTCATGTTTCTTGGCCTTATATATGTCTTCTTTTGTAAAGTGTCTGCAATATTTTTAAGAAGTAAATCAGGGCCCGGCGTGGTGGCTCACTTCTGTAATCCCAGCACCTTGGGAAACCGAGGAGGGTGGATCACCTGCGGTCTGGGGTACGAGTCCAGCCTGGCCAACGTGGTGAAACCCCGTGTCTACTAAAAATACAAAAATTAGCTGAGCTTGATGGCGCAAGCCTGTAATCCCAGCTACTGGGGAAGCTAAAGCAGAAGAATTACTTGAACCCAAGAGGTGGATGTTGCACTGAGCCAGGATCGGGCCACTGCACTCCAGCCTGGGTGACAAAGTGAGACTCGGTCTCAAAACAAAACAAAACAAAAATAAGTAAGTCAGCATATCTGTATGTGCCGTTCATGATAGTGTGACTATTTTACAGGGTGATTCCCATGTTTCGTCTGACATGGCTTTCAATATCATAAACATTTGCCTCACAGTCAGTGCTGTTTACCGTTGGTGACAGGTTGCATTTCCTTTATGCTGTAATGGCATCCACGTCACATCTGAAGATAAATGATGGACACAATTCTGAAGCAGAGAACAAACTACACATTCAAAACTTGAGAACCACGCTCTTCCTACACACCAGCCAGAGGTATTTTCTCACCACACAGGGTTCCTGCCTTGGCTCTTCCACAAGGGGTATTTCAGAAACATTGAGCACTGTCATCATTCACTGGGGTACCTTGATGTCAGAATGGGTCCTTATCAAGCCCTCTGTACCCATGTGGCCATGAGCCTGTGCTGCTCTCCCATTAGAAGGTATATTCATTTCCTTCCCTTTGAGTCCAGCTGACCTCAGGACCCAATGTGGCCAATACGATGTGGTAGATTTGATGATGTGGAAACTGTAAGATTTAAACAGCTGTGGATATTTTCTCTATTTTTAACTTGGACTCCTGATAACACTGAACACTGATAAAAGAGCAAGCCTACACCTGGAGATGAGGACCATTATCTCAGCCCTCTGAGCTGACACGACCCCCATGGGCCTACCCCCAGCCAACCCACAGCTCATCACATGAGTGAGCCCAGCTGGCTTGGAGGCTACTGAATAATAATCGTTATTGTTTGCCGTTCCTGAGTTTGTGGATATTTGTTACACCCTAGTTAACTGGTACACTGTCACCATTGCCATAATTACCATTCACTGAGATCATACATTGTACTGGATGATGTTTTATGCATTTATTATTTTAATTAATTAATATGAAACCCTTCAATGAAGATAAAACCATCTCAACTTTGAAAAATGAGACATAGGTTAATAAATTCTGTCCACGTTTTAAAATCTAGGCCTATGTTATTTCAAAGCTTCTTCCATCCATTTACTTCTCTCACCATAGCAGCTCTACCCCTCTAATAGTTGGGGCATAACTCGTTACTTTAACCTAAAATTGTCGTGGTTTTTCTTCCTCCCTTGTGTGGGCATGGGAGGCCTCATTCTGCTTTTTATCCCATCTGTAGTTGGTTTCAGTAGGGGAATCGTTTTTGGTGATTCGTCCTTTCTTGACTTCCAGGCGGCTCTTGTCTTCCTCCCCGTCCTAGGTGAAGCAGGAAGATCTATCAGGCAGAGTTAAGCCACTGGTCTCATTTGCCTTTTCAGAATGTTCCAGGAGACTAGCTGGCTAATGCTATTTTATTCCACAAGGTATTTCTTAAGTGTCTTGCACAGAATGAAATCATTTTTCCTTCTATATCCTTTTATGTGAGGGGCTATCTAGTTTAATGCTGTCATTTCGTAGATGAGGACAGTGGTGTAGGAACAGTGACCTCATTGCTCGGTTTTATATAGCTAATATGTCACTTCTCTGGAATATGAACCGACTTCTACGTGATTTCAGTCATAGTTTCTGTTCATCACATCCAGAACTTTCTTGAAAAAGTATTTGGAGTAGGTATATTTTACAGAGCATATGGTTGTGACTGTCCTGGAAACCTGTTGTCTGGGGCTTCGACATTACTGAGATACTAAACACACACAAACATCACACACATATACACACACACACACAAACATGCACACACACAGACACACGCCACGCAAACACACACACACACACACATACACACAGACACACGGTGATGGTTCATATTAAGTGTCAACTTGATTGACGAATCCTAACTATTGTTCCTGGTTTTTGCCAAGAAAGGCTAACATTTGAGTCAGTGGACTGGGAGAGGCAGACCCACCTTCAATCTGGGTGGGCACCGTCTAATCAGCTGCCAGCATGGTTGGAACAAATCAGACAGAAGATGGAACAAGCTGACTTGCTGAGTCTTCCAGTCCTCATCTTTCTTCCACGCCGGATGCTTCCTGCCCTCAACCATCAGATGCCAAGTTCTTCAGCTTTTGGATCCTTGGATCTATGCAGGTGATTATTTGTCAGAGGCTTTTGAGCCTTTGGCCACAGACTGAAGGCTGCACTATTGGCTTCCCTACTACTTTTGAGGTTTGGATTTGGACTGGCTTCCTGCCTCCTCAGTTTTCTCAGCTTGCAGACAGCCTACTGTGGGACTTCACCACACGGACACACACAGACACACACAAAACACACACAAAAAACACAAACAAAAATATATATATGTATATATACGTATATATACATATATGTACATATATGTGTGTGTGTATATATATATATATAGAGAGAGAGAGAGAGAGAAAGAGAATATATATAGAGATATAGATATATATATATATATATAGAGAGAGAGAGATATAGAGAATATATAGAGAGATATAGATATATATATATATAGAGAGAGAGAGAGAGAGATATAGAGAATATATAGAGAGATATAGATATATATATATATATAGAGAGAGAGAGATATAGAGAATATATAGAGAGATATAGATATATATATATATATATATAGAGAGAGAGAGAGATATAGAGAATATATAGAGAGATATAGATATATATATATAGAGAGAGAGAGAGAGAGAAGAGAGCCTGGGCAAGATAATCTCCTGCTTAGTTCTTAACTAAATTACCTATTAGCTAAATTACCTATATAGAGCTTCACATGTCAATGTGGCTATGCAGTAATTGGAGATTCTAAGATAAAACTCTTTTCAAAATATATATGTATATTATGTATAAACATATTTGCATTTATATGTATACATAATGTATATGTATATATCTTAATAAATACAATTAAGTCCCCCTTCTCAAAAAACTCTAAGAAATAATATACTTTTATTCTACAAAAGTCTCTAAGTTGGGCCAGGTGGGGTGGCTCACCCCTGTAATCTCAACACTTTGGAAGGCTGAGGTGAGCAGATGACCTAAGGTGAGGAGTTCAAGACCAGTGTGGTCAACATGGTGGAACTCCGTCTCTACTAAAAACACAAAAATTAGCTGCAGTGTGATGACACACACCTGTAATCCCAGCTACTTGGGAGGCCGAGGCAGGAGAATTGCTTGAACCTGGGAGGCAGAGGTTGCAGTGATGGTTCTGTTCTACTTAACAAAACCTCCCTCGAGAGAAACTATTTTGTCAGAGCTTAAACAACTGGAGATGACTAGAACCTAACCTTGCTGGAGAAGAAAAACACTAATTCAAACCAACTCTAGCCTTACATGTGGGGAAAGGAAAGTATCCAGCTCCAGGCCTCTCTGGCCACCCTGTTCCACCTAAGGGGAAAAGCAGGGACTGAGAAGCACCAGGGAAGGTCACAGCCTAGGTCACAGGCTCACAGAAAGACTGAGACTTAATGCTAAGACCTCAGAACACAGGCTCCTTCCACGCACCTCACCACTGTACCACGAAAGTCCTATTTTTCATAGTTCCTTTTACCCAGTAAATTATCCCTTCATGTCAACAAAAGATTAAAAGTCATACTGAAATGCAAACACACAGTTTGAAGAGACTGAACAAGCCTCAGAACCAGAGTCAGATATGGCAGACATGTTGGAACTATCACAGTGGGAGATTTTAAAACTATAATTAATATGCTAAGGGCTTTAATGGATAAATTAGACAACATACAAGAACAAATTCATAAGGTAAACAGAGAAACAGACATTTCATAAAAGAATAAAAAATAAATAGAGATTAAAAAATGCAATAGAGATTGATCCAAGATGGCTGATCACTAACAGCTCGGGATTGTAGCTCCCAGTGAAAGCGCAGAGAACGAGAGGACGCCACACTTTCAGATGAATTTTCATCGCTCACGGACCAGAAGATTCCCAGTGGAGGAGCCCCACGGGTCGCCAGCGCGACTCTCGTGGCTGTTGCAGCGGTTTTGCCGGTGCTTCAGCACGGCAGCTCTTCATGCAGAGTGAACGGGAGGAGATTCCCGGGCAGAAGAGCACCATCAGTCTTAATGCCGCTGTTTTGGCCGGCACAGTGGGTTGCTCGGATTCCAGCGCTGGGAATCAATAAACTGGGCATCCACTCAGAAACCCAACTAGAAAGGTGGTAATCGTAAAGATGACAGATGAATAAATTTTTAACCAAGGGAAGAAACCAGCCTAAAAAGGCTGAGAATACCCAAAATCAGAACCCATCTCCCTCTACAGGGGATTACAGTTCCTCATCAGCAACGGAACAAGCCCTGATGGAGAAGGACCGTGTGCCATTAACAGAAGTAGGCTTCAGAAGGTGGATGATAAGAAACTCCTGGGAGTTAAAAGAACTTGTTCTAACCCAATGTAAAGAAACTAAGAACTTTGAAAAAAGGTTTGATGAAATGCTAACAAGAATAGACAATATAGAGAGGAATATAAATGAATTAACGGAGTTGAAAAACACAACACAAGGACTTCACGAAATATGCACAAGTTTGAATAGCTAATTTGATCAAGAAGAAGAAAGGATATCAGAGGTCGAAGACCAACTTAATGAAATAAAACGAGAAGACAAGAATAGAGAAAAAAGGATAAAAAGGAATGAACAAAGTCTCCAAGAAATATGGGACTATGTGAAAAGACCTAATCTACGTTTGATAGGTGTAGCTGAATGCGATGGAGAGAATGAATCCAAGCTGGAAAATACTCTTCAGGATATTATTCAGGAAAACTTTCCCAACCTAGCAAAGCAGCACTATATTCAACCCCAGGTAATACAGAGAACACCACAAAGATATTCCTCAAGAAGAGCAACCCCAAGGCACATAATCATCAGATTCACCAGGGTTGAAATGAAGGAGAAAATTCTAAGGGCAGCCAGAGAGAAAGGTCAGGTTACCCATAAAGGGAAGTCTATCAGACTCACAGCAGATCTCTCAGCAGAAATCCTACAAGCCAGAAGAGAGTGGGGGCCAATATTTAACATCCTTAAAGAACAGAACTTTCAGCCCAGAATTTCATATCCTGCCAAACTAAGCTTCACAATTGAAGGAAAAATAAAATCTTTTATGAACAAGCAAGTACTCAGAGATTTTGTTACCACCAGGCCTGCTTTACAAGAGCTTCTGAAAGAAGCATTATACATAGAAAGGAACAACCAGTATTAGCCTTTCTAAAAATATACTAAAAAGTAAAGCGAATCAACATAAAGAAGAATTTACATCAACGAATGGATAAAATAGCCGGTTAGCATCAAATGGCAGTAACCCTAAATTTAAATAGACTAAATCCCCCAATCAAAAGATACAGCCAAAACCTAATGGTATGCTACATCCAGACCCATTTCACATCCAAAGATACACAAAGACTCAAAACAAAGGGATGGAGAAAGATTTACCAAGCAAATGGAGAGCAAAAATAAATAAATAAATAAATAAATAAAAAGCAGGAGTTGCAATTCTTGCATCTGATAAAATAGATTTCATAGCAACAAAGATACAGTGGTAAAAGGATCAATGCAACAATAAGAGCTAACGATCCTAACACCCAGATGCATAAGACCCATAAAGAGATTTAGACTCAATGAGACAGAAAATTAATAAGGATATCCAGGACTTGAACTCAGATCCGGAACAATTAAACTCAATAAATATTTATAGAGCTCTCCATTTTAAATACACAAAATATACATTCACCACCTTAAATACGCAAAATATTGATTGGCCATTATTAATACCCATTTTTAGAATAAAGCTATATTCCCATTCTCTCTCCTTCTTTTTCTTCCTCTCCTTCACTCCATTTTTTCTCTTTCTTTCAAAAAAAGGATGGTATGTGCTTAGCAGAAGGCCCTGGCACATGGCAGGGGTGCTGTGAATATCTGATGAACACAAACTTTCTGATTCCACAGGACAAAGTCACTTTTTTTTTTTTTTTGGAGATGCAGTTTCCCTCTGTCACCCAGGCCCCAGTGCAATGGCACTATCTCAGCTCACTGTAACCTCCACCACCTGGGTTAAAAAAAAAAATGCAGTAACAGATATAAAGAATGTCCCTGCTGGCCTAATTAGTAGATTAGACACACCTGAGGAAACAATTTCTCTATAAATAAGTTCAAAACCCAAAAATGAAAGGAAAAACAAATTGTGAAAAAGAACACTGGATCCAAGAACTGTGAGGAAACAAAACAAAACAAAACAACAACAACAAAAGAAGTCGCGTGCTTGTAATAATAAAATAAGAAATAGAGAAAGATACAAAAGCAATAGTTGTAGCAAAAATAACTGAGAATTTTCTCAAATTAATGTTAAATACCAAACCACAGATTCCAGATGCTCAGAAGTCCCCAAAATCAAACATACAAATGAACCAAAAAGCTACATTTGAGGCAAATGATACTGAAAGTTCAGAAAATTAGAAGTAAAGAAAAAATATTGAAACACGTCAGAAATAGAAATACTTTGCCAACAGAGGAGCAAAAATAAAAGTTACATCTGATTTCTTATCAGAAACTATGCAAGCAAGAAGAAAGTGGAATAAAATATTTGAAGTGTCGAGAGAATAACAACAGCAACAAAAAACAAAAACCTTCCAACCTAGACTTGTGCCCTCTGCAAAATTATTCATCAAAAGTGAATATAAAAGCCTTTCTCAGGCAAATTAAAATTCATTTTTTTTTTTTGCTAGTAGTCTTTTCTTGCAAGAAAGCCTAAAAGAAATTCTTTCAGAGAGGAGAAACTGACAGTCCAGAAATTCAAATCTACAGAATGAAAAAAAAAAAGCATTCAGAAGTCAATCAATAAATTAAAAATAGTAGAAACTTCTATTTTTCTCACTCTTAATTGATTTAATAAACAACAATTTCTTCAAAACTGCATACACACAGATACAGACATGTTTATTTTTATAACTGAAATGAATAATAGCAATGACACAAGGGGCTGGAGAAATAAATTAGAATTTTTATAAGGTACTTGCACTGTCTGTGAAGAATAATATTATGTAAATGTAGACTCACATTAGTTCTAAGTATATATTGCAGACTCTAGAAAAGCCACTAGAATATTTAAAAATGAGAATAAATAATATACTGAGAAATGACAGAAAATCAAATTATAAAAACAGTCCATTAAAAACACAAAAGGCAGAAAAAATATGGAAGAGAAAAGTAGGAAGGAAGATCAGTGACCAAACAGAAAATAGTATCAACATGCTAGATACTAATTCAACTGTATAAATAATCACTTTAAATTTTAATAATTTAAATACACCAATTAAAAGACAGAGATTGTCAGATTGGGTCCAAAAACAAGACTCAGCTATATGTTGCCTACAAGAAGCCCACTTAAAATATGAGGACCCATATACATTAAAAATAAATGGAAAGAAAAGGCTATACCATGCTAACATTAATCAAAAGAATGTGGAATTGGAAATATTAATTTTAGACACAGCAGACTTCAGAGTAAGGACGTTTATCGTAAGGATGTTTATCGGAGACAGAGACAGTGAATGCCGACATAAGGATCCATACTCCAAAAGACATAACAACCTTTAAAGGGTAATAACAGACAGTTATTAAAGGGTAATAACATGTGAGGCAAAATCTGATAAAACCTTAAAGAGAAATAAATTAATTTATTATGAGTCGAATGTTTTAACATTCATCTCTTAGAAACAGGTCCAGCAAGTGGGAAATCAGTAAAGACATATTGAACGTAAGAGCATCATGAATGAACTGGATGTCGTTGACACCTATAGACTGTTGAGCATCATCAATCAACTGGATGTCATTGACACCTATAGACTGTTGTATCCAACATGACAGATTGCACATTCTTCTTGTGATCATTTGAAACATTCACAAAGATAGACTATATCCTAAGCCATAAAACACAACTTCAAAATGAAAAAAAAATAGATGTCTGCTCTCAGACAACAATGAAATTAAACCGGAAATCAGTAACAGAAAGCTGGAAAATTCTAAAATACTCAGAGCTTAAACAAAACACATGGGTCAGGAAAATGTCAAGCAAAAACCTAAAGTATTTTTAAGTAAAAATAAAAATGCAACTTACCAAATTTTGTAGGATGGAGGAACAGTACTTAGAGAAAAATTTATAGCATTAAAAGCATATATTAGAAGTTTTTTAAAAATCTAAAACCAATAATATAAGCTTCCAACTGAAAAAACTAGAAAGAGAAGAGTAAATTAACTCCAAAGCAAATAAAAAAAAGAAATAATAAAAATTAGAGCAGAAATTAATAAAATTAAAAGCAAGCAATCAGTAGAAAAAACTGAACAAAACTAAAAGGTGGTTCTCTAAAAAGATTAATAAAATTAGTAAACCTCTAACCTGGTTAAAACAATGAGAGAATATACAAATTACTAATACTTGAAATGAAAGAAAAATATAACCACAAAATACGTGGATGTTAAAAGAATAATAAAACATAATTAAAAATCTATGCTTACAAATTTGATAATTTAGATGAACTGAAATAATACCTTAACAGATATAATATGTTGAAAATTGCACAAGAAAACCTAAAAATAGCAGAATGGGTCAACATCTGTTCAATAAATTGAATTAATAGTTAATAACCTTTCAAAACAGAAAGCACCAGGCCAAAATAGGTTTCCTACTGAATTCTACTAAATAATTAAGAAAGAAATTTCACAATTCCTTCCAAACTTTTTTCAGAAAAATAAAAAAATATTTACTAATTATTTGAAGCTAATGTTATCTTAATACCAAAACCAGCCAAAGACATTTCAAGAAAGAAGACTACATACTAAAATTCTCATGAATATTAATGCAAAACTTCTCAACAAAATCTTAGCAAATCAAATTCAACAATTTGTAAAAAGGCTTATATTACATGACCAAGTTGTATTCATCACAGGAAAGCAAGGTTGGCTCAACATTTGAAAATTGATTATCTCTATTAAATCAACTGGCTACAAACAACAGTTACATAATCGTATTAGTAGTTCCAAAAACAAAAGCACTTGGCAAACTTCACCATCCAATCATGATTATAAAAAATACTCTTCAAGAAACTAGGAATATAGAAAAAAATTTATCTACTTTTTAAGGAACATCTACCAAGAATCTATAGCTCTCATTATGCTTAATACTGAGAAACTCAATTTGTTTCTCCTAACAAAGCAAGGATGTTTCCTCTCACTACTACTTTTTGACATTGTACTGGAAACCCCAGCTAATGCAATAAGACAAAAAAAAAAAAAAAAAAAGTAGATAAAAGGTATATAGATAGAGAAATAAAAAATAAAACTGTCTTTGCTTTCAGATGACATGATCATTTACATATAAAATCTTAAAGAACTGATAGAAAAACTGTTAGAACTAATAAAGAATTACAGCAAGTTTGCAGCATACAAAATTCATACAGAAGTCAATCATTTTCCTATAAACTGGCAATGAACAAGTGAAATTTTACATTAAAAACACATTTTCACTTTAAACCTATTTACGTATAAATCTAACAAAATAGATATAAGATTTCTGTGAGGAAAAAAAAATCACAACACAGTGAAAAAACTGTCAAAGAAGAACTAAAAAAATGGATAGATATTTTATGCTCATGATTAAGAAGGAAGATTCAATATGGCCAAAACTCACTCTATAGATTCAATGCAATCTTGATAAAAAATACCAGCAAGTCGATTTTTAGATGTTGTCAAACTGATTCTACAGTTTATTTGAAGAGGCAAAATACCCAGAATGGACACTCAATATTTAAGGAGAAAAACAGTGTTGGAATACTGACACTACATGACTTCTACTTACTATAAAACTAGAATAATCAGGATAGGGTCATATCGGTGAAATAACAAATAAGTAGATCGATGGGATGCACTAGAGAACCTAGAAATCAATCCACATATTTATAATCAATTAATCCTTGACAGGGGAGCCAAGGGAGCAAAGACAGTCTTTTCAACAAATGCTGCCAGGCTAACTGGACATCCACATACACCCACACATGAAAAACAAATAGAGAAAGAAAGACAGAAAGACAGAAAAACCAGAAAGGCGAAAGAAAGAATGAAAGAAAGAAAGAAAAAGAAAGGAAGGAAGGAAGAAAGGGAGGGAGGGAGGGAAAGAAATAGAAAAGAAACCTGACGCAGATTTTGCACTCTTCGAAAAAATTAACTCGAAATGAATCATGGACCTAAATAAATATTCATGAAGTTCATAGAAGGTTTGCATAAGAAAAAACTGTGATGATTTAGAGTATAGTGGTGAACTTTTAGAAACAACACCAATAGCACCATCTAAGAAAGAAAGAATTGGTAAGTTAGACTTCATGAAAATTAAAACTTCTGTTGTGTGAGAGAATATGTCAAGAGAGAGAAAAGCTCATCCACAGACTAGGAGAAAATATTTACAAAGTACACGTGAGATAAAGAACTGTCATTCAAAATATACAAATATCTTTTAAAACTGAACAGTAAGAAAGATAACCTGGTTAAAAACCAGATCATATCAAAATGTTGAAATCCAGTCTTTGCTCAAACTACAAAAAGTATCCAGGCATGGTGGCACGTCACTGTAATCCCAGCTACTCGGGTGGCTGAGGCAGGAGAATTGATTGAATCCCGGAGGCAGAAGTTGCTGTGAGTTGAGATCACACCACTGCACTCCAGCCTGGGCGACAAAAGCGAAACTTTGTCTCAAAAAAAAAAAAAAAAAAGCCGGGGGGGGGGGTTCAAAAACTTTAACACCTCACAAAAAAAGATACACAGAAGGCAAATTAGCTTATGAGAAGACAACATCAGATGTCACTAAGAAATTGAAAATTTCAACAATAAAATACCACTATTCACTAGTTAGCATGCTCAAAATCCAGAATACTGACATGACACCACCATATTCTGGAAAGGATGTGGAGATCCAGGAACTCTCACTGACGGCTGGTGGGAGTGAAAAATGGTGCAGCCACTTTGGAAGAGAGTTTTGTGTCTTCTTACAAAACTGTGTATTCTTACCATCAAATCCAGCAAGCATGCTCCTTGGGATTTAACCAAATAAGTGAAAAACTTAGGTCCACACAAAACCTGTACGTGAGGTTTGGCTTACACTTGGTCAAGTCTTGGAAGCAAACAAAATGTCCTTCAGTAGGTGAGTGGATATATAAATTCTGGTACATCCAAACAATGGACCATCATTCAGTGCTAAAGAGAAATAAGCCATCAAGCCATGAAATGACAGGGGAAACCTTCAAAGTTATCCCTAAGTGAAAGGTGCCAATCTGAAGAGGCTACACACAACATGATTCAACTCTGCGGCATTTTGTCAAAATGCAAAATTATGGAGACAGTGAAAAGGCCAGTGATTGTCAGGGGCAGAGCAGAGGGAGGGAAGGAAGAACAGACAGAGAACAAGATTGCTGGGGCAGAGAAACTGCTCTGAATAATACCATAAGGGCAGATACATATCATCATCTGTTCGTCTAATTCCATAGGATGTGTATCAGGAATGAACCCTAATATACCATATGGACTTGTGATGTTGATGTGTCAATGTAGGTTCATTAATTGTGGCACATGGTCCCCTCTGCTGGAGAATATTGATAACGGGGACAGGTATGCATGGGTGGTGGTTGGTGTACTCTCTGTACTCTCTGCTCAATTTTACTGTAAAACCAAAACCGCTCTAAAAATACTGTATTAATTTTGATTAAGGAAGATTGAGTTACCTTGATAATTAATCTTAATAAAAGAAGAGAATCGAATGATCTTGACTGATAATCAGTCGGATATCAGTCAAGACAACAATTTGATTCTCTTTTTTCCATTTGCATTTTGTATGCCACAGTTCTTCATACCAAGGAAAGAAAAATGTGGCTACAGAAGTCCTTGTTTTATCACTTCTTTAAAAAAAGATTGCACAGAAAAATATAAATCTATATCACAAGGCATCTAGTCTGAAAACAAAAAGGCACTTCCCACAATTTATGCCTTGATGTTATAGTGGCAGAGAATTTCTTTCCACTAATGGAAACCTCTATTATCATATTTTCCCAAGAGCAGCTCTAATGATCTGAATCCAGAATTTATTTTTAAGTGAGAGGAACAAATTGGCTTAGTAGGCCATCATTTGTTGCCAAATGAATTGAAAAAAAAATGTTTAGGCATGCAAGTATTACACATTTGTGGAGGAAAAAAAACTAGTTTATTTTAAAATTGATGAATAGTACATGTTGGCTTAGAGAACTAAGACCTGCAGCCGTGAGTAGAGTTCTCTCTGTGTAAAACATGGCAGCGGGTGGGTGAGAGGAGACGCGTTCCTCTGTGTCTCCCCATCTCGGCCCTCTTCCCCCTACTTTCCCAGGAGACAGACCCTTGTGCCCACCTTCCACCTCTCCTCTCACCTTCAAGCTGGTCTGTACTAAAGTTAATAGATTGCTCATTTTTCACAGATGCCACAAACTTACCCCAGGGATATTTGCATTTTTAGAGCTGTCAGAATTTTAAGCAAAGACGTGAAGTTCAGATGACAGGCCAAGACCAAGTGGTGGAGGAGGGATGGTTTAATTTCTGGAAGATCTCAGTGTCTTCGGGCACATGGGCTTCATCTGCCAGCCCTGCCCGGTGGGTGCGCCTGCCAGAATGCTGCTCACATCTGCCTTACAGTGTATGCCATCACACTGAATGGATTTCCCAAATAAGAATCTTTACATATTTTTGGGGCCATTTAGCCTTCTGATTTCATTTTCTCTCTTCTCCTTCACTCAAATGTTCTTGTTATAAAGTATGTCCAAGATGAAAACAGCAGGAAGGGAGGATTTACCCTAAACTTCTCATCCAGGCTGGGTGAGGATACGGGGAGGCTGTGACGCTGGGGGACTTGCCTCAGTTCACTGTGCTGCCAGTGGATGCAGAGTGGCATGAGGACCCTGCCTCACTGCACGACTCCACCCCTCCAAGGCCGCTGGTCCTCCAGCTGCTCAGACACAATGTGGAGAATGGTTTGCCACCCGCAGACTTTGTCAGTGCCTTTGTTCTGCGAAAAAAGGAGCATAATATTCCTGAGTTTCTCAGAAAGAGGCTAATGATGGGCTTGAAGTATTTGAGTAAAATATATGAGAAACATGCAAAATGCATTAATGTTTAACAAAGGTAGGAGGTGGGGGGGTGCTTGTGTTTGAATTCTTTATTAAGGAATTCAGAATCTTCTATGCCCTGATACCTTTATATTCATGAAATTACCCTTGCCTAATTCTGTGTCTTCTAGCAATAGCAGCAAAGAAAGGAATACAATATACTGTGACTTCTCATGATCTTGGAGGAGGGAACATGCCTGCTCATTGAGCGAGGTTTTTAAAATTTAATTCTGAAGAAACAGTAACTTGATTTCTTGTATTATGAACACACAGAGTCTTGTTCCTTGCAAAGTCTTGGAACTAAGCTTCCCTTCTGGGACCGTCCCTGTCTTTCCTGCCTTTCAGGGCCATCTCCCACCTCATTGTCTTTCATTTGCTTCCCGGTAGCCCCTGCCCACACTGTAAATAAGGGTTTAAATAGAGCTTCCACTTTTATCACAGGGCATGCTGGTAAAGTGCCCTTTACCAGCAGTGGTACATGATTCAGAGATATCACAGCTCTCCCAGGCAATCCTGAGTGAGGCTGTACTATAAAGACATAGGTAAGTTTTACTTCTGGCCCTTCAAGCGACATTTTGCAAAAGACCTACCTCTCCATCACGCTGCCCAGAATGACCCTGGGCTGGCCCCTGGAGGCACTGCACTCTTTCAGGAACCCTGGTACTTACTACAAGGGCTGCGTAGGTGCCTCCAGGCATGGGTGAAAGTGAAGGAAAGCCACGAAAAATAGGTCAATTGGATTGTCCCCGGGCAATGGAACCCTTTATGTTTTCTGGCTCTGAATGTGTGGTGCAGTATGTCTGAATTGGACCTGACACGTCTTTTCAACCCATCATGATCTGGTCTCGATTCAACAGAAAAGGTCAACGCACCACTAGAAACGCCACGGCACGGCGCCGGGCCAGGGCCTTTCCCAGTCCAGCAGCCGTGGACAAAAGGCTGCAGTGATTGCATTGCCGCTGTTGTTCAGCACTGTGTGATTGTCACCCTGTTCCTTTGAACTCTCTCCAGCTTGGCATTTTGTCTCCGCTTCAAGCAGGTGTTTTGCTGTGGCCAGGAACACAGCCCTGCGCTGGAGCCTTTCAAGTGTGCTGCTTGTGCGAATGAATGTTGCCTACAAACTTTCCCCGGGCAATGCATGTGCTGATACCCAGCCCGCTCCCAGCCACGCTAATCCAGCTCAGGGACGTGTGGGCACATGAAAGCCTTTTCTTCTTTTTTTTTTTTTTTCTAACTTGCACTTTTTAATTGATATATTCTGCCCACTGTAGACTTCCTCCGTGTTTGATACAGCAGTTTGATTATGCGGAGAGAGAGGTCCACAGAGGCTGGATGAAATGAGCACGGAATCAAGGCGGGGAGGGAGTGAGGAAGATATTATGATGAGGAGTGCACTGTGGTGCATTCACCTCCGACTTGAAAGGTGGGTAGATGGGGAACATGATCATCTCCACACTGAAAACACGGGAGGTGGCGATGTTTTCATAATGTGACTCACGTGGCAGTAACTTCTGTGTGGATCTGTGTGTGTGTGTGTGTGTCTTTAATATAAATACACAATTCACAGATGATTCAATTCCGGCTGGAGTTATTTGTATTTTGAACCGCCAATTCCGCTCCCTAGAAACCTGATTAGGAATAAAATCCTGATGACATAATTGAGCACTTCCATTCTTTCTTCTTGGGCGTTTTTATGACGGGGGTATGATTGCTGAAAAGGGGCATTTGCATGTTTGGGTTAGAAGCTGTGTTCCTTAGTATGCACATGATTTTTACAGTTAGTTTCCTATGCTAACATCTATCTTAAGAGAAAGAACAGGACATTCTCTTTTCAGTTCCCCGCCTGTCTTTGTCTATGCCACGGAAGGAGTGAGTCTCTACTTGAACACAGAGGTGAGTGGCTCACCGTCTAAACCACATCAGGAGACACGATTGACAAGAGAGGCAAACCCAGACAGAAACGGCCAGGTCTCCTGGCTGAAGCAGGCTGTGCCAGGAGGGACCCTGACAAGGCTTGCAGTTGTCCAAGTCACTCAGGAACCATGAGCTGTCACAGCGAGATCACTCCCTATGTCCCAGCTTTGCTTATTTACACTGAAAACAACATGAACCAAACAACCTACAGCTCCTCACAGAAGACCTGGGATGAATCTTAAAATGAACAATAAGAAAAGTAATTTCATTTGAAAAATTCATGGGTTTCTTTAATACTGAATTATCATTATTATTTTAAAGATGGTGTGAGGAGCAGTGTGTAATTGCTGAAGAGGCATTTGCGTGTTTGGGTTTAGGAGCCATTTAACCTATCAGAGAGTGGCTTACATCCCTCTGCACAGGTAAGTGTATTACGGAATCTGACGGGTTCTTATTCCCACTAGAGTAATGGGCCTCTTAACCCTAGGAGCGTTCCAGTTGCCTGTTTGAGCCACGCAGGACTTCATGGGCATTTCATTATTCCGCACCATATTTCGCTCCTATCATATTGAGATAGGGCAGAATCATATCTCTCCTTAAGTCAATGAGACACAAAATTGTACTCAGCCATGGAAATGTTCAAGTATCAAACTGATTAATAATACCTTTTAAATCCCTTCGGACATTATTTTTAAAAGTGTTTTAATAACACACACAAAAAAACATTCCCAGCAACCATTTTTACGTGACTGACATCATAAGTCCATGGTGAGGCTTATTTTATATGAGTAGTGAGATTCCCTGCAGTGTCATGTGACCGGATTGCTGCATCCTATATGCCTGTTTTTCAAATATCTATCCAGTTTATCTAAATTCTTGGCCTATTGTTTTTTTAAAAAAATTAGAATACAGCTGTTCAGAATATTCAACCACATAACTTAAGATTCAACCGCATTAACTCAAAAGTCAGGAAAAAGCGTGGAGTGAGGCTGGTTGTTTTGTTTCCCATATCTTGAAGTGTGTTTTCTCAGTGTAGTTGTGTATTGAAACCTGGTTTCCCGAGCAAGGGCAGTTGCTGGCTTGTGCGTGTGTCTCTGGTCTGGAGAGCCGGGTGTCCCACAAGAAGAGATGAGCAGATATGGGTTCCAGAGGAGAGATCCAGCAGCCTTATGGGACCCCACGCACACCCTGCAGAGTGCAGGCCGTGTGCATAGCGGGGTGCCAGCTGCCAGCAGTCACCAGCCTACGCCAGCAGTCACCAGCCTACACCACCAGCCCCAGCAGCCCCAGGGATTCTAAGGCTGCTCTTGTACTGTTTTCCTCAGGGAATGTGTGAGGGGAGCAACGGACATGGAGAAGCACCTTCTCTCCCTCCATGGAGAAATGATACAGTCTTTCCTCAGGCTTTCGAAATGGATGTTCTTAGCAGGAGAGATAATTGGCCCAGGCCATTTGCTGTTCTTTGCTTGATTCATTCCTGTAATCACATAAGTCGTGTCCCATGAACTTAGCCTGCCATACAGCAGAAGAGACATTGTCTTTGTATGCAGTAGTTTGAGACCAGGACCTCCGACTCGCCCTGGAGCACCCTCCCCCACCAGTGATGTCCTGCTCAGTCTCGGTCCCTGCCGCCAGCTGTGACTGCCAAAGCTGCAGGTCTGATCCTTCAATGCCTGCCTACCCCACTTCATCCCAAACGGAAAAGCACAATGAGGGCAGTAAAATGAGAGCTTTTAGGATAAACACCAACGCTTAATCAGATCTGCATGGACCCTGCAGGATCCCAGCCTTGGGTTGTCGTCTTCAGCCTTCCCCTGGGTTCCCCCTTCTCCTCCCTCCACTTATCCCCTGGAGCTTCCCCTGGGCTCTGCAGGGAGCTTTGCCCCTTTTCAGGGTGGCCCATGCACTCCTTTCTGCAGGGCCCAGCTTCCTGCTTTCTTCCTTGGCTGGCACCTTCTCATCTTCCAGACCTCGACTCAAAAGCTGTTTCTTAAGGAGACCTCCCCTATAGTCTCATCATCCTCCAGGCAGTGTCCTGTTGCTGCAGGGAGCTCTCCTAACCCTGCTTCTCTGGCTTGCTGTCCAGGCCCATCACGACTACATGGCTAATAGTGACTGTTTTGCTTTTATGCCTGGCTTCCCAGCGAGAGCACGCATTCCATGAGAGAAGCAAATGGCACCAGCATAGGACAAGACTCGGTTGAATGAATGAAAGATGGTGCCTATAGGAGTGAAAGAGCTGAGACTATGAAGTGAGAAACATTGTCACTCCCTGGTACTACCATGGCAGCTGCCAACAAGCGTGAAGAACCGACAGAAGAAGGGCACGAGCAATGATTGAGATGTGGTGGAGGCCAGAGCTACAGTGGTATTTCAGGCAGTAGCAGCAACGCTTTACTAGAAAATGGAGAACAAATACAATATAGGAGAGAAGCTGTGGCAGCAGTGGCAGCCTCTCATGGTGACTCTTTGGGTGCACAAAGAAGCAAAAGGAATCGAAGAGGATTTCAAGACTGCCGTGCAGCAAAATAAACTACCAACAAAGAGACAACCTCCAGAATGGGAGGAAACTTTTGCAAACTAAGCATCTGATAAAGTTTAACATCCAGCATCTACTTAAACAAACTGACAAGAAAAAAAATGCAAAAGTGATCAAAGGACATGAACAGATGTCTTTCAAAAAAAGACATATATGTAGCCAATAAGCATATGAAGAAAAGCTCAACACCACTGATCATTAGAGGAATGCAGATCAAAATCACAGTAAGATACCACCTCGCACCAATGAGAATGGCTTCTATTAAACAGACAAAAAAAAACAAAACACAAACAAACAGATGTTGGTGAGGTGGTGGAGAAAAGGGAAAGCTCAGACATTCGGTGGGAATTAGTTCGGCGTAAGACAGTGTGGCAATTCCTCAAAGACCTAAAGACAGATCATTCAACCCAGCAATTCCATCACTGAGAATGTACCCAAAGGCACATAAATTATTCTATTATAAAGACATATGCATTCATATGTTCATTGCAGCACTATTTACAATAGCAGAGACATGGAATCAACTTAAGTGCTCATCAATGAAAGACTGGATAAAGAAAATCTGGTATATATACACCATGGAATACTACGCAGCCACAAAAATAAACAAGATCACGTCCTTCTTGGAGATGTGAATTGAGCTGGAGGCCATTATCCTTAGCACACTAACGCAGATACAGAAAAACAAATACCACATGTTCTCACTTCTTGTAAGCTCGAGAGCTTATGGGAGCTACATGGTGAAAACACATAGACACACAGAGGAGAGAAACAGACACTGGGATCTTTCAGAGGGTGGGTGGTGGTAGGAGGCAGGGGATCAGGAAAATAACTAATGGGTGCTAGGCTTAATACCTGGGTGATGAAATAATCTGTCCAACAAACCCCCATGACATAAGTTTATCTATGCAACAGACCTGCAGTTGTACCCTTGAACTTAAATGTTAAACTAAAGCGACTTTGCTCTGAGGTGACTGAAAAATATGTGCATCATTAATACAAACAGGAATCAAGAGGGCCTCAAGAGTCTGGTTCGAAGGGTTAAGGTTGCATTTGAGATGTATTTTATATGTGAGACTCCAACAAGTTCCAGTTTGCAAAGCCGCAGAAGAGTCAGTCACTGGGATGTCCCTCCCAAGGAGGCGGTGGAAGTAGAGTGGATGCCAAGGAGCCTGGGTGAACACAGGCCTGGGAAGAAGTGTCCAAGGCAGGATTGACATGGGTGAGTAGTGAGAGGGGAACAGAGGAGGTGGCTCAGAGTCGGCAGAGGGCCTGACTGAGAGGGTGGCAGGGGTTGTGGTGAAAACCACTGCATCAAAACGAAAGAAAATTGCCCTCCCGTGAACACACTGAATTTGAAAGCATAGTCGGGATGGAAGAGTCCCTGCCAGGTCCATTTCAAATACTCTGTTGGCTCAAGGGTGAGGAAGATGGCCTACGGGAAGAGGGCCGTGGGTTCGCACCGGGGAATCTGAGCAAAAGGCCTAATTAGAATGAGGGCAGAAGGCAGGTGTCTGCAGGCCAGGGGCTGTTTCTCCTGGGAGTGGTTTAGATGCTCACGCACTGAAGAATGCCCAACAATTGCCAGTGGCTCCCTGAGGTCCCAGATGAGAGGAGACCCTGTCGTATAAAGAGAGAAAATTGGTCAGAGTTGGAGAAGCTAGGCCAGTGTCAAGAGGCCAGGGCAGAGCCAGGGAGGGAAACAGATAGGTATAGGCAGGTGGGCAAAGACTTCCACCGCTCCGCAAGAGCAGCCATACCCTCAGCCTCTGATTCTCCCACTAGACCGTGAGCTCTCTAAGGACCTTGGTCCCCGAGACCCATCAGGAGACCACGGTAGCTGACCTCATACCAGAATAAAGTAAAATGAAATGAAAATCAAAGACTAGGTCCTAGACCACCTAAGAACATCCCAAAGTCACCCTCTCATCTGATGATCAAAGACAATTCAAAAAAAAACTTCAGATAAATTAAGTTTAAGGGAGTTTCACTGAGCAAAGAATAATTCAAGAATCTGGTAGTCCCCAGGTGGAGTAGATTCAGAGAGGCTCCGGTGCGATGCAGTCACCGAGGGTTCATGGACAGGTAGAAGGAAGTGAGGCACAGAAACAGCTCGGGCTGCCTCCTCTGAACCTGGCTTGAGCAGCGGACCACCTGGGACTAGCCAGAACTTGGTGATTGCCCAACAGCAGGTTACAGCCTGTGTATATGTCCAGTTAGGTTTCAGTTCCCCATGCACAGAGAGACCTGTCATCCACACTTAACATATGCAAAGAGGCAGCTTTCAGGTAAATTTAATTTAACAAGACAGTCACTGGAAAGTGGAGAAGACATTTCCACATGCACATCTTTAGTTACGGTGACTGATAAAGAAAATGGAGAAGAGCCAGGTTGTGTCAAGAGAGAAATGCTAGATCTAAAGACTTCAGAGGCAAAGCAGCTTGAACGAACGACACAGTAGGGTCAGGTGTGCTAAGCATTCACTCAAGACCAAGTGCCCAAACATCTGCTGGGGTGAGGCCACACGCACGGACACCACGTGGACAGGAGAAGAGGGAGAGCTGCTCTGTCTTCTGCTGAGACATCGGACCTCATTGGAATGATGAAAGTACGTCTCCATAAGAAACAGAAGAACCTAATTTAATTCTCAGTGCTGCGGTACACACGGCCCTCTAAACACGAAAGGCAGGTGATGAGAAGGCAGTGTCATTTCTCTGATCGGTTCCTACATAAAGGCGGAGGCTCAGCTGCATCTGGAAGGAAGCCATCCTGGATGAATCAAAGGATAAATGACTTCAGGAATTTCAAGGATGTGGCAGCGAGGAGCAGGTGAAAGGGTGGCACTGATGGAATGGGAGAAGGGATGCATCAGGAGGGCGTGTAGGGCAGACCAGGACCGAGTACCTGGAGGGCACATCCGGGAAATGTGACCTGAGACCACCTGAGATCTTGACCCTGGCTTCTCTGTGAGCATTTACTTTAAACATACTTTTAAAAAAGTAAACCATGACTAAAAGGAAAAACTTGGCCTCTGTCTAAATGTAACAAGTAATCCATCACGTCACTGCCATCCTAAGAAACATGCTTTAGGAAATCATAAGCCCTTGCCTTTGGACAGCTGTGTTTTCAGCACAGAATGCCAGGCCACGCCCAGGGAGCATTTTCACTGGACTCAGCCCTTATCTGGCTCAGCAAGATCTACATAGCCCAAGACACAACGTGGCTGTGAAACAGATGCCTCAGCATGCAGAGGGGGGCAAAGGCATTTTAAAAGGGGAAATTCAGGCTGGGTGTGGTGGCTCACACCTTTAATCCCAACAGTTCGGGAGGCAGAGGTGGGAGGATTGCTTTGGGCCAGGAGGTCGAGGCTGCAGTGAGCCACAATCCCATCACTGCACTCCAGCCTGGGCAACAGAGTGAGACTCTGTCTCTAAGAAAGATGGAAAATACCACATGGTCCCTTAGTCTCTTTTCATGAGGCCCTGAGGTCAGTTTTTAATTTGTCCACCTGTCTTGATATCATAGGGTCTAAAGAACTGCTCTGTAGTAGGAGAACCTGTTAGGACAGCCAGGTGGGAAAGTGCCAGAGAGATCATCCTGGGGTTTCTGGGTAGATGGCTTTGTAAATAAGCCATACTTCTTAATTACTCTGTCAGGAGGATCCGTCTTTGAGCAAAGGTGACAGGGACTGAAGGCAGAAGCTCTGGACCTCTGTTCGGTCTGGCAGAGGGCTCCCTGCACTTGTCTGCAATCTCCAGAGTGCCCCTCAGAGTCCAGGCAGGAACATAGTGACAATTAAATGCACACAATGGCGTGGCCATGTTCACTGCAACCAAGGCAGGTTGGCTGCTTCCCAGAACAGCTCTGAGGCTGCACAGAACAAAGGGCCTAGCCCATCTGCACCTCACTTGAGCTGAATGAGTCCTGCTCCAAAGGCTTTGCTCTGCTTCCCCAATGCCCCAGGAAGGCCTTGCACAGACAAAACCCAGAGGTCCGGGGGAGCCTGCTCTGACATTAGCATGTTAATGAATTCTGAATGCCTCTGACAGACACAAAGGAGTGGGTTCCTGGGATGCTAACTTGGCAGGGTGAGGGCAGAGTTTTGTAGACTCTATGCAGTGGGAACACAGGACAGGGTCAACCACACACCTGAGCTTGTCCCTGTGGGTCCCTTTGCTTGAACTTTTTCTTCTAGTTATGGGAAAGAAGTGTGTGTCATGGCTCTATGCAGATAGTAGAGACTCCAGCTTTCTCCCTGCACACCTGAACACACCCAGGCACCCAGGTACATCTTTATGCAGATGTGAAGAATTCACTGTCTTCCCACACACCGGAACATGCCCAGGTGCCCAGTTAAATCTCTGCAGGTGATGGAGAATCCCACTGTCTCTCTGCAACCTGAACATGCCCAGGTTCCCAGGTCCATCTCTATGCAGATGGTGGACAATCCACTGTTTCCATGAACACCTGAACATGCCCAGGCACCCAGGTTCACCTCTACACAGATGATGGAGAATCCGCTGTCTACCCACACACATGAACACACTCAGGCACCAAGGTTCGTTTCTATGCAGATGATAGAGAATCCCACTGTCTCCCTGCATGCCTGAACATGCCCAGGTGCCCTGGTTCACCTCTGTGCAGATGATAGAGAATCCCACTGTCTCCCTGCATGCCTGAACACGCCCAGGTGCCCAGGTTCACCTCTGTGCAGATGATGGAGAATCCCCGTCTTCCCACATACATGAACACATCCAGGTGCCCAGGTTCACCTCTATGCAGATGATGGAGAATCCCACTGTCTCCCTGCATGCCTGAACACACCCAGGTGCCCAGGTTCATCTCTGTGCAGATGATGGAGAATCCCACTGTCTCCCTGCATGCCTGAACATGCCCAGGTGCCCAGGTTCACCTCTGTGCAGATGATGGAGAATCCCAGTCTTCCCACATACATGAACACATCCAGGTGCCCAGGTTCACCTCTGTGCAGATGATGGAGAATCCCAGTCTTCCCACATACATGAACACATCCAGGTGCCCAGGTTCACCTCTGTGCAGATGATGGAGAATCCCAGTCTTCCCACATACATGAACACATCCAGGTGCCCAGGTTCACCTCTGTGCAGATGATGGAGAATCCCAGTCTTCCCACATACATGAACACATCCAGGTGCCCAGGTTCACCTCTATGCAGATGATGGAGAATCCCACTGTCTTCCCACATACATGAACACATCCAGGTGCCCAGGTTCACCTCTATGCAGATGATGGAGAATCCCACTGTCTTCCCACATACATGAACACATCCATGTGCCCAGGTTCACCTCTATGCAGATGATGGAGAATCCCACTGTCTTCCCACATACATGAACACATCCAGGTGCCCAGGTTCACCTCTATGCAGATGATGGAGAATCCCAGTCTTCCCACATACATGAACACATCCAGGTGCCCAGGTTCACCTCTGTGCAGATGATGGAGAATCCCAGTCTTCCCACATACATGAACACATCCAGGTGCCCAGGTTCACCTCTGTGCAGATGATGGAGAATCCCAGTCTTCCCACATACATGAACACATCCAGGTGCCCAGGATCACCTCTGTGCAGATGATGGAGAATCCCAGTCTTCCCACATACATGAACACATCCAGGTGCCCAGGTTCACCTCTGTGCAGATGATGGAGAATCCCAGTGTTCCCACATACATGAACACATCCAGGTGCCCAGGTTCACCTCTGTGCAGATGATGGAGAATCCCAGTCTTCCCACATACATGAACACATCCAGGTGCCCAGGTTCACCTCTGTGCAGATGATGGAGAATCCCAGTCTTCCCACATACATGAACACATTCAGGTGCCCAGGTTCACCTCTGTGCAGATGATGGAGAATCCCACTGTCTTCCCACATACATGAACACATCCAGGTGCCCAGGTTCACCTCTGTGCAGATGATGGAGAATCCCACTGTCTTCCCACATACATGAACACATCCAGGTGCCCAGGTTCACCTCTGTGCAGATGATGGAGAATCCCACTGTCTTCCCACATACATGAACACATCCAGGTGCCCAGGTTCACCTCTGTGCAGATGATGGAGAATCCCACTGTCTTCCCACATACATGAACACATCCAGGTGCCCAGGTTCACCTCTGTGCAGATGATGGAGAATCCCACTGTCTTCCCACATACATGAACACATCCAGGTGCCCAGGTTCACCTCTGTGCAGATGATGGAGAATCCCAGTCTTCCCACATACATGAACACATCCAGGTGCCCAGGTTCACCTCTGTGCAGATGATGGAGAATCCCAGTCTTCCCACATACATGAACACATCCAGGTGCCCAGGATCACCTCTGTGCAGATGATGGAGAATCCCAGTCTTCCCACATACATGAACACATCCAGGTGCCCAGGTTCACCTCTGTGCAGATGATGGAGAATCCCACTGTCTTCCCACATACATGAACACATTCAGGTGCCCAGGTTCACCTCTATGCAGATGATGGAGAATCCCACTGTCTTCCCACATACATGAACACATTCAGGTGCCCAGGTTCACCTCTATGCAGATGATGGAGAATCCCAGTCTTCCCACATACATGAACACATCCAGGTGCCCAGGTTCATCTCTGTGCAGATGATGGAGAATCCCACTGTCTCCTCACATACCTGAACATGTCCAGGTGTCCAGGTCCACCTGTATGCAGACAGTGGAGAATGCTGTGTTCTTCCTGCACACTTGAACAAGCCCAGGTGGCCAAGTTCATCTCTCTGCAGATGGTGGAGAATCCCACTGTCTCCTCACATACCTGAACATGTCCAGATGTCCAGGTCCACCTGTATGCAGATGATGGAGAATCCCCGTCTTCCCACATACATGAACACATCCAGGTGCCCAGGTTCACCTCTGTGCAGATGATGGAGAATCCCAGTCTTCCCACATACATGAACACATCCAGGTGCCCAGGTTCATCTCTGTGCAGATGATGGAGAATCCCAGTCTTCCCACATACATGAACACATCCATGTGCCCAGGTTCACCTCTGTGCAGATGATGGAGAATCCCACTGTCTCCTCACATACCTGAACATGTCCAGGTGTCCAGGTCCACCTGTATGCAGACAGTGGAGAATGCTGTGTTCTTCCTGCACACTTGAACACGCCCAGGTGGCCAAGTTCATCTCTCTGCAGATGGTGGAGAATCCCACTGTCTCCTCACATACCTGAAGAAGCCCAGGTGGCCAAGTTCATCTCTCTGCAGATGGTGGAGAATCCCACTGTCTTCCTGCACACCTGAACACACAGACACCCAGTTTCCTCTCTGGTAGCTCCGCCCTGCTCTGGCTTCCTCTGGTGACTCTAAAGATTGACTAAAGGCAGCTTGACATTCCCAATGCAGGCCTCTCATTTACACTAAAGAAAAAGGAGAGGAAGATGAAAACATTTGCAGTAGGTTCGTGTGAGGATAGCTTCCAGTCAATGCAGAATCCTAAAAGTAAAATAGCCCTTTAGTTAGTAACTAAGACACATTTCTCATGACAATTGCATCGATGATTGATCACCTTCAAAGAGGAGGCCTGGAGCTCGCAGGAGGCTGCAGTGGCCTTGCACCCTTCAGGTTTGGCTTGGGGAAGCCTACAGGCCGATGACATGTCCCCACTTCAATCTGACGTGTCTAGTCTTTCCTGTGCATTCCCTTAAATTCTGAAACATGCTTTAGGTAAATCACAGAAGTTGAAATGTTGGCAACCTCAGAAACAAGGAAAACAACAGCAAATATGTTTTTGGTGCAAGGGGAGGAGAAGGAGTTGAACCCGTGTCGTACGAGGTCCCCATACAAAGTGGCACCAGTGCGCGGCCGTTAACAACTATTATATAAACATAATGGAATGTGCCCAGTGCTCTGACTGATGGAAAAAAGCTGATCATTAGCCACTGGGGGATGCCCGATGCCCCCACAGCTCTCCAGCTGCGATCCAAGCATGTTTAAATAAAAGCTTAGCACTCTTAACAAGGAGTTTGATAGAGTGTTAACAATCTTCAGCTTCAGGTCGAGCTGTTAACCAACAAAGTTGTCATTAACTGCTGGTAACGGCTGGGTTTCTTGGGATTATTGCTTAATTATGAACTGGACGGCTGGAGTCCTGCCTCCAGACTCAGGGAAATATTTTTTCATTGCATTTGTTTAACTATAACCTCTTTTTTTCCACACTTAGTGTCTGCCATCTGCAATTATGGAAGATGTTGTCGGGCTCTGCTGCTGTCTGGAGGCTTCGTTTGCACAGCGTGGGGTTGTTTTGGGGTCTCCACCAAGCCTGGATTCTCTGCAGACAGTTAGCAAATGCCGCAGAGCTGCTGGCAACCACTGATTTCTCAGGGGATGTTGATTTCCTATAAACCCAAACAGGTCGCTCCAGTGGGGAGATTGCTGCATCCCAAATGGGTGAAACTATTTAGGGATCACACACACTCTCCTATGTCTCAGCAATGACTTGAGGGTCTTTTCAGAGGATCTAAACTTTCACACTCACCCTGCACTATGTCACTGTGTGGGGAAAGTGGATATTGACTTTCAAGTTCAGGTCATCAAAATCCACGGTCTGCTTCCACATGGATGACCCCACAGGGGTCACACCTGGGAGCATTCCCAGACCTACAGCCATGATTTTCCCCAAAAAGGACAGCCTCAGGTAGCACTGACTCTGTTTTTCCTTTGTTAACATAAAATGCTTTAATAATGTCTTTAGAAACTGAAACCTATACAACTTATTTGTTACACCAAACTTTGGGGGGGGGGATATTTTTAAAATCTTTTTAATTTTTGTGGGCACTTAGTAGGCATATATATTTTTGGATTACATGAGATGTTTTGATACAGGCATGCAATATGTAATAATCCCATCAGGGTAAACGAGTTGTCCATCACTCAAACATTTATCCTTTATGTAACAATCTAATTACCCTCTTCTAGTTATTTAAAAATGTACAGTTACATTATTTTTGACTGTAGTCACCTGCTGTACTATCAAATACTCGATCGTATTCATCTTTTCTAACTGTTGTTTGTAACCATTAAGCATCCTCACTGTTCACCCCCCGCTGTGCTTCTAGATGTAAACCACCTTTATCTCCCTAAGTTCAGACGTTTGCATTCCCACAAATAAGTGAGGGGATGTGAAGCTCCCTTCCTGTGCCTGGCTCATTTCACTTAACACAACGACTCCAATTCCATCCATGTTGTTGCAAATGACAGAATCCCATTCTTTTTTATGGCTGGATAGTTCTCCATTGTGTGCATGCACCCCATTCTCTACATGGATGTGTCTGCTGGTGGACACTTCGGCTGATTTCTTATCTCAGCCTTTGTGAACAGTTCTGCAATAAAGGCGACGGGAATGCAGACATCTCTTTGTTATCCCGACTTCCTTTCTCTTGGGGATATGCTTAGCAGTGGGATCCCTAGAGCATGTGGTGGCTCTAGTTTTAGGTTTCTGAGGAAACTCCAAACTGTTCTCCTTAGTGGTTGTGCTAATTTACATTCCCACAGTGTGCAAGGGGCCCTTTGTTCCACATGCTCACCAGCATTTGCTATTGATGTATTTTGAATGAAAACCATCTTAACTGGGGTAAAGTGATATCTCATAGTAGTTCTAACTTGCGCTTCTCTGATACGTGTGATGTTGTGCTGCTATCCATATACCCGTTTGACATTTGTATGTCTTCTTTTGAGAAATGTCTTTTTAGGTCTTTTGCCCATTTTTAAATTTGATCATTAGATTTTTCCTGTGGAGTCGTTTGAGTTCCTTATATATCCTGGTTGTTAATCTCTTGTCAGATGGGTAGTTTGCAAAATTTTCTCCCATTCTGTGGATTGTCTCTGCAGCGTGTTGATTGTTTCCTTTGCTGTGCAGAGGCTTTTTAACTTGATGTGATCCCATTTGTCCATTTTCGCTTTGGTTGCCTCTGCTTTTGGGGCATTACTGAAGTCTTTGCCAGACCAACGTCTTGGAGTGTTTCCTCAGAGTTTTCTTTTAGTAGTTTCATTGTTTCAGGTCTTAGATTTAAGTCTTCAATTCATTATTATTTGATTCTTGTGTTTAGCACGAGAGAGGGTCTAGTTTCATTCTTCGGCATATAGATATCTAGTTTTCCCAGCACTACTTACTGAAGAGATTGTCCTTTCCTCAATGTATGTTCTTAGAACTTTTGTCAAAAATGAGTTCACTGTTGTGTGGATTTATTTCTAGATTTTCTGTTCTGTTCCACTGGTCTATATGTCTGTTTTTATGCCAGCATTATACTATTTTGTTCACTATATCTCTGTAGAGTAATTTGAAGTCAGATAATGTGATTTCTTCAGTTTTATTCTTTTTTGCTTAGAATATCTTTGGCTATTTTGTGGTTCAATATACATTTTAGAATTGTCTTTTCTATTTCTGTGATATATGCCTTCAGTTTCTTATGACAATGTTTTATAGTTTTCATTGTAGAGATCTTTCACTTCTTCGACTAAGTTAATTTCTAGGTATTTTATTGCATTTCTAGTAATTATAAATGGGATTACTGTCTTAATTTTTTTTACAGATTGCTGTTTGACACATAGAATGCTTCTAATTTTTGTATGCTGATTTTGTATCCTGCAACTTTGTTTAATTTATCAGTTTAAATGGTATTTTTTGGTGGAGACTACAGGTTTTTCCAAATATAAAATTATATCATTTGCAAACAAGGATTATTGTACTTCTTTCTTTCTAATTTGGATACTCTTGATTTCCTTCTCTTGTGTTATTTCTTCTCATGAGGTTTTTATTCTTCATTCTGTTGATATGATTTATCACATTGATTGACCTGCTGATGTCGAACCATCCTTGCATCCCTGGGAGAAATCCTACTTGATCATGATGATCTTTTTAATGTGTGATTGAACTGAGGTTGGTAGCATTTTGTTGAGGATTTTTGCATCAATATCCATCAGAGATATTGTCCCATAGTTTTATTTTTTGATGTGTCTTTGTCTGGTTTTGTATCTATGTTGCATTAACTCAAGCATCTGTGGAAGTGGGTACTGGCTCCTTTACCGCCATACTGGACTTTTTAATTTATTCTAACTGCTAACCTGATATTTCCTATTGGGGTAATATTTTTAAAGATTTTAATTTATGAAACTTTTCATTTAAAATGTGCAACAAGCATGGATCTGAAGATTTATTTTGAATGTACCTTCATTGGTCAAAATGTGGTGAGAGGTTTATGTGGCTTCTGTGGACATTCCAATTTAATTCAAAGTAATTGATCTACTTTTGTTGATCTCATAGTTTACAATGCACCTAACAGGGGTATTTCACAGCAGCTACTAGAGAAATAATCTCTGCAAGGAATATATGTGTTTCTGCATATGTGTATATAATATTGTAAATTAGGAATTGCCTTTTTCTCCTTCCCCTGAGACATTCTTGTGCCTGGGGAGGAGCTAGTACTTCTCACAGAAGAAATATTGAGAAGTTCCTGGAAATAGACAAATACGGAGGTGCCAAAAGAGATTCTTGCAGGAAAAAATTAGCTTGGCAAGCCAAGCAACTGTCTCAAAGGAAGATGTCTTTAAGATCTCTGTCACCTACACTACCATTCTCCTTGTTGAGGTCGGCCCAGGCCCCACCTCAGAGAGCCTCCCAGAAAGGTCCCAGGCCTAGAGAAGTTATGAAAAGGGTGGACTCACAAAGTGAAGGCCTCTAGCCCAGTCAGGGATGGTGTGTCCTAAGTGAAGGGAACCCCAAAGGCAGACAGGAACACAGTCTATTCTCCTTCTCCCTTTGAGATTCTGAGAGGAGGCTACTCCAGTACTTGGGAGGCACCCCCAGGTGTGCTGCCCCTGCCTCTCTGGGGCTCCAGGGCTATGCACACCTGAGAGCAGCAGAGTGTGGGCTACTGGTTCAGACAAGGGCTCTAGGAAAAGGGGAAGTGCCTATGGGGTCCTGGGAAGCCCTCCGGGGGTCCACTCAGAAGGGAGGCAGGTGAAAGAGGCTCAGCGTGCCCAGGGCCTGCCCACATAGGACAGCAGACAGGTTGGCCGAGGCTGGACAATAGCGGGTCCTCGACCAGAGGATGGAGTGTCTCACCCAGGGCCCCAGTTCTTCCCTGCTGTCCTGAGGACTGCAACCCCCCGCAGGAGGGACAGCAGGCTCCAAGTCAGCCTGTGGGATGGAAAGATCAGGTGGGAGAGGCCCCGAGGCCTGCATGTGGCAGAAGAGGACTGACCCATCCTCAGCGAGTGTGAATGTCACTAGTCAAACTAACCTCAAAACGCTATTGGCTGTTTAGGTCATCCTGGCTCCTTTGTGCTAGGGGGTGGGTGGGGGCGGGGCAGGGGCTAGAGATAAAAGAAGGAAAGAAGGACAGAATACAGTGAATGATCTTTGTTGGCCCCTTCAATTGAAAGGTGCCTCTTACTGTACACGTCTGCCTCTGATATATGGTATGCATGAGTCTATGTACATGAACCTCTTCAACATGACTTTCTACATCTATATATGGTCTCATTTCAGAATATGAAAGGCATAACTGACATTTTTTTTCTGTCTCCACCCTGTATGTGTAAGAAGCTACAAACCCAGATTTAGAGAAATCTATTGTGAAGACACATTTCTCTGTGCCAATATTAAATTAAAGCAAGATTAAAAATGCCTTTGAACGTGTCAGACAATTTTGAAAGAATATTCATAAATTCTTCTTGGAAACACACACTGCTCTGTCCTCCCCACCCTCAATGCCACCTACAGCCAGGTCCCCAGTGAGAGGTCCAGGCCCAGCCTCGTGAAAATGAATTCTAAGCAAACCAAATTTCAGATCAGTAGTGCTAACAATATGTGTTGTGTTACTGATATTCTTAAACTCAGTAAAGTCAAAAAATATTAAGGTTGAATATATGCACTGTAAAAACCCTGAAGGTAAAATTAATTCTCTCTGTTTCTGTCTCTCTTCCGTGCTTTCTCACTCGCTCTGTGTCTCTCTTCCTGGAAACACTAAGCTGAACATATCTTCACAGTAATGCAAAGGGCACTTGCAGAAAATAGAACCACGTAGACAAACAGTAGTTATTTTCTGTGGATGTGTTGTGTGTTATTTCAAGCCACCAATACACTAAATTCTGAAAAGAATGTTGTGTTCTATACAATGCTTCTCACAGCAAACAAGCCTTTGAACATAATGCACTCACATAAATCTATGATGTGTGTGTGTGCATGTATATGTGTGGGTGTGTATGTGTGTATAAATGTATATACATGTTTTTTTTTTTTTTTTGAGACGGAGTTTCTCTCTTGTTACCCAGCCTGGAGTGCAATGGCGCGATCTCGGCTCACCGCAACCTCCGCCTCCTGGGTTCAGGCAATTCTCCTGCCTCAGCCTCCCGAGTAGCTGGGATTACAGGCACGTACCACCATGCCCAGCTAACTTCTTGCACCTTTAGTAGAGACAGAGTTTCACCATGTTGACCAGGATGGTCTTGATCTCCTGACCTCGTCATCCACCCGCCTCGGCCTCCCAAGGTGCTGGGATTGTATATATATGTATTTTTTCATCTCCACTAGACAGACACACACACACACACACACACACACACACACGTGCATACACATACACACTTTAAAGCATTCACAGATGGTAAAAAGTCAAACTCATATGGGAATCTCATCTCTGTTCACCAAGCCTGTGACTCTGCTTTCATTCTAAATTTGCTTACATTCCAGATTTGGGTGTTCTGTCCTTTATATTTTTTTCTGTCTCCCCTCTTGCCCATCATCTGCAGCCATAAGGCTCTGGTGAGCCCCTCACTTTCAAAAAAAGGTAGGCCATAGACTACATTCTTAGCAAACACTCCAGTTGCCTTTGGCCAACCAGCCCCCTGCATCAGTCCATGGAGTCTCTCGCGTAAAGTCAGGGGAAGCCATACTCCCTGCTGGGCCCCTCTCTAGACATTGCTTTGAAATAAATGATGTGATTGAGTTTGGCCTAGGATCACAGCACGACACGTAATCCGAATGTTGAAATGTTTGCATCCACCCACGTAATGCCTCTTTGTGTTATTACCATGATGCAGAGCACTGCATTTTTAGAAAGGCCAACGTGACTTTCAAAAAATAAAACATGTCACATTTATGAATGCAAGATCATTGAAAACTATTTTTAAAGAAAATCATTAATCTTTTTTCTTCTTTATTTACTCCATATTTCCTAATTTCCTTCCAAAATATTAATACACCACATGGTGGTTTTCTCATCTATAATATGAGGAAAGGCACAATAGGTGCTATTCTTTTGTGAGTGATACTGGCATATTAATTATTCAGTGAGTGCTTTTGTGATCTCCTGAATTGTATAACATTCTGCTTTATAAAATTGCAACCTGGAATAGGATTTTAGTTCTTTGTCGTTGAATTCATAAAACTACCAACTGGCACATAACTTGAAGTCATGTAGTCACAAAACTTTCAGAAAATATTTTTTTAATGAATAAGCAACCCAGTAAAATTAGCCATCTTGGAAGGTCTATGCCTGCACCCCTATATTAGGAATGTTTATTCTATAAATTGCAAAGTAACATCCAAAAAGAAAGAAACACAGATGGTCAAAGGGGCCTACTATAGCTATTACATGATATTTCACCTTATATTGCATTTTGTGTGTATCTCAAATATGATTTGAAAATATATTTTTTAAGTGTGAATTTATTATATAGTATCTGCAAAATGACAAAATAACCACCTCCAAACCACAAATTTCACACTTAACTAAGGGGGCCATAGTGGTTACAAGAGTCGAAGGCTAACATCAAGAAAACTGACCATTCCGTTTAGTCTCCTTAGCCTTAGATCTGAAGGGACCCACATCTTAGTAAACCAAGAGAAATCTAATGACAAATGAAGACCGGTGCTTTCTTTCCATGGGTGTCTTCCAGTAGCTCACCTCCCTGTTTCTATCTACAGCAAGTAAATACACAAGCGGATAGTATGTATCGGGCCATTTGTAGATGAGAAAACCACCCTGTGGTATATCATTAACACTACTTTGGGGGTGTTAGCAAACGTGGAGCAAAGAAAGGACTAAAACCTCCCCATTTCTTCGGTAATCACTCAGTAATCCCTAGAAACTTGGGCCAGAACGTAGCATGCTCTGCTCCCCATGAGGCTGACAGTCCAGTAGCGTCTAAGTGTCTGGAGTAAGGGAGCATGTTGATTTTCTTCATTTCTGTGTCCCCAGTGATGAAAACAGTTTTTACCACATAATTACCGCTCATTAAAATGTTTGTTAAATTAACTCATGGACTAGGAAGAAGGACCGAGAAAACGGTGGAAAGAAAGAAGCTCCACTCATTGCTTATGGTTGACAGCACTCCTTATTCATATATAGATGATTAAAACCCCAGATGCCTCCGTTTCTAATCTGCCCTCAAATTCTTTCTTCAAGTGAAAGATATTTTGGACTGGAAGACGTAGATCAAATAATTATTGGAACGGGGAATTGAAATCCAAGTAGGTAAAAGGTTTGGAAGAGGGGAACTTTCAATCTGTAAATGAGGTTTTACCTTTTGGCCTGGACAAATTACATGTTGGAATCCTAAAATTACTTATGAAGGGCATTGAGGATATGTTACAAGTGACTTTCAGCAGCCAGCGGGTAGCACAGAGACAGGATAACTCAGAGGAGCAAGTGCAGTTCTGACTCTACTCAAAAGGAAGCTGAACGTCAACCTGGGTCAGAGGTCAATGGGACAGCCCAGAAGCAGGAAGTGAAGGGGTGGCTGTCCCTGGTGTCCACCCAGGCTCCTCACAAACACAGGTTGGGTGAATTTTTTCTTTTGGGACAAGATTACTGATTTATAGATAAGAAAAACAGCATAGACATAATGAATGTCAGCAGTGTGCTTACAAATATCATGTTCTTTTCTTCTAGACATGAAGAAGACCCACAGATGGCATACTACTGTGATTGAGATGTCTCACTGGTCCAAAGACTATTGAAAGATACTTCCCAAAGGATGTGGGTCATTGGCTCAAGGCCAATCTAGAATTTGCCATCACTTGAATGTGGGCATTGAGGTAATGCCATCCTCATTTTTGCATGGCATAAGGCTTGATGTAATAATGATTTCCGTGGTGATGAAACCTGCATCCAAAATGTCCTTGTGGTGTAGACAATGAGCACAGTCCCAGTGGTCCACGGGTGTATGCACTCGGGGTGCTCCGTGATGCTGAGATAAAGGTGTCCCCATGGGTCATTGCTCTAACAAGTGCTGATCTGTCCCAGGCTGTACTGATACAATCACTGCTGAAAGAAGGATGTTGCACTGGTCAGGGAGCAGCTACAATGTGGTGCTTGATCCTACATTCTGAGTGTAAAATGCACCAAGAAGTATGTTAATAAAAATAGGCAAAAATAACTTAAAAACAAGTCAGAGGAAAGAAATTAGGACTTTGTAACGTAAGACAAGATCTGAGAAAGCTCAAAAAAAGGGGAAAAATACAACTCCCGCTATGGGGAAATACTTTGTGAAAAACAGATTCACTTAGTTCTATGCTCTTCTAAGAGTTAGAATTAGGAGGAATGAATGAAAGACAGAATGAGGAATTTTGGCCTAAATAGGGAGAAATAATTGAGAATGCTGACTGAAGATAAACTGACAACTTTAGAAGATAATGTTTCCTGTTATTTAGAAATATTTGAGAAGTGACTGAAAACACCGTATTGAAACATCATTGAAAATGATTTAAACGTGGGATCAGGGCTTAGTCTAGCGCTGCAGTTTTCAATAGGGAACAGCACGTGGCCACAGGACCTTTGAAATACAGCCACGCTCATGGAGGTGTGCCTTCAACGGAGCTGACCCACCAGATTTCAAAGACTTAGAATAAACAGAACAAACATACTGCCTTGGTGTATTTTTCACTGATTACATGTTTACTTGATAACATGTTCAATGCATTGGGTTTCATGAAGTCTATTAAAATAGTCCCACTATTTTTTGTCTTTATGTTTTCTCCTGGGACTACTAAAATATTTGCAATGACATGTGTGGTGTGCATTCTTTCTATTCCACAGCACTGGTCTGGATTCTAACTATTCAAACTGTGGTTCCTGGATCAGTAGCGGCAACGTCACCTGGGGGGCTGCAGAAAACGTGGATTATCCATCCTCGCTGAGACTGATTGAATCCAAGGCTGCATTTGCACATGGATTGAGCAACACCGGTCTGGATGATGATTGCTGTCACACATTTTGCAAGGCCAGGCAATCTTTTATTTGAAGGAAATCTACGTGGAAGAATGCCACAAAGACACACACAACTGTGGGATGCTCTCCTTTTCAGGCCTCGTGGCAGGGAAGCCTTAGCCCTTCTGAGTTGCCTTCGTCACCTCCACAACTTCATGCTGCTTTCTGCCCTCTCCAGTAAGGCATAATTTGAAAACCCGTGGTCTCTATTGTCTTCAGAGTCTCTAAGATATATGGAAACTATAAATGCCCAGTATTTCATAATTCCGACCTGCATTCAAGTATATGAGCAGCAGAATAACAAATTTAGCCATGACTATGGAAATATCAGATCGGTGAACACGTTAATTGTAGTTTTTGCCACCGCTTTTAAAAGCCGCAATTACTTTTTCGCCAGCCGAAGAGTTTCATGGTGCAGTTGTGCACTTGTCTAGGCCAGTGTCTGCCAAACTCATCCAGTCACCACAATCATTAGATAATCTTCTCTGAAAAATGAAAATCCTACTAAATCAGCATTTCCAAGGGAAGTAAGTCTTCGAGCTATTTATTTAAGAGTTCCCCAGGTGAATTTAAAAGTGTTACAGGAAATTCAGCCACAACCTTCAGAAGAGCAGTATCATCTTTCTCAAGAGATGCGTTTTATTTGGGTTCTTCACATAAATGCTTCAGCTGTATATCTTAGAGTTAACTCCGAGGTTTTTTTCTTTTCTTTTCTTTTCTTTTTTTTTTTTTTTTTTTTTTTGAGACGGAGTTTCGCTCTTGTTACCCAGGCTGGAGTGCAATGGCACGATCTTGGCTCACGGCAACCTCCGCCTCCTGGGTTCAGGCAATTCTCCTGCCTCGGCCTCCTGAGTAGCTGGGATTACAGGCACGCACCACCATGCCCAGCTAATTTTTTGTATTTTTAGTAGAGACGGGGTTTCACCATGTTGACCAGGATGGTCTCGATTTCTTGACCTCGTGATCCACCCACCTCGGCCTCCCAAAGTGCTGGGATTACAGGCTTGAGCCACCGCGTCCGGCCAAGTTTTTGCTTTATATTTCTAACTCTATATTCTCTTAATTTCTACATGACCAAAGGTGCTAAAAAAAACCCCTAATGTTATCAATTTAAGAATACTGCAACTCAAACGTAAAGCTTCTCACTCTGTTATGAATAATTTCCAGGTAGAACTTGGAGCGAAAGATTTACTTTTCCAACTTTTACAAAAAAAAAAAAGGACTATTTTTGCTTTGTGCTTGTGTGTGTGTATATATCTGCATGTGAGGGGGCAGCCTTGAGCTGGAGAAATATTTTGTATTATCCTAACATATATTTTTAAATAATTTACTGTAAAATTCAAAGATGCACAAGATTTTACATTTAAATGGTAAATTAGATTGACGTCTATTGTAACTGAAAATGAGTAGGTAAAATGGGAGGGGAAGAGGGAATATTCTTCCTGCTCCAGAACACGGACTCACCCACACACTCTGTGCTGGTGGCTTTACTTCCCCTGCGTGGAGGGACCTGACTTGCCCTCTATTTGTCACCCACCTCTCTGATTTAGAAAAGGACCCCAGACGCTCTATGAAAATTGTATCTTCATCTACATTTTATGTATAAAATTGTACCCAGGGAGCTGAAACCATGACATAGCTACGCGCAACAACGGGAAGAAAAATCACTTCTAACGAGTCTGTGCCCTCGAGGTCAGATGCCTGTGGTCAAAAGGGTTTGGTAACTCAGTCATGATGACAGTGGAGCAGTTTTCCAACAAGCAAAACCCACAAGAGCCGTCTGTGGAGATGTTACTATGCACTTAAAAGCAGGTTTGTTTCTGGTTTGGTTCAAATGCTAAGGAAATAGTCTTCAGGACTGTTGCAATAGGCGTCATAACCGTTATCATGGGAGAGAGGGATGGGGCTCAGCCACGAACCCAGTGAGGTGGGGATCCACAGCCAGGAGGCGAGTGAGAGGTCAGTGGGTGGACAGTCACCAAGCAGAGGCAGTAAGAGTGGGGAGATCTTGCTAAACCGACCTCATAGGATTTTCGCTGAAGGTAGACCAGGCCAGGGTGAGCAAACAGCAAGAGGGATCCAACATCAGAGGAAGGGGATTCTCAGCAAACTGGCTCAATAGGATTCCAACCACACTGGGCTGTCTCTGCAGGCCCCCAAGGGCAGGGGCCAGGGTCAAAGACGGCTCTGAGGAGCCTCAGTCTAATTTGGTCCGGGAGAGTCTTTTCCAATATCCATTGTGTAAATCAATATGGTTTTATACAGAGAGACTCAGTGATATGTGTTAAGGATTGGACACAAAAATATTTTTTCTGGCTGTAGTGTGGTTGTTTTGAAGAACTCAACTCTTCCAGAGACTCTCAAAGGTAATTAACACGGGTAGTAAATGAAGGGCGGACCCAAGGGAGAACCAGACCAGTGTGGCCTCCCCGAGGGACTGCCTCTCTGCCACCTTCTCCTAGCTTTGGCTTTAACTGCAGAGAGAGGGTGCGCTGTCGCCCAGCACATTACAGCCACGCACACAGCCCAGAGCAGAGGCGGTAGGGCTTCTTGCTGCAGAGAGAGCTGTGCAGCAGGAAAAGTCGGTTTTCTTCCCTTTGTACCCTTCTTATCCTTTCCTTAAGAAGCTTGGTGGCTGAGGACAGCTAAGCTCTCTACCCAGGAAAAGATGTTCTTCATTCCCCACCGAAAGCTAATTGGGAGCCAAGCGTGCGGAGCACAGAGTCAGCCTCTTAAGCTCATGCATGGCCCAGGCCTCCTTAGCGGGTCATGCGGGGCCTATTCCTCCTCCACACAGCGAGGAATCACAGGGAAGGTTGGGAGCCAAGTACGTGCCTGCCTGGAGCATCCTCACGATGGGAGGTGGTCCGTGTATAACGTGCACCCACGGTGGCTATGGGCAACAATACAGTTTGGATGCTTGTGTCTCTCCAAAATTTCATGTTGAATATTAATTCTCAATGCAATAATAGTATTAAGATGTGGTGCCTTCAGCAGGTGATTAAGTCATACACTCCTTCCTGGTGAAAGAGATTAGGGCATTGATAAAAGAGGCTTCACACGCTTTTCACTCCTTTTTTTTCCTCCTACCTTCAGCCATATGAGGACACAATGATGGCTCCCTCCAGAGGACGCAGCGGCAAACCTCCATCTTGGAAGCCGACAGCAGCCCTCGCCAGACACTGAATCGCCTGGCTCCTTGATCTTGGACTTCTCAGCCTCCAGAACTCTGAGAAATAAATTCTATTGTTTATAAATTAAATAAAAAAGGCAGCGAGGCCTCCAGGTGTGACCTGCCCATGTGCCTCGGTCTCTCCTAGGGCCCTGGTGCCCACACCTTTGGCTCTGCAGCAGCCCTGAGAGCATCTGGTGCATGGTGACTGCCCCTCCAAAGGACCACAAACAGTGTTAGCTTGAATTACCAAACTAGACCTTGTGTGAAGCTGTAGCCCCCACTGCTTTAGCATTTTTATGTCATCATCCCACATGCAGCCCTCCTCACATGCTTTGTCCCCATTAGGTAATGGCCAAATTCTCAGCAGATGTTATATGAAGGTGGATGTGGTTGGCCCTTTGGCTTCTTGGTTAGAATAGAATATTGTTCAACTCATCTAAAAATATCAGAGAAGAGGCTGCTGGGAGAATGTGAGACAAGCCATCAAGGGTTGTTTCCAGAGGAATTCTAGCCTTTGCTATTAGAAGAAGTGGGACTTTTCCTCCTGTGTGTTGGCCGAGAAGAAATAGGGCAGGAAGTAGGTGCAAAAGGAAATCAAGCTCAGACAGTGTGGATCTGAGAGCAGTGAATCAGCATGGGCGGCATCAAAACCTTTGTTTGCGGATGCAAGGAGCACTGGCTTCCCCCAGCTGTGGCTGTGGCGTGCGCTCAGCTGGGGCGTGGGTGAGGAAGGACTAAGATGCAGCACCTGCCCTTGTGGCTCACTGCAGCCAGAGAGCCAGTGGAGATGATCCTAACTCCAGGTGATAGGGGATACACAAGGGGGATGTTCAAACAGGAAGAGTGAAGAAACAACCCCAAGTGGTCTGGGACGTGCTTCCAGTGGAGGTCTCTCTCAAGTGATGGTAGAAAGAGGAGACTCTCACAGGCTCACAGGCACTGACCTGGGTCTGCAGAAAGAGAAGCTGTTAGCTGGGATCGCACCCAGGAATAAACTAGAGCATCGGAGGATGGAGCCAAGAGAGGGGGTGGTGGCCAGAGAGTGGTGCTGAAGAACCGCTGACCATCTGGTGGCCATGGGGAACCAGAAGCCCCTCTCAAGATCATCTCTGTGTTTTAGATAAAGGACTATTCTAACCAAAGACAGAGGCATGGGCCAGGGAGAAGAAAATCAAGAGCCAGGCAAGTTGTTAGGGTATTTCATAATGGACAAAGGTCATCTAAACAGGGAGATGGACAGGAGAAAGGAAATGAGGGCACAAAACACTGAGAAAACTCCGGGAAACAGAAGAAACTCAGCTTTTACTGAGGACGGAATTCAGGGAAAGAGGGAGAGATAAAGATGACTCCCAGCATTTGGCGGGGCAATAGCCAGAAATGCAGGGTCAGGCACAGGCCTGGGGAACATAGGGTTGGGGCTGGTTTTAGGTACCATAAGCATCATGATCTGGGGAATTACAAGGTGAGGGAACAGGAGCTGGACATCTGGGAACTCTAGAACTGGGTAATCATCAGACTCTATGTGATTGTTGAGGAAAGGAGAGCCCAGGAGAGCTCAGAACCAGAGTAGCCAAGGACAGAGCCCTGGGAAACTGCAAATGACCCCAAGGAAGGAGAGGCAGCCTCAGCCTCCATTGGAGCCTTCAGAGCAGAGCCTGAGAGGTGGCGGATCCGATGCCAAAGGGAGCTGGGGAGAGGCTGAGAAAGTGACCTGGGGACACAGGTACCCCTTAAAGAAGGCTGGCCACACAGGGAAATGGGGGTGCCACAGTTTGAAAAGAAACTCAAAGTGAGGAATGAGGAGGGTATTTGCCCTTTAACCGCGGGTTGCACTGAACCACAATCTGGGATTGAGAAGAAGGATCACCTGGAGAAAGAACCGGAATATATCAAAGAGGAAGTAGTCAGAGCTTACAAATAGAAGTGTAAAAAAATCACTTCTCACCTGGTTTTATTCAAGATCAAAAGCTTAGGCAGTTTAAATTTTGCTTTTTCCTCTAGGACTTCCTCAATATTAAAGAACAACTAGTGAGAGAGGTTGAAAGTTCACCCACATGCAGGAGTTTGCAAAGGCATGAGCCAAATCCAACCCCAGCTTTAGGAACTTCTCTGGGTTGGCTTAGGTGAGGATGTACCTCCTCAGGGGGCTGAAATGATGAGAAAAATGCACTTTACACTGGCCAGGAATACAAACATTGGAATGCAGGGGAGTCCAGATTTCACATGCGTGTCCACTTCTCATGTGTGACCTTGGATAAAAGCTTAGCCTCAACATCCTCATCTGCAAAGTAGGGTGTTGAGTATATGTACAGCCCCAATGGGTTACTGTGTGAGGTATGGATAAATCTATGCATTCAACACTGTAGCAATTTTATCCGATGCATAAATATTAACTTTTGTGGTTGATATGAATGCATGACATGCATTCATTAATTCAAATGTTTTCCTTTACTGTGGCCCAGTTAATTAGGACCTGTTTACTGGATATATGGCTTCCATCCACATTTGCTTCTTTCCCTAGAAAAGCCTGGATATCGCTTGTTAATGATCACATGTTACTGTAGCATGTATTGCCACCAAGTGTCACAATAGAAATGTGTTGTGAATGAGTTTACAGAAGTCTTACTCGGCATGTACAGGCAGAAGCCGTGCTTCACTTCAGGAAAGAAGTTGTAGGGTGGAGACTCAAACATGCAGGAAGAATTTAGCTGGATCATGCACAGTGTGCATCGACACGCTCACCCTGTGCCCCTGGAGCTGTCAGACTTAGAGATGATGAACCAGCTGGCACAGAACTGGGGAGACCCAATGACCACCCAAGACCCAGCAGAGGGCAGTGAGAAAATACTGCTAGGTTCACAAGACTTTATGCATATTCAATATGACATTGAATTCTACTTTATTTGCTTGGTTTTTTTCAACCTTGCTGATTGATTTTGCTTTCACCAGAACTCCAAAGCTTTTTGTAAAAGCAACAGTGGTGGGCGGCAGAGAACGAAAACTCCGAGAGGCAGTGAGTTGAGCCACAGTTGCTTCTGAAGGGCACATCTGTTTTGAACGCGTATTTTATACAGCACTTCAAACTTAGCAACATTTGATTCTGGGCAGTGACTAGAGCTGAACTTGAATACACTTTACAGTGAGAAGACACACCCAACTCTCTTTTCACAATGGACACACTGAGTTCCCAGTAAGTTGTGTTGCTTTCCTAGGGTTAAGCTGGATTTGAGTATCAGTGCTCGGGTGACGTTTCATCGGAATGTTCTCTCATTCCCATTTAGAGCCTCTGCATGTTGCCACACCCAGTCATTTATCAAATCAAGGTATCTGCAGCATCACATGCATTTTTGGGGAGAAGCAGTGACTGGAAGTGTGGCGGACCTGTCTTTTCTCCTTTCATTCCTTTCATGCCTCATCGTCATGCCTGGCTTCTTTTGCTCCCACAAGCTCCCTGGTCTGGATGCGACGGTGCCAGAGCTCCCCAGCTCTGAATGGAGACATTCTCTGCAAGCCCCGCTCTCTACACTGAGCCTCTCATTCCCCTTCTGCCTTTCTTGTGATTATTTATGCAGCCCCTCCTCCATCTGTCTTGTTATCAGGCTGTTTATTTATCACCTCCGAAGTTTTCCTCTTATTGGCCATCCTTCTCTTCCCATCATTTTTGACCGCACTGACCCCTCAGCCCCTTCCTGTTTAGAACAGCCGGGATGGGTTCCAGGTGTGGCGGCACCAGCCGTTTCTCAGCATTCTGCCCTTCTGCACATTTAAATGAACTCTGAGATGGGCCCTTCACATCAATCATGGAGTGAGGACGACGGCAACAGGCTTTCTTTACTTTCATTTTATTGTGTTGACTTTTGCTTGTTTCTTCCAGTTATGATTATATCTGCAATGGCCTAGAATCCTATAAGCTTTCTTTTTTGTTACCAGAAATTGCTAAATTCATTTCAGATTACCTCAAGAAAAGTTTTTATTTTTGCAATTTGCATAGTTTTTAGCCTAGTCAATAGATATGTAATTAAAAATCCACGTGGATAAAATATTGGCTTTGTTAAAACTTTTCTTTCCAAAGGAAGCAAAAATTAATCATAACCTGTTTTTTTTAAAGGGTCACCGCAGTTCCCAAATACCATCAGACTAGCCCATGCCTGGACTTTCTATTTAAGCCACTCTGCTGCAGGAGCCAAATATTGCTAACAGTTCTCTCATGTCTCTTAATTTTACCTCCAATGGATGAATCATTATCTCATCTTAGGGAAGTTATGATTCCTCTTTGCTTAAACTCTAGCTTGTAAAATTAATTTTAACTTGGACCTTCGGTTACTTTCGACACAGATTGCCAATAGATAATGCTATTGTAAGTACAACTACACACCTCTTCTTGGGGTGATTATTTTATTACTATTTAAATATGCCAGTGTACATGTAAGTTAGTTAAAGTGGTAATATGTTGATGCAACGTTTAACCCCTCAATACATTTTGCAGACACATTAATGTGTTGAGCAGAGGTGGAGGCATTCTGCATTGTTTGGGGAGAGAACATTTAAATATGCTCATTCCTTCATTTGTTCATTGCACATAGCTTTGTCTGTGGGCCTGGTCCTGCCCCGGTGGTGGTAGGCATGTTAATGCACAGCCCCACACCTGCGGCCTTATACATTGCTGGGAAAGGTTAGCATTTGTTATCACAGAATGTTAAAGAGTGTTGGTAGGAAAGATGATCAGAGGGCTGGGAGAATTGAAGGAAGGACGGACTAATCAAGCGTCATGCACACAAGTGGTTTGGCCGTGTCCCCACCCAAATATCACCTTGAGTTGTAATAATCCTCAATTGTCAGGGGCAGGACCAGGTGAAGATAATAGAATTATGGGCGCGGTTTCCCCCACACTGTTCCCGTGGTAGTGAGTAAGTCTCATGAGATCTGATGGTTTTATAAATGGGAGCTCCTCTGCCAAGCTCTCTTGCCTGCCAGCAGGTAAGATGTGTCTTTGCTCCTCTTCTCCTTCCAGGATGATTATGAGTCCTCCTTAGCCATGTGAAACTGTGAGTCAGTTAAAGCTCTTTCCTTTATAAATTACCCAGTCTCAGGTATGAGGGCAGACTAATATAACACGCAACAAGCAGCTGCATTAAGAGACAACCCTTTTCCCTCCAAAACTCTCATGGGAGCCTGAGAAAACGATGCCCCGTGCAAGGCCCTTGCCATCCAGGACCGCTTGGCAGGGAGACTTCCCCACTGTTTGGTCGCTGAGAACTCCCCCAAAGTCCACGAGCCTTCAACATACAGTGTGATTCTAGCACAGTGGTTTGAGCTGATTCCATTCTGAAAGGTAACTGCATGGCAGGGCTTACCCATGCATTTTAAAGGAATTGGTGAGGCTCTTTGTCAGGGTCCACCAGCTCCCTCTATGTGCTTGTGACTGCAGGCCAGACCCAAGTCTCTACTCTTTCCTCAGTGGACCCAGAAGGACCCTTCCTGCCTCTCAACACTTCTAAGAAGCATGAGGCTTGGAGTCAGTAGAAGGAGAACCACATGCCTGACTTCCTGGGGCACCTGAGTTAAGAAAGTAGGTGCCAGTCCCTGCTGCTGGCACTGGCCTTTGACAGTGATGGTCTAGCTGCACTCTGTGTGCAAGCCCCGCCTACTGCTCCATCTTGATAGGAATGGAAAAAGGAGAGAGGCTTCAGCATGATCAGACCCTGAAAGCTTGCAGCCAACTGTGTTTTGGGAGTGAGAAAAGTTTGGTGAGTACAGAGTGGATAAGGCCAGTCCTGGAGCCAAAGTCTGACAGGTCCCAGTGATGAAGCCCTTCATGGACTCAACTCAGGACATGGCATTGGTCTCCCGGCACTGGGGTTGCGGAGCATTCCAGGCAGGACATAGTGAACGGGAGGTCCGATTGGAGAGAGCTGGACCCTGGCAGGAGCAGAAGGCTGCTTGAGGCAGGAAGGACTGCAGGCAGGGGATGCTCAGTGGTCTCAATAAAGTTAGGGTGGGCTGGGTCCAAGCTGATGGGGGTGGGAAGGAGCACACTGAGGAGGCATTTCTGGAGACTTTGTAAGAACAGACGACAGGTGGTACTCTAGCATGTTCCTGGCATGCTCTCAGCACATCACAGATGCTTCCCATGTGGGACCTTCACAGCCATACCCCACACACCCTTGGCTGCATGGAAAAGATAGTCCACATTCACCCTCGGTGTGTGGCCACTTCTTACTTCTTCCTGTGGAAGAAGGATGAGTAGCTGATGGGTGCATTTGCGGAAGGAATAAGGTGCAGGTGCCCAGTCCTTCCTCCAGCTTCCCCCGGGGAGCCATACTGCCGTCCCTGGAGACAGCTTGGGTGGACGGGGTGCTGAGTGGGGAAACCTCACCGCACATGTGTGGGGAGTGGGCTTGCTGTTCCTGCTCTGCCCTGATGGGATGGGCCACTCGGTAAGCTTGAGGCCAGGCCTTCAGGGGCATATTTGCCTGTAGATATAGCCAAATACTCCAACAGTGAGTTCATCAATGAGAAAAACGACATATTGGTCTCCCATCTAGATAATCATGTTTTAAATTTCTCGGTTGGTTTAGAACTTCTGATCTACATACAATCCAGGATCAGAGGAGCATAGGAAGTATCTCAATCTAGTCACACCAGGACACTAGGAAGGGGCAAGTGGAAAACTCTTCCGTGACCCTATAACCTCATTTGCTACAGGATGTCCATGGATTTAGGCCTCAGATGCCCAAAAGTCAAACGATACCAAAAAAGTGTAAAAATTCGCTGTGACTAGGGATCAGCACAGGCGACACAGCACAGTTACTCTCAGAGAAACTCAGATAACGGAAATGCTGTATGTCCACTGTAAAATACACACAAACCTTAAACCGAATGGGAAGTCTGTTTGGAGGGAGCTGGACCCTGGCAGGAGCAGAAGGCTGGTTAAGGCAGGAAGTGATTAAAATAATATTTAAAAGTCAAATTACAAGTTGATCGGTGAACAGAATTCTACCATAATCAATAAGGGAGTTTGAGAATCAACCACATAAAAGTTTGAGAAATTAAACATGTGTTTAATGAAATTAAAACATAATTCATAGGACTGGGATTGAAGATATTCCCTGGCTTTGAGGAGTCCAGTGTATTCTAAATTCAGAAAATTCATCACCATCATCTCTGAATATTGCTTTTCTTTCATTCTCTCTTTTTTTCTCATTTGGAAACTCCAGCTACGTCTGTGTTAGACTTCATTCTATCTGCCATTTCTTTCCTCTTTTACATTTTCTATTTCTTGCTCCCTTTTCTGAATCCTGGGTAATTTGCTTAGTTCTACTTTCAACTTATTAATTTCCTTTTCAGCTTTTGTTTAATCTGTTTTTTAACCCATCCTGTTTATTATTTAAAGTTTGTGTTTATTCTCACTGTGCAGTTGTACCTCGAAATTGACAGACATGGAGATGGCCATGTGGAAAAGGCTGCTGACCAAGTGGACCAATCTGGGCTACCCTTGGCCCTTCTAAAGATTACACTTTTGAAAAATGTAGTCAGGCTTGAGAGGTGCAAGAAAATCACATGGAAATTATCCCCAGGCAGGTGAGTCATTCATGAGTCACCTCTGAGCAAGGTCTTCCAAAGTCGTCTGTGGCTCCTGGGATACATTAAGGATGGCAGCCCTGCTCAGTAGGTCCAAATGCAGCCTGAGGAAGAACGTTATGTTTAGAACATCTAAGAAGAGAAGCTACCACATCTTCCAAAAAGCCTATGGGCAGCCCTTCAGAACACCCTGGAGTGACGTCTTAGAAGCCTGTATGTTGACCTTACTCAGTATGGGTGTCAAATCTCTGTGTTCTGAAAAGAAAATGACAATCTCATCTCCTGGCAAAAATCTAGATTTAGTTCTCAAAGTCCCAAGCAACAGAACAAAAAAGCCAAAGAGCACCCGTCCTCTTCCAGGATGAAAGGAACTCCCTCAGGTTTGGGAGTCCGATCCAATTCCAATGTCACTTCTTCCATGAAATGTTCCTTCAGCCCCTCCCCCAACTTAAAATAACATTTCTCTTTGTTTCCACGGAACTTTGTCCCTCTTCGCTGTGCCCTGCAATTCCACGTGTTTTCCCATTCCCTGTATTATGGCGTGAGTTCTGAGAACAGAGACTAAGGCACTGATATCATCATAAACCTCCATTTGCAGCACGTAGGAGAATCTGGTCAATGCTCACGTAATTGAGAGTCTGAGTCTTAGGAGGAGATAGATGACCAGTGAGGAAACAAAAGAAGTATGTCGGATTCGCAGCAGTGAAAAGATGTTGAAAGGAGACTTGAGAGATTAAATAAATCGATTCTGAATTTTAAAAATTTTATTATTATTATCATTTTCTTTACACCTTCCAGAAGACCACTGGACACATCTTTTTATTTCCAAAGGTAAATGCCTTCTAGGCACTCAGCCCCTTCGGAGTCTAGCAAGGCCTCTTTCTCTTCCAGTAACCACAGGATTTGCTCGAGGAAAATGCGTGCTTGAGAATGTCTTTATTTTTCTCCTTCTGTACGTCTTAACAAAATTAAAGGTTGCTGCAAGCCCTTAATCAACAAATCATTTCTTGGTCTCTGACCATGGCTGTTTGAACATCTGAAACCTTAATTGGACCATTGGTAATTTTTTTCCCCCACCGCGAGTTGTAACTTCCTCAGGATACTCAAGGTACTTTTTAGACAACGGCTCAATTTTAACTCCCAGCATATTGTGAGAGAAGCCTGAGGTCACATGATGGGTCTACCCAATCTAGGAAGCTTCAAGACATCTGGCCGAAGTCACATGCTGGGTTAATCCAATTATATGGAAATGGTAGTTTTTAAAGAAAACAAAACTCATGCTGTGTTTTGGCAGAAAACTTAGCAGAGTAGATGAGAGGCTTCTTTTCAGAAATCACCGGTTCTGGTCATGTAAGTAATTGAGTTTACATAAACTAGTGTTTCGGGGGTGAACAGTTCAGTTGGCACTAGCTGCTGTTTTACACAGGTTCCTTCTGTAATTGGGGAGGGTACAAACCCTCTGAGAACACTCGGGCCAGCCCTCAGGACTGTGATACTCCAGCTGTTGGTTAACTGCCTTTGTTATTCTTCTCCGAATGCTTAAGTGCTGTTTACTTGAGGCCACGTTCTGACTTATTTGATTTAGCTACATAGGGACAGAGCTTTAAGAACCGGCACTTATCTCAGGATAGAACAGATTTTATCAATGTTAGGTGAAATACTCCTGTGAATCTGCAGCTAGGAATCCTAACCGAATCAGAATGACCGTCAGTTTCAAGTTTTCGGAAGGCAGAGAAGACCATCTGTTTCCCTCCAGTTGACCTGTTTAGTTTCTTTGGTTTTATCCATCATCATCATCATTGCGTATTTTCACAAGAGACGATGTTCTTATTCACTTTTATATAAAGGGTGAATCAACAATTCGTTTCTTAAATATACATTTTATTTTAGAAGATTTTCGATTTACAAAAAAAAAAAAAAAAATGCAAAGATAGTCCAAATGTTCCCCGTATGTCCAAGCTTACATTTATCTGTAATTAACATCCTATCTTAAAATGCCACATTTGCCACAATGAAATTATCAATATTCATTCATTATCACTAACTAAAGTCCGTAATTTATACAGATGTCCTCAGCTTTTCCTGAAGGCTTCTCTTATTCGGGGACCTCATCCAGGACAGTGTGTTACATTTAGTCCTCATGTCTCTTTGGCTTCTTCGGCTGTGACAATTTCTAAAGCTTTCTTTCTTTTTGATGGCCTTGACAATTTTGAAGAGTACTAGCCAAGCGTTTTATGAGATGTCTTTCCACTGGGATTTGTCTGACGTGTTTCTCATGGTTGGACCGGGTTATGGATTTTTGGAAAGAACACAGAGACACAGTGTCCTTCTCATCACTTCGCATCAAGGGCACGTGACGTTGACCTGGATCATCAGGCTGAGGTTCCGTTTGTCAGTTTATTACCCTGCGAGGTTACTTTCTGCTCTTTTCTTGCTACGCTCTTTGGGAGAAGGAAGAAAGTTGTTAGGCATACTTAGAGAGTGGAGGAGTTACGCTCTGTTTCCTTAAAGGTGATCTATATAAATTATTTTAAAACCTTCTTCATAGGGTATTTGTCTATGTTCCCCATCTATTTATTTATGCAGTTATTTGTATCCACATAGAATCAGGAATAGTTTATACTTTGGGATAGAGCCCAGTACTCTGATTTTGTGTTGCAAACAGAACATGGCCTTGGCCACTGTGGGTGCATTCGGTTAGTGCTGATGGCCCTTTGACGGACCCCTGTATTGCACGTGTGTGCAGCTGTGTGTCCATCATGTACTTTACCTTCTGGAACTACAAGACGCTCAGAGATCATCTTGAATACTTCCTTCCACAGTCCTAAAATTAGCCATTTCTCCAAGGAGTTCTGGTTCCTTTGACTGCAGAGTAGCGTTAGAAAAGAAGATTTGGGGGGTAGGTGTGCTTGTTGCTACTGAGGAGTCCTTTGCATGTAGGCTTTCTTAGCTGAATAAAGAAATCCATGTATGTATACTAACCACGAAAATGCACAGGTATAGTCTAGCTCTATGCACAATCATCTGTGTCTATATGAAACTGAACATGAATTGAGGCTGACGTCTCCAACTCCAGTCCACCATTATGTGGATTCTTCACCCTCTCCATAGCTGTAGGTTTCTGGCACTGAAAAACCTGGGTCTCATATTTTGCCAGACATTTGCCTAGTCATTTCCAGTATTCATACACAGTTTCAGAATCATTGACCTGCACCCATATGTAAATCATCAGCTGGAATACAATGCCTCTGCAGAGGTCTGGTTTTTTTCTGTTGTTATTTGTTTATTTGTTTTCTTATGAGTCTTAGGATTTCCACTCACTGAAAAAGTTCCTTAGGTCAACACCTTTATCTCCACTCACCTCAGTAAAGTGCTTTCACGCATTTATATTTATTGCAATTAGATTCTTCTGTCACTTTCTTATCTCTACACTAGGAGTCCTCTACTCCTAATTATTTTAATTTTACATGAATTAAGATGTCCTTGTTGTCCTGTAAAGCTGACAAATGCATAATATCATGTATCGACCATTAGAAAATTATACCGTATATATAGATATATATGACGATATCTATGAAAAATCTGCTGAGCTCCTTCTCTTTCACCTCTTGGGCCCCCAGCAGTCATGGATCTGTTTCCCATCTCAATCTCTGTAACTTGCTTTTTCCAGCCTGTCATATAAAATCGTTGAGCATGTAGAATTTTCAGACTTGCTTCTTTCACTAATTCATGTGAATTTCAGAATCGCTGGTGTCTTTCCATGGCTTGATAGTTTGTTTCTGATTGCTGAATGGCACCCCCTTGTTTGTCTATTTGAGAACTCATTCATCTGTTAGAAAACAGACATTGTATGGCTTCTAGTTCTTAGTAATTATAAAAGTAGCCACTATAAACATTCACAGGCAGGCATTTGTGTGAATATAAATTTTCAGTTTGGTTAAGTAAACACTGGGAAGTGTGATTGTTGAATTGCATGCTAATAATACGTTTACCTTTAAGAGAAGCTGCCAAACTACCTTGGGAAGTGGACGTAGCATTCTGCATTCCCACAAGCAATGAATGAGAATTTCTGCTGCTTCTCATTTCACCAGTAATTGGTATTGCCAGTGCTTTGGAATTTTCACTACACTAACAGGTGTGTAGTGCTATCTTTATCTTTCTAAAAATTGCAATTCCTTCATAACACCTAATGTTGCATATCTACTCATGCTAACTTTTCATCTGTATCCCTTCTCTGGTGAGGCTTATATTCCTATGAATTGCCTGTTTTCACTGTTCATTTCCTGCTGTTTTAAGTGCCCTACCTATATTTTGGATACAAGCCTTTTATCAGATGCATGTCTTGTAAATATTTCACCGAGGCTATGGCTTTCTTTCTTCATTGTCATAACAGTGTCTTTTACAGAGTGGAAGTTTTAAATTTTACTAAAGTCAAATAGTTTTTCTTTTCTGGATGAAGCTTTTGTTTTGTCTCAAAATTCATCAGGTTCTCAGTCATGTAGATTTTGTCATTTACTTCCTTTTAAGTTTATTACAGTTTTTACATTTTATACAATTCTGCAATCCATTTTGAGCTTATTTTTGTGAAAGGTATAAAGTCTACATCTGGATATCTGGATCTTTTTTTTTTTTCTTGCCTATAGATGTTCAATTGACTCAATAACTTTTATAGAAAGTGTTATCTTCTCCATTGAATTTCCTTTGTGCTTGCATTAAAATCACTGCAGTATTTTAATACTGTGTGGGTCTATTCCTTGCCTCTCTCATGTTCCATTGATCTACTTGTCTATTCTGTCACCAATACAAGGCTGTTTTAATTACTGTTGCCATCATAAGCCTTCTACTCTTTGATAGTGTGGGTCATGGCAGTCCTCCAAGTTTTTTATGTTTCTTCAGTGTTGTGTTGGCTAATTTAAGTTTATAAAGTGCAGGAGGAGTTTGTTGACATCTATAAAGTAGCTTTCTGAGAATTTTATTGTAATTGTATTGGAATACAGATTAGTCACATCCGGAAGAATTTCTATCTTAACAATATTGAATTTTCTATTCATGAGCACAGAATAGATTCCCATTTGTTTAGATCTTCTTTGCTTTATTTCATTAGTGTGTTTTATATTTTTACATGCATATTTGTATAGTTTTATGCCTAAGTATATGTTTATTTTTGGTGCTATCATGAATACTGTTGGTTTTTAACTTAAAATTCTAATTGTTCACTGCTGGTATGTAAGAAAATAACTTTTGGATAAAGACTTTGCAACCTTGCTATGCTTGCTTATTAGTTCCAGGAAATTTTGTAGATTTTTGAGAGATTTTGCACATAGACAATTCTGTCACCTGCAAACAAAAGTTTTTGTTTTATTTGTACCTTTCCCCTTTGTGTGTGCACAAACATATGAATATAGGTATATAGGTGTTTTTCTAATTAATGTACTACCTACGACTCCATCACATAGAAATGGTAAAAGAGAACAAACACCCTTGCCTTATGCCTGACAATAAGGTAACATTGTCCAATCTTGCTTTATCATGAAGTATGATGTTAGCTACAGGGTGTGTTTGTGTGTATGTGTGTGTACACGTCCTTTATCAAGTTGAGGAAGTTCCCCTCTATTCTTACTGTGTTGAGAGTTTTGACCTTGAGTGACATTAGCTATTATCAAATGACTGCACTACATAATTGACATGTTCTGAATACTGAATCATGCATGAATACCTAGAATAAATCCCACCTGTACACGATGTGCGATCCTTCTTATACATGGTTGCGTTATACTTGCTAATACTTTATTGGAGATTATGCATTTATGTTCATGGTAGGCATTGGTCTATCATTTTTATTTTATACAATGTCTTTATTTGGTTTTGGTATTCAGATAAAGTTTACCCCATAAAATGAATTCGGAAGTGTTCTCTCCATTTCTATTTTATAAAAGAGATTGTGGAAATGTTTAGTATTACAGTGTTGTTATTAATATTAATAATTATTAATATTATTATGAAATGACTGTTTCTTCTTTTAATACCTGATAAAATTTCCCACAAAGCCTTGTGCTTTCTTATTTTGGTAATTATTATTGATCGAATGACTTTAATATAGATAATATTTACTATTTCTAAAGATATAGAACTATGAAAATACCCAAGCCCTATTCAACTGTAACATTTTGTACAAGTTCTGATACTTACCTCTAAGGACTAGATCCTTAATTTAAATTATCAAACTTGTAGGCAAAAAGTAGTTTGTAATATAGTATTTCTTTATTCTTATTTTGATGTTAATGCTGTCAATAGAGATAACCTGACATATTTCTGATATTGGTAATTTTTACTCTTAATTGCAATTACTAGGTTTATAAACTTTATTAATTTTTTCAAGGAATTTCTAGATTTACGTGAAAGTATCTTTTATTTTCTTGTTTCCAAATTCATTGATTTCTGCTTTAATTTTTACAATTTTGATTATTCTGCTTGCTTTAGGCTAAAGCTCTCTTATTATTTCAGATCCTTAAGGTTAAAGCTTAGATTATTTCTTTTAGATTTTCTTTTCTAGTTTGTCCAGTGCTATTGATTTATCTCTAAGTACTGTTTTTCTCTCATCACACAAACTTTGGTTATTTGTATTTCCATATTTATTTAGTTCAAAGTATATTTTAGCTTTCTGTTAAAATTTCTGATTTGACCCATGGGTTATTTAGATAAAGTGTGGTTTAATTTCCAAGCAATTAGGGATTTTCAACCATTTTTCTGTTATTAATTTTCAGTTTGATTCCATTGTAATCTGAAAAGATACTTTGTACAATGCATAATATTTTGAATTTGCTAATGTGTTCTTATGGCACACATGATGAAGTTTATCGTGGTGAAAATTTCATGGTAGCCTGAGAAAAAGAGTGGATTCTGCTGTTGTTGGATAGACTACTCTATAAAAATCAATTAGATCAAGTAGATTAATAATGTAGTTTAGATCATATGTATTCTTACTGATTTTTTTGTTCCATCTATCAATTTATGACAGAGGAGTGTTACATCTTTAAAAACAAATGTGGTTATATATTTTCCTTCTTTTAGTTCTGTCAGGTTTTGCTTCACAAATCTTGATGTCCTCCTGTTAGGCGGATACAGATTTCGAATTACCAAGACTTCTTCCAGAATAGAACACTTTATTATTATGTCATATAAACCTTTTTTCTTTAAATGTCCTTCTTCTTAAGTGTTCTTTATCTGAAATTAATATACATTTTCTAATTCTCTTGATTAGTGCCCGACTGATAAATCTTTCTTTATTCCTGTACTTTTAACTTCTGTATCTTTATATTTAAAGATGGGTTTTTGCAGGGAAAAAATTAGGTTAAATGCACTTTAAAAAACTCTATTCAGACAATCCCTGTTTTTATATTCACCTGCTTAGACCATTCACATTTAAAGTGGTAATTGATATGTTGAGTTGATATTTGCCACTTTTCTAATTATTTTTATCTGTTTACCATTTACATCTTGCATGTTACCTACTATTTCATAAATCCCTTAGCATTTTAATCACATTAATCATAGTCATTTTAAATTTCCTTTCTTATATTTCCAATATTTTTGTCATACATGAGTCTGCCTTGCTTTGTCTCTTAAGAATTTCTTTCTTGCCTTTTTTCATGTCTTAAAATTTCTGGTTAAAAGCTGTACATACTGTGTTTGATATCACAAGGAGTTTCTGATTCCAGCATCTTTGGCTTCAGCGTCTTGCACGTCAAGTAGCCAGATCTTGCCTGTTACTCTCTGTATGCACCTGTCTCTTCAGATTTCAGGGTGATAGTTTGCCCTGCAAACTCAGCTGTCTATTAGGTCAGAGGCAGTCATTGATTTTCATTTGTCCAGCTTTATTTATTTATTTATTTATTGCTATTGCTTTAAGGACGAGAATGATGTCTTTTATGTTCTTTATATATTTGAACTAAATTTGTAAGTTCAAAAATTAGATTTTTAATATATTACAAACAAAAAAAATCACTGTACCTTATCCAACCAAATATAGGAAAACAGGTACATTATTTCATATCTACCATTGGTATGAATCACTACACATTTTGAATAAAAATAGCTATACAAATTGTAATTCTAATAGAAATACTGGATCCAATCATTTCACTTTGGTAAACGTTTCACTGAAATAAATGCAAATACATAAAGATAGACAGGTAAGAATGTATACTGCTGTAGATCATTCAAATAATAATAGTAATAATGTACAACACACTGAACAGAACCAAAATGGTGGCTAACGTGGGGAATGGCTGAAGAAATAGTGGAACACTTACACTGTGGTAGGTTATATAGTCACAATTTTTCAGACCTCTTGCACTCTTACCCTTTGCCATGCAACTGTGCAGCCCTCTCTCTGTCTATGTGATCAGCCAGATGACCTGTTTTGGGGACTGCTAATATAAACGTTAGCATGCATGTTATAAACAGCAGCCTAGAAAGCACTTGCATGATTACAGAATGTCTCTGCCTTTGCTCTAAGAACATCCTCAGGCTAGCCTCCTAGAGAAGCAGAGCTGCATGCAGAAGGAATGAGTCACCCCATGTCTCCGGCCCAAGCCATCTGAGATCAGCTGGGAGCCAAAGGACCCTTAGACATGTGAGCAAGTCCAGTAGAGATAAGGCTGCCTAGCCAAGTAGCCCACGGTCATGCACATTATACACTTATTCTTGTACACCCGTTAAGGTGTTTGGTTCTTTTGGACAGCATTAATTCAGTAATAGATAGCTAATACCATGTAACTATTTTTTAAAGTAATAGCTACTCTAGAGGCTGAAGTGATAGAATTACTTGATCCCGGGCCAATGTAAACATGAACCAATCCCTTAAAAACAATGAAAAAAACTAATTATCTATGGACCCAAAAAAGACGTCCATTACATATCGTCAAAATGTTAAAAGTCAAGCTGCAGGGATATATGCCTTCTATGTGAATGCATGAATGTTTGCAAAATCATGGCATTACATACAAGGCACATAAACCTGTGTGAAGGGAAGGGCAAGTCACACCAGCCTCAGCAATCCAGGGAAGAAAGGAAACATAGTAAGAGATTATCAATCATTGTTTTGTAAGTTTCTTTATATTGTTCCACTATTCCTCCAATTATAAGTCTTTCTTAAATTTGTAAAGTTCTTATAGAAAAAAACTTATTCATTTTCTAAATTTGCTGACATGTATTTTGAAAACAACTTATTTTTTTCTCCCTCTTCCTGTGGATTTCCTATTGGTTTGTAGCACCCAATATCTTCTAATGTGTATATTTTAATAAAATGTTTCTGACAAATAGTAATACAGGAAAACTTTTATAATGACATCTCCAAATTTCAATACATATTTTAAACAAGATGATACATCAAAAACGATTGAGTTACTCCCTAAATACAATTAGCCACTCATTAAAGTCATGTTTAGCGCTTTTAGAAAATGTGCCCCAGTGAGCATCACACACCGGGGCCTGTCAGGGGAGGAAGGCCAGGGAAAGGGAGGGAGAGCACTGGGACAAATCCCTAACGCATGCAGGGCTCTAAACCTAGATGACAGGTTGACAGGTGCAGCAAACACCATGGCACGTGCATACCTATGTAACAAACCTGCATGTTCTGCACATGTGTCCCAGAACTTAAAGTAAAAAAAATAAGTAAATAAAATAAAATGTGCTGAGGCCACAAGAGTGGATGCACACTTAGATGCTCCCGATGCCCAGAGGATCCCGGTGACACCGTCGGTGGTGTCACTCTCTGCCATCTGTGTCTGCACTGACGCTTTAGGTTTCCCACTGTGCTTTTAGGAGTTAGATTTTATTTTTGCCTCATTCTTGTTGGGGAAAAATGGTAATACAGTTTTTAGATAAGAAGCACAATGAATCAATTGCAATTTATTGTGTAATTGACTGTAGTAAGAAAAGAAGCCATTACTGCAAACGAGTGACTGTTTATCACCAACTACATTAATTGGATCCTAGGAAGCAATGCTGTGAGCATTTTACAGCCTCCCATGATGGAGCCATTGTGCATCTGCTATGTTTTATAATACTAGGTGCAATTTTTAGATGGATGTGTCATACACTGCCATTTTTTCCATGTTCAATATTTAGAAAGTCTTCCACTTGGTGCTTGGCGGAATGTCTGATAGTTTGGAATAGATGACCAAGATTTGGTGTGTGAGTTGGGCAGGATCTTGTATACCGTTTTTCTTAAAAGTACTCTAGAGACAGGAATTCAGGATTGCAACTAGCTGTAAGGCTTCTCTCTGTGGATTGGGATAAATTGCAGAATTGCAGGTGCACAAGTTGGTGCATGGACCGCAGGTGGAATTGAACCCCCCATACTCCCTCAGACAGGGCCCCATGATGTGCAGGATACTCAGTAGCCCTGAGTGAGGGGCTGGGCCAGCATGTGTCAGACATGAACTAGGTGGATTGCATCCCAAAGTGCTTACTTTCTATGCCATGAGCCACCGATATAGTCACCATCATCCAAATGTCACAGACCTAGGGAATAAAGCTGGGCAACTTAAGTACCCTGCCCAAGTTTACACACGTGGGTAGTGTCAGGACCTGGGCCCAAACTTTGGTCTGTGTGAGCTGGGGCAGCTCTCTGCACAAGGGTTGGAAGGCAGCATGAGAACACTGCCAAGTATTCACTTAACCTGACTTTCACCAGTCGGCTCAATAGAGTTTACAATTCTGTGTCCAGGGGAGAAAGAAATAGTAAATGCCAGAGATTAAGGTGAGTAGTCTATGCGCCTTTGAAAAATGAAGACACAGAACGTGAAGAGCTCAGTGACTCTCCAAGGAAAACAGCTGACTTGACAGGAACCGCAGATGAGTGGCTGTGGATGGAAAGTTCAGCCCTGAATGGAAGTTTGTCACTCTAAAGTGAACTGGTAAACAGAAAAAGTAGCATCGGGTTGACGGAAAGAAAAAGGGGTCTAATTGTGCAAATCTTTGAGAAAGAAAATGCTTGCAGAAGAGTGGAAGGCAGGTTCTCTTCCTCAGCCTGCCAAGGGACGGAAGGCAGCAAGTCTAGTCATGCAGCACCATTTCATTCATCCGGACCCTGTCTCCACAGAAGGGAGAAAGTTGAAGGAAGTGCCATGGTCTCCACGAGGCATGACAGCTAAGGAGCCTGTGAAGGCCACCTGAGCGCTCTGCAGAAAGGCATGATGCAGGCGACTGTGCCAGCACCCCCAAAAGCAGAGCCCTGTTCTTGAGGAAGATTCACAGGTGGAAGTGGAGAGCTGACCTCAGCACATATGGCAAGTTGCTGTTATGAAGCAGGAAGCCCCCCACTGGGCTTCCCAGGTCGAAGGTTGGGAACTTGAACCTCACGCAAAAAACAGCTCCTGATTTTGGTTCACCTCAAATAATCCGGGTCAACAACGCAATGCAACTGTAAAATGTTAACACAGTCTCCGGCCCCGCTGTCGGAGAAACAAAGCTTTGTTTCCGAATTAGCGCGGTCGTAGGGCACGGAGATCCTAGTAGGTTCTAGGGTCATGTCCTCAGGGATTGAACATCCTGAGGTGGTGCAGGCCTCAACAGCGGAGGGTTGTAGCCTGCTCCGCACCCAAAGGGCATGGGGAACTGGGCCTCTGAAGCTCCTGCAGGGCTGCTGGCTACTTGCCTTCCAGGGCACAGCTGCTGTCTTCTGGAAGGAAGAGGGCAGAGACTTCATTCTGTATCACTACAAAAGCAGGAGATTGTACATCTTCCAGTTCAAGGCATGAGGACCCTGAAGAGGGAGCAGCATGGGCTGGCATTGTCTATGGTGGGGTGGAGGTGGGATGATGTATTTTCCAGGTGGCACTTAGTTCTCGTGGTGGCAGGTGGCTTAGACTCAGCGTGCCTGTCGTGTACACCACAGACCATCACCCCCGAGTCTGAGCGTTCCAGCTCCAGGTGGACGCTGCCTCTGTATAATGTGCTGTGGAAGTGCACGAGCTGTGGGTACAAGATCAGCCAAGTCTTAGCGATGCTACACTTGGCACCAGCACCTACCACAGAACTGAGCAGCCAGTGAACACTCACCGCTGAATGGCTGAGCAGTGGCAGCCCTCATGGGAATGAGCAGCGATTTACCGAGAGCTTGCCGGGACAGGCGGGTCAGCACCATCACTCGCATTTCAGCAGAGACTCACAAGCAGGCAACGGAGTGAGGAAGCTTCGTGATGGTAAGGGAAGCCTCAGGTGGGCCCTGAGGGAGGCTGTTGGCCTGGGGAAAGCCGGGGAGGCCCACTTGAAGCCAGGTGTCCTATGGGATTGGTTAGGGGAGCAAATATGGTTACCACTGGCTGGTCCTGAGTAGGAAGTGGGAATAAAATGAGGGATGCTGGTAGTCATTGTTTAAGGTCAGATCATTCTGGGCCGATTGTTTCAGGGGCTGTGTTTTGGCTCCTGGCAGGTGGTGGCAGAGATCATGTGACAGAGTTCTGCGGTCCTCTAGGTTCTAGCCATTTTCCAGTGAACATTCAAGGTCTCAGCCTCTCAGGCTGGGATGGTAGTACATGCTTCTCTCAGAGGGGATCAGCCGGAAGCCTGCAGCTGCAGCCCAAAGAGCAGAGCCTTCAGCGGCAGGTGCGGCCGGGCTGTTGGAGCTCCTGAAAGGTCTTGAGGTTTCAGTAGGACTGTCAGTACCATGGCAGGAGAGGGCTCCTCATCGTGAAGCTGAGAAAGTACTACCGTATTTCCAGCACTCCAACCTACTGTTCAAATTCAATCACACTGGGGATTTATCTTAATGAGAGAAGGATGGGTTATTTATTTCATGATGAAGGTGACATTTCAGTTCCCTTTAGTGCAGGACAAGGAGAGCGTCCTGCCTCCCTGCATGGAAGTTGGTATTTTACAAAGCCGGAATTGTGCCTTTTAAATGCTCACTGGGGCAGAAAAGCCCTTTGTCAAGGGAAAGTCTTCTGTCTCTATTAATTGTGCTGTTGCTAATAAGCCAGAGAATGACTCACTGGTAACCTCAGTGCCCCACCACGTTTTTATAACCTATTTAAACGCCAAAGAAAAGAGTACTACAGCCGCTGCTACATAAATCACACTCAACCCTGATTTCTGGCCTTTCATGTTAATAAAACTCCAAAGCCACCACACAGAAAGCCCTAGAACCTTCCATCTCAGCAGTATGCATCCACTCAAACAGGTGGATTCATAAGAAAGGAAAAAAAAAACCATTTTTGTGTTTGACTCACTACAGTCCAATGAAACAGCTTCAGCAAGGGTGCAAACAGAGAAGGACACAGAAACAGCAGATCCCGGAGACCAGAGTGGCCAGAGCCTAAGAGGCACCATGGCCTGGTGTCAAGTAACCTCCGGCCTGCACCGTCCCCAGTCCCCAGTGGCCAGGCTGACAGCTTCATTTCAGTCATGCGCAATTTGGGCAGTCCCCATAGCTGCTCACAGGGTCAGACTGGCAGGCTGGCTCTGCGGGGAATGGAACGAGCAGGGAGAGGTTTTTTCTTTTCCTCGTTCATGGAGGACCAGAGGCAGTGGGTCTGAGGAGGCCCAGGGAACCCAGCACACAGATGCTCACCTCCGGGCCCCAGCCTCAGGGCCCACATCCAAGGTCAACTATTTCTAGCAGCTGGCTCTGGGCCCCCAGATAAATTCTGCATTTTATGGCTGCTAACCTGTGTGCTGGCCTTATTTCTCTGCCTGAGTGTCCCCACCCCCGCCAGCAAACCCAGGACAGGGCCAACTCCAGAACACTTTGAGCTGAGAGCCACTCACCGCAGGATTTTTAGAGATGTGTGTGGAAGGAGCTGGGAGGCTACTGGCTGGAAGAAGCCCTCGGCTGGAGCACTTGAACCAGCTTCCAACGTGCGATGTACTGTGCAAAATCTCTCCCACACCTAGAGATGGGCCCTTGAGCTCCTATAACACAGCCCTTTCCCATCACGTGGGACTTTTATAAAACTCTGTGATGTAAAACAAGGGCCAGGCTCGGGTCCCAAGGAGCACCTGAGGCCTTGCTGTCCTGCAGGTGCAGTGGTGGAAGCCCGCTGCTGCGCTGTTCCTGAGGCTCATGTTTCCCGGTGGCTTTTACTCTATGTGGGCTGACTGGAGCTCTGCAGGTGTAAGGAGCTGCCCAAGAGCCTTCTGGAACTTTCTCCATCTGCCCTTCAGGGCAGCGGTACAAGCTCCTTACATGATAATGTTGGACAGAGGCTCAGAACTTCACCCGAAATGGCAGATTTAACCACGGGGTCAAAGACACAGCTACCACTCAGGAGTTCTGAAATAAATCACTATATTAAATATGAAATAAACAACATAACTGAATCAAAAATGCTGTTTCTGCCATTTGCCACATTTTCATTTCACCCACATGCCTAGACAACTTTGAACAACATAATTCCTAGAACAAACTGATAAAAAATCAGGAAATATTTTCTGTGGAAAAAATGTTTTCTGTGGAAATATTGTGATATACAATGGTTGTAATAATTATGGGACTTACAGAGATTATTTAATGCTTTCCAAATGAGATACCTTTTTTTTGGTCAAATCTCAGAGACCAAGTTTAATTTAAACACAAATACTGGAAAGATTATTATCCTTTATTAATTATAATAAATATAAAGCATATATCTTTCATTGTATTTCAATACATAATGCATACTATATAATACACGTAATAATTATGTATGACTATAACAATCAAAAACAAACATATTATCCTTTATTAATTATAATAAAAATAATACATCTGTTGCTCATTGTATTGTCGTTATATTACGAGTAATGTATAATACATATGATAATTGTGTGTGACTATTTATAATATTTGAAAACACGTCACATCACGAGCCCAAATTCCTGCAGACGTCTATTGTGAGTCCCGAAGACAGGTGCGGATTTCTTTGTATGTGGCTTTGAATGTCTCTTCATGCTCTGTCCAGGAACCCTCTGCAACTGTCTCTCCTGTTAGGAGAGCCCTGTTTGTATCTTAGATCACGACGCACGGAAAAAACCATCTTCCTGACCTTCACATTTGACTTCGATTTCACATCATCCATTTAAATAGGAAAATGGGAAGCCGGCAGGAGTCAGATAAAGCCCGCACCTGGGCGGATTTGTGCGGTGGGAGGAGGAGGCAATGCTGGCCGTGGGCATATGGAAGAGATAAAAGCCAGATAAAAGCCTTTTTAACGACAGAAAATAATGAACATGAGAAAAGGAGTGGAAGAAAGAGAAAGGGTTTTTGTGTTTTTTAAAAAGTGTAAAGAAAAAGTTTCTTCAAGAAAAAAATTCTTTTTTTTCCTTCTCCTGAGATGGAACTGTCTGGTCGGTTTCTTCCGGATGAATCAAGTGTTTAAGTTGAGGGGCTCCTTGACATTTTGAAGTGAGTTGAGACTGAAGTGGTTTACCTCTGACATAAAGTGCTCAGTAGTGAATTTTTATACTTAATGGGATGCAGGGTCATTTCCCAGGAGCTATTTAGGGGACCTTTGTAGCTTCAAAATGTGATTCTACCCTCAGAAGTGCCTACAGCTGATTATTAACCATGATTCATAAATTCTTCAGAAGGTGATCAAGTTAAGTTTATACATTCAGACAGTGACAGGAAGCAGCCTTCTCTGCAGCTGTAAATACCCCAGACCGCAATGACAGGGGTGTTTAAAATTTTTTTCTTCTTCACTGCCTTTTATCTATACAACAGCCATTTTGAAAAAAAAAAAAATACAGAATCCATTTAAACACATTTAGAACGGGCGGTGAAGGCAGAAGTAAGAGTGAGCTGGGAGATGATAATTGGCCCCCACACAGTGCTTGTGAATTACAAATTTCCAGAAATCCCTAACGATGGCACCAAAAAAACGTGAGGAACAGAAGAGGCAGAAGACAATAGCAAAGGGGCCGTGGATGGTGCACCTTGGGCACTGAATACATCCAGCTCCGCAGTTTCACCTACAAACTGTGGGTATCGCCTGTGCGTGGGGGAGCAGAAAGCCACTCTGTGGCCTCAGCAGCCCCCTCACTGTCTCCCGAGCCCACCTCGCCTAAGGCAAGGGGCTGTTCCCATCCCAGGGAAAACAGCTTTCATTTCTGGGTCAAACAAATAAAAGAGGACCCAGGCCAAATGCAAGCAGATTAGAATATGTATGTTATTATGGAAAAAATGCTTGTCATCACTGGTCATCAGAGAGATGCAAAGCAAAACCACATTGAGATACCATCTCATGCCAGTTAGAATGGCGATCATTAAAAAATCTGGAGACAACAGATGCTGGAGAGGATGTGGAGAAATAGGAACACTTTTACACTGCTGGTGGGAGTGTAAATTAGTTCAACCATTGTGGAAGACAGTGTGGCAATTCCTCAAGGACCTAGAAATAGAGATTCCATTTGACCCAGCAATCCCATTATTGGGTATATATCCAAAGGATCATAAATTGTTCTACTATAAGGACATATGCGCACGAATGTTCATTGCAGCACTGTTTACAATAGCAAAGACCTGGAATCAACCCAAATGCCCATCAGTGATAGACTGGACTGGGTAAATGTGGCACATATACACCATGGAATATTATGCAGCCATCAAAAATGATGAGTTCATGTCCTTTGTAGGGACATGGATGAATCTGGAGAACATCATTCTCAGCAAACTGACACAAGAACAGAAAATGAAATATCGCATATTCTCACTCATAGGCGGGTGAGGAAAAATGAGAACACATGGACACAGGGAGGGGAGCACTACACACTGTGGTCTGTTGGGGGGAAATACGGGAGGGACAGCAGGGGCTGGGGAGTTGGGGAGAGATAACATGGGGAGAAATGCCCGATATAGGTGAAGGGGAGGAAGGCAGCAAATCACACTGCCACATGTGTACGTATGCAACAATCTTGCATGTTCTTCACATGTACCCCAAAACCTAAAATGCAATAAAAATAAATAAATAAATAAATAAATAAAATAAAAAATAATATGTATGTTATTTGTGCTTGTCACATGGGAACAATTATGAAAAAGGCATTTGAAGTCCGGCTTATTCTTCCCTGGTCCCGGGCCGGGCTGGTCAGGCTGGGTCAGGCTGGATGCTTTCCTGAGCACTCTGCATTTTATCACGAAACTCCCAGGCCTTAACTGTGCCGTATCACAAGTGTCCTGGATCTTGATCAAGAAGCCAGGAACCTCCAAAGTCTCGCATTAAAATGAGACCAGCCACCTCTTGGTGGCTGGGAATTTCTCTTTGCTCTGGTCTCCCCTCTGTAGAGACTGAGGAAGAACACAGACCATTTCCTTTTCAGGGCTCTGGAATAAGAGGCCTGATTATCTAAGGGTGAATTGGTCATTCTGGTCAAGAAAGGCCTGTCTTGTGCAGTGGCTCGAGCCTGTAATCCCAGCACTTTGGGAGGTCGAGGCAGGTGGATCACGAGGTCAAGAGATCGCGACCATCCTGGTCAACATGGTGAAACCCCATTTCTACTAAAAATACAAAAAATTAGCTGGGCGTGGTGGCGCGTGCCTGTAGTCCCAGCTACTCAGGAGGCTGAGGCAGGAGAATTGCCTGAACCCAGGAGGCGGAGGTTGTGCTGAGCCAAGAACGCACCATTGCACTCCAGCCTGGGTAACAAGACCGAAACTCCGTCTCAAAAAACAATAATAATAAAAAATAAAAAAGAGAAAGGCCTGCCTGCTGTCCACCTGGGATCCACAGCCTGGAATCCGTGGGAAGGAAAGCAAGTCTTCAGGAACGTGCTGCCCCTTAGCTCAGAGGATACTTTCACAGTAAACTTTGAAAAAGCAAGACCTTAACACCTATAGAGCTCTCTGATGTCGTGAGCTCCTTACCTTGCAGTATTTATTTTGATCCAAGCTCCAGCAGAAATGTTACCAAGCTGACAACTGAAACACTGGAAATAATTGCAGAATGTTGTCACTAATCGGTAATCTACATGAATGATGTGCTTCCCATTGTTGTCCCCCTTCCGTGTTGTATGTTCTATGCAAAATGACGCACACCTTTCTTTGTGGGATTTGGTGATGATTCTTGGCATACCACGGTTACATCTGTTTAATAGTGCTAGTCTAAGGGAATATCAGGTTGACGTGACAGTGTAATTTCGTTCCTCTACGCTCTCCAATTAGTTTTTAATGGAAATAAATTGCTGCCTGCATTGGGATTATGCAGAAACATCATTTAGTGGTTCCTCTCAGTGGTCAGAACGTTTGCGTTTACTCTTGTAGGAGGGGGTTACAGGCCGAAGTGTGTCCTCGCAATTACTATGTTGAAGTCCCAATCCCAAGTACCCCAGAATGTGAGTTATTTGGGGCTAGGGTCTTTAAAGACATAATTAAGTTAAAATGAGGTCATCTGGGTGGACCCTAATCTGATATAACTGGCATCCTTCTTAGAAGGTGAGAGGAAGCTACAGACAGATGCAGCGGGAAGAGTGTGTAAAGGTATGCAGGGGTTGTGGGGACAAGACATCATCTGGAAGACAGGGAGCGAGGCCTCGTGAGAAACCACCCCGTGATGCCTCCGTCTCAGGTCTCCAGCCTCCAGGACTGTGAGAGGAGACATTTCTGTTCTTTAAGGCCCCCAGACTGTGGTATTTTGTCAGGACAGTCTTAGCAAACTCACACACTGCATGTGTGAGTTTACTTAAAAAAAAAAAATTACCAGTAAATAACTCCAGCTACCTACACTTTACTTTAAAGGTATTTTAGTGGAAACCAAAAATCAACAACACTCCCGTGTGACAGCTACTTGTCCTCTGAAGTGGTCCTCACTGGGCTTGCACGGGTCCTCGCCGAGATGGCACGGATCCCCGCCAAGATGGCACAGGTCCTCACCGACATTGCAGAGGTCCTCGCCGAGATTGCAGACTTGGTAGCAGAGGAGGAGGAGGATGAGCAGTGAGCCTAAGCCTGGCCGGTCAGCCAGTGCAGGTGGGAGAATGAGTGTCCACCAAGCCACAGGGGACACTGAAGAACAGAGAGAATCTACGGGCACCAGGCCAGGCAGCAGGACGCATGAGACTGAGCGGCATGAGTTATTTTATAAGGCAATTCCCATGTCTAAATCTGAATATTAAATGCAGGGGGTGAAAAGCAAATATTACAAAATTAATCTACTTAAAACAGTAAATCTTAATATATTTCCAGCCTCTCTAGGTTCACGCCTGAGCAACAGATGTTCGGATTTGGGTATGAAATTGCTCCCACCAGATGTGTAGCCACCCCCAGGCTCTCCCAAACACAACTTCAGCTTCTAGGCTACACACGCATTTCCACACAGGTTTTGTGGGCTGTGGTTTTGCATTCTGATGGGTCAACATTTTGAAGAACTATTCTGACCCAAATGAAGAATACTCGAAAGGAGGCGTCCATTTATTTCACTCACAGGTACTGTAGCAGCCGGGCATCAGGATGTGCACAGCCATGGCCGCACACAGGGTGAAACCTCCTCAGCCCCTGCGTCCCCAGCCTGAGGTCACCACCACAGAAAGGCCTCCTGGGGGAAAAGCGTCTACTCCATGCGGGCTTCCCAGACTGCCTGCTGCACCCCTGGCTCACTGGCCACGGAGGCAGAGCGTCCGTCCCACAGCAAGACTAAGTAGCCGTAGCTGTATATTCATCCCTTGCGTACAGCACACATTCATTATAGGGGCATTTTATTGTGAGTTTAAATTAAATGTGCAGAGAGGACTGGGGCCTGAAGGAAAGCAATTTTAGATAAAATATCCTGCATTTGGCAAGCATTTTTCAAAGCTTAATAAGGAATATTCAGGGTATATAATTATAGAAACCTACTGAACTCATTAGCCTCCAAGGAGGGGAAAGGGAAGGCTGTGGAGGAGAGCAAGAGGCCATCTGCTGAGATGGCCAGGACATTCACACTTGCCCATTCACACTCACCCACTCACAAACTAACACGTCCACACCCAAAACCATACACTCATGCACACACTCTCACATCCATTCACACAAGTACACAGTGCACACTAACAGTCTCACACACACTCACACCCTCACACACACTCAAACATCCATGTGCACACTCACACCCTCACACACACACTCTCTTACATCCACCCACATACACACACACAACCACACATTCACACTCACATACACAAGCATGCATGCATGTGCACACTCAGAGTCACACACTCACACAAGCGCACATGCAGGCACACATTCATACACACAATCACACACACTTGTGCACACTCACACTCTTAAACACATGCACTCTCACATCCACCCACACAAGCACACATGAGTGCACAGTTCACACTCACACATTCTCACATACACAAGCACACATGCATGTGCACACTCAGAGTCACACACTCACACAAGCGCACATGCAGGCACACATTCATACACACAGTCACACACACTTGTGCACACTCACACTTACACACATGCACTCTCACATCCACCCACAGAAGCACACATGAGTGCACAGTTCACACTCACACATTCTCACATACACAAGCACACATGCATGTGCACACTCAGAGTCACACACTCACACAAGCGCACATGCAGGCACACATTCATACACACAGTCACACACACTTGTGCACACTCACACTTACACACATGCACTCTCACATCCACCCACAGAAGCACACATGAGTGCACAGTTCACACTCACACATTCTCACATACACAAGCACACATGCATGTGCACACTCAGAGTCACACACTCACACAAGTGCACATGCAGGCACACATTCATACACACAGTCACACACTTGTGCACACTCACACTCTTACACACATGCACTCTCACATCCACCCACAGAAGCACACATGAGTGCACAGTTCACACTCACACATTCTCACATACACAAGCACACATGCATGGGCACACTCACTCTCACATCCACCCACATAAGCACACACACATGCACACACTTACACACACATACTCTAGCATGCACATCCACACCTACGATTTGCACCCATTCCCTAGCTCTGGGACACACATGGCCTTCAGGAAGAGGCCCTGCATCACCACTGGTAAGCTTCACTCCGTCGTCAAAAGGGCTGGAGGAGGGCCTCTGTTTCTCAGATACCTGGGCCACATGCTGCCCCAAGTGCTCTCCCAAGCCTGGGTCCTCCTGGGGCTCATCAGATCAGCTGTGTGACTGCAAGACCCACCCTTGCACTGAGAGGCCCTCGGGCGCATGCGGTGTGTGGAGAGCTGGAGGAGCACACACAGCCAGAAACCAGTCCTGGGGGGTTCGGCTCACAGCCACAGAGTCATAAGGTTGCCAGTCTCTGTGTTATCTGTAGGACTGCAGCACGCAACAGGACAGGCCCGTACCTAGGTCCAGCTCCAAGTTACAGTGATTCTCTGCCGCAGCACTAAGACCGTCCATGCTCTTCCTTTCTCCTCTTCTCTGAGCATTTCTTCATTCAATTCCTTTCTCTTTCTACCGTTTCTCTCCTTGCTCCCAGCACCTTGTTTCTTTGAGCCCTATGAGTCTTAACCCAGTGTCTCTGCAGAGGTGCTCATCCACCATAATAAGTCCTGGGCCAGCCTCTTGGTTTCCTGTGTTATCCCTGTGACCCCACGACTGTCCTCTCTCATTCAGCTCACCCCCATGTCATGCCTGGGGGTTGTAGGGTTTGAGGGAGCCATGCTTATCTAGAGAGGGTGTCCAGGCAAGCAGTTGGCCACACAGCTTCTACATGGTGTAACAGGTAGGGCCCAAGCAGGTGAGAGACAGCAAGTAAGACGTCTGCAGCTTGATGGAGATCCTCAGTGCATTAGTCTGTTTTCGCACTGAGAATAAAGACATAACCCTGAGTGGGTACTTTATAAGGGAAAGAGCTTTAATTGATTCGCAGCTCCACATGCCTGGGGAGGCCTCATAATCATGGCTAAAAGCGAATGTGGAGCACAGTCATGTCTTACATGGAGGCAGGCAAGAGAGAGAGTGTGCAGGGGAAGAGTGTGTGTGGGGAAGAGCATGTGCAGGGGAACCCCCTTTAATAAAACCATTAGATTCTATAAGACTTATTCACTAGCACGAGAACAGCAGGAGAAAGACCAGCCCATATGTTTCAATTACCTTCCACTGCGTCCCTCTCATGACACATGAAAATTATAGGAGTTAAAATTCAGGATGAGATTTGGGTAGGGACACAGCCAAACTGTATCATCCAGTCCTGATGATCACCCAAGGCATCAGGTGACAAACAAGACCTCACACCTTCTCCTGCCCAGAGCCAAAACCTCTGGAGTGAAGGTAGGCAGAAGGGAATGAGCAAGCCCACATGGTGGTTGCAGGACATGGTCCCCTCTGAAGGCGGGATCCAGGCCGGACAGAGGAACTGGCCCAGATGTGAATGTCAGGGGTGGAGGAAATGACAACCAGGCTGAATGCCAAGGATGAGGATTGGATTTCGGGAGGTGGGGCCTTGCCTGAGCCCCATGACCTGGGGTAGTGGAGGCTTCCTGGGGTTGAGGAGCCCTAGGATGACCGGGGCTGGCAGGGAGACCTGAGGAATAGCTGAGAAGAGGCCTGTGACAGCCTAGAGAAGAAGGGGAGGACAGGTGTAAGCCAGGAGAGAGCCTGACGGAAGGGCAGGCAGGCTGGAGGCTGAGTGTATTTGCAATGGAAGCTGAGGGGGAGCCTGAGCATCTGCGTCTCATGCTTCCTTCCCTGTGGAGAGGAAAGGAGCTGTTTCTGCAGCACAAGTGCCAGCCTTGCTGTGTAGCTGCAAGTCCGCTTCCCATCCCAGGGAAGGAGAAGGACTTACCATGGCAGATTTAGGAACCCAGTCATGCCTCCTCTCTCTGAGCAGGAGGAAAGCATGCACCCCAGTCACCAAGAGTCCTGCAGGGAAGCCCCAACAGGAGCTCAGGCAGGCCACCTGGGACTGGATCCAGAGGGCAGCAAAGGCTTCGGAGGTTGGCAGAGGCAGGAGACAGCCGAGGCCTCCACTGAGTCAGGTGCCCCGACCTGGGCTTTGAGCATAAGAAAGGGACACTTGGGTGGCTGTGCACTGGACTCCTGAGTGAGCCCTTAACTGGTCTTGAGCCTGGGCACAAGGACATCCCCACCACCCTGCAGGGACAGGGTAGTCACTGGTTCGCTGATGAGAGCAGTGTCATCGAAGGGTGGGTGAAGACAGGAGGCAGGATCAATCATGAGATTAAGGTTTCAGCTTGCCTGCAGGGCACTCAGGTGAAAGCTCCGCACAGATGAGTAAAAGTGGAGAAACCTAAAGCCTTGTGGAAGTCACAGAGCAGAGGACACAGGAACTGTGTGCAGGGGCCAGTCCGCAGGGAAGAGCGAGCAGCAGAAACAAAAACTACAAAGACAGGAGGGGTTCTGGGGGCCTGAGGGAGGCAGGAGGGAGGGGGCTGAAAGAGAGAGTGGCAGAGACCCGGAGAGAAGCAGGGTCTGAGTCCAGAGCCAGCCCGAGCTCCAGCTGTGCCTCTGTCACTGGTTCTGGAAGCCCCCTCTGTGGAAGGCCAATAAATCTCAGTCCTAATTTGCATAGCTCCTTTTAAGTGTATAAAAGGGTCCTCAGACCCCAAATTACGAGAACCTCTGGGCTCTCCCAGTTTACACAGCGTCTTTGTGTTCTTCACAACCACAGAGGCTTGCGCATAAATCCATGGAAGTGGAGGAAAGAAAGAATGAAAGGAAGGAAGGAAAGGAAGAAAGTAGGGTGGAAAAAAAGGCAGAGAGCAAAAGGGAATGGGGGAGCTGGGGGTAGGAAGGGACAGAGGAAGAGAGGGAGGGAATGGGCCATGGAAATGTGAAAATGAAAGGAGAGGATGCCCCACATCCGCCCCACAGCCTGGGAGCAGAGCAGGGTCCCTGGCTGAGGGGAAACCAGGGAAGGGGACCTGGCCTCAGACTTAGGCCTCGATCATCAAATACTTTTCATCCATTTTTCTTTAGACTGCACAGAATATTATGCTCATTATTTCTACAAGTGTTTCCCTAATAATGGCCTTTCTCTCGGGGCTCAGCGGGAACCCACTGCTGCCAGGAGTCCATCCTGTGTGCATCAAACAGAGCATGAGTTTCTCACCCCTTTCTTCCCTGTGCAGGCTGCACTGTAGACTCACCTGGGCCTCACCAACAAGCCAGGGGACATCAGGGTGCAGCCATGCCCTCTTCATGGGGCTACTGAGAATCTCCCACCAGCACCATGCTGCCCAGGGCCATGTGGGGAGCTGTCTTTAATGTGTGACATGCACAGACCCTGCGGGAGGTTTGCTAAGAGGCAGGAGTCTTATTAGACATCCTCAGGCCCAGGTGATGGGGCAGCTTCCCCAGGGCAGGTCACTCTGAGGACCAGGAGCTGCCCAAGGGAGATGGGGCTGCCTCCGAGGGCTTGGGATTCAGGAGACTGAGGTAAGGCTGAAGGTACAGGAGAAGATGGGGTGAGTGTCTGCTTACCCACTAGAAAACTGAGGGACAACAACAGCCATGGGCTAGGGAGAAAGGCATGAGGAGGAGAGGCAAGAACAGAAGAGGAAGAGAAGGAGAGTGATGGGGAGAAGAATTATTCATCAGTGATGCAGGATACACAAGCCAGGTGTGAATATGGGATGACAAGTCATAGCTACAGACCCAGGGCTTTGGGAGGCTGAGGTGGGAGGATTGCTTGAGCCCAGGAGCTGAATACCAGCCTGAGCAACATGGTGAGATGCCGACATTGAGAAGAATATATAAAAGTTAGTCAGGTGTGGTGATGAGTGCTTGTAGTCCCAGCTACTCAGGAGACTAAGGAGGGAGGAAGTTGAGGCTGCAGTGAGCTGCGATCATCCCACTGCACACCAGCCTGGGTGATACAGCAAGACCCTGACTCTGATAGTAATTAACAATAAATAATAATAGTGACAACAAGGAGACTGTTGCTCATTTTATCTGATTTGCTTCATAAAATGTGTTGTTTGAGTTACGTTAATTTTAGTGATACACATTTGCTAACCTGACGGTTCTCATGTATTTTATCTCAGTGCACCCTGCATGGTCTTAAAATTACTGAAGAACTTCAAAGAGCTTCTGTTTATGTGGATTTCATCCATCAATATTTATCACATTGGAAACTAAAATTACGAAAAAGCTAAATATGCCTGTAATCTTTTAAATACGAATCCATGATATGTCAACAAATTTAACATTTTAATGAAAATATCTATATTTTGCAAAACAATACAGGAAATAGTGACTGAGATGGATGGCATAGTTTTACATTTCTGATATCTTCTTTTTATGCCTGACAACAGAAGACAGACAGATGATCATGCTGCTCCTATATTCAGTCAGTTGTGACAGCCAAGGTTTTCTATCTTCTGCAAAACTCCACCATGGACTTCGGAGAAAATGAATGAGTGAAAACAGTTAATGTCACCTTATGGTTGGGAATATTGTTATACAAATGGAGGGGTGCTTTTTGTGCAAAGAGCAGGAGCCCAGGGAAACGCAGTGGAACGAACCGAAATGGTCATATCACATGCTGAGTGTTCACTGTTGGAACTTGGTAAGTTATTGCAAAAGAAAGGTCTTAAATAGACTGCTAGAAACTTTTTAATGCAACGCTCTCAACTTTCAAAAAAAGAAAGTGATGTGTGGGTGTTTCGGTCATGATGTGTTCCCCCAAATACATAAGTTGAAACTGAATGGCCAACGTGATAGCATTGGTCCTGGCCGCGCATAGTGGCTCACTCCTGTAATCCCAGCACTTTGGGAAGCCGAGGCAGGTGGGTCACCTGAGGTCAGGAGTTCGAGATCAGCCTGTCCAATATAGTGAAACCCTGTCTCTACTAAAAATACAAAAAAAAAAAAAAATAGCTAAGCATGATGGTGGGTGCCTGTAATCCCAGCTACTTGGGAGGCTGAGGCAGGAGAATCGCTTGAACCCAGGAGGCAGAGGTTGCAGTGAGCAGAGATCCCACCATCACACTCCAGCCTGGGCAACAAGAGTAAAGCTCTGACTGGAAAAACAAAACAAACAAAAAAACAGGAGGGGATTAAGTCATGAGCATGGGGCTCTTATTGATGAGGTGAGGGCCATTACACCGACATTTGAGGTAGTGTTCATTCTCTTCCACTCTTCTGCTGGGTGAGGACACCAAGACCACACCACCTATGTGAAACTGGCCCTCACCAGACACTCAGCCTGCTGATGCCTTGATCCGGGACTTCCCAACCTCCAGAAATGAGAAATAAGTGTCTGTTCTCTGTGAGTTCCCCAGTCTGTGGCATTTGGTTCTGGCAACATGAATGGACTCACCCAGAAGGCAAGTTTATGTAATAAGCAAATTCACATAACGAGTGGAAGAGAGGGGCCTAGAAGCTGAGTCTTGTATCTCTACTTCTGTCCACTGCAACATGCACTGTAGTTTTTTTTTTTTTACAAGTACTTTTAATTCATGAATTGTTCTTCCATATAGTAGATGTTGCAAGCAATCTACATAGTTCTATTACAGTGTAGGTTCTAGAGAATTTCATAGACTGACCTAGGAAATGAACACAGTTTTCTGTTGGAGTGCATTCTGATTTCCAGCTAAGTTACATGGGATGTGAAGGTGAGCCATCTCCTTGTTAGATGTGAGATTCCTGCAACAGGGCTTCAGGGCCCCTGTGCTTACATTCCTATGAAAACTGACCACTGAAATGCAGCAGAAAGAGCTGAGAGTCCTGACTCAGCTGTTCGCCAGGCGAGTGGGTCCTCCCGAGCAGGACACTCAGTTGTGAGCAGAAATTACTCCTAAGTGACTTCCTTCCTTACATGGTGGGCTCTAGTAAAACCTCCTGGAGACTTGCCACAAATGTGACCCATGCAATGTCTCCTGCCAGTGAGTCGCAAAAGTATCATTTTGTAGATGACAAGAAATATGTTAACATTGTGTACAAGGTGCAGGATAATAATACTGACAATTTTCAGGTAACAACAAACAGTTATGAGGATGACTCTGTCGTCCTGCACTTCCCAATGTACAATTACGGAGCTTTGTGATTGTTCTGGAGTTTTTTTTGTTAATAATTATTGATGGAGCCGGGTGCGGGGGCTCACACCTGTAATCCCAGCACTTTGGGAGGCCGAGGCGGGTGGATCACGAGGTCAAGAGATCGAGTCCATCCTGGTCAACATGGTGAAACCCCGTCTCTACTAAAAATACAAAAACTTAGCTGGGCATGGTGGCGCGTGCCTGTAATCCCAGCTACTCGGGAGGCTGAGGCAGGAGAATTGCCTGAACCCAGGAGGCGGAGGTTGCAGTGAGCTGAGATCACGCCATTGCACTTCAGCCTGGGTAACAAGAGCGAAACTCCATCTCAAAAACAAAACAAAACAAAACAAAATTGTTGATGACAGTTATTTCACTTGGGTTGCACCTCCTGGTTTCTGTCTGTGTTGTTTGGCATCTGTTTCTCCAAATGACTGCATGTGTTTGGATCTCCAACCACACACAGGCATGTATTGTCTTCTCACCCAAAGCAGAGAGAGAGGGCCTATGAGACATGAGGCCTCGTGCCTGGAAACTGAGACAGAGATGAACATGATGTCCTGTGGAGTTCCCTGGTGACGGCCCAGAGACTTAAATCTTCTTACAGGGTAAGTGAGAGTATCATTACATAAAACAGTCATAAACTGTTATATTTTGCCAACTTTTGAAAGAAAAATTTCTGTCTTCATCATTCACATAATTATCAATCTGGAACCAGTTCCTTTTTTTGAGACATCATATTTTCATCTCACATTTAATATTCATCAAATATTATTCAGTATTTTTATATTTGGAATGAAGACATTGTTGTTAATAGAGACATCAATTGTCTCTATTCGCTCACTCATTTTTGCCCAAGTGCACCATGGAGTTTTACAGAAGATATAGGCCTTTGCTATCCCAGCTGATTACAGATAGGAACAGGACGTCCACCTGCTGACTCGGGCACTCATGGGGGCAGGGCTGGTCTCCAGGAAGGGGCTTCTCAGATCCAGCTCTCAGAGACAATGAGGAGTGTAATTTCACTTACCCTGTAGCTCCTGGACTGGAAGATGAGACTCTTTTTTAAGATATTAAAATAAGCTTCGAGACAGGATGTTCAGGGTACCTCTGCTGATGATCAGAAGAAAGAGAAGCAGGCACAGACAGGTGGAATATTACATACGGAAAAGGACCAGGTTGGCAGAGTCAGATCAAAAATAGCTTTTTAAAAAAGTGCTGTGATGAAATATGTCCATGACTACTATTAAGAGAAAGAGAAATATTCATTTCTGGGGGCCTTGCAAGGTTACTTGGGTGACCGTTTCTTTTCGAGGGATGAGTGTGTGGGGTGTACACATGAAGGCCTTTCTTTCCTCCTTTGCTGATTTCAATTGTCTTGCTGGAGTCTTCTGTTTAAGGACTTAGGTCTCATAATTTAATAAATGCAATTGGAGTGAGTCACCTCTATGTTGATCCTGAAATTAATAAACTTGGATCCAAAGCTAGAATTCTATCAGGAGGCAGTGCTATCTCCTTTGTCCCCCTTTTAATACTGAATGTAAATTGACCCACTGTACATTTCAAGATCAAACTCAGAGCTCAATTTAGATTAGTGCACATTGAAAGTTCTTAAAAACCCAAGTTCTATTCAAATGTGAGGTTTTCGCTGCACACACAGCCTTAATCAGAAGTAGAGCTGTATAGAATGGTTTAAATTTAATCCAAATCTCAGCGAATTTCATGAATCTGTCTACTCAAGCTTCACGCGAGTGGGCTCATAAATGCCATTTCTCCTTTGATGCATGATGGAGTGCAGGCTGCCTGTGCTCCCGGGTGCCACACAAACACCCCAGACTGGAGATTCCTTTTGCCTTCAAGAAGATTTTATAGCATAGGCAAAATAAAATTCATTTTATTGATTGATAATGGCCAATAAAGTGTGACTTCTCTGTGAACACGCCTCACTAGCAACTAGCTTAGGCCATAGACAGGGACGGCTAAAAATCTGATGATTTTAAAAAGGCAATATGCGTGCAATGACAAACAATGTGTGTGTGTGTGTGTGTGTTGTGGAGTTGGGGAATTTAGGGTGTAGAGACAACTTCAGGAGGAAGAAAATACAATTTTATTAAATTTACAAGTTAGGGTACCATTTCACACTGGAGTAGAATGGTTGATCTCTCACACAGGGAGAAAGTGTTGAAATTCATTGAGGTTTTAGAATTTTTAAAAATATAGCATGTAATATGCAGCAGGTTTGAGACTTCAGTACTAAAATCTCAGTCTCTTTTAATACTATCTTAAAAAAAAAAGTCAACCAATAGGGAAAAGCCATTTGTCAAGGTTATAAAAGAAACTCAAATTGAAAGTCAGTTAGTCCTTACGCCTAAAAATAGCTTTCAGTATTCCAAATACGCTGAGAGAAAACTGATTCCTAAAAATAAATCCACTTCTAAAGGAAAGCACACACAGAGTGCAAGAAGAACGGAAACGGGGAAGGGGTGATTTTTGACGTGAACAGAATGAAATGTTTCCACGTCACACACAGCCCCACACTGGCCGGAGCAGAGCCCTAAAGGAGACAGTGGCATTGAGCTGGTGATTCAAGTGAAGTGTATTGGGTGTGCCGTGACTCAGCATACAGAGCACCAGCCGTGCGCCGGGGGCAGTGAGGTATTTTGTTTCTGTGGGGAGCCTGTGGGGCAGTGCCAGTCTGAGACCCCCATGCTTCCCTCTGTGTCCTTCCCCCTTCTTTTTCTCTTTCATAAAGAAGGTTCTCACTATGTTGCCCAGGTTGATCTCCAAATCCTGGGCTCAAGCAGTCCTCCCTCCTCTGCATCCCAAATTGCTGGGATTATAAGCATGAGCCAGCAGAGCAATGCTTCCCTTTCTCCAGTCCCCTTCCTTAGGTATCCCTGATCATTGCACTAACATACCAATGGCCTTTGCCTTGTCTGCTGCCTCGAGAATGTTACCCACGCCTTGCCTGCACTTCCAGTGACATGGAATCTGCCTTCAGATCCGTCTGAAGCATCCACAACACTCTGTAGCAAGCCTTGTTTTCTTTCCCTCTCAGATGAGCACAGAAAATGTCATTTTTTTCTTATGCCCAAGAGAAGTGGTAAAAATCAAACCTAAGTAAGAAACTAAGTTTTAACTCAGTATGGCTATTTAAAGTTACTGAGACATAATTCAGACAGACTGTGCATATAAATCCCCTTTTTGTTTTCTGAGTTTTGACAAATGTTTGCAGCTGTGTAACCACCAGCATAGTCAAGACATAGAACAATCCCACTGAACCAAAAAACCTCCCCTGTTCCCCTCTGGAGTGACCTCTTCCCCACACCCCTAACTCCTGGCAGTGCAGGTCTGATTTCTGTCCCTAGAGGTTCCTTTCCCACAGTGCCACATCGGCAGAATTATACACTTGCTGTCCTTTTGTGCCTGGTTCCCTTCAGTTGGAATAACGCTTCTGGGGTTTGCCCACGTTGTGTGTCAGCGTGGATTCACTCAAGCCTCACTGTTCCTTTTGATTGCTCGGTAGGATTCCATTGAATGGATGGAGCAGAATTTGATTCTCTGTTCACCGGTTGATGGACATTTCGGTTGTTTACACTCTAGATCTTATGCTTTGTGCTGCTGTGAACATGTGTCGAGTGTTCGCGTGAACTTATGTTTTAACTTCTAGGTGAAAGCCTAGGTGTGGATGGGCTGGGACATATGGTAAATGCATATTTAACTCTCTAAACACCTGCTAAAGTATTCTCCAAGCGCATGATACCATAAGGCATTCATCCTAGCAGTGTAGGAGACCCCGGTGGGCTCACATGTCTGCTGGCACGTGGAGCTGTTAGTGTTTCTCACCTTCAGAAAGGTGGTCTGCGAGGTGTGTAGTGGGGCCTCAGTGCAGTTTCATTTGTGTTTTCCCAATGACTAATGATGTTGAGCATCTTTTCATGTGCTTATAGAGGATTCTTTATCTTTGTTGGTTAAGTGTCGTCTGTTCAAGTCTTCTATGATGTTTGAAGAGCAGTTTTAGGTTCACAGCAAAATTGAGCAGAAAGTATCGAGAGTTTCCACACATGCCCAGATTCCCCCACTACGGAAATCACCCACCAGACTGTGAGGAGCCCACAGTGATGCATCACTGCCTCATTGTCACCCAAAGCCCATCATTCACATTGGGGTGTCACTCGTGGTGTCGTGTGTACTATGGTTTTAGACAAATGTATAATGACATCCTTCTACTGCGATAATACTACACAGCACAGTTTCTCTTCCCTAGACATCCTCTGTGTGCTCCCTATTTATTCCTTTCTCTCTCGAATCTCTGGCAACCACCCATCTTCTCACTGTCACCATGGTTTTGCCTTTACCATATGTCCCATAGTCGGACTGACAGTACGTAGCCTTTTCAGATTTTTTTTTTCACTGAGTAACATTCATTTAAGTCTCCCCTATTCTTCTCATGGCTTCATTGCACATTTCTTTTTCGTGCTGAATCATGTTCCAACGTTTGGATGAACCACGGTTTATTTATTCATTGACTGTCCAGAGGACATCTTGGTGACTTCCAACTCTTGGCTATTATGAATAAAGCTGTTATAAACATATGCGTGCAGGTTTTTTCTTGGACGTAAGTTTTCAACTCCTTTGAGCAAATACTAAGGAGGACAACTTCTGGATCATAACGTAAGGGTGTGTTTAGTTTTGTAAGAAACCATGAAACTGTTTTCCTCAGCGGCTGTACAGTTTTCATTCCCACTAGGAATGAATGGGAGTTCCCATTGCTCCACATGCTCACCAGCATTTAATATTGTCAGTGCTTTGAATTTTTGCCATTCTACTGGGGATGTCAATAGAGGTTTTTAATAAGAACAGATCTGATGTTCTCTAAATTATTTGGGGTTTGAATTAACTAGAACAGGCTCCAGAAATCCCTGTTCTGCAGGCTTTGAAAACTTGAAGCATCAGGAAAAGATATTTTATAGGAGTGGCCATGGGGCCACATTCATTGCCTTAACCCCTTTTCCAGATTGGGTTTCTGGTTAATGACAGCTCTCTCTCCCCCCAGACCCCACATCACCTTCATTCTTATCTAGCACTACACACACTGCCCACTCTTTATGCACATCAAGTGAGAAACAGCCAGAACAATGTCAAGTGCTGTATTAGGAGCTAGACGTGTCATGCTTCACTCCTATGTAGAGGTGGTACATTTCTACTTTTCTCCAATTCAGGCCAAACTAAGGTAAGCTTGTCTGGAAAATTCAGACTGTAAATACTAGTCTATAAGCTTAAATTGAACCAATTATCTTGAAATCTCTAAAATAAATGTTAACTAGAAATATCAAACATAAGATGACCAAAATTATCTTTATGGGGTCTTGTATTGTTTCTTAGTGTAAATTCAGACACAATAAAGGAGGAGTTTGGGTTTACAATCCCTTTCCCTGCCCTGCCCCATTTGTATCTGCCCTTTCCTGCTAGAACAATTAACAAAAAAGATTAGAAATGTTTACTTCTCACAGAAGAGGAATAGCTGTGAGAAATGGACACCAGTGTTCTTCTTTACCCCCTCGCAATCCCATCTCATGGGATGGAGACTCTGGATCCTCACACCCTCTTTCCCTGTTCCTGGCATGCACTTCTCCTCCATGACTCTTTCTTCCTTGTGCACGTGCCCACCTCTGTTCACAAGCATGGCAGGACTGGCTTACCAGCCCCTACCTAACCTTGCCTCACCTGGATTCCCAGGGCTTCCACCAGAGGTGTTTAAAGGGCTCCCTAAAGTGTCCCATATCACTGTTTATGTATAAAACCTACTCCCCAGGCTGGATCTCTTATTTTAAGGCGAGATCCTCGAGCTGACGCCTTGTGATAGTAAAAAGGAGTGTACTTCTAACACACAGAGATGGCAGAGATCCACACAAATGGGGATGAAGGGTGTGTCCAGCTCCAGGGTCCTTCAGCAGGATGGAGCAGAAAGAATCTGGGGTTACTGGGTTCCAGCCTGAAAGAAGTGGAATCCTGCAAACAGCATCATGTATGGGGATGAAGATGCTGTGGCGCTTATCAGGCTACTTGACCAGAGCAATGCTCAGGAAATGGCTAATGGGGGTCAATGTTTGGCCTCTGATTTTTTGTAACACCTGTCAGGACTCAGAACACAATACCCCAAAAGACGACACCGTGGCATGTTGATATTCCATGTAGATGAGCCTAGGGAAGGGAGACAACCGTGGCGGCAGGGAGGTCGCCCGCTGACCTTCTCCAGCCTTTCTCCACAAAAGCCCTTCCTGCACGGTGTGCTGCCCTGCCGCATATTCAGAGGAAAGGGGTGGAGACAAAAAGACACAGAAAAATCCAAACACACAACCCAGAGGATCCTCTCTGCAGTTATCACCATTCAGTGACACCCTCTGTCCAGTCACACATCCACACCACTGTTCCTCGCCAACCTGAGCACAAACATGCCGACACCCCGGGGGCATTGTGTCTTCATTTCTGGAAGGCCCCGTGTCCTGCAAAAATGACATGCTTTTCTCTTGTTAACCTGTCTTCTGTAACATGGATGTAAGCCATGAACTTTGCGAGGGATGGGGAGAAGATATTACGTTTTCATCCCTATATAAAGTAAAAGAAAACGCTGAGATTTCCTAATAACTTATCGACATGACATGCACATTAATGTGTGTGCAGCACGTGCATGGGAATTTTATTCTAGTGAGTAGTAGTAAATTACACTTCCAATTCTCTCACGCACAGCCCCGGGACAGACCTGTGGAGATCCAGCTCCTCCCAGCCCTCACCCTTACCTTGTTCCACGCAGAGCCCTGGGGTAGACCTGCGGAGACCAAGCTCCCCCGACCTTTGCCCTATGGCACTCAGAGCCCCGGGACAGACCTGTGGAGATCCAGCTCCTCCAAGCCCTCACCCTTACCTTGTTCCATGCAGAGCCCCGGGACAGACCTGTGGAGATCCAGCTCCTCCCAGCCCCTCACCCTTACCTTGTTCCATGCAGAGCCCCAGGACAGACCTGTGGAGATCCAGCTCCTCCCAGCCCTCACCCTTACCTTGTTCCATGCAGAGCCCCAGGACAGACCTGTGGAGATCCAGCTCCTCCCAGCCCTCACCCTTACCTTGTTCCATGCAGAGCCCCAGGACAGACCTGTGGAGATCCAGCTCCTCCCAGCCCTCACCCTTACCTTGTTCCATGCAGAGCCCCAGGACAGACCTGTGGAGATCCAGCTCCCCGCCGCCCCTACCCTGTTCTCTTCTGCTCTATTGCTTCTGCTTTTCTGTTGGTCCAGGAACCTGAACTTGTCATTACAATTTTTAAAATGCCGCCTGTAGGATGTTTCTTTTATTTCATATGTTGAGCAGGCAAATTTTCTTTCTCTTGAAGCTAATGGCTCAAGTCTTTCTTTTCAGTTCAATCTCTATTTTCATGTTGACACATAACCCTCCAAGTATTTTTGAAAAGAGATAAATCTCAGTTATAGATGTGTTTATTTTTCTTTAAACTTTCCTCGAGGGTGATGCACCCTTAAGGGAATAATTTTGTATTTAAGTCTTGTGTGAAGTCAGTGTGCTGTAATACAATGCACTCCAGCTACAATATATTTGTGGATATCATCTCTGATTCCATCCAGATAAAATTCCATGCAGGAAAACTGGTCAGGGCTGAACGATTCAATCCTTGCCAACCATCCTGTTCTCTAAACACAGCGTAGCCATGCTGTCCTCTGCTCCATGTGACAGAGTTTCTAGACATCGGTGCCATGTTTTCAGTAAGTATTGAAGGGCGCACGCATTGCTGCTCATCTTCATGGTGTCACCTTCCTGCAGTTCTAGTCTAGGGGACAGAAGATTAACCTGCCCCACCCTGACCGGAGCCCACGCGCTTAAACCGCAGTGGCTTACTGTGTGAATTAAGAAATCCATCAGCTGGGAGCGGTGTCTCATGCCTGTAATCTCAGGACTTTGAGAGGCAGGCGGATCACCTGAGGTTGGGAGCTCAAGACCAACCTAACCAACATGGTGAAACCCCATCTCTACTAAAAAATACAAAATTAGCTGGGCCTGGTGGCACATGCTTGTAATCCCAGCTACACGGGAGGCTGAGGCAGAAGAATCGCTTGAACCCGGGATGTGGAGGTTATAGTGAGTTGAGATCACATTATTGTACTCCAGCCTGGGCAACAAGAATGAAACTCCATTAAAAAAAAAAAGAAAAAGAAAAAGAAATTCATCAAGAGCTTGAAAAGTCAAAAGGAGAAGGAAGAAGGTGGAAAATTTACTCAGAATCTGAAACAAAACAACATTTTGCAGCAGAACAAGAGAACAGTGGAAGGAGGCCCTTGGGAGGCCAACCCATTCGGTGGTTACGATCACAGAGAGGGTACCCACCGCCTCCTGGAGGATCAGTTAGCAGCCCTGCCGTTAACACTGTTCTGCACGGTATCACTGATATTTACTCACGCCTTTAAACTGTCATTTAAAAAGACACCTAAATAATTCACACTTTCATTTTCCTACATGGGCTTTGAGGACATCCGTAAATCTGAAAGGCATTTTCCATCATTCTATGTTACACTCTGCTCTTTCTAATCCAGATTTCTTTTCCCTAAACTTCGTCAGTAATAGTTTTTACAGTGGTGATATTTTTATTGTAGTAAAATATACGAGACATAAAATTCTCCCATTTAGTCATTTTAAGCGTATAGTTAATGGCATTAAGCAGTTCACAGTGTTGTGGGACCATTGCCCTCCCCCATCTCCAGAACTTTCTCATCCTCCCAGCTGAGACTCTGCACTCGTTGAACACTAAATACTCCCCTTCCTTGTCCTGGGCTTTTAGAAAACACTCTCCGACTTTCTGTCTCTACAGATCTGACTGCTCTACTCATCCAGTGTAACTGGAATCATGCAATATTTGCCTCTTGTGTCTGGTTTATTTGACGTGGCATCATGCCAAGGTTGTATTGTGCCCCATGTTGTAGCCTGGGTCAAAATTTCCTTCCTTTTTAAGCCTGAATAATAATCTGTTGTATGCAGATGCTATGTTTTGTTTCTTCGTTCATCTGTTTATCCACTCACCTGTGAGCACTTGGGTTTATCCGCTCATCCACAGGCACTTGGGTTTACCCACTCATCGCGTTTATCCGCTCATCCACAGGCACTTGGGTTTATCCACTCATCGCGTTTATCCGCTCATCCACAGGCACTTGGGTTTATCCACTCATCGCGTTTATCCGCTCATCCACAGGCACTTGGGTTTATCCACTCATCGCGTTTATCCGCTCATCCACAGGCACTTGGGTTTATCCACTCATCGCGTTTATCCGCTCATCCACAGGCACTTGGGTTTATCCACTCATCGCGTTTATCCGCTCATCCACAGGCACTTGGGTTTACCCACTCATCGCGTTTATCCACTCACCTGTGAGCACTTGGGTTTATCCACTCATCGTGTTTATCCACTCGCCTGTGAGCACTTGGGTTTACCCACTCATCGCGTTTATCCGCTCATCCACAGGCACTTGGGTTTATCCACTCATCGCGTTTATCTGCTCATCCACAGGCATTTGGGTTGCTCTACCTTTTGGCTGTGGAAATTAACACTGCTAGGACGATGAGTGTGCAAATATCGGCTTGAGTGTCTGCTTTCAATTCTTTGGTGTATATGTTTCATCAGAAGTAACTAGAATTACTGAATAAAACAGTAATTATTTTTGGGTTTTTGAGGGCCTGCCATACCTATATTCCACACTAGCTATGCCTTTTACACTGCTCCCTTAGCAATGACTAAGGGTTCCAATTTCTCCACATTTTGGGCAACACTTGTTATTTTCTGGATTTTACTGCTCTTGTTATTCTGGCTGGGAGACCTCCTATGGGGTGTAAAGTGGTATCTCCTTGTGATTGGATGTGCATGTTCCTGAAGATGAAGGATGCCAAGCATCTTTGCCTGTGCGTATTGGCCATCTGCCTATCTTCTTGAGAAGCTGTGGGTCCTCTCTCCACTTTTTTAATGGGGTTGCTTGTTTTCTGGTTGAACTGCAATTTTCTCCCCATTAGTTTTCAAATTCACAATTCTCTAAAATGTATAGAGGAGATACATTGAGTGTGGAGTAATATCCTTATGTGAGGGTTTGATAAATACTTATGATTATTTAGTTTTGATAACAAAACTTGGGTTTGATTAATAATTTCCTCGTTAATAACATAATGCACTTGAAAGCCACAGTGCAAAGTCTTTACGCAGTAAGTACTGGATTAATTTTAGTTGAATCTGAATATGGATTAGCTTTTTGGATATTCTGTGAGGGCACTATATTTCCAAGAGGAGAAAAAAAAAGAAATACAATTATCTGACACAAAATATGTTAGTGGAGTTTTTTATTTTGTAATGTAATGATAAAGTGAAAGGCAAGATAAGTGAATTTAATAAAACACTGCACCACACTGAGTGTTTGTATATACGAATGGTGCACTTAATGCACAGAAGATTGTATATGTGGCAAATGGAGATAATTCATTTTATTTCTTTGGAGAACCCACTTTGTTTCTCTTGGCCACAGAGTGCTCACCAAAGCAGCAAGCTTCAAACCACCCTCACTGCGGGAGGAGAAAGCACCTTGTTGTGCCTGAACAAATGGAGCCAATATGCTAGTTCACAAGTGGTATTTTTTCTTGAAAAGTTGAGAAAAAACATCTTTCAACCAAACGATATGATGCTAAAGTTCTAAAGCCCAGCTCCAAACATCACGTTCTGAAAAGACTGTGGTGCAGAAGGAGAGGGATGTTTACATTTTTTAACCACTGAGGTATTTTCCCGTAATGAACATTCTTCGAGAATCATAGTAAGGCTGAATGTGCAGGCATGAGAAAGGAGAGTTATTCTGCTTCTGCTCTAATCGCCAGAAAAAGGAGGGCGGGTGCAGTTAGGTTAGGAGCAGATGGTTATATCTGTATTAAAATCCACGTTAAAACATTCCTTTTTCCCCTCCTGAGTGGTGATTGCAATGCCCTCTATGCCGCAGAGGGCCCTGAGGATGAGGCAGTTGTCTTTGGAGGAAAGGCCCCACGAGCCTGCACCCAGTTTGCTCCCAGGCTTCTGAATGCTTCTGCTGCCTGCCAGCCTCCAGGTGCCATGCAGCCTTCCTGGGCACCGTCATCTCCTCCACCTCCACTCCCACCTCCTTGTGGTCTGGGCCCTCACCAGCTGCTGGAAGCCACTGGACAGCCTGATTGGATGGCCGGTTCCCATCCCTGGGACTCCCTCTTCATATTATCCAAAGCCTTCAGCAGGCAGTGACTTAGAATGGCATCCGGTTTCCAATGACTGAACCCGTTTCCATGGCAGACACATTTACCCTACCTGGAAGGTTACAATCACTTTAATTATTTTAGGTTTAAATGTATCATGCTATCCTTAAGTCCACCCCCACCTACACACTAACACATACATACAAATACACACACATGCCTCCCCTTTTGGAACAGAGGCATGACAGAGTTTCAAAGATAAAAGAGAGGAAAAACTTTAATTAGACTTTTTGAAAACATGATTTTCGGAAAAAGTTAATTGCCATTTTTTAGCCCAGTATGAGCAAATGACAAAGAGCAAATTCAGCTTATCTCTGGCAGCGCTCGTCATTGAATCGCTAAGTGCCTTTTTCAACCTGTAACTCTCCAGTTTCTCCAAGTTAAAATTATTTGCACAAAATGAATCCTTATTATTCACTCTCTCCATGAACACTTAGGTTATTGCATTCAGGCTGCTAGAAACATCCGTATGTGTGTTTGCCCACTGGAAATGCAAGGCAGAAGATCACTCCCTCTGCTTTAGGATTGCATGTGAAAGCCATTCATCCACTCTGTACGTATCAGTTGGGTGCCAGCTCGATGCTGCATATACACTAAGCAGTGGGCATCTGAAGACAAGCCATGTATCACCCTGGGCTTTAGAGAACAGTCTTCAATGATGTGATAATGCAACTATCCCTACTGTGTGCCTGCCCTGTTCAGTCTGCTGGTTTAAACATATGGACACTGAGCACTTGCAATCATCTTTGTCTACCTGAGGAAATGAATTTTTATTTTTACTTAAGTTTAATTAATCGAAATTCCATAACTAATGGCTACTATGCCTGTGTCCATGGTATTCGACAACACATGTCTAGACAGAGACACAGCCAAGTAGAGGGGCAGCACAATGTGCAGTAAACACGTGGTTGGTAGAACGATTCCCCACCATCGGCCCCACCACAGGCGGGCTCTGTGAATATGTCAGGTTACATGGCGATGGGAAATTAAAGCTGTTGGTGGCATTAAAGCTGCTAACTGGTTGACTTTAAAATGAAGAGATTAGTCTGCATTATTTAAGAAGACCAAATATAATCACCAGTGGCCTGGAAAGTGGGAGAGGGCAGGAGAGAGTCAACCAGAGAAGAGCCAGGGCTAAGAAAGGCATCGACAGACAACCCAGCTGCTTTTGAGGGTGAAGGAAGGGGTGGTGAGTGAAGGGGTGTGGGTAGGCTCTGGAGTGAGGACAGGTAAGGGTGTGCGTTCTATCCTGGAGCCTCTGGAAGAAGTGCAGCTTGGACACCTGAACATGGGCCCAGTGATACCCAGGTCAGGCTTCTCACCTCCAGAGATGACGGGTGGTGAATCTGTGTGGTTGAAGCCAGTGTGTGTGATTATTTGTTAAAAGAGTAATGGAGGCCAGGTGCGGTGGTTCATGCCTGTAATCCCAGTACTTTGAGAGGCTGAGGGAGGTGGATCACCTGAGGTCAGGATTTGAGACCAGCCTGGCCAACATGGTGAAACCCCATCTCTACTAAAATTACAAAAATTGATTGGGTGTAGTGGCGGGTGCCTGCAATCCCACCTACTCAGGAGGCTGAGGTAGGAAAATCGCTTGCACCCAGGAGGCGGAGGTTGCAGTGAGCTGAGATGGCACCACTGCACCCCAGGCTGGGAGGCAGAGCAAGACTTCATCTCAAAACAAACAAAACCAGCAATGCAAAACGGACACAGCCTAGGTGTGGTGGCTCCAGCCTGTAATCCCAGCACTTTGGGAGGCTGACACAGGAGAATCCCTTGAGCCCAGGAGTTTGAGACCAACCTGAACAGCAGTGAAAGCCTGTTTCTCAACAACAACAATGAAAACAGTGGATATGCACATTTCCAGTTCCAGATCTTCTGGAGGCTGAGGAGAGAGGACTTCAGGGAGCCGTGATGGGCACACTGGACCCCGGCCTGGGTGACAAAGCAAGACCCTGTCTCTCAAAATTAAATTTAATCAATTAAATTTTGTTGAAAAAAAGGAAACAAAGCCACATGATGATAGAGACCGCTTCCGATGAGGGGTGCCACCCTGTTTTGGGGTTCTGGTCATGACTGCCCTGCCTGAAGAGTGAAGAGGTCTCAACCCAGGAGACGGGAGAGCATATGCGAAGGACCGAGGTCAGAGGATGGCCCGCCTGTCCTGGAGGGAGCAGCGGCTGGATGTGGAGGAGGGCGGCTCAGGAGGGGAACAGCCAGGCGGCAGGGCCGGCCTCTCCCCTCGGTCCAACTGGTAGATCCCATGGTGTAAGCACTTAGCCAAACGAGTTCCATTGTGAGATTCCCCAGTTTTAGAAAGAGAGTGCAAAATTCCAAGGCTTAGAAAATGTGAGTATCCAAACATATTTAATGTATTCGTGGACAGGAATGGTGCCAATTAAAGAGAAGTGAACAGCTCATCTTAGCGCCACCGTGGGGGACCTGTCTCTCACCCACCCTTAGCCGCTTTGGGCCACCGGCACCCTTGTCCGCATCCTGGAGCCACCTAGAGCAGCCCTAGAGCAGCACTCACTGCACCCCTTTCACTTGCTGCCGAAGAAGTGAGCTTATGTCAAAGTGAGGTTCAACGCGGGCCAACAGTAGACTTGTAAATATCACTTTCTCTAGTCACATTAGAACTGATCAGAAGCATTTGTTAGGTGCTTCTCTCCCCAGGCAGAGTCCTCCCAGAGCACAGTTCTCATGTGGCCACCTGAGTGCTCCTGAGCTCCTCCAGGGATGAGACATCTTGTCCAGGTGTTCCCCATTCGTCCATGACCATCTGGTAAGGTAAGCACTTACAATGCAGGCAGCGCTTCAGACACTTAAAGGTAGGGCTGGGCGTGAGATGGAAAAGGCCTTGTAGTCAGTGCCTGCAGACACAGCCCCACAGCCTCTCCCTGAGTGCACCTGTTCTCCCCACCTCACTTGAAGGATGGAATAAACCTGGGCTCATCTTTCGATTTGCTTTGTCCTGTAGAATGTGGCAGAGGTGATATCGTGGGCCTTCCAAGGCCAGCCCTTAGGAAAACACTAAGGAAGGTAAATTAGACATTAAAGAGCATGTGGGGAGGTGGGGTAGAGATGAGAGGCCGTCTCGATGTGCTGTGTTCTGCCAAGCTCCCAGCTAGAGCCGCACTAGTGACCTCTGTCAACCTCTGCTAGAGTTGAAGAAGCCCCTACCCTACTAAAAAAATTATGAATTGTTGTTTTCAGCCACAAAGTTTGGGGATGTTTTGTTACACAACAATAGATACTTAGAATGCTCGTTCAGCATGTATGCTTATACTTTGGGAAGAAGTATACAGTTGTGTTGTTTTTAAATCAATGAAAGCAAAACCGGATATAAAGTTATTAGAAAATTCAACAAGTGGACCCAAGTGGTAAGAAAACTATCTGGCCTAGAAAGTCTCAGAAGTCTCCAAAAGGAGCATCACCTCAGCCAAGCCTGGAGGATGAGTGTCCTCCAGGGAACAGCACTTCCCTGGGGAAGCTCTTCTGTAGGCCCTGGGAACAGCACTTCTGTAAGGAACTGACACAAAACAACCCCAGCTTGGGAAACTAAGCACATGGTAGGTGCTCAGGAAAGATTTGTTGAGTGACTGAACAGTGATGGTCAAATCCCAGAATTCTGGGGGATAGTGTGGATGAGGCTGAGAATGTGAGGGTCAGGCCATAACGACCTTTGTGGACCAGGTCGTCTTGCTCGGCTTAATCCTTGGGCATTGAGACACCAACTCATTAAAATTTCTTCCCTGGAAGCCCTCCCAAGGGCCCTGCTCCTGGAGCAAACAGTGATTCTGTGTCCTTCTGATGGTTTTGGTCAACTGTTTTAGAACAGAGTGATCTTTATAAGCCTGGGTATAGGATTATAGGATTTTGTTCTGCCTCTCACTGGATTATTGTTGAAGATGTTGATGGACAAGCCAAGCCCTGCATTTGTTTCGTGAGGACTCGAGCCTGCTCTGCTCAGATGACTTTCCTGGGGGCAGCAGGCTGCTCCTGCTCTGTTCAGATGACTTTCCTGGGGGCAGCAGGCTGCTCCAGGTGGAGAATACCTGGGTCTGAGTTTTGCATTTTCCAACTGTATGACACTAGGCCAATCACTTAGTGATGATGATCTGTTTCCTCATTTGCAGAAGGAGGTGCCTCACTTTAGGGAGCTGCAATGTTAGGTGGTATGCAGGTCCCCTGGACACTGTGAAGTGCGGTGCACCCTCTGTTAATCACAGTCTCTCCTGGGTTGCAGGGGAGGGGGGAGAGGTCTGAGTGTGAGAATCCAGGAGGGGAGCACCAATGGTCTATTTTCCTGGTTCCCCATTCTGGTCTCCAGCTGATGTCCTGTGTCCTCTGATCGTCTTCCCTGCCCATGATGGCTGTGGTCTTCAGAGAGAAGATGCTGCTGATGTTTGTGGCCAGCACTGGACAGAGAGCCCTGTTCTCAGGTCCTTTGTTTTAAGTCTGGGGACAGTAAGAGGGTCTACCCTGAACGGCAGGACCCGGCTGTATTTAGCTCTCAGGATGCTTCTCCACTCCCAGCTACAGTGGAGTCTCCCTTTCTGTTGACTCATGTCCCTGCTGCCATCGTACTAAGAGGAAAGAGTGGCTCTACCATCAGCCCCATTCCTCTGTTTTACTCAACGAGATGAGCTTTGGCAGCATCAAGGATCAAAGTATTTTCTGGCCAACCTTCTTCATCCTGTACACATTTTAAATCAAATTACTTCCACTCTTTAACCCAGTTACAGCACAAGTGTCTCTTTTTCAAGGGAGAGAAAATAAATACGGTTGCACACAGGACGAACCCTGGCGCATTGATTGACAAGTTGTATATTGCTTCCTTCTAGCCACCAAGCGTCTATGATCATGAATCGATCTTTGTGAGAAATCTTCTGTGGGTTGGAAAGATCTCCACAACGTGGCTCATGTGCCACAAGGCACCATTGATGGCAATCACTTGAAAAGCAAACTATTGCATTCTTTAACTCTTTCCTGGAAAGATGATTATTTTGTGTATATATTGAAAAAGTGAAGTGCTAGAAATAGATCTCAAATGCCCACTGGGAATGAAAAGCTGTATTTTGTTGTAAATACCAGTTTATTCCTTAATTTAAATTCAAAAGCAGGAGCTGCTGCTCCACTCCCCTCTTCTGCCGTAGCGTCCTTTGGTTTACTTGTTCTGCCTGTGTTATCACCCATCCAAAAAACGGCGGTGAGGACCCCCATCCAGGGATATGAAGTTAGGGCTACGCTCGGAAAACATGGGAAAATCTTTGTAAATTGTAAGGTGCTTGGAAATAAAAGCATATTATTGTGGTTAGGATCGTCTTACATTGAAACCATTGTAGATGTTCTTCCTAGATATTTGGGTTCAAAAGTGCTGAAATACTGTTAGTTGAAATGGTGGCATAAGCTGTAAAGAAACAATATGAGCAAAGTCTGTGACAGTGACCAATCATAGGGAAGAGATTATGCAAGAAACCCAAAGCCTGGGGGGACGAAGGTCCCACAGCTGGAGGGATTGCTGGGCTCCGAGGGTGGCTCATTCCACGCTGGGCTTCTCAATGTGTTTATTTGCTTCCTTGGTTGGTTGACGGAGAGATCCATCTCTGAAATATATATCTAAAAATTGAGAGCTCTTTTATGATAATGGCATGCATGGAACTTTCTAAAAATCCTATAGCTGTCTCCTGTAGCCCTTGGCAGTTTAGATGTCATCGTAAAATTGTGTATAAACTATGCTCCCCAAATGCTGTCCCTGAAGTACACGCTGTGGGGAAATGGCCCCGATTGTGTGCATTGATAAATGCGTCCTCTGACAATTATATGGATTCTGCTATGCACTGAATTATGTCCCCATCTATTTGCATGCTGAAGCCATAACCCCTATGTGACTGCATTTAGAGTAATGAAGTAATTAAAGTTAAATGTGTTCATGAGGGTGGGGCCCAGATCCAGTAGGATTCTTGTCCTCACAATGAGAGAAGCCAGAGCTCTGTCTCTCCATCATGTGACCACACAAGAAGGTAGCCATGTATGGACCAGGAAGAGAACCTTTACCAGACAGCAGACTCTGCCAGAACTTTAATCTTGGACTTCCCAGCCTCCAGAACTGTAAAAAAATAAATTTCTGTTTTTTTTAAGCCAGCACCCAGTCAATGGCATTTTGTTATGGCAGCAGAGCTGACCAAGACAGATTTCACAAAAGTCTTAGACAGTCCCTTTGCACATTGAGAGTAAACCAAGGGGAAAGCCTAGCTGATTTGCTCTGACACTGTGATTACGTTATTGAAAATTCTCTCTGGTGTCCCCAGGCTGTGCCCTTTTGCATCTGCAATATGTTGATATGTGTCCAAAGATAATAAAACAATCGAAATGTTAAAAGAAGAAATCATTATACGTAAAAGATTTCAAGGCAGAGCTAATTTTATATCAGAGGTTTGTGTCTCAGACACACACTTACGGTGAGGGGTAATTTTTCTTTCTTTAAAAATAAACCTGCACTTTAATTGGAAGCAAAGTTTGGTTTAGATTGTTTTCTTTCTTGTATTTGTCCTGACTAAACGTGCCCTTTTCTGCTGCAGCAGTCATTTTGTAATATTACAGTTGATTCAGGAGATGATTTTATTCCATAGACTTTCTATTTTCAGGAGAGCCAGGCTTGATTTAAGATTTTCCATTTCTGCAGCAGACACCAGAAGAAGCAGAACATTTGGTGCCCTGATTGCTTTGGAGACCAAACGTCTCTGGTAGGCAATTAGACAAATGCCCTTAACAAAAACTCACTCCAAGGTTTGTTTTCATTAGCTCAAATAGATTAACACCCACCAACCTCAAAGCAGTGTTACAGCGTTCAGTCCACCATGTGCCCATCACGCACTGCCCTGGAGAAAGCGGGAGAAGTGTCTTCCCTGAGCAGGGGTGTGCAGTGCCTCTAGGCACACTCAAGGGTCTGTGTCTTCAGGTGAGACACGCAGCAGAGTGGATGTGGAGCCCTTGCCTGCTTTTGAATTCTCGTCCCAGCATTCCTTACTGTGTGACCTTGGGTAACTCAGTTCACCTCTCCGGGCGTCCATTTCCATGTGTGGAAAACAAGGTCCATTCTTGCTCTATAGGGGCATCAGTAGGATCAAGTGGGTTAAAATCTGGAAGGTCCTTCCAGCAGCATGTGGGTAAGTGGTCATTTCTCTGGTGTAAGTGAGGACTACTTGATCCATAGAATGAGAGGCTCATTAAATCCATGACTTGTTTAAAGGAAGGGAGAGAGCTCCTGATGACTGCCATGAGTTGAGTTGTACCCCCCAGAAATTCATCTGTGGAACCCCTAACCCCAGAACTTTGGAAATAGGGTCACTGCAAATGTGATTAGTTAGGATGAGGTTTTACTGCACTAGGAGGGCCTTGCTCCAGTGGGACTGGGGTCTTGTTAGCAGCTCGTAGAGACACACAGCGGAGTGCCATATGAGGACAGACACAGAGATAGGGTGATGTGGCGACAAGCCGAGGAATGCCAAGCTTTGTCAGCAACCCCCGGAAGCCAGAGTGGGGGATTCCAGGGAAGACATTTTCATTGCTGCACTTTCTTACAGCACCCCCAGGACACTCACATATTGGCCGTCACCGGAGCATCTCTAAGGCAAAGGCTTTGCTCCTCTCCGGAAGAGAAAGCCCGGGCTTGGGGGAGGAATGTTGGTGTCACAATGAATCTTTCTGCCCCCACGGAAAGGGTCAAAGAGGGCCTCCTGGATGAGGGTTCCCTGGACTCTGGTGTGGCCCAAGTTGGACCACAGTTAAAAGGACAGAAAGGCTCTTCCAATAGGGTACCTGGTGCCACAGGTAGCCCTGCCTTCACCAGTGGATTTTCAGCCTGGCACCTGCTGTTCTAGCTGCCTTCATCTCATCTGTCTAATGTGCTTTTCCAACAGTCAGGCTGGTAGGCCTCTCTGAGCCCCAACAGCCAGCAATCCCTCTTCCATTCATTCTCTACCTTCCCAAGTCCTGCCCTGACCCAGGGCCCAGGCCAGTCTCCCTCAGTTCGTGCAACCGCACTGACCTCTCAGGCTCCAGGCTCCTGCAGGGTCCTGCATCACCACCAGGAAACTTCCTCATGGCCTTGGCTAGAATTGTGATGATTTTTACCAAGCCATTGCTGGGAAATACACCTGTGGGAAGTGTGCAGCATTTAGTGTGTGCACTTAGATGATGAGTTCGTATGAAACTGAAGAAACGTAGCTGAGCCCTGATATGACACAGAGCTCTTCCACCACTGCACTGGGAAGATAATGGGATGAAATGCCGGGGGCACAACAGATGTGAACCTTTGTGGTTGCTGTTAACACAAGCAAGAATGATCTAGGATAGAGATGCTCAACCTTTGGGGATCACGGGGCCCAGCCAGGGGAGCAGGGCTGATGGCACAAGTCTTGCTGTCCTCAGCCATCCTCAACTCCCCCAACCTGCAATGAGGGCTACGCAGCTTTCACGAGCTGACCTCCCAGCCTCCTTTATTGTGCTGCCTTTGAAGAAAGAATGACCCGATTTAAAAAATAAATATTAAACAGAAGCAAGATGCTATCCTATGGGGGAAAAAATACATGAACGAAAGTCAGCTTCCTACATCTGCAAATTCAACTGATAGTGAATTTAAAGGAACAGTTACTGCCCCGTAGTGATCACTCATGACACTGACAGGCAGCTTCTCTCTTTCTTAGCTGCACCTGGCGGGGGCATCCTGGCACCTGCTTTGTGGTCAGGGTATAGGGAGGACGTCCCCAGCCCCTGACTCCTTAACTGTCAGCATCTGCCTCAACATCTGCTTAGGGGATCTTAGTCACACACCAACAATTCTTACTTAAAACATAAAGGGCCACGGGGATGAGTCTTTGAACTCTGTGCCCTCCCTTCCCCTGCACGGCCAAATGTGTACAGGCAGATGCTGGAGGCACATTCGGCAGGAGAGAGGAAAGGCTCTTCTCAGCCGTTCTCACCCACACACCTCCCACGTTCCCTTCTTTTGTCAAGTCACTTCCTACAGCACTTGATATTATTTCCTCCAGATAGATAAAAGACACACACACACACACACACACACACACACACACACACACACACACCATCTCCCGTCCTGGCCCATTCCCTCTGCAGCGACCCCTCTATTCTTTGCTTTCCTTTGTGGCAAAACTCCCAGGCAGGGCGCTCTCTGCTCTGCCCAGCTCGCCACCCCTGCTTTACAAAGGCCCCCCGTGGGCTTGGCCACACTAGGCCCATTGTCTTTAGGCTTGGCCGGTGAGAAGTGCTTGTTGCCGAACACAGCTCCCTTTCGCCCACTCCCTAATCACCTCTCACTGTGAGGACCCTGCATTCAGTCCCCCTCCCACGGAGCTCTTCTCTTCCAACGGGACTGGGACTCTCGGTGGTGGAAAGAGTCTCCGCCTTGCAGCCCGGCTCTCTCCTTGATTTAGCCACACCGTGCCCTCGTTGGTGTTGCCTCCAATACTATTCAGATGCCGAGCATTTTCCTGATTTGCCATCCTCACGCGGCCTTGCCTCCTGTGTTCCTGACTATCCACTGAACGTCTTGGATAATAAACCAGCACCTCACAGAGACAGATCCAAAGCTCTATTCCCACTCATACGTTTGGAACCTGCGTTTCTTGCAGATTTTCCTTCTCAGCCAATGGGAATCCCAGCCTGCCGATTCCTCAGGCCAAAGTGTTGCCAACTTTGTTTCTTCTGCACCCCATGCCTGATCCATCAGGGAAATGTGGCTTTGCCTTCCACAGTGGCCCGAATCAAGTCACGTCACACCACCTGTGTCACCGTCATGGTTAAAGACTTGCCATCTCTCCCTCCGTTGCTCATGAACCTCCAATGGCCTCCCTGCCTTTGTGATTGCCCCTTCCACTGTGTTGCTAACCAAGCCGCCCAAGGGAGTCTTGAGCTTCAACCTAGCGCCCGTCTTCTGCTGAACATGCCCCCAGCTGACCCCCGTGTCACTCAGAGTGAAAGCCAAGTTCCTCCTAGAGCTCTGACAGGGGGCAGATTTCTCTTCACTGCTTTCATCAGTCCCCACCAGGCTCTGGTGCAGGGTCTCCTGGCTGTTTCTTGGAACACTCTAAGTCCTCCCAACCTCAGAACCTCGGTGCCACTGTGGGGACACTCATCTCCCAGTGTCTGCACAGTAATTCCCCCACTTCCTCCCAAAGTTCACTCAAAGGGCACCTTAGCAGTGAGGCCAACCCTGTCCTCACTATTGAATACTGAACTACTCATCCCAAACTAGTGCCTTCCCTCACTCTCTCTGAATTATTTTAATACATGGCATATATTACCTGCCAATATACGGTTTAGCTCACTTTCGAATTACACTGATAATCAGCATTGTCTTCTGCCGTGATGAATGCCCCAGGACATCAGTCTCTGTCTCTTCACTGATGTATCCTGAGACACATGGTAGGCAATTGATAAATATTTGTAGAAACTAATTAAGCTATATCTCGAAAGGCAATGTCTGTGTATATATATATACGTGTGTATTTGTATATATATGTGGGTGTATATATGTGTGTGTTTGTGTATATATATGTATGTGTATGTATGTGGGTGTATAAATATGTGTGTGTTTGTATATATATATGTGTGCGTGTATATATATGTGGGTATATATATATGTTGGGTTTATATATGTGTGTGTTTGTGTATATATATGTGTGTGTATATATGTGGGTATATATATATATATGTGTTGGGTTTATATATGTGTGTGTATATATATGGGTATTATATGTGTTGAATTTGTATAGTGTGTGTATATATATATGTGTGTGTGTATATATGTGGGTATATATATATGTGTGTTGGGTTTATATATGTGTGTGTTTGTGTATACATATGTGTGTGTATATGTGGGTATATATGTATATGTGTTGGGTTTATATATGTGTGTGTTTATGTATATGTGTGTGTGTATATGTGGGTATATATGTGTTGAGTTTATATATGTGTGTGTTTGTGTATACATATGTGTGTGTATATGTGGGTATATATATATATTGGGTTTATATATGTATGTGTTTGTGTATACATATGTGTGTGTATATATGTGTTGGGTTTATATATGTGTGTGTTTGTGTATATATATGCATGTGCATATATGTGGGTATATATGTATATGTGTTGGGTTTATATATATGTGTGTTTGTGTATATATATGTGTGTGTATATATATGGGTATATATATGTGTTGAATTTGTATAGTGTGTGTGTATGTATATATGTGTGCGTATATATGTGGATATATATATGTGTTGGGTTTATATGTGTGCGTTTGTGTATACATATGTGTGTGTATATGTGGGTATATATATGTGTTGGGTTTATATATGTGTGTGTTTGTATATATATGTGTGTGTGTATATATATGGGTATATATATGTGTTGAATTTGTATAGTGTGTGTATATATATATGTGTGTGTATATATGTGGGTATATATATATATGTGTTGGGTTTATATATGTGTGTGTTTGTGTATATATATATATGCATGTGTGTATATGTGGGTATATATATGTGTTGGGTTTATATATGTGTGTGTTTGTGTATATATATATATATGCATGTGTGTATATGTGGGTATATATATGTGTTGGGTTTATATATGTGTGTGTTTGTGTATATATATGTGTGTGTATATATATGGGTATATATATGTGTTGAATTTGTATAGTGTGTGTATATATATATGTGTGTGTATATGTGGGTATATATATGTGTTGGGTTTATATATGTGTGTGTTTGTGTATATATATATATATGCATGTGTGTATATGTGGGTATATATATGTGTTGGGTTTATATATGTGTGTGTTTGTGTATACATATGTGTGTATATGTGGGTATATATGTGTTGGGTTTATATATGTGTGTGTTTGTGTATATATATATATATATGCATGTGTGTATATGTGGGTATATATGTATATGTGTTGGGTTTATATATGTGTTTGTGTATATGTGTGTGTGTATATGTGGGTATATATATGTGTTGGGTTTATATGTGTGTGTGTATACATATGTGTGTGTATATGTGGGTATATATATATGTGTTGGGTTTATATATGTGTGTGTTTGTGTATATATATATGCATGTGCGTATATGTGGGTATATATGTATATGTGTTGGGTTTATATATGTGTGTGTTTATGTATATGTGTGCATGTATATGTGGGTATATATGTGTTGGGTTTATATATGTGTGTGTTTGTGTATATATATATATGCATGTGTGTATATGTGGGTATATATGTATATGTGTTGGGTTTATATATGTGTTTGTGTATATGTGTGTGTGTATATGTGGGTATATATATGTGTTTGGTTTATATGTGTGTGTGTATACATATGTGTGTGTATATGTGGGTATATATATATGTGTTGGGTTTATATATGTGTGTGTTTGTGTATATATATATGCATGTGCGTATATGTGGGTATATATGTATATGTGTTGGGTTTATATATGTGTGTGTTTATGTATATGTGTGTGTGTATTATGTGGGTATATATGTGTTGGGTTTATATATGTGTGTGTTTGTGTATACATATATGCATGTGTGTATATGTGGGTATATATATATATATGTGTTGGGTTTATATATGTGTGTGTTTATGTATATGCATGTGCATATATGTGGGTATATATGTATATGTGTTGGGTTTATATATGTGTGTGTTTGTGTATACATATATGCATGTGCGTATATGTGGGTATATATGTATATGTGTTGGGTTTATATATGTGTGTGTTTGTGTATATATATATATATGCATGTGGGTATATATGTATATGTGTTGGGTTTATATATGTGTGTGTTTATGTATATGTGTGTGTGTATATATATGTGTTTGGTTCATATATGTGTGTGTTTGTGTATACATATGTGTGTATATATGTGGGTGTATATATATGTGTTGGTTTATATATGTGTTGGTTTATATATGTGTGTGTTTGTGTATACATATGTGTGTATATGTGGGTATATATATGTATTGGGTTTATATATGTGTGTGTTTGTATATATATATGCATGTGCGTATATGTGGGTATATATGTATATGTGTTGGGTTTATATATGTGTGTGTTTATGTATATGTGTGTGTGTATATGTGGGTATATATGTGTGTGTTTATGTATATGTGTGTGTGTATATGTGGGTATATATGTGTTGGGTTTATATATGTGTTTGTGTATATATATATGTGCGTGTATATATGTGGTTATATATGTATGCGTATGTGTCTGCACACACACATGTAAGATGTAAAACATATATATTTAACTTTGGAAAGCTGAATCAAGGCTTCAGCATCTGAGATTCTGATGGTCACTGAGGTGCCTCCTTGCTGTGCTGGTGCCCTTTGACAGTAGCACGTGTTGGTGGAGACTTAGCTGCTGGCCTCTGCTTCTCTCCCACCTGCCCAGAGGAAACACCCTGAGCAGCCTTTCCTGCAAGTCCCTGGCTCTTTTCCTAGAAATCAAAGAGACTTGTCTAAGGATGAAAGCTACTATCCTTGTTAATTCTTGACTCATTCTGGGGCTAGCTAGAAGTGCCTGGGCCATGCTCTGCACTCCCCATCCCACTGCCTCCCAGTTGGGCCACAAAAGCCCAGTGTTCTTCTTGTCACCCTGCTGGCAAACCAGTAGACACAGGCATGCCAACAGAGGGCATGGGATGCCTGCACAGCCTCAGCTCTGAGCATCATTCTCAAGCCACCATTACTAGGAACAGAGCAGATGTTTTAAGCACTACCTGATTCCTGCAAGCCTCTCTTAACTGACAGAGAATTGCCCATCAGAAGGAAGAGTGTGGGATTAGCTCACTCAGAGCTCCCAGAAATATACACTGAAATCAAATAAATGGTGTGCACTTCAACAGCAACCGTCCCACTACTGTTCTTTTCTACTTTAAAAAAAAAATCCAGTTCAGTTCCTGATTGCAATTGTCCCTGGATACATTTTGCTGGCCAAAATAAAAGAAAAAATAGATACTAAAGATTTTAATCATAAACATTACTATCATCTGATGTGTCCACTAGGAAAATCTTACATAACTTGGTTTATGTTTTTATTTCTTGGTGAAGAGTTGAACATTTCTGATACAGGACATTTTCAAGGTACGTAGCAAAAGATGTTGGAAATATTATGCATTTGTCACCTCTGCACTGGATAACGGGCTCTTTCTCTGCAAGGGACAATACAGCATCAGAGCCGAAGACTTTGAGCAGGCCAAATGGCTGGATTAGGGATTCTGGTTAATGAAGATATTCTCCGAAATGATTTGACGAAGCTGTGTAACGCAAATATTCTTTTAAAAAGTAAACACTTAATATCAGAATTCACCTCTCAATTCCAATACATTAAACTTGACTGGAAGAATGCATCCCAGATAAAATCGTCAATGACTGTAATGCTGTACGAATGCTGGAAGGGCTCAATTGTCTAATTGAAGGTCAATGCTCCATGAATGTTAAAAACCACAGGTGCTCCCATGATGGGGTGATGATGGGGATGAGGTGGGATTCTGTGGGATATTTCTGGCTGTAAAGCCAAGACAAGTCCTAAGCATGTGAAGACCAATTAAGAAATAGGGTACCCACATACCTGCTTCCTACACCTGAGACATGTTTCTGCACAGGTGTGGGCAGTGGAGCCCTGGCCCTCATTAACGATAGAGGCAGCAGCTTTCCCTGGGCATCATCAGGGAGACCTGCGTGGCCCCCGTAGGCCAATGCCTCCCACCTCAGTTGCCTCCCACCTCCAGTTAGCCCTTTGCGTTCTAGTGCGTTGGTGGAGTGGCAAGGTCACACACCCAGGATCCAAACCCCCAAGCACTTCTGCTGGTGAGGGCCACTTCCTGAGCCCACAAGGATAGAATTTCGGGAGCACACCCTCCGCTTCAAAAGAGCAGTGCGACTTTTCCTCTCCCGGCTTAAATTTAAACAAAGAAAAGGCCATTCTGTGTGTGCTTTCCTGGCAGCGGGCCTGACACTGTTGATCAAGTCAGGCCAAATCCAATTAGCCTTCACACCGCCCCCCACACCTTATTAACCTGCTCAGCTGCAAGGGACTCGCAGGCCCTGCCAATATCTCATTTCTCCAGCGGCTGATAACATCAGCTGAAGACACTCAACGGGCTTCCTTTCACTGGCCGCTGCAGCCGGGCCCGGCCACGAGCATCCCAGCCACGGTGGCTGGATCTGATTTTCCTCGCGAAATAGGCCGGCCAGCCCAAGGCCAAGGGCGCGCTGGCAGGAACAGGATGGGGCGCTGGTGGGGAGCGGCTGGGCCTGATTCTCCTTATCGCGGCCAGTCCACAAAGCTGGGCCAGGCCTGGACCATTAGCATTCCTCCCGAGCGCGCCAGGCCTATTTCTGTCACACAGACAGATTGAGCCTTTCACTCAGGCTCACGAGTGAGTGACACATGGCCCGACCGGGAGGACAACATTGTTATTTGAGTTAAGAAATCAATTTGTATCAAATGTACACTGTAATTTATTTGTTGGCTTTGAAGGGAGCCGAGCTGAGATAAATGGGAGCGGGCTCCTTTCTTTCCCCCTATGCCGAGCTGATAAAGTTCTTCTGAAGCTCCAGATAGCTGCAGTCAGAGCCAAAGTGACAAACATGTTTAAAGTTGCACAGTGATCTTTAAATCTCAAAAAGAACACCTTGTCGGACATGATAGAACATTTTTTACCTTTTCCCTCTATCTGTCAGAAAGCTGCTGCGACACATTGCTTTAGTATTTTTGCTGACATTTTCTTTATCAAGCACATCTGTTTGTGGGTCGAAAGATGCTCATTCCTATTTTCTTCAATCTACAGCAGGCAAAGAAACTGCCAAAAGGAACGGAGAAAATGAGCCTCTCCATCCCAGCAGCTCGCTCGGGTGCTGGGAGGTCGCTGTGTGTGTTTGTTAAATGTTACTTACGTTTTACCGGGAATTCTTCCCACCTTCCCGCCCTCCTCCTCTTCGTCCTCCTTCTTTTTCCCCTTTTTTACGTTTGTCTTCATCTCCATCTCTGTTTGTCTTTCTATTTATATTATCTTGTTATTCTTGCCCTAGAGAAGAGCCACAGAGCGTTTTATTTTCCCGCCCGCTTCTGTTGTAAATTACTAAGCGCAGCCTCTGCACAGCTGTGATCTTTGGGAACCCTGGAATACCAGTCCTGAGTAGCTCCAGGGTGTTGGTGCTGTGGCTGGACTTGTGTGGAGGGAGGAGTCGCCGAGGCCCATCGCCGCTGGCACACCTGCTTCTTGACATTTCAGTGCAGCAATTGTGATCTTTGTCTCTTTCTTTCTACTTTTCAAGATGTGTCATACATGTAATATGCCAGGCCAGCTGATGGCATAGAACATTGATCGATTTTAACCGGTCTTCTCTGCAGCCTGGGGTTCTGTGTCCTCTTCTTCCTCTTACGAGGAAAAATGCAGCATCTTAGGTGTTCTCTGTCTCTGGCCATCTGTTGTCTGGCCTTGCCTGTTCTCACTAATTGTCGGGACAAAGCTCTATGGGAATTCCATTTATTCTAAGAAAAAGCCAGGATCTTCCTAAGGCAAACTGTCATACAGCTCCTTTTCAGTGTGAAGCCATTGTGCTGCAGGTGACTGGAATGCCAACACTGTGCGTGGGGCTGGGTTCAACAACAAGGGACTGTTTTTCCTCTTGGTGGCATTTCTCTTCGTTGGTGAAATGGCTTCACAATGGAATTGGTAGCACATGTAACTAGTTATTTGTGAACTATTAAAACTCAAACTTGGATATTTTGTGGGGAGTGCAGTGTGATTTTAGACTCCAGCATCCCGTCTGCAAACATTTCCTGACCTCTTTTGTCTCTCCTTGGGCCCTGGGGTTTGGGGGAGCTCAGCTGGTGGGAGGCTGAAGGGCATGACACAGTGGAGGGGCCATTCCCCGGGCTTCTGGGGTTATATGTTCCCTGACAGTGAGGGCTGCACATGCTGTGTGCGTGGTGAAGCCATGTGAAAGCAGGACGCCAGCCTGTCCTGCCTAACCTGGCCCCTTCCTGAAGCTGCACCCCATGACTTTTGTTTCCTCTCCCACCTGACTCTGCCAGGGCACCTGCAGAGCTTTTGCTTCCCAGCCCCACCCAAGCACGCTACTCTTGACCTACTCTTAACCCCTTTTCACACATTGGTGTCAAGATTTCCATTTGTGGGGCTAAAGTGTGTGTCCTCAATCACTGGAGATCCTTCTTTTCATGAAAGAGTAAACTAACCCTCAGAATGTTGTAGTTGTAGACCTCACTTCCAGAAAATGTGCAGGAGTCAGAAAATCAGGTTTGCAAGTATCTGGGAAGTCAGCCCGACCACTCAGTGGAGAGCAGCCTTTCTCAGGCTCGTGAACCATTTTCCGTTTTGTTTTGTTGTAACAGCTTGATTGAGATACAATTCACTGCCACACAATTTACTCCCGTAACGTGTGCAATGAAATAGCTGTCAGTATATTTACGGAGTTTTGCAACCATCATCTCAAACATTAGAGCATTTTTATTACATCAGAAAGAAACATGGTCAAAAAGAAACCTTTAGGGGTCACCCCCACTGTCCGTTACCCCCTGCCCCAGCCCTGGGCAATCACTCATCCTCTTTCTGTCTCTAAATGTGGCTCTTCTGGTCATTTCCTGTCAATGGAATCATATGAGATGTGTTGTTTTGTCACTGACTTCTTCCACTTGGCAGAAGTTTCCAGGGTTCACTGTGTCGTAGTGTCAGTCCTTCCCTTCTTTCTGTAGTTGGATCAGATTTTATGGTAAGGGTATGCCCCATTTATTTTGTCTGTTGATTCTTCAGTTGATGGACAGTTGGGTTTTTTCCGAATTTTGGCTAATACGCACAATGCGGTGAGCACTGATGGGCATGTTTCTGTGTGGACGTGCATTCTCATGTCTCGAGCTCAGACCTAGCACTGGGAGTGCGGGGCCGTATGTTTGACTTTTGAGGAACCGCCAGACTGTTTTCCCAAGTGGCTGTATCTATGTACTGTCTTTAAATACAACTCAAACACACTGATTAACTCTTTTTCATTGAACGGAAGATCAGAAGCAGCAGATGAAAGCTGCCTCCGACCATCACTATGGAAAGAAACTAGGAAGCTGCTTAATACTGAAGAGGAGAACAGAAAAAAGAAAAGACAAGAAAAAAGAAGGCAGCGTATGAATTGGGGGAAAAAACATCGAAGGGCAAGTAGAGTCCCAGATGTAAGTTGCAGAGCTTGTATCTGTTTCTGGAGTTCATGGAGGGTCAGTGCGCAGTTGCTATTTGGATAGTTCACCTCTGTTTAAGAGAAATGGAGAACTGTACCCTGTATATTCTGCTTAAAAAGGCATGCTATGTATATAATTGCATTTCAATCTCATATGGAGCTACAAACAATGTAAGGCACACATTTTATGTGTGAGAAAACAATGCATTTGGGGGAACTGCTTTCCTCCCAGGGGTTGCGGAACAGTCCAGGAGCTGCTCGGAGGCCGTGTGATGTACCCATGTGCACCAGGACCTTGCCTGGGTCCCGCGCTAGGTAGGTGGTGACGGTGATGATCCTGCTCAAGGTCCAGTTCCACAGGGTCCCTGCCTCACTGCGAGGAAGAGGAGGAGTTTTTACCAAATTGAAGGGCTCCTGAAATGTGAATTAGCACTTTCAAAATATTGCTCTGGTTAGCTGAGCGTTAAAGAATAAATGCAAGAGAAAATGTTTTAATTTTAATGCATACGTTGCTAGCTATTCAATTAGCTGTACTCGTTTTTGTATTTATGCCATCGAGGTTGTAGGTTGAAGTTCCATTGTTGCTTTTAAAATTACATCTAAACATTAGAATGATAGCAATTGTTTCCTCTCTGTATGGTTGAGGGATGATTTTACCAGTACACATGTATCTATAAACAACATTAATAACTGAAAGAGGCTATCACAGCACTTTAAACATTAATATTATAGGGATTACTAAAGCTGGAGACAACATTTGAGCATGAAACATTTGGTTTCATGACCTAATCGGAATTAAAATCCGCAGCCTTAGAACTGGGCGTTCATGATTGGTTCAATGGATCTTACTCTGCCATATGTGATGCTTTTCTATTTCCTGTGATGATGTAAGATTTTATGATAATTCTATAATGCAATCAATGTAGAAAACACACACATAGTTTATTATAAAATGAAAAATCAAAAATGCTGCTCTCCCGCCTAATCAGGACTCAGTCAGACAGGGAGCTTCATACTTATGCCAGGGAGCAGGACTTAGAGGAGCAAAACTTCTAAGTTACCTTTGTGCTCTGGGCCTGGTTTATGGGCTCGGCTTGACCTCACGTACTGACCACCCCGACCCCCGTGGCTGTTTCTCCTTCAGAAAACACAGAGGTGGGAAAAATGAAGTCTTGATTACAGAATGTCAACCAACAAGTAATGCCAAGCCTGCATTTCCTGCCATCCTCAGCCACACAAGGTGAGCCGTATTCTGCTCAGAATGAGTGAATACATGAGCAGACACATGAACAGGCTTTCCTACACCCCCTGGAGGAAGTAGTGGCTATGCTTTTTCAAATGTAATTAGGAAATCAGTGGGTCTTGGAGGTCCTGTTATTATTTTTCATTGATACAGAATAATGTTATTCTTTTCAACCTGGAAAATTTGTCTAGTGTTTATTGGACTGATGTTTGGGCCCTTCAATATGGGCTGGAGTAATTGACATACATTTTCAACCACGGACAGAACTTCCTCCTCAGGAATACTAGTGTGATAAGCCTGAATTATAAAATGTGTATTTAAATGCAGTTTTATTACTTTTATGTACATTATGCAGTACTGAGAAAGATATAAATCTGCATTATTTTTAGGAGGTGGATAAATGAAAAAAATACAATATCACACGATATATTAAAATTATAAAAACAAGGTAGCATCTGGAAATTAACTGCTAGGCTCAGAGTGGAAATCAGGTGAAGACGTTCTAAACTTACTGATTCCTTGTTTGAGATGAAATTTCTTTTACCTTAAATTTTCTACGTTCCTGATTAGTATCCTGACCATTTCCAGACATTTTTTGAGATACATAAATTTCAGTCAAAAACACATATGCCAGAGACATGACAGGAAAATCTGAACGACTGGAGTTCAAGGTATTGTTAAAACAATATTCCAAAAATAGAGTGTGCCACCAAGGCAATTATATGTGGAGGGATAAATAATCTGTAACACAGTAGCAGCACATATGGAATTAAAACAGAAAGGCACATTGAAAAGGTATACCTATTAAGATCCTAGGATGGTTAGTAGTACTTGCTATTTTTTTAAAGTTAATTAGAAGGTTTATGTTTTATCTTGCACTGTAAAGAACTCCTGACAGGTATTGTTATAATATGAAATGCTTCATTCTCCAGCAGTTTAATTTAGAGCAGCAGCAAAGATGGAAAAACAGAGAAATGAAGCAGCTGAGATGTTGGGAGCCGTCTGGCTTCGGCTCCAGGGAGTCATTTTGGGGAAGTGCTTGGAGGGGCTGTGCGAGTCCATAGGCTGCCTTAAAAATCATATTTTCCCTGAAATTGTTCCAGACTACAGTGTTTACGGGAGGTCGTCTGCAGGATATATGCGCACCTTTGACTACCTGCTGGAGACAGAAAGCCCCAAATAAGACGGGCCAAGGTGACATCCAGGCACAGCGTGGATCCCACAAGACTTAAATAACCTGGAGTCAAGTCTGTAGTCACTGGCTCAGCTACATGGCCACGGGCCACTGCACCTCCCAGGACTATCTGCAACTAAACCCACAGATGCGTGTTCTCAAAACCCACCTGCCTCTGTCTCCTTCCATGCATCTGCCTGGACAGTTGAGACATTCCAGAAAATAATGTCCTGTCATTATAACCATATCTTACAGAGGAGTTCACAGAGAATGAGGTCGGCAGGAGGGAAGCATGTCATTCATTAGTGACTGACAAGAATCAGTGCTCTTCTAAAGTGAGGTCTCAGATCAGAAAGCCTGCAAAGCAGGAAGTGCCCAGTTACAGTGTGGACTCCGCAGTGTGTGTTAAGTACATCTTATTCCTGCATGGATTGCTGCAATGCAGACAACCTCTGCTTCCACAGACACCCTTACCCTCTGACTCTCAAATGTGTTCATATAATTTTATTGCACTAAGTCATATATCAGCAATATGTCAGTTCTTCTGACTCCAGCTGTAGTTTTTTCTCTCCAATTAGCGTACGTGCTTCATGGAGGCAGGAGATTCGGCCATATTCGCTATTTCATAGTGGCTGTGTTACACTTCCTGTATCAGCGTGGATAACACAGCAGAAGGAGTGAATAAAGAGGAGAGAGAAAGACAGAGGGAGGGAGAAATGGAAGAGATATTCCAACAAAAGACCAGGAATTCAATATTTTTGATTAAGAAAATGAAGTATCTAAAAATTCTTAATCATAGTTTTTCCAAAATGCTCTGAAAATACAATTATGTTAATATTTATATTATAATATTTATATGTCTTCTATTACTGCTAAGGTCACCCATTAGTGAGCACTCACATGGAATACAAATATTTTCACAGATATTGACCACTCAGAGACGTCCATCCATATACCTCTTTCCCAAATTTCTTTGTCACCAATTTTCCAATCTGGCTTCTTCCAAGTCCCTGACCATCCAGGCAAACCATTGGCTACGGCCCATGAATCAGTATATAATCACACATCTGGCCATTTCTCCTTTCATGAAAAGTGCACAACCAGGTGCACTGCTTGAAGTTCTGCCCACTGGGAAGATTTCCCTTCACTTCTGTCCTTCATGGATGTCCTAGAAAGACCAAGAGCTGCCTCTCAAAAGGCAAATAGTTACCTGCAGAAGACGGCAGGGCCTCGCTCCAAAATCCTAGAAGCCTCCCTGTGATTCTATAGGAGCCTGCCCAAGGCTCCACACAGCATCCCTGTCTGCCACTGACACATCAAGCACCACTGGATGTGCTGGGTCATATAACCCAAGTGGCAGAGCACCTTGCACTGCAGCCTGGACCTGCTGCAGAGCCTTCTCCTGTTCTGGACCCCACTCAAAACTGGCAGCCTTTCAGGTCACTCAATAAATGGGCCAGAGCAATGCACCCAAATGAGGAATGTGTTACCCTGCAAAGTCCAAATAGGGCTTTAGATATGCCTCTCTCTTGGTTGTAAGAGGAGCCAAATGGAGCAACTTATTCTTCACTTTAGAAGGAATCTCTCGAAAGGCCCCACGTCACTGGACTACTAGAAATTCTACTGAGGTAGATGGTCCCTAAATTTTAGTCGGATTTATTTCCCATCTCATGGCACACAAATGTCTCACCAATTAAGTCCAGTGTGTTTGCTGCTTCTTGCTCACTGGATCCAATCAGCATCATGTCATCAGTGTGATGGACTATGTGATGTCTTGTGGAAGGGAAAAGTGATCAAGTTCCCTCTGAATAAGATTATGACACTATGCTGGGGAGTTGACATACCCTGAGGTAGGACAGTAAAGGTGTATTGCTGGTCTTACCAGTTAGGCAAATTGCTTCTGGTGGCCCTAAGGACAGAAATGGAGAAAGAGACATTTATCAAGTCAGTGGCTGCACACCAGGTACCAGGTGACGTGTGAATTTGTTCAGTCAATGAAACCACATCTGGTACAGCAGCTACAATTGGAGTCACCATTTGGTTAAGCTTACAGTCATTCACTGTCATTCTCCAAGATCCACCTGCTTCTGCGTAGGCCAAATGGGAGAGGTGAATGGGGATGTGGTGGGATCACCCCTGTGTCTTTCAAGTCCTTGAGGGTGGCACTAATCTCCACAATCACACCAGGGATGCATTATTGTTTTCAATTTATTCTTTTTCCAAGTAGAGGCAGCTCTAATGGCTTCCATTTGTCCTTTACCACCATGATAGGCCTCACCTTACCAGTCAGGGAGCCAATGTGAGGGTTCTACCAGCTGCCAACAATTACGCATTCTAGCACTGGGAAAATAGCCACCAGGTCAGTCTAGGGACCCACTGTAAGTCAGACTTGAGCTAAAACTTCCATAAGTTTAGCTCCATTAATTAGTTGACCTCCATAAGCCCCTGCTTTAACTGGAGGACCACAGTGACATTTGGGGTTTCCTGGAATAAATGTCGGCTCAGAGCCAGTGTCCAGTAGTTCCCAAAATGTCTGATCATTTCCCTGTCCCCAGTGCACAGTTACCCAGGTAAAAGGCCAGAGGTCTTTTGAGGAAAGATGGAGAAAGATATACTGCATAAATTGTTAGTAATGTGGTAGGGTTCTTCCTCAAGGGCACCCGGCCTCCCCTTCATTCAAGGAGTTCTGGATCCATAACTGGCTCAAGTCTGGAAATTGATTGAGGGACCATGATTCTCTGTTTTTGTAATTCAACTTAGTCTTTTGTCCATTTTACCTAAAAGTTTTCTGTTTGTTTAATTTAAGTAGGAATGCAGTAGGCTTCCTATCAATTTCACTTCCAGGAACATGGTGATTGATTAGCCAATGCTAGAGCTCTACAAGAATCAGACTACTCTGATTGCCACTTTGCCTCTGCTGTTCATTATGGTAGCTAAGCCCGCCTTGCCTTTGACAGCTGAGTGCTGCCACTTGACCCCTGCCACCTTGGGATCCAATCATTCCCATTGTATTGAAATGTTTTAGTTGAGTGACTGTGGTTCCCACCACTAGATCTTACATAGAGAGAAGAGCAATTACAGGGCTCTTTAACGATGCAGGCGCTGCCCTCACAAACCTATTTCTCAAGGCATTTGTTAAGGGTATAAATAGGTTTAAAGTGACTAATTCACTCCACCATCCCAATCTCCCTAAGCTTTTGGATCCTTTCCTCTACATTAAACCAAGGGAGACCCGGCATTCCAGCTTGCTCACAGTGGGCCATCTTTTAATTCATATTTCAGCTGACGAGACAATAAACTATCAGAACCTTTTTTGACTTCTGGAGCTGCAGCAGTAAATGCAGAGTCCCTACTCAGTGGTCCCAAATTAATAAATTCAGCCTGATTCAACTCTATGTTCCTTCTACCATTATCTCATTCCCTTAATATCTGAGGAATGTGTGATAATCACACATCTGGACATTTCTCCTTCCATGTCTGTTCTCCAGATTGATGTTTATATACTTTAGAGAACTCAAACAGTTCATTTCAGGTATAGTACAACTCCCTATGGGTCACACTCTCAACCTTACTTCTAGAGGTCCACCAGGACTTTGGTCTAATTATAGGTCTAGAAGCAAACAGGGATGTTGAGTGAGGCTCCTGAGCAGCACCAACATTATTTTGCCTGGCAACTGCCTAAGGGAGGCCATCATGTGGCCTCGGGCAGCGCAGGGATTATCACCTCAGACAAAGGTGGAAAGGCTGATGGAGGGGTAGGTCAGGGAGTGGATGTTGTCACTACTGGGAGTGAAAAGTTTATCAGCGTTTACAAAATCAGTGTCTCCCTCCAGCTTCATCATGGTCCTCCCACACATCCCCATTCCAAGGTGCAGGGGCCCATTCTTTTCCAATCAATGACCTCACTTTAACAGTAGACACCTGGCAAGGCTATGCGTGCACCTTTCATTGCAGGTCAGCCACTCGCATAATAAAAGCTTGTGTCTGATTTTCCAAAGGTTTAGCTTCTTCTCCACAGGAGATAAGGCTATCACCCAGAGCGATCTTAGCAGATTTGAGGCTCAGTATCTGCTTCCAAAGCCAGGAGACACAATGCTCGAGTTTATCATTTTCCTTCACCACGTTGTCTACTGAACTTAGGAGCGATCAACCAGCTTCATTATGTTTCTTGGTTCCCCACATATGGTCAAAGGTATGATGTATAGAGCCACTAAACGCCTTGCCTCTCATCAGCAGTGAATCGGGAGTGTCCAATGAATTTATTTTGCATAACTCTTTGAACAGTGAATGTGAAGGACTATCAGTGTTCTCCATAGTATTAGAAGTAGAGTCCTTAGTATTTTGGTGTTAAATCATATTAATCAGCCAACTCCAGAAACCTCAAAACCAACAAAAGAACTCCATCCTTAGTATTCTGTTTCTCTAGAACCACTCCTGGTACCCAAATCTGTATTAGTCAGGGTTATCTTAGGAAGACAGAACTAATAGAATATATCTTTAAATATATATTATATATATTTTATATATGTATTAGAGGGAGTTTATTAGCTTACATGATCACCATGCTCCACAATAGGCTGTCTGTAGGCTGAGGATCAAGGAGAGCCAGTTTGAGTCCCAGAACCGAAGACCCTGGAGTCCAAGATTCAAGGGCAGGAAGCATCCAGCAGGAAAGAAAGATGGAGGTCTGACCCTCTTTTCATGTTTTTCTGCCTACTTTATATTCACTGGAGGCTGATTAGACTGTGTCCACTAGATTAAGGGTGGATCTGCCTTCCCCAGCCCCCTGGCTCAAATGTTAACCCACACAGACACACCAGAATTGATACTTTGTATCCCTCAATGCAATCAAGTTGACACTCAGCATCAACCATCACACTTTCTCAAAAGTTACATGGTAGACATTGTAAAATATCAGCTCCCATATCATCTCCATCTAGTATTTTATTCAAATAACTCAAAATAATTATATCTATATTTTAATAGATTCCAGCAAAAAGAAAAAAAAAATGCATTCATAATGATCTTCTTGACATAACAAATATTTTAAATCTGACTTTATGTACAAGCCAATATCTTAATGTTTTGGTCCATCTGAATTTTTGACATGACGTTTTTCTCTAGTGACATAATAAATTTTATTTGATTCAAACTTTAATAACAATGGATTTAGATTAACTATGCATGTTCTGGGTTTTGGTCAACACAATCATTGTTTGGAGGCAGATCTAAACAATGTATCCTGATTTATAAGGTTTGAGGTATGATGAGGTCATGTGTCTGTTACTAGAAAATTCAGCAGTTTAAAAACTTGGAGTTCAGTTTAATGAGAATGGTCATTGTCTCCTGAGAGGCTACCCTAGTAATCCAAGGGCCAGTTAGGAGTAGTCACAGCCTCTGCCCGCTGGCACCACTGAGAGCCCTGCAGGATGCCAGGAGGGGACTCCTTGCCCAGCATAGGCCTGGTCTATGCAGACACTGCCCGACTGCATGAGCAGAATTTCCAAGTGTGGCTCTTGGCACCTGTTTCCCACAACTTCCATGTCTCCCCCTTTCCTGCTTCCAAGGACAACCCTGTTATCTTTCTCTGAGGGACAAGATTTCCCCACATTATTGCTGGGGAAATGAGTCACAAAATTGACTTAATCAACAGAGGTCTGAGCTTCCCTCAGCAAAGTACGTTGCCAACTGCTATGGAACTTCAGTATCCTTCAGACTTAGCCCAAGTCTTATAGTCTGAATGTTTGTGTTGCTGCAAAATTCATACCTTGAGCCCTAACCACCCCCTATGTAGTTGTATCTGCATTAAAAAAAGTAATTAAAGTTACATTAGCTCATAAGGTTAGGGCCCTGATATGATAGCACTGAGAGTCCTTAACGGGACACCATACAGCTTCCTCTCTTGAGAAGTATTTGCAGAGGAAAGGCCATGTTCTTTCCTCTGGGGAAAAGGTAGCCATTTGCAAGCCAGGAATCAGAACCTCACCAGAAACCCAATTGGCTGCAACATTATCTTGGACTTCTGGGATGCAGAAATGTGAGACAATAAATTTTTGTTGATTAAATCACTCAGTCTGTGGTATTTTGTTATGCAGCCAAGCTGACTGATACACCAAGAAAGAAACAAGAAAACATCATGAAGATGCATCATTGCTCTCTACATAGCAGTACTTATGATGTCTCTATTTGACTGTATACAATTTGTGATATTATTTGCAAGTAGCTCAGTACCTGACATTCTAGAGCTTAGATATAGATATGGACATAGAGATAGAGATAGAGATAGAGGTGTAGAGATGGTAATCATTAATGATGATGAAGTAGGTATGACAGGATCTGTTTATATAATTCATGTGAGATTCACTGACAATTCCAGATGTCCACACCAGTTGCTATCATGTAGCTGTTCCCTACAGAAGTAGGAACAATGTGAAATCAGAGAACAAAAAGATAAACATGCTTCACTGTGAGCCTAAATCATCCTCTACCCAGCACAGCTTCACAGTCACTGGGGACTGTTCTTCCTTTCCGATCCTCCGTGAACACCCCAGAAGTTGAGCCCCATCTTGAGGCTCTATGAATTCACCCAGACATACATGGGAGCCAAGTCTTACTTCCATGATGACTAATCTCCTGGTGTTCAATGCAGGTCTTTTGCTCTCATTTTTTGAATAGAAATAGAAGGTGTGGTTGTGGTTGGATGAAAACAGCCATCAGAGGGAGGCTGGACTGCAGTCCTGGCACTAATGTGATGCTTCAACCCACCCTTTTTCATAAAGACTATTTCCACCTTGACATATTCTTCTGCTCTGCATTTGTCTATAGAGCAAGAGCTATCCCCACATGATGACATTTATTTAACTAAATGTCATTCCAGGTTCATATGTAAAGCTTCCCAGGGCATCCTCATCGCTGTTAAATAACTTGACACTTTTCTCAGTTGTCCAAATGTAAAATTGGCAAGAACTCGAAAGTTCCCAGTCAAAATACCATGGATGACATTGT